>NC_091465.1:41826799-42519299 GCF_027789765.1 Dendropsophus ebraccatus
GTTGTTGTTTTGTTCTTTTTTCATTTTGCTCATAGACACGATTTTGCTGTAACCCCTGTGTACACTGCAAAGCTGACTAGACCTTATCACTCCCCTCTCAGTCTTCTAAGACTCCTTGATTGAGTGAGACTTGACTTGAAGTGACATCTCTTTGCTCAAGAGATGTGAGGCTATTTTGCATCTCCTGTCTTCCCAGAATTCACAATGGAGAAGCAATGGTCTGTAAGTCTCCATACGTCTTTATGACGAAATCTCGTTAATGAGAGGTAGTGCCCCTTTGACCCACGTTGATAGACCTCTCACTAGCCAGCCAACACCCTGCTCTGCACTGAAGAGGGGCAACAACCCTGAAACAGCTGTCTGCAGATGGGAAATCTTTCTTTGGAGAAATTGTTTGACTTGGCATAAAATCCCCAGTCAATGTTCTAAGACTCCTTGATTGAGCGAGACTTGACGGGACATCTTTTTGCTCAAGAAATGTGAGGCTATTTTGTATCTCCTCTCTTCCCAGAATACACAATGGAGCAGCAATGGACTAAGTCTCTATACGTCTTTATGACGAAATCTTGTTAATGAAAGGTAGTGCCCCTTTGACCCACGTTGATAGACCTCTCACTAGCCAGCCAACACCCTGCTCTGCACTGAAGAGGGGCAACAACCCTGAAACAGCTGTCTGCAGATGGGAAATCTTTCCTTTTGGAGAGATTGTTTGACTTGGCATAAAATCCCCAGTCAATGTTCTAAGACTCCTTGATTGAGCGAGACTTGACTTGAAGGGACATCTCTTTGCTCAAGAGATGTGAGGCTATTTTGTATCTCCTCTCTTCCCAGAATACACAATGGAGCAGCAATGGACTAAGTCTCTATACGTCTTTATGACGAAATCTCGTTAATGAAAGGTAGTGCCCCTTTGACCCACGTCGATAGACCTCTCACTAGCCAGCCAACACCCTGCTCTGCACTGAAGAGGGGCAACACCCTGAAACAGCTGTCTGCAGATGGGAAATCTTTCTTTGGAGAGATTGTTTGACTTGGCATAAAATCCCCAGTCAATGTTCTAAGACTCCTTGATTGAGTGAGACTTGACTTGAAGGGACATCTCTTTGCTAAAGAGGTGTGAGAGCTATTTTGCATATCCTTTCTTCCTAGACCTTATAAAGAAAGACATGGGGGAATTTATGAAATAGCAAATAGTTGCTGAATATTTGTGCAAACCTCCATTTTGCATCGCCATTGCACGCCAAATGGGTGGTAAAGGATCGGGGTACTAAGGGGAGGCTCTGCTTATACTGCATTCATCACAATTTACATTTGAAAGCAGACATAGCTATAATCCAAGCCAACTCAAAGCTGGCGTACATTTCAGTCACAGCGCACAGACAAGCCCAATGCACTAGAACTTTGTAATGGTGTGCGCCTTTTCCATTGAGGATGTCACCCCATTCATTTTTGAATAAGTAGTAGCTATTTATTTATTTTGGACAAACATAACTTTTTTGCACATGCCCTTTTTTTTTGCAACTTTGCACTTGTTTACTGCTATACCTGCATTCTTTGACACAGATATTGCACTACTCATGTCCTTAGGTTTACTATGTTATAATATGTTGCTTTTTAACCCATACCAAGGGAAGGAATAAGGTTTGATGGGTATGGCTATGTTCACACAACGTTTTTTCTGCTTCGTTTAAAATAACGTCCGTCATTTTGATTCTAAAATAACAGGCGTCATTTAGTTGTCTGGCCTCCCCTTAGTGCAATGACGACTGTTAGTACATTATTCTAGTTTGGGTTTACTAATTGGCCTTTGGGTGTGGCTTTATTGAAAAGTCCATTGAATTTATTAGTAAAAATGGAGAAAGAACGGTGAAAAAAAGATAAACTGTGTGTGAACTGCTTATAAAAAAAAGTCCGCTGTTTGCAAAAGATGTCTGAAAATAATGGTCATGTTCATTATTTTGTTGTCCGTGGTAAAAACGTCTTTCCATTGACCTCAATGCATTGCCATAGCAGTCAGGTAAATTGCGGCAATAACGGACATTATTTTAAATTCCAAAATCACTGCCTTTTCTCTATTTTTGACGTTGTTTGATGATGAATATATGTTTTTTTAAGTTGTTTTAAATGAATTGTGGTGCCTATATGTGAACTAATTAATACTGTTATAGGCCGAGTTCACACTACGCATAACACATGACACCGGACATTCTGTGACCTGGCCAGGTCACAGAATGGCTGGTGTTACTGAAGATCATCCCGGCTGGTACTGCAGCACCGGACAAACGATCTTCTTTTCTGTTGAATTGGCATGTGGGCGCATCCATGCGTGCCTTCATCCCAATTCACCGTTGCACACAATGGAGCTCCATTGTGTGAACTGACATGTTCTGTGCGGCCGTTATTCAATTAATAGCGGCCGCACAAAACTGACATGTCAGTTTCTCGTGCGGCCGGTTGGAATCAACGGCTATGATTTATACAAAACATACATTGTGTGAACATAGCCTTATACTGGAATTATTGCGAGAAGCAGTCCATGTATACTTGCTTGTTTCACTTTCTGTTCATAAATTCATAAAACATTGGCGGTTAATAAAATCCCCTCCCCATAGTCCCCATCACATACACTCCCTAATGGTGCCTCCATAATTATTTTAGTCTAAAAATATTTTATATTACTGTATAGCATGCAACAGAACACTTCCAACCATTAAATTAGAGGGACTATGGTATTACATATTTCTATGGTGTTTATCATGGATCCATATAATATAACAAATGTAATGCAGCCATGTGAATGAGATACATTATCTTGCCTAAGACGGAAAGGACAATAGTTCTATATAAAAGTAGTGCTGATAAAGCAACGGTTTTTCAAACAAAGCAAAAAGAAAATAGAATAAAGGGTCCATAGTGTATTCTAATAGGAGTAACCTTCATAGGCAGAGTTAATTATTGGTCTGGTAATTTAGATATTGAAAAATAGAGCGTAAGTAGGTTAATTGTTGGCTCAATAAAAAGGAATGACCTATCGGATACAATATGAATGGTGATTGTCTTTATTTATGCCGCTCAGGTTCACGGCTAAAGATTAATGAATCTACATGTATAATTTTGGGGACACTATAAAACGTCTTTTGATGTAAAAAAAAGGGAAGCAATGTGGTAGTCGTGATCCATACAGATGAAAAAAGGTTTGGAATGTAATATGTTCCTTTAGTAAGTAATAACTAAAGCATTAGAATTTCAGATCTGACAGACTTGTAATTAAAAAAAAGAGTAAAAATGCATATACCTACACCTAGCCCCCTTCAAAAAGCTTAGATTTCTTTCAGAGAAGACATGGAGAATCCAGTGTGTCTATGCCAGATGGCAGGTATCTGTCTTCATAGGAATAATTACTTTTCTTTGAATCAACATTTTTTTTTCTTAGCCCTTGTGACTTTCCTCTTTTATTCCACCTAAAATGTCAAGAATAAATAGACTACTGGGAGTAACCGGTTGGTGGTGTATCTCAGTCTCTTCAATGAGCATTGCTATTGCAGGCTGTGTAGTAATCAACAGCGGATTATAATAGGTCCTTTTCGGGCGGTAGCCCGGGCCCTGAGCTCCTGGGGGCCATGGTCACCCAAAAAGACTTATACTTTCAGTGGTGTATTGTCTCCTGGCTACAGTTCTGCCATGATTTGCTAAGAAAAAAAAAAAAATTGCACAAAAACGGGCATCATGACATTATCTATCCTGTACTATGAACACCACACTAGTGCAGTCAAAGCTACAGTGGGGTGGGGGGGCCCTGGCTTGGTCAACAGCCCGGGGCCCATGGTAAAGTTAATCCGCCCCTGGTAGTAATACACCTCTTTCACAAGGGTAACACCCAGTTAGTTCTTATATTTCTTCAAGGAATGACAAAGAACAAAAGATGTTCCATAATTGATATTTCATGAAGACCACAAGTATCTACTAAGAGAGATGTGTAAGGAGAGCTGAAAGGTACTCTCAAAAAGCTATCCTCCAGCCAATAGACTGCGGACCCGTCTAACACATGTCACACGCTGTTCTAATATATGTTTTCGCATTAAATTGTAGATGTTTTTAGATCCTACTGATCAAAGATATAAAACATCAACTCTACATCCTGTACCCCAACCCATACAGAGACAGTTGAATACTTGGAATCCACAACGACAAAGCAAGAGCTACACTCCACCAAAGATTACAGACCTTATAAAAAAAAACGTATATCTATGATGCCTGCCAAATGGTTGTAGTTCCACATCTGTCATCAAGAGGAGGACGAATCCACTGGTTGTTTTTTCCTTTCATGCTGACTCACAAGTCATTGCGAGGGACCCCAGTGGTTTTCCCTACCAAGCCAGTCATGATTGATAGATCTTTCCCTGCCTGGGCACAGGGACAAATCTAACAATCAAGGCTGGTGGGGCAGAGGATGTCATCGGGGACCATGATTTGTGACATAACCATTCTGTAATGACAGGTTCCCTTTAAAGTTTTGAGCCCTAAAAACTGCTTATTAACCCCTTGCTGCAATATGACATTTGGAAAACGTCATGTAAAGCAGGTAGTTCCTGCACCATGATGTTTCCCAAATGTCATGCTTTCCCTGTCTCCCCCACTGTCCCTAACTACGATCGGGCAGCGGGAGGAGGCTGTGTGACACACACTGCCCGGAGGGGAGTCATGCCCCCCCCCCCAGCCAGTTAACCCCATAGACGCCGCGGTCCATGGGACCGCAGCGTCTATGAGGAATTCAGAGGGACATCCGCTCCCTCTGACCCCCCTTCACCCCCCAAAGCTATATAAAATAGATATTGTTGTAATCGTACCAACCTGACGAATAACTTTAACATGTCATATTAAACATATAGTAAACGGCGTACCAAAAAAATGGTGAAAAACAGCTGCTAAATTGTGTTTTTTATTCGTACCTCATAAAAAAAGTAATAAAAAATTATCATGGTGTCACATGTCCCCCAGAATGGTACAGATGGAAACGTCAACTTGTCTTACACAAATATTTTGGCACCCCAAGGCCTCTGTGACATGGTATAATGGTAAAAAAAAACTGAAATAAAAAAAGGACCCAAAATTCACCATTTCTTTGGCATGTCTGCGGCCTATGGTTGAGTCAGGTGACGCACTGTGCCACATATGGGGGATTTCTTGAAACATTGGAATAATGGTAATAAATAGTGAGTGTTATTTCTCAGTTAGTATTTGCTGTGTAGGAGGAAAGAATTAATTAAAATAGAATATCTGCCAAAAAATAAAATTTTTAAATTTCCCCTCCAACTTGCTTAAATTTCTGAGAAACACCTAAAACGTTAATAAACTTATGAAATGTTACTTTGAATACTTTAAGGGGTGCAGTTTTTTTAATGGAGCAATTTATGGGGATAACTAACATAAAGGCCCCACAAATCCACTTCAGAACTGAACTGGTCCCTAATACAATCAGAATTGAAATTTACATGAACATTTGAAAAATTGCTGCAAAATTTTAAAGTCCTCTAACATCCTAAAAAGCAAAAGGGCGTTCACCAAATGACGTCACCATAAAGAAGACATATTAAAAAATAGTTGTCCTTTAACTTCTAAATAGGGTAGAAAAGAGAGTAATGATACCTTGTGTTGACAAGTCTGCACGACAGAGGAAACACTGTTTTACACCCCACTCTATGGCAAATGCCCAGGAGGTAGGTTCTTGTCGTTACAGTAGGTGCCCTGTATAGTGAAAGTTTCCCAACCACTCCTCTAAGCTCCGAGTGACAGCTCTGGTGATTGACATCATTCTTCATAGGAGGAAGCAACCTAAAGTATACAGATTGTAGAGCTATGTGCCGTTAAAGCCATGTACAAAGTTTGGAGTCAGCACAGAAAAGATCAGATATAGAAAAAACTGTGGGAGTCAAAGCTTTTTTCCTGGCTCCTTATGAATATCCCTTTGCTGTGATATAATTATAGAATAATTACAAAGAGGCTGGAACATAAAGATTTCATTGCAGCAATAAAGAAAACAGCGATTAGACTGTGAGCTGCGGCTGCTCTCATTATGAGCTAATGTATGAGTCACTTAGGTGTTACCAGCCAGTAAGAAGACATGATTCTCTGTGGCAGAAATAGAGAAGGCTACAGTTATCATGTGGTTGTGTGTGTGTGTGTGTGTGTGTGCATTAGTATATATTATTCAACACCTTCTATATCTTTCCCAAGAAGGTGAACAATCTTACTGCGGACCTGTAAAGACCCCTGCTAACACTGTGGTTGAAGGCTAGGGTCAGTTCATCACCCCTTGTTCTCAGGGAGTAATAAAATATGCACTCTTCAACTTCTTGCAAGAACTACTTTACTGGGTAAATTACAAGAGCAAAACTCTTGATCAGGTACAGATGAGGCACAGGACAGCTCTTAGAAATTTTTTTTGTGTCTAGGGTCCCACTTTGGTTCTGCACTCACACGCCAAGACCCTTACGTCATGGTGAGGAGAGCTCTGACTAAAGGCCCTATTACACAAAGCGATTATCGGCCGTATTTGGCCAATTAACGACCATTACGACCGATGTAATAAAAGGCAATGATCAGCCAACATAAATAATGTTGGCTGAGTGTTGTCTTATAACGCGTTAAAACACAAACCATTAGTATAGCAACCATCTGCTAGACTGCCACTATCCTCTATGGGCTCCCAAGACGATCTAAAGATTTTCCAGGGAGCCCCTCGTGCACCTCACTACGCCCCCCCCCCCCCCCGCACTTACCCACTTGCTGTCGGCACATGTAATAGCGCCAGCAGCAAGCAGGGAACGAGGAGCAAGTGAGCACTGACCTGACAGGTTGGTGCTCACTTGCTACCGGAGATCGCCCCCTGTGATAGGGGCCTACTGAGTCAGTTTCTTGTGGCAGTGGAGGTTCTTATAGTTGATAATACTCTGGATATTAGGCACAAACCTTTATTTGGATGAAGTTATCAATGATACTAAAATCTCTAATTCAAGATGCGCTCTGTGGAAATACTGGCATAACGTATTATTCAATGAATCAACCACTATTTTATATGCCCAGGTGTTTCCACTACAGAAGAGCACCCCTAGAACTGCCAAGCCATAATATATAAACTCAGGTTTTTATAAATTGTTGGACCTTTTCCAATTGAGCAGACTCCTTTATGGGCAAAATTAAAGTGAGCTCAACTTTCGCTGTCAAGCAATATTGCTTTCTTTTGAAAGTTGTACCCTGTTCCTTACCTCCTTTACTCCCATCTCAAACATTACAGCATCTGACTCAGATTTTCCACCCTACACCTACACACTAGATATTGCTGGGAAAACAGCACTCCTGGACTGCACCTATAATCACATTAAGCTCTTGCTATGTGCAGAATTAGGCTATGTTCACACAACGTATGTGTTGTAGAAATCACGGCTGTTGATGCAAATTGCAACAACAGCCGTGATCTATACAGCACACATGTTGTATGTGAAAGCATAGTATCCTGGCCGGAGTGTATACACATGGTATACACTCTGGCCAGGATCCCTAGCGGCGCCGAAGAAAAATGACGTCAATGAATAGTGGCCGCAGAAAACCCTGTCAGTGCACACAATGGAGAGTGCGGCTCTGGCCGCAAGCTCCATTGTGTGCAGTGGGGAATTCTGATGTGGGCGCGCACGGATGTGCCCGTATCAGAATTCAGCGGCGCTGAAGATCATCTGGCCGATACTGCAGTACGGCCTGGATGATCTTCTCTGAGACCGGACATTCTGTGACCTGGCTGGGTCACAGAACCGCCGGTCTCATGCAACATGTGAATATAGCCTTACCCTGAATACTCCCATTACAACACACTTCAATTTCTTCTCTCTGACAAGTGACACAAAATGCATCATGCCAACACAGAAGCATGGGATCTCTTTCCTACCCAACAGAAGCTATGACGAGAAAACAACAAGTGGGACATCTTCTGAATGCTAGTATAAATGTAGTGTAGGTTCTGTGGCCCTGGTTGTATTTCCTAATACTTTCTAATTTAAGAGAACCTCACAAACATTTTTTATGCTGCCTGAACCACAAGTCATCAGGGTGGTCCCCCATGGCTTCTCCCTGCCCCACCATCCTTGATAGATAGATTACTTCCTATTGATAGATCTATCAATCAAGCTTGATTGGAAAAAAAGAGGCCTTTTATGTAGCACCCCATGGTTTAGGCATCATAAAAGTGATAGCTGGTTCAGTTTAGGGATCCGGTATCTGTGGATATGAGTAAAGGTTAAAAATGACCAGATGGAAAAAAAACTGCTCTACTGGAAAAACCTGACTACACAGGAGGCTGTTCGTAGTCAGCATCTGTTAGTTAACCAAAAGATAGCAGATACAGCTACAGATACAAAGTGGCATATTTTTATATTTTAGAACTATTGGAGGATATAAATATATATATATATATATATATATATATATATATATATATATATATATATATATTGTGCTTTAAAGCTATCCATTATTACCCAGGGCACAGCAGTGCTGAATTATCTGCTCCAGTCTGGCAGTCCCTCCATTACACCATTAGCTCCTGCACTGCATAAAGACATGAGCCACCTAGTTTTTAATACCTTGCTCTTGTCTCTTCATTAACATTTTAATGGTTGTCCTTGCATACATAGACCTGATGATTTCTTTGCAGCAAGTAGAGCTTCATAATTCTTTGACTGCTGCACTGGTGCTTCATGTGCCAGCCATAAAAATTATGCTCAGTTAATTTCCCCTAATAAAACCATTGAAATTTCACTATGTTTCCAGCAGCTTCAATGATAATAAACATGATTTAGCCTTTTGTCCCAGTCTGCCATTTGCCTACAGTGAATGACCCATCAGACAATATTTTTTTCCCCAAAATTCAACATTTTTAAGATTGTAAAATGAAAAAAAAAAAAAAAACATAGGTGAAGTTTTGGAGACAATTGCTGCACACAGAAACTGGTAAGTCTATAATATGTATGTAAGGTACTGTAGGCCTTATGCATATACTACTAGCTTTATTTTATTCCAAGTGGAAAATGTAACATTTGTTGACTTCTTAAAAAAATAAAAAAAAGTAGCTTGCTGCATCGCTAAGTTTCAGAGACCTTTGGGTCTATTTTACTTTTTTATAGAATTACACTACTCACAAAAAATCAAGAAAAGTGGGATGCCATGCCTCAGGAGACAATACTTTGACTTGTGAGCAGCATGAGACGTCATTGTCAAGCTGTAATTGATGCTCAAGGGAACAGGACAAGTTATTGAGACATTGACATTTTTTGCTGTTGTTTTCTTTCAATAAATTGTTTCAGATCAGAAAATCCCAACTTTTTATAGAAATCAACAGGGGTTGTGATTGCAAACAATTCCGCAATACGCTCTCTTTATTTTTCTTTATTTAAATCAATGTTTTACATAAGGACACTAGTATTAAGACCGGCGTACTCGTATGCAGGTCTTAAATTAGGCCACACCCCTTTCCCCAGGCCAAATTCACTAAGAGGCGTGCGCCCCATGTACCAAATCTACACCTTCCAGCAATACCTGCTGTATAATCCAAACACTCCGACTCCAACTAGAGAAAACCATTGCCTGCTCCCTACATTTAGCCATTTACAGTCATTGGAGCGAGACAGCTGGATAGGACAGCTTTTATACATATATTTGATTAATTTTGTGGGTTTATCTGATGTGTTTTCAAGTCATAGTTGGCCAGTTTTAATAGTTATAATTAAAGCTATATTTTTATGTTATACTTAATCAGTGAATTTACTTGGTGTTGATTGAAAGCGATTTCTAAGTGCAGGATTAGTCTTTAGTGGGCATGTGGACAGCTGCTGCACATTTAGTAGCAGAGAATCCTGGGGTGCTTGCATTGTAGGGTCAGCTCTCCTGTCACACAGCACAAAAACCTCTGTAACCACACAGTGACATTATACTGACTGAATTGTTGCATATCAAAGAGCATTGTCTCCTGGTAAGCATGCATAGTTGATTATATAATTAGCAAAAGTTAATAATATAAGTTAAATGTCCTCAGTTTATAATAAACCCGTGTGATCAACAGGTGTTTTTCATTGTGTAAGAGCACAAAGGACTGGGACTTGAATATCTTTTTGTATTTTACAATAAAAGCAAGTATTCACTCAGATGTCCACGCTATGTACTTTTGCACATAGTTGAATGTTTCCTTAAAAAGTGTCCACCATACTTTGGCTTAGATAATACTCCAATCTTAGTTTTGCAAGGTATAAAATTCTTCTTAGATATTTTCCCATCTCTACAATACAATCACCTATCTATTAAAGTGGACATGTCAGGATTTGTTTTTCCAATTTACAACATGGGTTTCTACCCTGGCCCCTTCTCTCCTAGCAGATCTATGCTGGGTTTTTGCAGCCCAGAGGAACACCCTGTGAGCTTTGTCTCCCAATGTTGGCCCTTTCACAGGGCATATTATGTGTGAATTTTTGCATCCATGCTATGGACACAGGTCCTGACCTAACCACAGATCTGGTGATCCAAACCTATTACTATGACTTACGTCTATAATACAGGTGCTAAACTACATGCACAATGTGCCTATGGGATGCCAGCCTCACACCACCACTAGAATAAAAGTTCTTATAAAATAGTTTTTGGAGAAAAAAGAGTGCGCAGAGTAGAGAAATTAATATCATTGCTACCTAGAAATACATAGAAATGGACAATTATTGGAGCTCTTATTACAACACATATATAATTTTCCATTATGAGGACAGCTTTAAAAATCCTATCTATAATCCCATTAGGAAAGTATCCCAGGTGGATAGTTAATCTTCTAAATAGAAGCTGCCATGCTAACACTTTCATTGCCTAACCCCATAGAACTGTCTGCAGTACATTTTAATGTTACAGGTGTAAGATAGAAAATAGTTAACAGCGATTATTAAAAATATCTCTCCCCGAAGATCCATTAGTGTCGGAAATAGGAAAATTCCCTCCTTTCTTAATTGCAAAGTATCTGGCGATTATTAATCTATTCTTAATTCTATTAAGAGTGATGGTGCTGGAAGGTGTATTAATTTCACATTAAGAAACTCGGAGCACTTCATTAGAAAAGCTTCCTATTGTAATTGAAACTCAGGGTTGATCTCATATAAATATCCCATGCTTGCCTTCTGCCTGTGACAGAACCCACAGAGCTGAGACCAAGGGAAGAGACATTGGTTCATTTTAGTTATAAATCAGCCAATTAAAACATTTCCTTCTATCAGACAACACATTAGCTCTTTGTGATATCAGCGTGCACCTCATTATGGTAAAGACCAGGTACCAAATGCTTCCAGTAAATAATCCTCCAATGTATTAGTCATACAGCGACTCACATTAGCCTTTTCATTTAAAGTGCAGAAAAAAACATGTCTAAGCCTTCTGCGATAAGAAAAACATGGCTGAACTCTTCCGAGAGCAGCGCCATTCTTGCTGCTAGGTTAGTACCATCCAGGGGTGTAGGGTGTAAGGATATCCTGCCATGACAATTATTTGGGAAGAAGAAACTGACTCCTGAACCTTGGTGCCAGGAAGTGGTGAATATGGTGCCAGTGAGAGGTAGAAATGCCATATATCCTTCTGGCATCATCCTTGCCCCTATAGCACATTTTGTCTATCTATCCACATGTAATGATCCTAGAGCTACTAGAGACCATAAACCTTCACTGACCCTATAACAATTTGTCAGGGCCTTATTAATCAGAATGATTAGCTGCCGAATCAGGTGGATTCGGGCAGATATTGCTCCATGTAAAACAGACAACGATCAGCCGAAGAGTTTAAAAATTAGTTGTTATGTGTAATGCATAGCCGATGGCTGTTGCCAGGATAAAGAAAATAATATGATATATATAATATAATATATAATAATATAACATAAATATGTAGTATCTCACTACAGGTAGTTTTCTTGTCTTTACACAACCAGGTAAAACTTGTTCACTCAGGTTGCTGTGCCTTACTACGGCCACTAGATGTCTCACTCCCCCTGTGCACAGCTGCAGTTTAGGTGGGAAGGTTTAGCTGGCTTTACACTTTTTGCTCACACACTTCCTGGGTAGTGAGGAGTTGTAATCTGGCTCTTGACCAGTGAGGAATCAAAACAGTCTAGTTCCAGTTCTAGTGAGAGAGACTACAGCAGCTATGCACTGCTGAACTTTAACCTGGGGTGGCCAGGGAAATAGGAAACACCCTTGCTTACGCTGAGGATCTTCACTTTAGGACAGTCACTCCCTAAGAAAGAGAGGAAGAGGGATTGATTCGCGGTAGAGCACAGATGCAAGTTAGCCTCTCTCTGCTTACAACCCTCCTCACCTCCTGCTACCAAAACCTAAGAAGTATCATGTTATATATTTTTGCACTAGCACTTGTGAGCAGTATTGTCCTTATATTTTTCTATATTGCACTGAAGTTAATTCAAGTAAAGTTAACATCTGGTTAAGTCATCTCTGCTATTGCACCTGCACCTCACACTAGTCCTACCAACCACTCCTGGCCACTGTGACAAGTTGCCGCAAAACATCAGAGCCCACCGGCTGGTAGAACAACACCAGTATCCAGCGTGCCGGGCCACAGCATCTACTTACATGCATTCCCCCAGTGTTCTCCTGCCTTGTTTCTCTGATTCCCCACCGACTCCAGTAGGGAATTGGCTGAGCGGTCTGTCTCTTCAGAGAGGGACAAGAAGTGTGAGCTGCTTGAGGAGCAGAAGCGCTTCATAGCTTTCCATGTACATTGTGAATTTCTATGCCACACCAGTGTCCTGCAAAAGCATTAGTCCTACAGCATTCATATTGGGGACTTCATAGGAGTTAGCCCACCTTATTTGTTTTTTTCACTGCAGGAACATGAATTATTTGCTATGGGCACGGGACATTGCCTTTTGTAGAAGGTATATACTATGAATGTATATGTCATACAGTCTGTGGTAGACGTAATATATATGCATCCATTACCCATAGGGTATACATAAATGTATACTGTGTAGTATATTTTTTACAGTGGCCCTCTAGAAAAAAAAAAGCAGTTTCCTACACAGTTTTAATAGCAGGATGCCAATGTATACCAGCCTAAAGGAGACCACAAGGATACTCTTTCTGCCTGTCAGGTACACAAGGGTTTTTTCACAGTGCACAACAAAAAGAGAACAGAGGCTATGGGGGGATTTCTCATCGTGCTCCCCTGGCATATGCAACAAAAAGGGGCAGTTTCTACCGTTTTCTGGGGGGGGGGGGGCAGGTGCCATATTGTAATCATCTCATGAAAATATGGGGTGACCAAAGTGAGATAATGTTATTGCAACATTGTGCGGCCACTTCACCCTCTTACTATGATCGAGATATGGTACCTGCCCCCGCTTGTCTTTGAAGATATAAAGTAAAATTTAAGTTATATAGTAAACATTTATTTAAGTCCTATTAAGTAGCTAGTTAACTGACAAGAAGGAGTAAAGAAGAAACAACAATATGACATCTAGAGTTTCTTGCCAAGGCCTACTTAGGGACACATAGGTCTTTCAGTCAGGTCTGGAATGTTCTTGGTACAGGAGCCAATGAGTGTAAACAATGTTATTTCAGGGATTCTAAACATCAAATAAACTAAATCCCAACACCTGCTTGGTTGCCTTTTCAGATTAAGGCCCCTTTCACACCTCAGAATTATACTTGTGGACAGTATGGTACTAGAGATGAGTGAAACTCGAGCATGCTCGAGTCGATCCGAACCCGAACTTTCGGCATTTGATTAGCGGCGGCTGCTGAGCTTGAATAAAGCCCTAAGGCTATGTGGAAATCATGGATATAGTCATTGGCTGTATCCATGTTTTCCAGACAACCTTAGAGCTTTATCCAAGTTCAGCAGCCCCCCGCTAATCAAATACCGAATGTTCAGGTTCGGATCGACTCAAACCCGAACCCGGTTCGCTCATCTCTATATAGTACCCATTCAGATCAATGGACCCTTTTACACATCCATAGTTGCTATGAATCCTGTAAAAGGGCTATAAAGACCTATAGTGTTGAGCCAACTTGCCGAACTGTTCAGGTTCTGCAATGCTCTCCAAACATGAACACTTGGCTTTTGACTCCTGCCAGCTGGAGAAGTTTGATGCCACTATAGGGAGGCCTGGAAAACATGGATACAGCGATTGGCTCTATCCATGTTTTTATCCTGGCAGCCCTAGGACGACATCCAATAGTTCAGCAAATCCGCTCTACACTAATCACCTATTCTCTATAAATGGGTCCATGCTTATGTGAACGGTTATGTATGCACATCCATAGTGCTGTTCGTAGCTGTGGGTCTACGGATTTCACTTTTCTTGTGTTGAAACTAAAATTTGTTCAAAGAAACTATATTTACTCATTAACTGCACTGCACTCTGGTCTTATTCTTTCTTATCCCAGTGACCCTGCTCCATCTGCACCAACTTAACACCAAGGTTGCCCTAAGGTACCAACAGCTGGGCACTGTGTTCAAGGGGGTTACCCCAGGTAAACAACTGCAAAGGACCAACATCATCTGCGACAGTCGACCGATTGATCATCTTTGCATTCCTAGCTGGTTACTGCAGATGCCTTGCACATTTATTTGGTTTGTTTACCAATAACTCTTAACTTATCCTTATCATAGTTTGGGTCGTAGTAGTGTTAAGGTGACCATAAAGGTGATGTAACTTTGGATAAAAACATTGAAATCCTTAAAATGGTTTCAGCCTTGTATCTGCTTCTGGAAGAAGGAGAAGAATGCTGGCAGCTTGCCTATGAGCACAACACCTTGAACTTACATCACAGCCACAATACAGAAGCAAAAAAGAGACATTGTTATATAAACAATATATGGTGAACAACACAATGTACCAGCTTGACTGCGCAGGACAGGAAACTGCTGACCATCTATGAATTGATATGTATGTGTCTTGTGACCTGAAACTCCACCTCTATTGAAAGTTTATATATTTCATGTGAAACCAATTAAAACGTGAGTGTGCACTCCTAACTCAGCTGAGAGAGGAGGTTAAACCGTCTTTATGCCTGGTGTCATGTCCTCGTCACTAGCGCTCAGCTTACTTATTTGGACAGGGATAGTCACTTGGGGAACAAGGCGGATAAAAAGTAAATCCATACTTGACACTAGGAGCTACATTTTCACAAACTTGCATCGAGCTCTTCCATCTGACTTTTGAAAGGATTATTTGAGTATCAGGGTAGCAATGTATTTTTTCCAACACACTACACACTACAGGTATACCAAACACAGTGGCTACTGTATATGTTGTTGAACAACAACAACAACAACAAAAACTTTTGATATGGTGACATAGAGGCATCAATCACATAAGTGATTTCGAAAGGGAATCAAACACTTTTAGAGACCAAAGCTGTCCGGTGGGAATTCCCATTAGTGGGACACCCTGTGACTAACTTATCATCACTGTCTTGTTACTATATTTATTTTCTTCTCTGCTCTTGTCCATCTATGGATTTTTCCAGCTAGTAGGTAGATAAGCCATTTTTCTCTCTGCCCTGACCTATCTTCTTTCAAAGCTCCTTTTGTCATTTGCCTTGTTAATAGGAGTCCTGTCTCTATAATGAGATTGAAGCAAAAGCTTTAATTTTTCACTGTGATGCTCGTAATTGCATTTTCTGAGAGTTTGAAAAGAGTGACCAAAAGGCTATTAATCTAGTGAGCGCCAGGGGAAAAGAGGGCAGGCTCAAAATGCATGTAAACTAGAAGCATCCGGCTACAGTTCACTAAAGATGTGCTGGTCAATTCTATATTAGAGGCAAGATTCTTGGCAACTGTTTGCTAGGAATAGAGATAAGTGCTTGCACACGTTTATTTTCTCAATGAAATCAGCAAACGCCTGGACATTTACTGCGAAGGATTCAACAAATATGAACGCCCAACAGATTTGCTGCAAATTATCAAAATATTAACACTTTCAGCTTGAGAAGCATTAACCAGTGGAGAATTAATTATCGTCATAGGCAGGACCGCAGTGGAAAGTAACATCTCTATTATGAAGCTGGACGTAGATAGCCTAGGATCACACGACTGACAATCAGTGAAGGAGACAGCGTGGTCCCTACCTCCTCATCCCTCTCCCTGAACATTGACCTTTGCATATGTCACGTATCATGCAAATATCATTCTTCATCTAAAGGTGGTAATCCACATTAAGTGGAAGTAAATTGATGAGCAGACAACCACTGAATGAATATTTCTCTGATTCCCTTTTACACATTTTAGTAACATTAGAGGCCATTACAGTTCATTTGCAGACACTTTCGACATCAAAGAAACAGGAATCCAACAGCACCATTGTAAAGAGTCAATTAGAAAAATAATGCAAGGGGTACGCTGGAAAGCTGACTGTCCTGAATGTCAGCAAGTGGAGATGGAAGAGCAGAGATGAGCGAAGGGAAGTGATAGCCCACTCAGCCTATCAGTGACTGACTGAGAAAGGACAGTGCCACGATCAGTGATTGGCTGAGCAGGCTGTCACTCTTGTCTGGGGAGTAACAGCCCGCTCAGCCAATCACTGGCCGCAGCGCTGTCCCATCTCTGTCAGTAATTGGCTGAGCTGGCTAAGGGGGGCTGAAAAAAAACGAAGACACAGAGGACAGCAGGGGAGCATATACAGGTAGGTATTGCACCAAAACTGCACCAAAAGCTCTATACAGTTCTTTAGCTGCTTTAATGTGGTTCCTTAAGGTTTGGTTCACAAGTTCACATATTTTACGCCAAACATTCACAAGCCTTCTGAACCGAATTTTTTAAAACTTCGCTCACTTGTCACAAAAGAGATGCTGTTTGATCTTCTTACTCTACTACTTCACAGAAATGTCAAAAGCTTTGATCAGTCTGAAAGTATGTAAAGGAGCATCAGCAGGACCACTAAAACCTTAAAGGATTGAATGGCATTGCAAAAACATGGCTGCTTCCTTCCCTCTATAAGGAGCTCAAACCTTGATGATAAACTATGACTAGTACTGCATCTTAGGAATGACCCATTGACAGTTGTGATGCGGTTTCCAGAAGAAAAGCAGTCCAGTTTGCATAGTAAAAGTGTGCATGAGCCTTGCTACACATCGTCATACATCTAAACTCAATGGGGGAGATTTATCAAACTGGTGAAAAGTAGGATTGTCTTAGTTGCCCCTAGCAACCAATCAGATTCCACCTTTCATTTTGCAAAGAATCTCTGAGGAATGAAAGGTGGATTTTGATTGGTTGCTAGGGTCAACTAAGACAATTCTACTTTACACTAGTTTGATAAATCTCCCCCATTAATTTAATTTTTCATGTAAATGTTCAGTTTGTGCTGACCTGACTTGGCAAACTGTTCCCATTCGGCAACATTCTCCGAACCCAAACACTTAGCATTTGACTCACTAGGGTAGCTGGAGAAGTTGGATGCTGCCCTAGGGAGTCCTGGAAAACATGGATACAGCCATAGGCTATGTTCACACATTGTATGACACCAGCTGTTCCGTGACCTGGCCGGATCATGAAACGGCCAATATCAGATAAGATCATCCCAGCCGGTACTGAAGTACTGGCCGGATGATCTTTAGCGCTGCTGAGTTCTGAGCACACTGATGCGCCCGCGTGCCTCATTGTGTGCACTGACAGGTTCTCTGTGGCCACTATTCAATCGCCGCTAGAGATCCCGACCGGAGCTCAAACTATGTGTATACGCTCCAGCCTGGATTCCATAGGCGGCAATGTAACGTATATTCTCGTATTAATCACGGCCGTTGTTGCAATCAGCAACACCGGCCATACTTTTATGAAAATATACGTTGTGTGAACATGGCCATAGGCTGTATACATGTTTCCTTGGCAGCCCTGGGGCAGCATTTAACTTCTCCAACCACCCTAGGGAGTCAAATGCCGAGTGTTTTTGTTCGGAGAACATTACCAAACCCAAACAGTTCGCTTAGTCTGCTCAACACTATTCATAGGATTAAAGGGGTAGTGCGGCATTTTTCTTTTTCTGCTTAATTAACACACATTGCAAAGTTATATAACGTTGTAATGTGTGTTAATAAGCTCTCTGCAAAAGACCACTGTGGCTAAAGTATACAAATTCAATTATTTCCCAGTGATTGGTAGAACTGACTGATATTTTCTAAGTAATCTATTCACCATGTGTGACCGGTGTCTCTATCTCTTTACAACCTTTTCAGCCAGTGAAATACTGTCCTTAAGGTTTATGGTCACCTGTAGACACTGTTTGAGTTTATATAGTGTACAAATAGGCTGCTTTGTTTACCTTGTATTGATTCTGGATGATGACAGCCTGTATTATAGTCCAAAGATGAACTTATTGCACTAAGGACTTCAGAGCTGGAATCCCCCAGCATGTCTTGCTGGCACAGTGATTTGTGATTTGGAAGCACCAGGCAATGTACTGTATAGTAATTTGAAGTAGACTAAATAAAGCCCACTTTACTTTACAGAAGCTAAACTTTGCGAGGTGTATCTGTCAACAGACTGTTAATGGATTCCATTCCAAGGGAAGACATTCATGAATGCAGCTCTGAAGCATACTACAGCTAATAGAAGAGGCAGCAGAGATCTGATAAGGTGTGAAGTACAGCTTGAGGGGTACTTTGGGATCAACTGGTGTCAGAAAGTTATACAAATTTGTAAATTACATCTGTTTAGAAAACTTTAGAAAGTCTCTCAGTACGTATCAGCTACTGTATGTGCTGCATGAAGTCCAGTTTTCTTTCCAGTCTGACACTAGAGTACCCCTTTAACTATTTAATATCTGCTTTACCTGGAAAGGTCATTGAAATGAAAGTCTGTAACAGGCTCCCACTAAGTAAGGCTGGGTTCACACTACTCATGTGAGTGCATCCATTTTGATCAGTTTTTCCATTGAATTCTATTATAAAAAAAAGAATCAAAACAGAACCTTTTTTTTAATGTACACAAAAACGTAGTTACCCTCATTTTTGTGTCCGTAAAAAAAAACTGATCCGTTTTAATCCGTTTTTTTTTTAATGGAATTCAATGGAATTGAATGCATCCGTTTCCTCTATCCATTTTTCATCCGTTTTTTGCAAAAAAACGGATTGCAAAAATGTAGAGTGAACCCAGCCTAACACTATTAATTTGGTAGGGGAATGTTTGGCCCCTGTTATCTAGCAGGGCCTGTTGTACAGTATGACTGCTGTCTCTGGCTATGTTCACACAATGTCAAAAATATTGAAAAGATGGACAATTTTTTATATTTCAGATTTCAGATTTAACTGACTGCAATGGCAAGGCATTGACGTCAATGAAAAGACGGACCTCCAATGCACACAATGTATTGAATATTGGACGTTTTTGCCGCAGACATCAAAATAATGAGTATGATCATTATTTTCGGACGTCTTTTGCAAACAGCGGACGTTTTTTATTAGTTATTCAAACACAGGCTTTCTTTTGTCACCGTTCTTTCTCTGTTTTTACTATTAAATTCAATGGACTTTTCAATTTAGCCACACCCAAAGGCCAATTAGTAACCCCAAACTAGAATAATGTACCAACAGCCGTCATTGCACCAAGGGAAGGCCAGGCTGTTAAATAACGTCTGTTTTTTTATCAAAATGAGGGATGTAATTTTAAATGGAGTTGAAAAACGTTGTGTGAACATAGCCAACCAGGACAAGCCTGGTGAAGAGCTTTGTCCGAAGTGTTGCATTAGCATGTCTCCACTTATTACTGCCATTTACCAATCCTGTCCCACCTGCACATATTTAAGGTCACTGTGCCTGGTCCTCTTTGTCTGAGCATTGTGGGATCCATATGGTCCTAACAAAAGCTGTGTTCCTGTGTTTGCTATACTATTGTTTTTCCATGTATCCCAACCTGTTTCTGTTCCTACAACTATGTGTGCCTATATGACGCTGGTGCGTACCATTTTCCTCTCCATTTCCAACTTCGACTGGTTAACCCACATCTGAAGCTGCCTGCATGGTTCTGCCTTTTCTCCAGGGATTAGGGAACAGATGCTACGGACCCGGGGACCACGCCTATGAATCGACCTAATGTCATCGAGCCGCAGAAGTCCAGATTCCACATCCTTGAGGGAGAAAAAAAGGCCTAGAGGGCATTTAGACTCAATTCCCTGGTGTGGCCCAAAGGCAAACTGGTTTGGTAGCACAGCGGGTCAACATCTGCTGCCTGTTACAATAAATAAAATTAAGCACGTCTAAAGGGCCTCATGAACGATTCAATTGCACAACCTGAAATTAATTGAGCCATGTGAAGATTTACTTAACGTGTGTCACTTACCAATATGAGCACTTGTTATTGTGGAGCCGTCAGCCTGTGTAAGGGTGCCTTCACACCTTCCGGATCCACAGCGGATCTCACTTCTGCGGATTCAAAGCGATAACCACTGCGGATCCGGTATCAATTCACCCCTATGATAGCACATATTCGCAGCGGGATTAACATCCCGCTGTGAATATGTGCTTTAACTCCCTGGTTCCCGTAGCCCCGCCATCGCATCCCCCATCCCCGGCGACGGCACATCCCCCCCATCCCGGCCACATCCCCCCATCTCCGGCCCGCGAGCATACATTACCTGCTTGACGGCACGGCTGCAGTGAGGCTCCCGGCTCCGGTCCCGCTCAGCTGAGGGTGAGCTGATGAGGGGATGTGGCCGGGATTAGGGGGAATGCTCGATGCGACGGCAGGGCTTCGGGCACCAGGGAGTTAAAGCACATATGCACATATTCACAGCGGGATGTTAATCCCGCTGCCAATATGTGCTATCAAAGGGGTGAATTGATACCGCATCCGCAGCGGTTCTCGCTTCGAATCCGCAGAAGTGAGATCCGCTGTGGATCAGGTAGGTGTGAAGGCACCCTAAAAGGATCTTGACTTTGGCAGCGTTGGTATAAACTTTGGCAATACGAAACCAACCTCTATAAGCATCTACGATTCTGTGAAACTTTAAAAGCTATTGCATTGTTTTTCTTGCTTTCCCTCTATGCCTCTTTAGCTATCACTAGTCATTCATAAAATTCACTAGTCGTAGGTACATTAATAATAATGAATCATTATTTAAGTAGAATAACCTCTTACTTTTAATGAAAATATTGCAGACATGGTTACAGACCCATCTTGTAATTACTATCAATGAATAATATGTTCTTGCACACATCTTACTTCTCTTCTGTTTGGTTTCATAAGGTCCCCATTATCCTGTTATATCCTAAGAATAACACAACAATAATAATACTTTTAAAAAGATGCTTTACAGCAGCTACATGGACTTAGGAAATAATAGGCTAACCCTATTCACTTCTATGGGAGAGATTTCTAGGCATGATCTGTGGCCTTTACAGAAATCATAGTGCAGGGAGGGGGAGGCTGAGTTCTGACTATAACATATTGTGAATGACCTAATCTTGTCTTATTTATACATTGGTGTCACCTTTCATTATAATCCTGTCTGTGATAATAAGTAGGAAGTAATAGTTGACGGTGTATTAGTTTCATTTTTCATATTTACTTTGCCATAAAATAATTAAAAATAAACAAATACATTTAAAAAAAATATAATTACTAAAAACGTAACTTAAACAAAAGATCATTTTCTGATGGCACTTTCCCTTTAAGCAGTTGCTCCCATCATCATTAAAGCAAGTGTACCATCAGTTACTGTATATCACTTTTTTTTTTTACATTACCTGATCGGCGAGGCTGCAGGGATCCCAGTGGTGCAGCCCTTTTTAAAAAAAAAAAAAACGCTTCCCTGTTCCCTTGCTCTGCGCCTTTCTTTTTTCCTGGCATCGGCCCAGCTCTATGCACTAGAGGCGGGCTCAGCACCCCCAAGTGTGACAATATCGCCTCCTCTCTGTGACGCACTTCTATTGATCTAATAGAGGCATGTCACAGAGGGGAGGGGATAGTGTCACACTGGGGGGAGCGCAGGCCTGGCTCCAGTACATAGAGCTGATGCATGGGAAAAAAACAGGGCTGAGTGTGGGAACCAGGCAGAGTTTTAAAAAAGGAGCGCACCACTGGGATCCCCTTGCCGGTGCTAATTGGGTAATTACGAAGAAAACCAATGTACCTACATTCAATTTAATAAACTCATGGGGGAGATTTATCAAACATGGTGTAAAGTGAAACTGGTTCAGTTGCCCCTAGCAACCAATCAGATTCCACTTTTAATTTTCCAAAGAGTCTGTGAGGAATCTGATTGGTTGCTAGGGGCAACTGAGTCAGTTTCACTTTATTCCATGTTTGATAAATCTCCTCTATGGGATCTAAATAATTTGGTTATCAATACAAGTAGCTAGGGTGTTGCATGAAGGTCTTCTATGGTGTATTACATGATATTATATAACTATAATAAACTTTTACTACTCTATATCAAACATTCAGTTCCTGTAGCCCTGCAATGCCATGTTTCCTCAATTTCTTTTACTTCATGTTTCTCTCTCATTACAAGATTATATTTTATGGCTGAAAGTCTACAACAAACCTGTCATCATTTCAAGCTTTCTATTGTACCTGTGAAATTTGAGAGATCAAGTACCTTGTTATGTTAGCACCTTACTGTGGGTTTGGCAGGTGTTACATCCATGAGTTGAGCAAATGAGACCCTGAAGAAGGGAGGTGGTAATGGTAACTTCGCAGTGTCATTTCAGCAGTGAACATACCCTGTGATTCCCTATAGGACCAGGAATACCTCCAAGCTATGTCTGCTTTATCTGCATAACAAAATCTTGAGCTAACAATTTAGGTTGTACCTTGCATTCTACTTAATTTCCTTGGAAGGTATTTGTAGTTGTACATATACGCTAAAGTTAGATAATGGCCGAGATTTACTTAAGCAATTTCTTAAAGTGCATTTACAAGGCTGTACTAACAATAGCTGTTTCCTTTGTGCGGAGTCATTTAATTCTATTGTTATGGGCTGCCCGTCTCCTGTTTAAAGCGACTCCGTACCCACAATCTGACCCCCCCCAAACCACTTGTACCTTCAGATAGCTGCTTTTAATCCAAGATCTGTCCTGGGGTCCGTTCGGCAGGTGATGCAGTTATTGTCATAAAAAACAACTTTTAATCCAGTAGCGCTGTGTCTAACTGCCGGGGCTTACATTTGTATATGCATTAGGCTGGCACACCCTCTCTGTCCTTCCTCCCCACCCTCCTCATCATTAGGAATACTGCAGGCAGATTGCTTCCTATTCCCCACCTGTGGCAGCCCGGCACATGGGCTGGATCGTTAATACACCTGTGCAAAGCTCAAACAGCAGTAAATGTTCCTGGATCATTCCTAATAATGAGGAGGGTAGGGAGGAAGGACAGAGAGGTGGTGCCAGCCTAATGCATATACAAATGTAAGCCCCGGCCGTTAGACACAGCGCTTCAGGATTAAAAGTTGTTTTTAGGACAATAACTGCATCCCCTGCCGAACGGACCCCAGGACAGATCTTGGATTAAAAGCAGCTATCTGAAGGTACAAGTGGTTTGGGGGGGTCAGATTGTGGGTACAGAGTCGCTTTAAACAAAGAGATGTGCGACCAATAACAATGATTTTCCCGGCTGCACAAAATATCAAATTAGTAACAAGCGCGTGTTTGCTTATTTGTCAGCTGATCCCTGGCCCCTTTACACAGATCGATTATTGGTTAAAGGAGCTCTTTTGGAAACACTTGTTAACAATAATCATCACATATAAAAGGGCCTTTAGTCAAGTAACCTAATACTAGACAGGCTGTTTGATAAATCTTTTGCACTTTTAGGCTATGTTCTCACTATGGGAACAGCCCATCATTTAACAACAAAAGGCGGCTATCTATTGGCAATGAGGTCCACAAATAATGATCATGAGTATAATGAGACCACTTCCTTTCATAGCCTATGTGTAGTGCAACCTAAAGCCCACTAATTTATCGCAAAGTGCAAAGTGGACACTGACCTTGACCTTAGATTTGCCTCTGGTTTCCGCTAATACCTTCTTCTTTAAGGGTATATTCACACGGGCGGGCTCGCAGCGAGATTCTCGCTGCGAGCCCGGCAGGTCCTGGCAGTTCCCATACACTACATACTTGCTGCGGTCTAAACGACCGCAGCGAGTATGTAATTATACCGCGCTTAACCCCTTCTACTCCCGCCCGGCTCCCCCGCTGTAAACATACTTTACCTGTCCTCGCTGCACGGGTCCGGCGTCCTGCTCTCCCGCCCGGCCAATCAGTGGCTGCGGCTGGGCAACACACTGATTGGCCAGACAGGAGAGCAGGACGCCGGACCCGTGCAGTGAGGACAGGTAAAGTATGTTTACAGCGGGGGAGCCGGGCGGGAGGAGAAGGGGTTAAGGGCGGTATAATTACATACTCGCTGCGGTCGTTTAGACCGCAGCAAGTATGTAGTGTATGGGAACTGCCAGGACCTGCCGGGCTCGCAGCGAGAATCTCGCTGCGAGCCGGCCCGTGTGAATATACCCTAAAAGTTGATCAGGTTAAACCAAGTGTTATAAATAGATGTCAATATGGATATATGAAAGGGAGGGATATGGTTACTTTAGGCCATCATTCTATATTTTTATGTAAAGGATCCACTTATCTGGTGGGAATGGTAACATTTTCTATTGTCTTGGTAAGGGATCTCATACTTCTTACCTCTTCAGCTTAGACACAATCTTAAATAAACTAGCTTACAGCAGCCTTTATTATTATCAACATAACGCTATCATTACATTTCAGAGAACTATCAGCCTCTCTCTCTGGAAGGCTGCACTGGAGACTTGCTAATAGCCCTATAACAATCCCACTTAACATTCTCATTGATTGGCTTTACCTAGTCACAAAATGCTATTGAATACCATTATGATTTGAGGGCTCAGGGCAATATATGCAGTTACAAGTCTTTAAGAGGGGGGATGGGTGGCCTCGCATAAGCTAGACCACATCACAACAGCACAGAAAACATGGGTTTTTACAACAGAAACATTTACAGCCATCACTGAAGACATTAACAAGACCAGAAACAATCCAGTTTACAGAAAACAACTTCCCAGTGCAGGTATCAGAGGATCGATGTGATGAAAAGTGGAAACCAATAATGAAAGAATGAAACAGATAAAACAGACAGCAGGGACTCTGGTGGATTTCTAAATTAAAGGATTGGACAGCTGATCAGTGAACAACAATGTAATGGAATGGCAGCATGTACATTTATCTACCAACCTCACACTTAATGATCATTACATTAGTCGAAAGTGTTAGAGCGGTGCAGGGAGGGGATTATGGTGTACAAACTGCCTTCAAGAAAATTCAATGGCAATTTTATTGCTGTAGAACCTTAACATCGGCTGGAAAAGAAAACAGAAAAAAAAATCTTTACAAAATTAAGATGGGGATATGTATCGCACCCGGAAAAAAATATGGAATGGCTACACTTAGGGGATGACACAAACACAATGCATGGTGACTAGAGATGAGGGAATCTCTTCCGAACCTTCTTCATTTGATTACTGGACACTGAAGAAGTCGTATGCAGTCCTAGGTAGTCCTTAGGGATGCATTCAACTTCTTCAGGCATCAGTAATCAAATGCCAAATGATTGGGTTCAGACGAACCAGACCATGCCCAGGATTCATGCAAACCCAAGCTTATTGTAGTTTCACACATCTTTAATTATAACTAGAGATGAGCCTAAGGCTGTATCCATGTTTTCCAGGACTACACTGAGAGACACTGCTATTCAAATGTCGAGCGAGCGGACTCAAGCATGTTTGAGTTGCACCCATCTCTAGTTATAACACATATATATGAAAGGAAATTCTTTCATTCAGGGTAGCTTCACACGTACCGGATCCGCAGTGGATTTCACGCCGCGAGTTTGCAGCGAAATCCGCTGCGGATCCTGTACTGTGAAGCTGAATAGGTCCCATACATGCAGCGGATGCACTGCTTGTATGGGACCCGGCCCCTTTACCCCCCCCCCCCCCCCCCGCCACCGGCTACCCACCCACTTGTCCGCAGCCTGCAGCCCCGGCCCTGAGCATACATTTCCTGCTCGGTGCTGCGACTGTGTGTGGCCGAGCCGTGTGTGGCCGAGATGTGTGTTGGCGAGTCGGGAACGCCACACACAGCCACGGCGCTGAGCAGGTAATGTATGTTCGGGTCTGCGGGCAGGCCAGCGGCGGGGGGGTTAAAGGGGCCGGGTCCCATACACGTAGCATATTTTGCTACAAATTGGCAGCGTGAAATTAGCTGCGGATCCGGTACGTGTGAAGCTACCCTTAGAAGGATTTCACACACAGGTTTTTATTGCATTTCAGCCATGTGAGCCAAAAGTAAAATTGCATCTAGCAAGAAAGAGAAGTATTAGCCATTGCTTTATATTTCTATATTTCCTGATCATTGTGAATCTACTTCTGGTTTTGGCTCAAAAACTGACAGCACTAAATCACTTAAAACTAATGCCAGGGACCCTGACTGGTGTTTCATTGTCAATTTATTCAAATGGCAATTCCCAGAATCCTTTGCGGGTTTCCCAATAAAACACTAGTTTCACCTGGCCTGACTTTTATATGGTCAGAGTAGACACACCTTGCTGCAGCTGTATTAGTACAGGGAGGTAAAGTAAGTGAACAGACTGTATCAGCTCACAATATTGCAAGCATTTCATAGTTTGGGTACATGGGGGGGGGGGGTGTTTTCAAAACTATCTGTAAGCCATTTTAACTAAATTCCCACCTCCATGCCCAATGCTAGATTTATTAATAATCCTGTACTTCTTACTAAATCAGACAAATCCGAGGCTGCCATGTGGAAGTCTCAGAAATCTACGGCAGCTGTTGATGCATTTTTTACTTGCTAATCAGGCGCAGAGGAGTCTACACCCCTTCTGCACATTGCCATCAGATGAACAGCACGTGCATTGGCAAAAAGTGGCAATTTATTGCTCAAACCAGCAATGTACGCCAGGCGCAGGTATTTTAAACCCCCACCCATCGTTCCCTGGTAGTGATGAGCGAACATGTTCGTAAATGCTGGTATGTCCATACAAACATGACACGTTAGCCGATCATGAACAATTTGTTCAATGATCGGAATAGTTATAACGATCATTTGCGAACATGCGAACGTTTATCTTGCGATGCACCCAAGTTTTCTCCCACCAATGTGAAAGAGCCAATGAACGTGTGGCGGGAAGGCACATTAGGTAATGTAGTAGCCATGTCCACTACTGGCATTACTGTGATTGGCTGTACGATTAGCGTCATTACGTACGTTATGTACATGCTATAAAAACGTGACACTGAGGAGAATTTTCACACAGTCTTTCCTGATTCTTGTGCCGATCAGTAGGGAGAGTGAAACGAGCAGGGACGGGACCTGAATATAGTTAGGCAGCAATATTCACAGTGGTTGTAGTCAGTGTAGGGAGAGCTGACTGAGTAGGGCTTAGAACGTTGTAAAATTGTCATGGTATGGAGGGTGATAGAAACCAGTGTTTTAGCTCTATAAGGATTCATTTCTTAATCCTGAAGTGACCGGGCGTCCTCTGTGAAAAAAACTTAAGAACCCAACAGTCCTTTTTAAGGCTAATGTATATATATATATATATATATATATATATATATATATATATATTTCTTTTTCATTAATCTTTCTGTCTGGCTCTGCTGTGCATCAGTGATTGCCAGTATATACGCACAGGCGAATAAAACATAATATACGCTAATCCTACGCACCTCGTAACTGCTCCACTATTACTAATTTTACGCTTTGCTCCTGATATTATGTACGCATGTGCGTAACTGTAGACCAAAATGTACACTTCTATTGTACGTTCGTTATTTGTTCGTGAATGAACATCGGGATATTCGCTCATCACTCTTTCCTGGTGCAAAAACCAATGAGAGGAATAGTGAGAGCATTAGGTGGCCACATGAACCTCAACAACAACTGTGTTTACACCCTTGAGCTGGGTAAAAACATATATATTAAATGGATGCCAAAAACTCATTCTGGAGCATGCCATGCAGGAGAATCATTGACTTATATGAAAAATACACGATGCAGTAGCACAAACTACCATGCTATTCTACACAGCAAAAAAAAAAAAAATAATAATAAACCAGAAACTAGTGATACAAAATGCAGTATGAACCCAGCCTAACACACACACCACCAGTTTAGGCATAAAGAAGAAGGTTTTACTGCTCCACAGAGTTTGTAAAGCTGGGAAACCTTCATAGGCTTCCAATACCCAGTAACAAAAGGGATGGGGATAACCTTGACAGTGTCCTCTTCCTCTAGGAGCCTTATGGCAGCCACATAGCTAACCTCTTCACTGCATCCACTCTAGACATTATCGCCTTACAGTTTAATGCAAAGTGGTCGGTAAGATGCACTTATTTTTTATTGTGCTTTATCAGTGTTTAGAGATCCTATGGTTTATATGACCCTGATCTGCTCCAGGAGGATTTCATAGATTGAAATACAAAAGGTTGCTTTGCTTCACTTGTATTAACATTAAAATAAAGCATTGCTACATAGAAACTACATCTCAGCTGCTACATGAACGAGTAAATGCTCTCCTCACAAATGTGACGCCAACCATTTATAAAGAAGTGAAACCGCAGTTTATACTAAAAGGAAAGTATTATCAGAAAATTACACATGTAAATTAGTTTTATTTGTAGTTATTTTTATACAACTATTCTTACAAGAAAATTCTAAGATATTACAGTGTATTCAGATTGATCACTTTAGCATTTACAGTGGTCAGATTTGTTCTACAACTCCCTCACCAGATTTAATGTGTAGACTGGGACAGAATCAGCAGAGTCATCTCTATATCATGCTTAGGGCCCTATTCCACCGGACGATTATCGTTCAGATTATCGTTAAATTGTTCGAATCTAAACGATAATCGTTCGGTTGAAATGCAGTTAGCGATTAACAAACGAACGAGAAATCGTTGATCACTTTATAAGACCTGGACCTATTTTTATCGTTGCTCGTTCACAAAACGTTTGCAAATCGTTCGCATTGAATAAGACGTCGTTCGGTCGTTTGCAGTAGATACGAACGCAATAGCGAAGAAATAGCAAAGAAAAAACAATCGCAATTACAATCATAAGTAAAGATTATCGTTCCATGGAAATGAGTGAACGTTTCCAAGTCTTTCGCAACAGCAGTCGTTTGAGATCGTTAATCGTTAACGATTATGCGAAAGATAATCGTCCGGTGGAATAGGGCCCTTAGGCTATGTTCCCCCAACATCCTTTTTTGCCCATTCCTTTCCAAATAACAGCCGTTATTTCATAATAACAGCCGTTATCTGGGCTCAAGCAGCCAAATAAAGACGTTGAGGGAACATAGCTAAAGCATGTACAGCTGATAGGCATAATATATTTTATATTCCTATATACACTTCTTCAAAAAAAAACTAAAGGGAACACAAATAACACATCATCGATGTGAATGAATGAAATTGAATACTTTGTTCTGTATAAAATTTAGTGTGCTGACAAAAAAATCACACAAATACCATCAATGGAAATCAAATTTATTAACCAATGGAGGCCTGGATTTGTAGTCACACACAAAATTAAACTGGAAAAACACACATCAGGCTGATCCAACTTTGTGTAATGTCAAAATGAGGCTGAGTATTGTGTGTGGCCTCCACGTGCCTGTATGACCTCCCTACAACTCCTGGACATGCTCCTGATGAGGTGGCGGATGGTTTCCTGAAAGATGACCTCCCAGACCTGGACTAAAGCATCCGCCAACTCCTGGACAGTATGTGGTCCAACATGACGGTGGATGGTGCGAGATATGATGTCCCAGATGTGCTCAATCTGATACAGGTCTGAGAAACGGACGAACCAGTCCATAGTTTTAATGCCTTCATCTTGCTAGGGCCAACCGACAAGCATATGGTCTCACAAGGGGGCAGTCTTCATCTCGTTACCTCGGTAGCAGTCAGGCTACCTCTGGCGAGTACACGGAAGGCTGTGCGTCCCACCAAAGAAATACCACCCCAGACTATTACTGACCCTACCTTTCCTACCATATCCCTCCCTGCTAGGTACTGAGCCCTATTTATCAATCAGTCATAAAAGGGAGCAGTGGGGGAGGAAGAAGGTATGCATGCTGCGGCTTTGCACCACCTCCTTGACCCAGCATGATATAGAGATGACAGATACCCTTTAATAACAGATGAGGGCTCTTTTTTCCTGCTGAAGAACTAGATAAAGTAGAATTGCCACATTATACATATAGATACAGAGGGAGGAGGCTCTGGTTTATTGCTACCTGCATACTGGGTTTTGGTTTAATTTTCGCAATTTAACATTAAAATTTTGCTGTGTGAAAGACATAGTCAAGTATCCTATTGTGTCTCGCAAAAAATATCCTTTGCAATATATATATTTTTATAATTTGAGTCCACAGTGAACACATTCTGTTATATAGCGTTCAGGAAAATATGTTTTAGGCTATGTTCACACTGCGTATGAGTCCGGCCGCATTTCGTACGCCGCTGTACATGTGCGGCTGAAACTACGGGCGTGGGAAAAATAGACATGCGGCCGGATGCGTACGAACCGCGAACATACGCCCGTAGTGCAGTTATGCTTCCCTAGCTTGTTTCGAAGCGATCTGAGGCTGGTCATTTACTTGGAAATCTTCGCCCAGCCCCGTAAACCACACAGAACCTTTTGGATCGAAAAATCAAGTTCAATTTGGCTGAAATAAGTACTCCGTACGGGACCGCATGGAAATCCACGGCCGTGAGTTTCAACATTTCCGTCCTCAAACAATGGTCTTGTTCATTATTCACGGCGCTGTATACGATCTGGCCGTAAGCTCATACGTAGTGTGCATTGTGCGGGCGTATATCGTAATCATCAACCGAACGCATCAACCTCAAAACTACGTGCGTATATTCGCAGTTCGCACTACGGCCGGAATCATACGCAGTGAGAAAATAGCCTCAAAGTGTACCTGTTGTTTGAAAAAACTTTTGACATGTCATAGAGACATGGGTATCACAAGTCCAATAGCATCCAATCTTAAAAAATCTTCAAATCTTTATTACGTTCACAAGCAAAGATACAATGTTTCAACTTGCTATGAGTCTTTGTCATAGCAAGTCGAAACATCATATCTCTGCTTGTGAACATAATAAAGACTTGAATATTTGAAGATTGGATGCTGTTGGACTTGTGATTCCCTTATACTTACACCCACTTACTGGGATAGTGGGCCCCAGCGTGCATCCTACACAGTGCTTACACAGGGATCGTTTGGTGCTGCTGGACACTACTTTCTACTTAAAGTCATAGAGAAATGTCAAAAGTTTTGATTAGTCTGGGTCTGCAGTTCATTCCTCTCCCCGCTCTGTGTAAAAAAAAAAAGTCGGGCTCCATAGACTTACATTATGAGCTTGACTCTTTTTTCTAACACAGTGCGGGAAGACGACATGCTGCAGCACCTCTTCTCCTGATCAGTACGGGTCTGAACACTCAGAAGAATCAAAACTTTTCCCGTGTCTCTATGACATGTGAAACGTTTTCCCAAAAGACAGTGACACTTTAAATATATATATATATATATATATATACCAAGAAATCCGCAGCACAACCTTCTTGTGAAAAAACTTCCAAGTGTTTTATTCCATATCAAGCAGAAAATACATGTAACATTTCAATCTCATCGTGAGATCTTTCTTAAACACATGGTTGGGAAAGATCTTGCGATGAGATTGAAACGTTGCATGTATTTTCTGCTTGAGGGCCAGTTCACACTGAGCAAGATCGTCCGAAATCCCGCCGTGCTCAGTGTGCTGCTGTAAAGTGAATGAAGAGGGCGCATGTTCATTCTTTGAGCGGAGAGGAGAGGGAGCGGACAGACGCGCGCTCTCCCATTAGCTCAAAGTAGGACACCGAGCACGGCGGGATTTCCGACGATCTTGATCAGTGTGAACTGGCCCTCAAGCAGAAAATACATGCAACGTTTCAATCTCATCGCAAGATCTTTCTCAAGCATGTGCTTGAGAAAGATCTCACAATGAGATTGAAACGTTGCATGTATTTTTTGCTTGATATGGAATAAAACACCTGGAAGTTTTTTCACAAGAAGGTTGTGCTGCGGATTTCTTGGTTTATCTAGTGGGGAGAAGTGGATTCGGTCTCCAGTTGCTGGCACCCAAACCTTACAGATTGCACTCCGTGTGTGTGTGTGTGTGTGTGTGTGTGTGTGTGTGTTTTTATTTTTAACCTTGAAGTGTCACTGTCATTAAAAAACATTTTTGCAGATTTTTACAGGCGATTTTAAGAAACTTTGTAATTGTGTTTATTAGCCAAAAAATGCTTTTTAATCATGAAAAAGCAGTTTGAAGCTCTCCCCCCTGTCTTCATTGTTCTCTATGGAGAGTGGAGGCTCTCTCCTCTGACATCAGCACCAACTGCTCTCCCCCCTGTCTTCATTGTTCTCTATGGAGAGTGGAGGCTCTCTCCTCTGACACCAGCATTATGTAAACATAGAACCCCACAAAAATTTGCGGAATCGCATTCTTTGACCCACATTAACCCCATAAATGATATTTTGGGGATTCCGTCATTCATTTTATGGTAGATTGAAAGATACCATTACAAAGTACACCTGTTCTTGAAAAAAACAAGCCCCCACATGGCCCTGTAGGTGGAAAAATAAAAGAGTTATGGGTCTTAGAAGGCGAGGAGGAAAAAACAAAACTGCAAAAGTGACAATTGTCCCGGTCCTTAAGGCCATTTCAGGCTCTGTTCTAAAGGGGTTAAATTAGGTAGGGGGCAGTATAGGAGAAGAACAGAAAGATTGCTGAGGAGCTGCTGAAGAACCTACAGGGTAATGGCTGGGTTTTGGAAACAGGAGTGCTGCACTGTGCTGATGGTTTACAGGTGGAGCAGTATGTATTTGTGCAGTGTGGTGTTGGGTTATACAGGTGGCACAGTATGTATTGGTGCAGTGTAGTGTTGAATTATACAGGTGAAGCAGTATGTTTCTGTGCAGTATGGTATTGGGTTATACAGGTAGTACAGTATGTATTTATCCAGTATGGTGTTGGGTTATACAGGTGGCGTGGTATGTATTGGTGCAGTGTGATGTTGGGTTATACAGGTGAAGCAGTATTTATTTCTGTGTCGCAGATTTGGCGCTGCTCTGGGATATTATGGGCATTACATAGCGGTATCTGATGCTGCATAATATTATGTGTTTGTTGGTTAGGCCTCAGCATGAACATGGAGGCCTGAGAACAAAAAGTTTGAGAAGCCCAGTATTAGTAGACCCTTGTTTATAAAAGTCCCCTTAATGGTGCGTTCACACCTACAGGATCTGCAGCAGATTTCATTTAAATAACTGAACACAGCATCAAATCTGCTGCAGATCTGCTGCAGATCCAGTAGTTGCGAACGCACCCTAGGGGAATAAAAAAGTGTAAAAGAAATTTTTTTTAAAAAATATAAGAAAACACTTCATTTTTAGAAATGTAAATCATCCCATTTGTACATAAAGGTGCAGGGAACTTCATGAAAGCATAATTGACCTGTTTCCTTTGTTTAGTTTTTTTTCATTTCATTCACACTTTTTCACAGTACATTTTATAGTTAATTGAATGATGTCTATAAAAGTAGTCCTCTAGTACAGTAGTCCCTGCTGTACTGTATACAGATAACACAGGAGAGAGCTGCACGCCTCCCCGTGGACATTTTTTGAAAATAAAAAATAAAATCGCTACAACATTTAAATAAATTATAATAATAAACATAACTATTATAATATATTCTATGTACAAATCTAATGAGCAAAACTGAAATTAAATGCATATACCTTCCCTTTAAGATTAAAATGAACAGAATAGCTTAAGGGCAACTCGCTAATCCGTTTTTTAATTTCCTAATTAGAAAATACTTGCGCATATCCTCCCTACCCCTTCCTATATATATGTGAGATTACATGACCTAATGGAATTTAACATGCACATATGTATTCAGTGGAACCTTTTGAAGTCCCAGGCATAAATGTGAGTGTCATCTATTGTCAACTTGACTGGAATCAGTGCAGGGAACAATGACACTGTGCTATTGTAGCATGGAGCCAGGGAGCCTCTTCTACTTGTTAATGATTGTTTTTCATGACAATAATTATGAATGCAAATGTCAGCACACAAAAGCCTGTGTCTGTATCACTCTCTCATCCCGATCTCACAATGTGAGCGTCAGGAAAGTGAAATGGTCTCTATCAGCCGTGCACATTGTTATACCATTGAGCAAAAAAAACTTAACAATAGGTTTCATTTGCCCTTCAGATGACTGAATCCTCAACTTAACATAGTACACTCACCTGCTATGTAAAATTGATTTATTCTGTTTGATTCTAATTCATTTCAGCCGTGGACTCTTCTCATTCTCTCATTCCTTGTGGAGTAAGTGTGAGACCCCAAACTGTACATTCATCAAGTGTTGCCATCCAACCGGGATCACTTAATTAAACCTGCTGAGGATTGGGTCCGGCGAGCATCCCCTCTGGAGTAGTTTAACATTTTTTTAGGATTCAGTATCCATCACGGTTTTCTTAAAACTAGGACAAGAGCTTTGCTAATTAATATATAGTAGAGGATGGGAAATTTTGTCAGCTCTCATCCCAGATATATCCTTACCGACCCTGCAGTACTCACTATGGAAAGATTCTTGAAAGAAAAAATTGATCTAAAATTGATCCTGTCAGTGTACCTGCTGATTTAGATGGGATATATTCCAGTTCTGTAGCTCCACTGCCCTGCATTTTACTTCCAGAAATAGCAAAAAAGCAATTCACTCTCTAGATAAGCAAAAACATAAAAAGCTTTAGGCACTAAAAAAACCTATATAACCCAAATGAAACACATCTAATGATTTAAGCTCTTTACTAGAGATGAGTGAAGCGAATCCGGCGAATCAACATTCGCTGCAAATTGGGCCATCAATTCGCTTTGTTCTGCTAAGCTAATTCCCGCCAATTTGTTAAAATTTGCACACACAAAAAAAATGGTGGCCGCACATGCTGTCTGGAGTGTCACTGGGTGAGAGAAAGGGATTAACCATAATCAGCCCATCCAATCAGCTGCAGGACCCTCTGTAATGTCACCACCTCCCCCTCTAAATAGGGTGGTTCGGGAACAGAGGTGGCCAGTCGGCTGTGTGTGGAGGAGAGAGCAGGGTGGCAGTAGGCAGTTAGAGCAGAGCAGGGAGAGACTAACAGAGTGATATAAATACAGAGGGGAGAGGAATAGATGATTGACTGGCTTACTGACTTTCTTTAAAATTGTGATTTTCCTATTTTTGACACTTTTACGACAAAATGCTTTAACAAATTCGCCCTTCTGTAATAATTCCAGTATTGCAGCTACTATAGTTCAGTCTGTTTTAATGAAATTTGCAAAGCGAATCTTAACGAGTTTGACCGACAGTTCGCGAAGCTCGCAAAATGAATTTCCAGCAGCTTCGCTCATCTCTGTTCTTTCCATATCTAGAGACAGCTACAATTGTTCTATTCCCTGGCTTCTTTGGGGTTTCTGTAGGCTGTAACGTAAACGTCATGTACCTGTTATTGTAGATGAATGGTTACATAACCCCTGTGCCTTTGCTCTGCAGATCTATGTCTTACTTTATACATCATATGTCCTGCCGTATGGAACTACTTGCCAAACACAAACTTATTTTTGGTCTAATGGAAAGGTTTATACACCGTCTCTGCTTGTATTATTTCTAGCTGTAAGTTAGGCTGAATATGAGACTCCACTAGACAATCTTAAATAAGTTTTTAAGGCTGAGGTCAACACAGCTTCTTTCCAACAGTAAAGCAATGCTAGCTGCTCGTAGAAATACATTAACTACTCTTGCATAGGGCATTCTACGTTTTGGACAATAAAACTCTGGACTTGGATGGATGTGATAGCAGATAACATGACAGAAAGCAGCAGTTATGTCATAGCAGCTTCGGTGGATTGCCCCAACTACAGTAAATCTAGATTCAGGTTTCTCAGCCAGCAGGGGCAGGGGGAAATTGATTACAAGTGGTAATTTACCTCTCCCTGTGCCTGTGGTGAGCAGTGGTACCGGCCGCGGGCTCTGGAATCTCTGCTGCTGACATGCCACGACCCAGCTGATGGGCTAGCTGCTCAGTGACTGGGGCGGGATGCCACTCCAGACACTGATTGGCTGAGCGGCCAGTCCATGAGCCGGGACAGGCCTTTATCCATCAGTCGTGATGTCATCACAACTTGGGGGAAAATGCCCTTATGCGGAAGACCTGAGGCTGGTCCTGCCGCTCACTGTAGGCACGGGGAAACGGACTTCTCCTTTAAGGAGTCTCATATTGTTAGTGTTGTGCCTACACAATACACAATTACAGACATAAAAATGTCAATGTCTGCCAGTATTCACAATGATCCTTGCAAGCAATATAGTGGAAGAAGCTGAAAGCACTCACCGCTCTGATGCAAGAAGTCTTTATTTCGTGGTAGATAAAAACGTGGACATTAGTCCTGCAGGACGGCAGATGCTATATCCTATACAAACAACATTTTCATGACGGCCATTTCGATCGCATGCGTTTTATGAAGTGCACCCCGACGCAAGTATTAGCATACAAGTCCAGATCACAAATCCAAGGTCCAGATATTGGAGTAGTGCCGGTGACCTCTCCCATAGATTGTGTTTTTCCACAATGATCCTTGGCATCAGTCCCCACACAACGTCAGAAGGGCAATCATATTTTCATGGAGAACGCTCAAGGATGCATGCTGGTGAAAAGAGAATACATCTCAAAGTGCCAGGATGAAAATAGGATTGACCTGATCAACCATCTCAAGTCTGGTTAAGCTCTTTGAGACAGTGACCATTTAAGTTTTGTTATAGTTTAATCACTGCGGTCTTCTGCTTACTACCACCTGAGTAATTTTACTTATTACCCTACTCTAGGCTAATGTCAGCTTATTCCCTGAAACACCCATCAACTGGGAACTGCTTCAAGGGTTTTAAACTAAGGACCTGACTGAGAAATCCAATACCTCAGTCAAGAATGAAAAGATCTCATAGACTCAATTCTTAAGGTCCCCATACACTTTATACTAATGTAGGCCCATCCAGCCACTTAATATAAAGTGTATGGGGGTCTCCCCCATATGACAGATGTACAGTAGCTCTTTCAGCTTCAACATCACATACCCAACTGATCGATTGCCCGTTCAGTCAATAAGTGACTAGGGAGGGACACCACCCCAGTCACTAACTTACTGAGTGAGCAATCGCTCAGATGGACCATGGCATTGCAGCTGGAAGCACTGGGTACATGATATAATCGGTTTCCAGAAGAAAATTACATCAAGCCGCCATTAATGGAATCTGGGAGCGGCGCTACAGAGGCACAGGGACATGTGAGTTTACTATGTTTATTATTTTGCGGCACTCCTCTGCCTTTCTCTATTTTTTTTTTAATTTGTTGGGAGTTTTTGGTAATTTTGGCAATTGGTGGCCCTACAGACAGCCTTCTTTTAGCAGGATAGATTTTCTATGGGAATTTGCTGCAGCTCTGGACAGTTCCTGTCTCGAACACAGGTGGTAGCAGAGAGCACTGTGTCAGACTAAAAAGAAAACAACATTCCTGCAGAACATACAGCAGATGATAATTATTGGAAGATTTGAGATTTTTTTTTAAATAGACGTAATTTTCAAATCTATATAACTTTCTTAATCCAGTTGATTTGAAAGTTAAAAAATTTTTCCTGGATAACCCCTTTAATGAACATGAGTTACTTTTTATCTGTCATATTTTTCCTGTAAATTTCCCCTTTTATAGCCTATGGGAGCCCCTTATTTTTATTGTACTGAGCTCGGCCAGGAAATTGTTGTTTTTCCAACCTCATAACATATTAATTTCTCTTTCTTGAAATGAAATATTGCTTATTGAGCAAAAACTCAGCTTACCAAATCTTTTGGGATCTGGGCAAATTTGCACTATACAAATTTTTAATTGAAAGGGTAAATTATATTTTCAAGAACAACAGATGCTGGACAGTGGAAATACACAGCTATTATACAGTATATAAGGAAATAAATCCTACTGTATGAAAAGCCTATTGTGAAAATTATTGAAGAAATATGAAAAGTAAATATCCAAATTTAAACAGTACAGTCATGCAAAGGCTGAAGCTTGTATGGTTAGTAATGAGGATTTTACAACTTGTGGGTCTCGTGGCCAAAGAAAATCACCAACTCAGTGTGTAAACGGCAGCCTGAAATCCTGGAGGGAACGCCCTATTCCACAGGACGATTATCGTTCACATAATCGTTAACGATAAACGATTCAAATGACCGCTATTGCGAAAGACCTGAAATCGTTCACCCATTTACATGGAACGATATTCGTTACTGATTTCTCGTTTGGTCGTTAATCGTTAACTGCTATTCAAACGAACGATTATCGTTTAGATTAGAAAGATTTAACGATAAACTGAATGATAATCGTCCCGTGGAATAGGGCCGTTACTGCTGACAACAGTCTTATCGCAGCTACAGGAAGACAATGTATTTTCGTCAAAAAATGTCTCGCGGTTGAGCAATCTGGTCTTTGTATTTCTGGTAGTATCTTCTACATATACTATGCTGACAAGACTGTAGAGAAGCATAATAGATGCCAGTGGTTGTGGTTTGTTCCCAGTTGACTGCATTGCTGGACTTCCAATACATAAGCTGTATCTATCTGCTGACTACTCAGCCTTAACAAAACTTGCCACTAGATTTGTGCTTTTCAGAGAAGATGGGAAAATACATCAGAACCCCCAAGTGCCTGTTACTGATCCAGATTGACAACCATGTTTCTTCCCTGAAGGATTTTCTGGGAATTGACTAGTCCTCCATCCCAGGGATGGCATCAGAACCCCAACAAGCTCTTACAGTTAAATGTAGCACACAGCAACAGCAAGGGCCTAACTGCAATATGAGGAAACAGAGGGGACCTAACCACTATACGGATGCACAGTGAGGCCCAACTACTAAATGGAGGTAACAGAGGAGGCCTAACTGCTATAAATTGGCACAGAGGGGGCCTAACTACTATACGGATGCACAGTGAGGCCCAACTACTAAATGGAGGTAACGGAAGAGGCCTAACTGCCATAAATTGGCACAGAGGGGGCCTAACTACTATACGGATGCACAGTGAGGCCCAACTACTAAATGGAGGTAACGGAAGAGGCCTAACTGCTATAAATTGGCACAGAGGGGGCCTAACTACTAAATAAAAGAGTTGCTGGTGGTATGTGTGGGAAATGGGTGTGTTTTTTTGTTTTTGGTTTGTTTTACAGTGGGTGTGGATATCTACCTACAGGAAAGGATTATCAGCATGGGGGATGCTATTTCCTGGAAGGAGCTATTTCCCATGGCCCAGGGGACTACAAACAGAGTGGATCCCTAAATGGGGGACTAACTACATGGAGGTTACCATTTACTGAGGGGGGTGACTACTAAGGGATTACCTATACAGAGGATTACTTTATGGGGGGATGCTATCTACTGGGATGGGCTAATTAAATTGAGGATATTATCCACTGTGGGGCCCAGCTACTATATAGATACACAGAGGGCCCTTATACTATATGGGAACACAGATGGACCAAACTGCTATGTGAGGTCATAGAGGAGATCTAACTACTATATGGGGCACAGTGGGAACCAAGCTCTTATAAGGATGTGCAGAGGGAGCCTAACTACTAAATGGGGGCACAAAGGGCGCCTAAAACTTTATCTTACTATTATATTAGGGGCACACAGGGGTCCTAATAACTATACGGCTGCACAGAGGGATGCACTTACGGATATAATGGAGGCACAGGGTCGACCTTTCTACTATATGAAGCCTAACTATTATATGAGCAATAGATACTACAGTTCAAAACCAATTATGGATGGAGAGTGCAAATTTTGGACTGAATAAGTCCTTGATGGTGGCTAACTATTATCTGGGAGCACAGGTTGGCCTTACTACTATAAGAGGGCGCATAGAAGGCCTTAAAGGACAACTCTGTAGTGTGCTTCAACCACCTTTCTGCCCCCTTCCCTATTCCCCTCCTCATTCTCACCTGATCCCTCTTGATGACAGGCTCCTCTGCCAGCGCCATCTTGTGTCAATGTCATCAGTAAGAGGAAGGCTGGCCCAACTCGCATTCCCTTAAGCTCCTATTACACGGAAAGATTCAGAGGAGCAAGCCAGCGGTGACCTGTCAGGTCAGTGCTTGCTTGCTCCTCATTCCCTGCTCGCTGTCGGCGCTATTGCACACGCCAACAGCGAACGGGTGAGAACAGGGGGAGGGGGGGCCACGGGGAGCTGCAGTGGGCTGCCAAGCTGATCGCTAGATCGTCCGGGCAGCCCATAGAAGAGAGCTCCTGCAGCTGCTATTGCACGGAGCTACGGCAGAAGATCGCTTCTATCTAGATTGTTGGTCTTGTTGAAAGACACTGAAAGCCGATAATTGCTTCATGTAATAGGGCCTTTAGTTAGGTCAGGCCACCTCTAATACGTTGTTCAGATGACTCATAGCTTGCTCAGCTCCAATTGGCTGTGCAAGCTGTGAGCCATCTAATGCTCTCCAGTGTAGAGAACTGGGTAGGAGAATGACGCGATTTGAACAGAATGGTGTCATGGGACACGGGACGCTGCTGAACCAGGAAGTAGCAACGTTCTGAAAATGGTGACCAGAGATTGACTGGGGTCCAGGAGGGTGGTATTTTCAGCTGGAAAAGATACAGGAGTGACGGTAAGTGACAGCATGAGGATTCTGCAGTGGCAGTGTTATGCAGTGGCATATCTGCAGTGGCAGTGTTATGGAAGAATTGTGACAAATCTCATCCACATGCTGTGACTAAATCCCATAGTGCAAGGTAAATCCCTTTGTTCTCAGAAAGATAAGCCAGCATCAGAGCTGCCTTACGGGCTGTGGCTTACTCCTCTCCTCACCCATTGGGATACATAACTGTGGGACAAATTACTCTTTACTCAACAATTATTGAAGGTACAGTACATATGTACCCCAAATACTCAATTTGTCACTGTCTGATCTTTTACCCCCTTGCAGTCTTATCTTTTAGATAAAAATAATTATTAGCTTTATCATGATGATATTCATTCAGCAAATTAGAATAGGATTATGTTGAGTTAGAGATTCGATTAATTGGCAACTGCAAGCTTTATTTCCATATTTTATTTATTATACTGTCACTGCTATGTCTAACTGTAGGGATGGTTTCCACCATATGATCCTTAGATTTGAGGCAAAAAAAAGTTTAATCCTGCTCCAGGCAGCTTTTATGGGCCTATTACTGAGGAGAGGTTTCTTTCTGGTCAATTAGCCATAAAGCCCAGATTGGTGATGTCCTATAGTTTTGGCTGACCTTCTAAAAGATTCTACCATCTGCTCTTTTGGAGCTCAATCAGAGTGACCATTGGCTTTTGGTCACGTCTTTTACCAAGGCTTTTGATTTACTTGATTGATTTAGTTTGGTTGGACAGCCAGCTTTAACAAGAGTCCTGTTGTTGTTGTTGTTGTTGTTTTTTTGTTTGTTTGTTTGTTTCAAATGTCCATTTAAGAATTATGGAGGCCACTGTGCTCTAGAAGTTTAAAGGGGTTGTCCAGTCAAAAAAAAAATTCTTTCAAATCAACTGGTGTCAGAAAGTTATATAAATTTGTAATTTACTTCTATTTAAAAATCTCAAGTCTTCCCATTCTTACAAACTGTTGTATGTCCTGCAGGAAGTGTTGTTTTATTTACAGTCAGAAACCCGTACCCGTACGTCCAGGGCCGCCTCCATGCGTTCAGAGTGGGGCCGCGCGTCAGCCGCGCTCTGAACCGCCGCGGTCCCAGGTGCCGCTCGTAGCCCGGGACCGCGGCTATTCGCGGGCACGTGTCTGGTGTCTGGTGTCTAGTGGGGAGGATCACTCCTCCAGGACATCTTACCCCGTCCGGTATCAGCGCCGTAATGCAGCAGCCGGAAGCAATTGATGTGCCTATCTCATCGATCTATGCTGCATATCTATGCAGCAAAGATCTCAATGAGAGATCAGTGTACTTATACTCGAAGTCCCCCAGGGGGGCTTCTAGTATAAGGCCCCGTTCCCACTGAGCAAAACTAGCGGAATTCCGCGGCAGAATTGTCCTCTGCGGAATGCCGTTAGCCTCCCGCTCATAATGGGAATCTATGGGAGGCGTGCGCTCCTGCCCTGTCCGCGTTGAAGAATGAACATGTTCATTCTTCAGCGCGGACAGGGCAGGAGCGCACGCCTCCCATAGACGGCAACGGAATTCCGCTACTTTTGCTCAGTGGGAACGGGGCCTTAGTGTAAAATTAAAAATAAAAGTGTTATCATTAATAAAAAGCTTTCTCCCCTAATAAAAGTCAGAATCACCCCCCTTTTCCCATGTTATAAATAAAAATAAACAAATAAATAAACAAGCATGTTTGGTATTGCCGCGTGCATAATCGCCCGAACTATTAATTTATCACATTCCCGTTCTGGCACGGTAAATGGTGTAAGCGCAAAAAAATCCCAAGTGCAAAATTGCGCATTTTTGGTTGCATCAAATCCAGGAAAATTGTAATAAAAACTAGATTTGCATTTCCAGGAAAATACATAGTGCTTGAAAAGAGCGCCCCTTTACCAGTGACTTCCAGAGCGCCCCTTTACCAGTGACTTCCAGAGTACCCCTTTACCAGTGACTTTCTTTTAAGAGATCGAGGCAATAGAGACAGCTGGCTGGCAACTACTCACTCCAGATGATCGGCAAAACACATGGTATGGTAACTACGGAACAACACCTAGATAGCACCTAAGAAACAGGGGTGCACCTCTCAAAAATAACAAGACACAGAACGAACTTCCAAAAGAGAAAGAAATAGAGAGGGCACTCACCATAAAAATCTTCTTTATTTAGTCCAAAATATAAAATTCATGCAGAGTGTGTAGCAGTCGGCGGGGACGCCGTACAATCACAGAAAGGGTGTGACAGCCGTTTCACGCGCGCATGCGCGCATCATCAGACAGGTCTGATGATGCGCGCATGTTTCTTTTAAGAGAAACTTTAATCCTGGGTGCCGTCCCTTTAGGAGCAACCTGGGTCCCTTCGCTCTTAATGGGACCCAGGTGGCTCTTAAAGGGACCCAGGTCGCTCTTAAAGAGACCCATTTCGCTCTTAAAGGGACCCATTTCACTCTTAAAGGGACATATTTCGTTCTTAAAGGGACCCATTTAGCTCTTAAAGGGACCCATTTAGCTCTTAAAGGGACAGAGGTCGCTCTTAAAGGGACCCAGGTCGCTCTTAAAGGGAAAAATTGTGCTCTTAAAGGGAAATATTTCACTCTTAAAGGGACCCAGGTTGCTCATAAAGGGACCCATTTTGCTCTTAGAGGGACCCAGATTGCTCTTGAAGGGACCCAGGTCGCTCTTGAAGGGACCCAGGTCGCTCCTAAAGAGACCCAGGTCGCTCCTAAAGGGACCCAGGTCGCTCCTAAAGGGACCCAGGTCGCTCCTAAAGGGACCCAGGTCGCTCTTAAAGGGACCCAGGTCGCTATTAAAGGGACCCAGGTCGCTCTTAAAGGGACCAAGGTCGCTCTTAAAGGGACCCAGGTCGCTCCTAAAAAGACCCAGGTCGCTCCTAAAGGGATGCAGGTCGCTCTTAAAGGGAAAAATTTTGCTCTTAAAGGGAAATATTTCGCTCTTAAAGGGACCCAGGTTGCTCATAAAGGGACCCATTTTGCTCTTAGAGGGACCCAGATTGCTCTTGAAGGGACCCAGGTCGCTCTTGAAGGGACCCAGGTCGCTCTTGAAGGGACCCAGGTCGCTCTTGAAGGGACCCAGGTCGCTCTTGAAGGGACCCAGGTCGCTCTTGAAGGGACCCAGGTCGCTCTTGAAGGGACCCATTTCACGCTTAAAGGGACCCAGGTCGCTCTAGCTACATGGGTCTCTTTAAGAGCGACATGGGTCCCATACCTTTTGGAGTGACTTGGGTTCCTTTAAGAGCAACATGCATCCCGTCCGTTTAAGAGCAACTTGAGTCAAGTCCCTTTAAGAGCGTTTTGGATCCCTTTAAAAGCTACATGGGACCCTTTAAGAGCGACTTGGCTTCCTTTAAGAACGACTTGTGTCCCTTTAAGAGCTACATGGCTCCCGTCCCTTTAAGAGCGACTTGGGTCCCTTTAAGAGCGACTTGCGTTCCTTTAAGGGCGACCTGGGTAACTTTAAGAGCAATCTGGGTACTTATAATGGTAAAGATCATTGCTCGGTTACCATGACAATCTTACTCATGTCAGTGAGACAAAATCGTTAAGGACCTTCCATATATTACATCTATTGGCCAATAGTGGACATGTGACTGTGGATGGTGTGATACATTCACTGACAAGACCTTAGAATTCCTATTGGCTGCTATATTTCAGCTATTTGCATATGTGCTGTGATTGGCTGTTAGCAGTGGTGTGGCCATTATTTGCAATGGGCCATTATTTTCTATGGGAAATTTGGGGTCTTTAAACGTAAATTTCTTAAAAACGACAAATTCGATCGAAACGAAAAATAGATAGCACACCACACACCGCCGAGGGCTTCAAAACGCAGTTTGAACGGAGTCTGTGCGCAAAGCGGTTCGGGCTGTATTACGTGCAGAAAAATGGCTGGAAGAAGAAGAAGAAGAAACGGAAGAAGAAGAAGAATACGGATTACAATATAGTGCTTTTCAAGCACTATAATGACACCTGACACAGCCCCATAGACCAAAGGATAAAAGCGCTATAAGCCTAAGAATGGAGCGATTTTTAGGAACATATATTTGTTAACAATGGTTTGAATTTTTTACAAGCCATCAGATAAAATGAAAGTTATACATGTTATATATCGTTGTAATCATAATGACTTGAGGAACATGCATAACAAATCAGTTTTGCCCCAGGCATAATGGCGTAAAAACAAATACCCCCCAAAAGAACAAAATGCGTTTTGTTTTTTGTTTTTCAATTCCACCACACTTTGAATTTTTTCTGGTTTCGCAGTGTACATTATGAAAAAATTCAGCCTTTCATTGCAAAGTACAATTAGTGGCGCAAAAAATAAGGGCTCATGTGGGTTTCTAGGTGAAAAAATGCAAGTGCTATGGCCTTTTAAGCACAAGGCGGAAAAAACGAAAACGCAAAAATTGAAATTGGCCGGGTCCTCTAAGGGTTAATGTATTCTTCTCAGATCTATGCCTCCACACAATCTTGTCTGAGCTCTACATGAGTTCTATCCATCTCCTGGCTTGCTCTGATTCTTGCTCTGATTTTTTTTTTCATGCATTTTGATGACCGCAAAACCTCTTTAAAGCATGTTGTAAGACCTAATATAGAAAAGGATAAGTATTTCCATATCCTGTCCAATCAACCTAATTTACCACAGGTTACTCCAATCAGGGTTTCGAAACCCCCAATGAGGAGACTCATGAACTAAATTGCAAAGGGTTCATGCAAAATGTTAGTTTTTACTTTTTACCTGATAAACCCTTGGTTTTGCACTCTGGCCGAGGGCTATGGCCATTGTTGCAAAATGTACACACTTGCTAGTTGTTCTTATGTTTGCATTTCGCTTTTCTAAACATGGGTGTATTCTTTCCTGGCCTAATTGATTACATTCTAGTTTATGCCCTGCATTTCCTGGAAGGAATTCTACCAGCACCTTTACAGTTAACCCCTTGCCATGCCAATGATTGACAGCCCTATCCTCCTATATCAGTTCTGGTCTGTCTGCCTCTATCACTTCTGATACCGGGAACTGTCCTCCTTTAAGACTTGATGTCTGCTATAGCGTTCACCTTGTGTGCCTATACTCACTTCCTACCCTCAGATTTCTATCCTGACTTATTGGTTTCCTGACTTTGGCTTGTGTCCTTGACTACATGTTTGCCTTCTGATCTGGTCTGTATTTTAGTCCTCTGTTTTTATGACTCTGGTTTGCCTCAATGACTCTATTTATTGCCTAGTATTGGCCTCTCCTGGTTTGACCCTAGCTTGCCGACCACCCGCCATTGTTTAAATTTTTCCTTGTCTCATGATCGTCCCATGTTTGTCTTGTGTCCTGTCCCACCTATATTAGCATAGGGAGCGTGTCCAAATAGCCCTGTGTCACCTAGGACACGTTGAGACAAATAGGCAGGGAAAGTGGGCATGGAAAAGCGTCAGGTTTGTACTTGTCTCTGCATCATCTGTGTGTACCCTGACCAGTCCTGACACAAATTATGACATTTTCATTATAAGTGTATTATTGAGTGTAGAATGAAGAGGGAAAACTTGTTTTTTTTTTTTAATTATTTTAGCACAAGGCCCAAACATAACAAAGTGAAAAAAAAGTTCTGAAGACTTTCCAAACTCATAGCAGTACTTTCCTGGACTGGTCTTCCAGCGGGGAGGTGGTAGAGTATGCATTTATTGTTAGTTTTTTTTTACTATTACTCATTATAATATATATATATTTTTTTTTAACGAAACGCTGAGATTGTCACGTCTATTCTTGGCTGTCATGGTCAGAATGTTACATGTGACACCTGCTGAGTAAGTGGCTGAACAGTTAGATTAGATAATGTTATTCTACCATACTGCTAATTGAAAAGCCCAGCTTGTGATTCTGTTCGTTGCAGGACTCCAGAGAAACAAGGTTTAAAGTCCTGACATGAAATCTGCTGTATTAGAACTGTGAATTATTTATTATTTCTTGTATAAATACTTCCAGAGCAAACATTTATCCTGCAAATGTGAAGAGTAATTACTGGGTTTTAGAGAAGTTTACACAACGTGAAACAATGTTACCCAGAAAAAAAAGAACACTGCCCTACAAAGAGTCATTGTCAGAAAACCCACAGAGCAGGGCACTCGGCCACGTCTCCTTGGTATCCATTGTTAGGAAGGGCAGGGTCAATATTTATACAGCCAATCTTTTTTTTTCCAATTTTTTTTGCATTATAAAAAAAAAATCTTTAATATATATGTACATGTGAACGCACAATATTAGGTTCTATGTATGTAAATATAATAAATAATACAATACAGTATAATCAGATAGCTTTAAGAACCACTTAACAAAGAACAAACAACTTAAAAAGAAAACAAGAAACAGAACTAGAGATGAGCGAATACGATTCGATCGAGTAGGTATTCGAAAAGATTCAAATACAATCGAGTGTGGCGAATACGCAGCAAACATTCGAAAGCCCTCTCCTCGCACATGCCGCTTTTTTTAATCCAATCACCATGCAGGGAGTCAGTGAGGGACCCTGGGAGTACACACGCTGCGCGAAAACGGCGTCTACCCTATTGAATGGCTTAACCACATGACCTCGACTTGACTTTCGCCTCTCGACCGCAGATGCGCTTTCACCCAGGGAGAGTTCTTCGAGCAGGGAGAGATAGGTTTTAATAGCGTTTTGGTTAGCTAGGCTATTGAACCCAAAAGTCCTTTTCAGGGCTAAGATACAGCGAAAAAGTCATCTCTGGAGTCTGCATCTAAAGCACTTCTCAGTGCTAAGAAATAAATGACATAACAGCAGCAGCATCAGTTGTATTTATTCCGGTACCCTGTGTGTACAAGGCACTTATAGTGTCCCTGGTTTAGCCCACTAAGGGCATGTTAACCTTACACCTATTGTGCAAGTAGCCCAGTAAAAGGCACGTGATACCTATTGTGCCAGTAGTCCAGTAAAAGGCATGTGATACATATTGTTCCAGTAGCCCACAAAAAGGCATGTCATACATACTGTTCCAGTAACGTTCGTACAGCATGATACGCGCGAATAACATGATGCTCTACAGACGCAAATTGGAATCATGTATGTAACGCTGCACAAGAAATACGAACGAAATGTGTGAACATTGCCGGAAAGCAAATAAATATTAAATAAATAATAAATAATAAATATTTCACTACTCGCTCATCTCTAAACAAAACTTAACATAATGGCTGAAATTTACTAAAACTGTCTATATCTTAGGCAGTCTAGGTGCATATTAAACTATGCCCTTAGCCATACTTCTTTTTCAAAGACCATGTCACTTTTAGGAGGAATGGGCTGCCTGGTGTTTGTCTACCCAGTAGCATGGCCATTTTGTTGGAAAGGTTCTTCTAAGTTACCAATAGGCTATGTTGCCACATCGGGAAAATATCGGAAGGCCATCTTGTAAGGCTGGGTTCACACTACACTTTTGCAATGCGTTTTTTCATCCATTTTTGCAATTGTGTTCATCCGTCTTGATCCGTTTTTCCATTGACTTCCATTCAAAAAAAAAAAAAAAAAAAAGGTTCCAAAACGTACTTAACCGAATTTTAGTGTACGTTAAAAAAACTGAGGCATTTTGATCCTGTTTTTTTTTTATTATGGAAGTCAATGGAAAAAAGCAGATCAAAACGGATGCACACAAATGCATATTTTTTTGCAAAAAACTGATGAAAAAAATTTGAACCCAGTAGTAGTATGAACCCAGCCTAACATAGACAGCCGCTAATAATGATCATGATCAGCCATCTATTTAACAAGGTGGTTGCCATAGTATGAAATTGATACAGTAACTGTACTAATAAAACCAGCAGTAAAGCACACATGATACAAGTAGCAGCACACATGTAGTACAAGCAGTATTTCCAGTAGAACAAGCAGCAGTGCACGAAGAGAACTAGCAGTAATGCACCCCCGGGATCCCACTACTTTCTGACCTTATGCTGTATATGAATGTGGGCCATTCTATAAGAGGATAGAGATGATCAATGACATGATGGCTGTGGCCATGTGCTAAGGGAGCTGGGGTATTTCTTTACTAAAATAGTGTACTGGCCAGGATGAACATCCAATAACACCTATGTGCTAGGGCAAGCGACTTCCCAAGATGGACTGCTATACTCATTATTGCTGACCACAGGCTATCCTTTAAATGTTGTACATGTGAGGGTTGTACAACATATAAAAGATACAAAAAAGAAATAGAAAAGCACAGGTAACAGAGAAGTCCTGGAGCAAGAGACCACCAAGGTCAATAGATCTCTAAGGAAAAAAGGGCCAACTGAAATTGAAAACTGTTATCATACCCATTATTTGTGACCACAGGCTATCTTATGTATGTTACACATGTGGGAGTTGTTCATTATATGGCAGTTGTTGCTTTGGTAGAAAAACAAAATAGTATAACATATATAACAGAAAAATCCTGGGGCAAGAGACCACAAAGGTCAATCAGTCTCTATGGGAAAAGTGTTGGATAAAGATGAAGACTGTTATGAATCCATCATTCCTGACCACAGTCAGACATTGCTTTGGCAGAAAACAAGGATAGGATTACAGAGAAGTTATGGGGCAAAAGACCACCAAGGTCAATAGATCTCTATGGGGAATGTGCGCCAGCTAACTGTAAAAAAATTTTAGCCACTAGATGTTGTAGATGTTGTTGTTATGCCTAGAGATTGCACAGTTGTATAAGCTATAGAGTTATAGTTTTTCTGTATCACATGGATCTGTACACCAATGAGAGTTCTTTCTTCTTCTAACCTATCATCTTTCTCTTTACATCTTACACACGCACTCCTCACCCACTCACAGCACAGTTTACACATGCTGTAGGAAGAAGTCACATGGGAAGAGGAAGTGTCAGAGAGTTGTGGTCTAGATGTTGAGCAGAGCACATGTACATGCGAGACCTAGACACAGTTTCTTCTCAAGCAACACTAGTATACACTATGCAGTGCTAAGCTACTACTAGAGAGGACAAGTCAGGGATCATCCCAACCCACGCCAAGGATGAATCAACACAAAGCAGGACAGTATCCACAAAGAGGTGAAGGAACTGATCCAGATAGAGCAAAGTTGCTAGAAGCCTATGCAGTCTATCTCGCAGCACGGGTGTAATCAGAGAACTCTGACCACTCTGTTCATCCCAGGTAACAAGGTCTGGGGCTTGTGTCACACTCTAGGATGGGTCACCTGACACTGGTGGGCTATAGGTATTCACTCTACTCTCAAGTATTCTACTTATTCTACCTCCAAAGTTCCAGGAAAGCACAGTACTACTTGGGTTGGGACTCTGTTGATATCCTTCTCTCTGCACTTCTGATCTTTTCCTATCTCTCAGCACGCAACCCAACCAGCATGGCTGTATCACTTTCTTCACTCTCAGTACTTATCAAGATGAAAGAATACTGTATTTCCTGTATCAAGTATCTTCACAGTAAACAAGATTATATTTATTTTAACTGGACTCTGTGGTTTTTCACCAAGCACCTACACAGTAATCACAGCTTCCTTGGGTTATCTCCCCTTTCTGTGGGTGGCAGTGCCAATAGTCCGGGTGGGTCACTACTTCACTCTGTACCACCATGATAATTGCCCAAAGGGACCCCCAAACAGCCGGCAGGTCACTGTTCCCAGGGAAAAAGGTATAGTCAGTCCATAAACGCAGGTGTGCCAGCATACCTGTGTGCCCAACCGGCCCTGGTGTCACAACAAATTACCACCGGGCAGGGCTATACCTTGTTTTTGCTGTGACCTGGTTAATCAAACTAGCATTTCTCTTTTATGGTAAGCTTCTATGAAGTTCATAGAATAGTTGGGTAACATCTGGAACCTGAGTTACCAAGCAGATACTGTATGACAGCCCAGTGAGACTGTTTGTTGGACCAAGCGTGAAAGAAATTGACCTTAACCTCTAAAGATGTGATTTTATCTCTCATTTTTGTAATTGAGCTGGTATGAAACTGACCTGAGGGCTCATGAATGTGGCAGTAGTACCAAGTTTTCCTACTACAGAGCGGAGACCACTGCTATCCTGAGATACACCTGGGTTGAATATGTGACATTGTAATGTGCAATCCCCTCACTTGCCGAATATCCAGTGCTTTCCCTTCATAGAGTGAAAGAGTCTCCCTGGCTGTATCTCAGCATTTCAGTGGATCTCTGCAGTGAAACCCACTATGATCAGTAACTTTTTGACATGTCTAACATGTATATCATGGACTGAACTCTATAGGACTCCCTGCATTATTACTATTATGATACAGTGAGCGCACTACAGCCGTGTCAGTTCAGCAGTGTACTGCTCTTGCCATTCCATGTAAGTCACTGTATATAGCTGCTTATTCTGCCCTTGACCACATCTGACTGGGGGGCCCAAGCTGAAAATTTGCACCAAGGCCCTCAAGCCGTTAGCTATGCCCCTACTAGCTTATCTATATGAGTTTTATTTTTTACATGGATTTAAAAAAATTTTTATATGTTTTGACATTTAGTAACCCATTAATACAGGTCATCCAACACTGAACCACAATGTTTCTGGAAAGATGTACTAACATATTGTGGTATATACCACCGAAGAACCACCATAGAAGTGGCGTCACCCGGAACAACTTAGCAGGTGACCGGTCACAATATTAATAGCTTTGCATATCTATATACGAGATGTGATTGTACTGGCTGCAACTGAAAGGTAACCATACACTGTATAAGGTGTATTGGGCTCACCAGATGATGTCTATGGAGATATGGGTTGGGCATTGATTTTTCATCAATTTGTTCTCGGAGAGATAAGCCGTGCCGACCCTTTTGTTCTTAGAGAGATAAGCTGTCCCCTGTATATAGGAAGGATGGGTGGCAGACAGGAGAAATAATTGAAGCCCGACCAATCGTTCACCCGGCAATTATTGAAAGTGTTTGGCAACTATTAGTCTTTGCAGTCTTACAAAACATACAGTCTTTTTCCATTATGTTTATTAGGTAACCATGAGTTAAAGGACAGTCTGGTTTAGAAAGTCAGTTTTCAATCAGTTTGCAGCTACAAGGAGTAATGCCTCTGTCGTACTAAATTTCACTTGTGGTGGCACTGCAGGCAACATATCCTGCTAGGTTCCCCATAAACATTTCAGCTTTATGATATAACTTTCTACCATCCTGTATGGGAATACCTATGACATATGCTCCTTGATCTTGACCTTTGCTGCTGTTTTTGATGTAAATTTCAGGTTCAAATTTTTTTCATGGTAAACTTAACCGAACACCAGAAAAAATATGTTTTTAGTAATTTTGGCTAAAATATTAACAAGCTTGTCACCTGTTCCTCAATAGTGCTATGTAACCAGACTTAAAGAGTTAAAAAGTGTAAATTTTGCTAGTAAGTTTGACCAAGACAGCTGCATGAAACATGAGTAATGAGTATAACCCTTAAATGGATCTTACTGAAGGGAGGGTCCTGAAATAAGCTGCTAATCTGAACTAAACACATTACAGATGAGCTCATCAGCTCAAATCTAATTATTATGTGCCAGGCCAAGCTTAATTGCTTGTCCTTGACATAAATAATGTCTGCCATAAGCCTATTACCCTATGTAAGCCTATTATTGCAGTAATCGCACCGCTGTCAAAAGCACAAAACGGAAACGGACGAAGAGAGGAAAATAATGGGATGCAATTAACAGGCAAACAGGGACAAGCAGCTTTCTAATCGTTACATGGGATACTTAGGTCTGATTCAGCGCTCAGTAGGGAGAACATAAGACTGTAGGGAGAAGGGTTAGGAGCAGCAATGCAGAGGCCAACATCTCAGACAAAGTAGGAAAAATGGCCGATGCAAAGGCCAGGATTTAGGAAAGAAGTAAATGATGAGCTTAAAAGTGTTAAGGCCAACCTGTAAAATTGTGCAAAGCTGAGTCTAAACAGCATTATTTATTTTTATATTAATGAGGTAAGTAAGACTACATCTAGAATAGCCCACTCTTACTTAGAGTAAATTTACATATGGTGGGTTTGCACTTGTTTTTTTCCCTACACGGTAGGTGTTTACCCAATGTGTTCAGGAAACAACATAAATAGCATTTTATAGTTTTATGTGATATTCATTTAAAATTTGATATAATAGCGACAGCAATTAGACAAAGGAATAAAACTTTTGTGAGAGACAGCTGCCTAAGAAGGCTTGGATATGAAATTCACCTATATACAAAGGATGCTTGAATATGAAACTCAGCTATAAAGGCTTGGATATGAAACTCACCTATGTATATACAAAGAAGGCTTGGACATGAAACTCACCTATTTACAAAGAAGGCTTGGACATGAAACTCACCTATATACAAAGGAGGCTTGGATATGAAATTCACCTATATACAAAGGAGGCTTGGATATGAAACTCACCTATACACAGTACAAAGAAGGCTTGGATAAGAAACTCACCTATGTATATACAAAGAAGGCTTGGACATGAAACTCACCTATATACAAAGGAGGCTTGGCACCATTAAGCAGAGTGTGTCAGTAATGGAAGGTTTTGGAGTAGATATCTGGGAGTTTAGGGCAGTATACAGTATCTGCTCTGTCATCACATGTCTTAAGTATGATAGATGTTGAAATAACACATGACCATAACAGGTTTGAGGCTGAAAAATCTGTGGTTGATGTAGGCCTGTGGCTGTATCATGTCCATTGACAATGTGCAGCTGGAGGGTACTATTAGGACTTAGGAATAGTTTGCCCAGTCTGGGTGTCATTGGCCTGTAGCTGGTGCAGGGCTTGAACCAGGGAGCGACTATAGAAGTGATATGTCAGTGCTCTGATACATGACAGTACTATGAGGGAAAAGAAATGGCTATAGCAGCAAAATAATTCCCAAAAATCCATAAAAATAGCAAAGGAATATAACATGTAAATGAGTCCTAGGAGGTTGGTTTCAGGGTTTGGACTAAATAGAGGAGTAATTGAGTCAATACTCTGTAGAATGAATTTTGAGAAACACACTTTTAAGGTGCCAATATAACTTAGACTAAAGTTGGCTGACTGTCTAAGGTGTATGACAAACTCCTGATTCTCCATCAACGGGTGATGTTTGTTTGTTTTTTTTGTTTTGTTTTTTGTAAATACTTTTATTAATTTTCCTTTACCCTAAACAACAAATACTAATCTATACATTCCAATAATACAGTAAGTCTTCAAATCATATCATATAAAATATTACTATACCATAATAAGAGAACCCACCTCCCACCACCCTCCCCTTGCCCAGTGTATCAGGGAAAAAAGAAGAAGAAAAAAAAAAATCCAAAACTTCTCCCCTCCATCCCTATATATCATCACCATCACTCATAAAATTTCTCATATAGTACAATGCATCTTTCCCATTGTTCCATTCCAGGTGCCACTGGAGATATCCGGTTCCTAACCAATATTAACCTTGCATAAAAAAGCAACCTCAGAGCGGTTTTTAATTTCCCCTTAGGCACATGTATTAACGTTGTATCCCCCAGCAGAGCCAACTCAGACATGCGCTGGAGCCTTTGATCCGGTCAGGGAAAATCGGTTTGGTAGGCATAACATCACTGTTAGCGAAATTAAGAGACCAACAGATTAAAAAAAAATGTACCTCCTATGTGTACAGGTGCTTATTGATGCAGCGAGAGGTGGTGTTCAAAAGTAAACTGAAGTGGCAAGCAGAGTTGGGGGGAGACCATCTGGTGAACTGGCCAGTTGTGTATAAAAACATCAGAAAAGTATCGAAAGCAGGACACCACCAAATGGTCCAGTACAATATTGTGCACCAACTCTACTATACTCCAAGGTTCTTATATAGGATTAACAGATGGTCTCATGACAAATGCCCAAGATGTGGGGTGGAGGGCGCGGGGTTTGTACATTTACTATGGAGTTGCAGTAAGATATCTGTAGTGTGGGCACAGGTATATGGTAAAATCAAGGATGTGATATGTAAGAATATACCCTTTACCCCGCAGTTGGATCAACGGGTGATGTTGGTGGAGAGAAAGGTTAAGTTTGTTGAATTTTCATTGCCAGATCCTATTGCTTTGGGAGGAATAAGCCAGCACCAAAGCAGTCTGGCTGCGGCCTATTTATTCCAAAGGGAACTGTCAGCGAAATGAACAGGTGACTAACCAACAGTTATTAAAAATGTATAGCCACCTTTAGAGTTGAACTGAAGAGAGGAAAGTTCATGATCAAAGCCAAACACTGACCCACTGTCTCACAGAAACTGGGTGAAGGGGACTCTCACGTCCCATAGTGATAGCACATTCTGGATGGTTGTCTAGCATAAAACAAACACAGAGAACAGTGACATATACAAAAACTTCTTGAAACACATAAAACCAAACCAGAGAGAAAACAAATCCTTTATACTAGTGGTGAGCAAAGCAAATCTTGCGAATCACGCTGTCAATTCACTTTATTTTGTAAGGCGACTTCCACCCAATTTATTAGAAAATTTGCTAAACATGACAGCCACACATGTTAGCTTACAGTACTGTCACTTGGCAGGAGCATAATCCATTATCCCTTGTGACCGATCAATCACCTACAAGCCCCACTGTGATGTCAGAACCTCACCCTCTATATAGGGTGATTCACTTTTTGGAGGTGGGAAGTTGGCTGGGTGTGCAGAGGAGAAAAGGATCTCAGCAGGCATTTAGGGAAGAGCAGGGAGAGAAATACAGAGAGATAGGGAGAGAGGAGAGAAGAGGATAGGAGAGTACATTGTTGGTGGTTGTCTGTGGCTGCTGTAAAAACAGTGTCCATTATCAGTCAGTGGGTGCTGTGAAAACAGTGTCCATTATCAGTCAATGGGTGCTGTAAAAACAGTGTCCATTATCAGTCAATGGGTGCTGTGAAAACAGTGTCCATTATCAGTCAATGGGTGCTGTGAAAACAGTGTCCATTATCAGTCAATGGGTGCTGTGAAAACAGTGTCCATTATCAGTCAGTGGGTGGTCTAAAAGCAGTGTCCATTATCAGTCAGTGGGTGCTATGAAAACAGAGTCCACTGGTGTCCAGGGCGAAAATGTAATGAATGATTGACTGGCTGATTTACATTTTTGTTATTTTCCAATTTTTAACAGTCACAACAACAGCTGTTAAAAAAAAAAAAACATTAATAATGTTTTACTAATGTAATAGTCCTTCTATTGTAGCTACTATATTTTGGCTCTTTTATTGAGATTTGTTTGCATGCAATCCACCAATATTTACAAATCCGACCTAATATTCGCAAACCTCACAAAAAATTTTTTGACTGCTTCACTTATCTCTATTTTATACAGCTAAAGTGTACAGCTAAAGGCTTTGCCCTGAGAATGGGGGCTCAGCATAGGATGTGGTAGATAGGCTAAATGCAGAAAGTATTGGATGAGTGTGGTCCTGTGTCATGTGGCAAAAAAATCTTCTATGTTTCTAACTTCACTGGTGTCTATGTAATGTAATTCAATCTATTCAATCAATTAATAACTGGAGTCTGGAGTACCCACAAAAAAAATAAAGAAGAACTCAAGTATAAGACAGTCTAATGTACTGAATTACAATGACTTTTACCAATGTATCCAGTTACCAGTAGACAAGTCAAATCTACAGCATAGAGTATATAAAAAGCTCCTACAAAGCTCATATAAAACAAAGCTATTCACTTGTAATATGAATGTGTAGCTTTTACTTACTGGAGCTAAAGCTGTTACCATCAGCCACGTGTGTCCACAGAATGACAAAGAGTTATCTTCATATAATGATGGCTACACATTGCCTGAAAAGGAAAAAAAAAATTAACAAATTTAGATCACACATTTATTTTTTATTTACGTAGTAGCACCACCACCATAGCACAATCCACATAATGCATCTATTCCTATCTTCCCTACAGGACATGCATTCGGATACGGCCTTGGTGCTACAAGACATTCCCACAGTGTGATTTATTCCCCTATGTCAGTAACAATGTTTCAGCTGCTTAGAAACCTTTGTAAAGCCTTGAGAAATGATCGGTGACCAGAATGTTGCTTTTTCGTCAAGGTTAATTGAAAAATGTAATCTTGCTATTTTTTTATATGTTTAGCACTATAAAAGATGCAGGTTTAAAACATAAGCAGCAATGAAGTGAACATCTTGTGTCCCTTTTGGCTTCTAATATCAGATCTGTATGATTTGCCTCAGGACCTGGACAAGAACCCTGCAGTGCAGTCATGCTGTTGTCACGCTGCCCATACATATAAAATGTTGAATGCTTGTCTGAACCACAGCTGTCTGAATAGAGGAGAGGAGAAAGGCATTCATATACCTCTGGTGGTGACTTATCATACTGAGAACAAAAGGGTTGGGTAGGTAAAATCCAAAGGCCCATTCTTTTTCTTTTCTTCACATCCAGGGAGAATTGGAAAGCCACCATATCCATTGTGTCTTGCTGTCCTGCAAGTTTGGTTGATACAGAGTTTCCTTCTGTACTCAAAAAGCTGTTTTCATACCTCCCCCCCCCCTCACTGTCTGTGACCAATATGCTTTATGGAGAGAGGAGGGGTCGAGGGGGGTGAGTGAGTGTGGAGAGGAGAAAAGCAGGGCCTTACAAAGCAACATTCTGCAATCTGCTCTTACTGACCTTTTTGACTTCTGAATCCAGCTTTTTATGTGCCCAAACAGTCCCCAAACTGCAGGAGTTGGCTCTGTCCTCTTCCTGCTGACTTATCCCCCTCAGCCCCTCCCCCTCCATAGGTTATAATGGGACTCAACAAATCTGTCTACACTCTGCTCCTTGGTAATGAAGAAGGTGTTGCCTGATAAAGCACAAATAAGAAGTGAGGTGGGAGACTGAGAAACAGTACAGAAAGAGGCTTTTTGTCTTAAAATCACTTGTACTATTTATTTCTGCAATAAAAATTTAAATGACGGTTACACTTTTAAATTGGCTAGGTTCACACTACATATATTTGAGGCTGCATGTTTGAGGCTGTATAGCAACCAAAACCAGGAGTGGATTAAAAACACAGAAAGGCTCTGTTCACATAATGTTGTAATTGAGTGGATGGCCGCCATTTAATGGCAAATATTTGCTGTTATTTTAAAACAACGGCTGTTATATTGAAATAATGGCCGTTATTTACTGTTATATGGCCGCCATCCACTCAACATTTCCGTTTCAACATTGTGTGAACAGATCCTTTCTGGGTTTTCAATCCACTCCTGGTTTTGGTTGCTATGAGGACCTGACATGAGGACCAAATACAGCCTCAAATATACATAGTGTGAACCCAGCCTAATACTGACAATCTTAAATCACATCAGTCAACAGCTTTTTACTGACCAAAGTGTACAATAGGGTTTCTTACCCTAGATCAGGAGAAATATTATAACTCTTATTTCAATCAGTCGCTCCAGCGCTGACATATAAGCTTTAAAAGTTTTTTTGCAAATAGAAGGTAAAGCCCATGGGGCGCTCCCCTGAGCTGCAGAAGTTCAGCAACATTTAGCCCCTTCTTTCATTAATAACACACCTATGTGTGCACATAAATGCCCACTCTATGCCAAGTGGGCTTTATCTCCTAATTTGCATAAAACTTAAAGTGAGGTACTGTATACCTGAGATGACGGATTAAAATAAAAGTTATACGTCCTGATTCAGGATAGGAAGCCAATATTGTACACTGCCTTTACTTTTGTCTACTTTAAAGGACTTTCAATTATATCCATGCCTTTTCGAATAAAATAAAGGCTTGCAAAGAGAAAGGAAACAAGCAGGGATAATCAATATGATAACGTTTAACCCCTTCAGGTCCAAGGACGTAACCGTATGTCCTTTTTTGCTGGCATTGCCGCTCAAGGACGTACAGTTTTGTCTTGGGATGAAACGGGCGCAGGAGCTGCGCCCATGCCATCCCTCGTCAGGTCCCGGCAGTCAGTGAGCCCGGATTGTGGCAGTTAACGCTATAAGTGCTATAGCTACACATTCATATTACAAGTGAATAGCTTTGTTTTACATGAGCTTTGTAACACCTATAGTGTGGAATAGAGGGAGAATCTTCCCACTACATTAGGGCCGTGCAAAAGCGATCGCACAGCCCCGATGGTTGCTATGGCACAAGGAGGCTTCCCTGAAGCCTCCTGTGTCATAGCTATGGTGGCTTAGCAGGCCTAAGGCTGAGCCTGCTCAGCTTTGCCTGTTTGACAGGCACATTACAATGCAATGTAGATCTGCATTGCAGTGTAATGTGCCTGTAATCAGGCAATCAGATGGTGGGAAAGTAAAATAATGTAAAAAAGTGCAAAGCACATAAAATCCCCATAGCCTCCAATGCAATAATAAATAAAATATATAATAAAGTACACATATCTAGTATTGCCGCGTGCGTAATACCGCTGGCAATAAAATTATCACATAACTAAACCCGACCGGTTTAATTACATAAATCAGTTGGATATTTCTGACAATTTAAGATTTGTGAGAAATACAGCATTCTTGTGTGCGTTTCAATAATCTAATAACCTTATAATCTAATAAACGTATGGACACACCCACTTTATTGAATTAAAAATGCAATTTATAGAGTTATTAAGGTTTCTTAAAGTGTCAAAATTTGCTAACATTTTGGTTCCAAAATTGTCTCTCAAAAGCCAATGCTAAACTTTCAAGATGGGAATAGTAAATCTGAGTTGATATTTATGGTTATCATTTCTCCTTCTATTCTAACATTTTGAAAGCCTGTAAAGATACTTGATTTGGTGTTGCCATAAATGAATTCATACTGAGGGGTAAACATTATAGGGGACATTTATTATCACTGTGCCCCTGGCGAACACCAGGGAAAAGGTGCAGATTTGCCCCTACTCCATAGCATACGCCAGCCACTTTCCCCCCTTACCTGATGGGTGGGCAGGGGGCACGGCAAAGTGGGAAGGAGGCGAGGCCTCCTCCCGCGCCTGATTTATCAAGATTTATGCCTGCTTGTATTTGTTGATTTGTTGCGCTGGGCACAGAGCCAGCCTAGTTTACAGGGAGGTGTGTGCCTCTTAGTAAATCCGTCTGGGAAAAAGGGGGTCAGGGCCTAATTTAAGACAGGTGTATGAGTATGCTGGTCTCAATAAATGTCCTCTCTCTGTCTTTAAATTATACTTAAATCGAAGGAATGCTATTTCTCCTTAAGTAAAGAGTCATAAAAACTGTTCGACAGAATGTATTTAAATTGGGTCATCACACAAATATCTAATTTAGGTTATCACATGTAACAGCAACATTAAAGGTGAAGTTCTGCCATTTTCAAAAAATGGTAGCCGGCAGGGGCAGGGGGAAATGTAATAAGGAGTCTTAACTTACCTTTCCCCATGCTTGCGATGAGCAGCAGGACCAGCCTTGGGACCCCCCCCACGAGTTCTGATGATGCGGGGAAATGCCTGTGTCAGCTGATGGATAGCCTGCTCAGCCAATCAGTGACTGCAGCGGTGTCTCACCCTAGTCACTGACTGGTTGAGTGACCAGTCCAACAGCAGGGTCATGATGTGTGCAGTGCTGGAGATCCCAGAGCCCGGTTGGGGTCCTGAGCAAAGATCCGGTGCTGAAGGGGCACTGGGAGAGTTATACTGTGTGTTTCCCCCATAGCCCTGCCTTTTTAAAAAATAAAACCTTCGGAGGCTGGACTTCTCTATAGTCTGTAAGGGTGAAAAATATGTTGGTCCATGCAGTTCAATGTTGATCCAGTAAGTAGTGGGCAAATTTTCATTTACAAAGGAAAGATTATGTAACAAGCAGCCCATGTGGATCCACTGCTCCACCAAATCAGTTTGGCCTTGGGCCATGCCAGGGAATAGAGTTTTATTGCCCTCTAGATCTTGACCCTATTTCCTGCTCCAGGATGCTGAAGCTGGACTTTTGCTGATAGAGGACACCAGGTCACTACAAGAGCATCAGAACAGTAGCAGGGATAAGGTGATGGAGTAGTCACCAAGGTAAAAGATCAGGGCGTGCATCTTAGATGGAGGTGAGAAGGTCCAGATTAGCAACAGGAAAGGCATGTGGTAGAGAAAGGGTGGTCAGGCAGGCAAAAACAATCTGGGAAACAAGCACTGGTCAAAATATACAGATTAGTAGACACAGGGTCAACACCTTCACGCAGGAAAACAAGGAACCAACAACACTTAGGCAAGAAGAAAGGGGCGGAGCAGCTTTTAAGTGTCACTGTGGTTATAACTTTTAAAATCTAAATCACCAGTAGATGTGAACTAAAGCAAGTTTGCAATTTACATTCGTTTTGTTGTAGTTGTAATAAGAAATCCTGTGTTTACCTTCTTTGACAAAAGAGATTAAACTGAGGAGGTCCCAGTCATGTGAACGCTCACAGAGAAGGCAGTCATTTGATGGACACATTGAGCAGAAACACTCTGTACTGGCCAGGACTTCCTGTGTTTAGTCTCTTTTTTTCAACCAGCACATTACTAAAAAGCATCAGGAGACTGGACCTGGATACAAGTAAGTATATATTTATTTTAATACATTAAAAAAATAATAGATCTGCAAGAAACAGGATAGAAGGAGAGCCTTTTTAATCTCTAGGGTGCTCATACCCTAGAGGCCATTGAAGGATCTGCAGCGGTGGTGGCAGGAGAGGGGACATCGGCATATACCTGCCATGGACCATACAGTGAGTGCAGCAGAAGAGCGGACAGGGACATGACCTGGACCATACAGTGAGTGCAGCAGAAGAGCGGACAGGGACATGACCTGGACCATACAGTGAGTGCAGCAGAAGAGCGGACAGGGACATGACCTGGTCCATACAGTGAGTGCAGCAGAAGAGCGGACAGTGACATGACCTGGACCATACAGTGAGTGCAGCAGAAGAGCGGACAGGGACATGACCTGGGCCATACAGTGAGTGCAGCAGAAGAGCGGACAGGGACATGACCTGGACCATACAGTGAGTGCAGCAGAAGAGCGGGCAGGACCAGGACCTGAGCCATACAGTGAGTGCAGCAGAAGATCAGGCATGGACCCAACACATGCGGTGTAATGCAGCAGAAAGGCAGACAGGACCGCACTGCAAATGGTAAGTATAGGGATGCAGTTAGATGCCACCCAGCATTGTCCCAAAAAGCTTCCTGACTCCATACATTGTAAACAGTATAAATCCCCAAGCCTCCTTCAGAATCTAGTTACTATAACCTGCATTATTATTACACTCCAGAAATGTATTCAGTAACCATATGAACTCTTTTATTGACTTTACTGTGATTACTTTGCCTGGCAGAGAGTTCCATAGTCTAAATGCTCCTACAGTTAAGATGCTGTAGAAACTGATAGAAATAGGGCAGAGAGGGTAGGAAGAAGACCATGTCCAGTGAGTTCCCATTCTTGTGTGTAGGGGAATCAGTGAGTTGTGGGAGGCCAAGGGAGGTGGTTAAGAAAAGAAACAATGAAGCAGATGGGGAGATTAGGCTGTCAATAGGCATTATTGTAATCACCCATGATGAGGATAGGAAGTAAGGAAACAGAGAAGAAAATAAACTGTTAAGGTGAGCCAGGGGGTCTGCAACTGCCAAGGAAAATGGCTGAAGGAGTCTGTTGGTGTAGACCTCAAAAAAGAAGAGTGAAAGTCGGAGAACAGAAAAGTACAATGCAAGATGAGAAGTACACCACCACTGTGCCTGTTCTCAGGTCTAAGGGTATGGGAAGGGTGAAACCCACCATAAGTTGGAGCAGCAGGCTAAGCAAAATCAGATGGTTGTAATTGAGTTTCAGTCATAACCAGCAGATTGAGGGATTTGGTGATAAATAGGTCATGGTACATACAGACCAAGAGTTCAGGAGACAGGGTTAACAGTGCACAAGAAAAGACATACTGTGAATTAAATAGGCAGGGTGTCAGAATGTGGCCATCACACTCGTCTCCCAGCACCGGCGGAGTGCAAAGCCATTTGCGAGGAACGTGCCGACGGCATCCCTGGTGACCAGTTTTGTTGTTGCCGCGACCGTGGCTTCACCGTCCCTGGCCGATCGGCCCAGCTGTAATGTATTTTCATGCACTGACTGGTGGCCAGCACTGCCTGTCAGCTTTGCATAGAGGCCTGAGGCTGGACATAGCCTCCATAAATATCCTCCGCTGTGTGTCCTGCCTTGCCTGAAATAGAGCCTCCTGAGTGTCCCTTGACCTACCATTTATTCCAATTGTTGTTCCTGGTTCTCTGATTTTGGCTTTTAGGTTCTCGACTTACCTTTTTGACCTTTTGTACTGACCTCGCTTTCTGACCGCGAGCTATTGTGTTTTTCCGTCTTGTCTGCATTTGTGTTACACCTGTTCAGGCTAGGGACTGTCACCCAGTTATCGCCTGCCTCTTAGGGCAGTTGCAGTAAGCAGGTAGGGTTAGCCAGGCAGGTGCCAGTGCTAGAGCCTCACCTGTCTTGTGTCCTCCAGTCCCGTTCCTAACACCGGGTTTTCACAGGAGGCAGGTAATGGTATGAAGTTACTGGAGAAATAGGTGGGACGGAATTATAATAACCAGCAGTGAGAAGAAAGAGGAGGAATAGAGACAGCAGATGGTTAAGTGACTTGAAAAGGCAACTTTTGTAAAAAGGGCATGCAAGTAATACATAGTGGAAAGGAGGAAGAAATGGCTGGACAGCTAGATGTAGGATTGAAGACAAAGACACAAAATATAAACTAAGGCATGGTAAAATGTTTTGGTGTTGGAAGATAGTGAGTCCTTCACTTTGAATCATGTAGTTTTATAGCTCCCTTTGGTTTCTTTCTGATTCAATTCTGGTGTAATTTAGGTCAGAGCACTTTCAAAACTGCACTAGAATTCTATAAAGTACAAATCTTAGGTGGACGTTAAAAATATTAACAAAAAGTCTTCAAAGTTTGCACGGAATCATCCCACCCACTCACCCACTACCCATAGACTTATTTACACCCCAGTTTTCTTCCTTTAAATAGCATGACAAAGTGATACACGTAATATATTATATAACTTGTCACAGAGCAGTATTAGCTGTACTGACATCTTTCTAAAAACTAACTGTTAGCAACTTACCTGACTTTGCATCAGCAGCGGTCTCCTGTGCTCAGGGCGCGCGGACAAGACGCCGCTGATGGTAATCTGTACACTGACCTATTTCTCTGCTCAGGTTGCCTCTGTTGTGTTCTCTGGCAATTGCAGGGTTAACCTTGGTTTGGCTTGCATTCTGTGACAGGCAGGTTTGCTCCCAGTGTGTGTGTGTATGTGTTTCAGGTGTCTCTGGTTGGAGATTAGGGGCTGGGCCAATCCTGTCCTGAACCAGATTCCTGGTTCCTCAATAAGACAGTCTGTGTCTGTAGGAGTTGCTGGGTATTTTGGTGTGTATCCACACAGTGTCTCAGCTCCCTGGTTTGTATTGTCTCCTGTTTCTGACCTTTTGGCTTGTTCCTGGACCTTCCTTGTTTGCTGCTTGCCCTGATCTTCTGCCTGTGTTCTGACCTTGCTTTTGCCTTGTGACTCTGTACCTCTGCTACCTGACAGTGTATGACCTGGATTGCTGACCTTTCTTTATTGTGTTTTGTTTGTCTTGTTTTGTCTTATGTTTCACCTACTCAGTGTAGGGAACGTCTCCAAGTTACCCGCTGTCATCTAGGGCAGATTGTGGTAAGTAGGCAGGGGCACTGGATTGGGTCAGTTCAGGGCTCACTTGTCTGTGTCTCTGCTCTTGTACCTGACTAGTCATTACACTAACTGATACACATACAAAGTAATACAACACAAGTGTGCAGATTTACAAATAATGGAGTTGTACATAAAGACAAACATTTTTGACCGGTGGATCTTCTATAGATATGGCTTTCCTAATAAACACATTAAATAACAGTCTGGCTTTTGGCCATGAACCATCAACACAAAAAAATAAATAAATCTACATGTACAACAGCGCCACCCACTGGTCACTTGTAAATCACAGCCGGGATAAACCACAGTGCTAGGGGTAAGAAATAAGAATACAGTTTTGAAATATGTCAGACAGGAGAGCAGCTGTAGCAGATATTTGCTGCTCCACATTTCTGACACTTGCGTGCTTGGAAATGTTATAGTTTTTTATACATGTCACACAATGACCAAAGCATGGAAGAAATGTCAGCAGTGTCAGAAATAATATAAAAGAGTTCAAGGTGATTTTATGTATGAGGCGCAAGTATATGTATTAAGATGAAATTATGAATTTTTGTCTTAGGCTAAGTTCACACAACGTCAAAAATAGAGAAAAGGTGTTCGATTTTGAATTTTAAAATAAAGTCCGTTATTGGCCCTTGGCCCTTTTGAACAGGACAATTATCAAGAATAAGGCTGGGTTTACGCTGCATTTTCGCAATCCATTTAATATATCAATTTTAAAAATGGTTACTTTTAACGTACACAAAAACCTAGTCAACCACATGTTTGGGTATGCTAGGAAAAAAAAACATTTTTTTTTTTTATAATGGAAGTCAATGGGAAAAAAGATCCAGATTTTTGCATTTGTTTTTTAAACCATTATTTTTCTTAAAACATGTCTGTTAAATGAACTGCAAAAACACAGTGTGAACCCAGCCTTAGAGTTCCTATGAATTCTCATTTTCCCAATAATTGGCCCTATAAAAGGGCCTTTGATAGGCTGTTGTCTATGCCCTTTAACAGGTGTCTACTAAATGTTGCACTAGATACATAATGGCTGGAGAATTTTATATATGAGTAAAATTATAAAAATAAAGTCACTTGAATGCTAATGCTATTAACTGAAAAGTCAACTGACCCTATTCACATTTGATACTTCTCTTGCCCTGTTGGGCCCATGGTTCTAATTTTACATTGTTCACGGCTCTGTGATTTGTATTGTTATTACTATACTGTCTTGCGCTGTGGACTTCTTTTTGAATACTGTTTGCCTAAACCGTTTTTCACATGTGTTTTCTAAGGACGACAGTGATGCTTTTTGTTGTTATTATATGCAAAAACTTTAATAAAAATGTACAATTTAAAAAAGAAAAAAAAAGAAAAGTCAACTGACTTCCAAGCAATATATCCTTGAAAATAAAATGCTTTCCATTTGCCTTATCCGAATATGTGGACATTATTGAGAAGAGATTCCACACTTGGGACCCTGTTCTATAAGCCAGAATGGAAAACTGCCAAGTTTTCATGGCTCCTGCCCTAGCAGACCCTACCTATTGTCATATTACATAGACTGACATTCACTTATTTGGCCACCATTTAATACCATATGGTAAAGCTGGTTTTTATAGTGCCATTGGTCATAATAAATCTTACTTCATAATGGTGTAAACTTTGGCTATTTATGTACTTAGGTCTGTGATGTGTGTCCACGGCTTGCTATTAGTGCATGGTCTACCGTATTCTCATAAGAGGTAAGGGAGAGTCACCATGAATAATTACTATTAAAAGGGATTATCCCAGGATTTAACCAATCACCCATCCACTGATAAGTCAGACCCTTAACAATCATAAAAATACATTTCTTTGCCCCAAAACTGAATTGAATGGTAGCACCAATGTTCAGCATATGCGCTACCACTCCATTCACCTTGGCACAAGGGTCTTCAGTTTTCATCATCATCATTTATATATATATAAATCCATTTTAAATTCTAAAAATACTACGGCAACAGACAGAGGCAACATAGTCATACAATATAATAAAAACTCTGCTGTAATAAAACACATGGCAAGGCTCAATCACCCTCTATTTTTAGAAAACATATTTAAAAGCGTTTGTTCTGACAATACTTTCCCTTCAGGAGTGTCAGATTTACGGAGCCGGTAATGCTTTCACTATAGGAAAAGCCAGGAGCTGTCCACCCTCTAGTGCTGAATTTCAATAGGCGCAGCCTGTGGGATAGTAAATCATGTAACAAAGCACATAGGAGGAATTATAGTTCAGTGAAATACGTACAGCAACATGAGGTTCGGATCTACCAACAGATAACATTGCCTCCAGTGGCCGAGAAAGTACATTAAACCGCAGCTCATTTATGTCCAGTACATTATGCAAAGGTTCCCTGTACGTGTCTGGAAAGAGGAACGATAAAGGGTTAAATCATAAATTTGCACTTGATTGAGATGACAATCTACCATATAATAATATATAATAACTGGGCATTGTTTAATATAAGGCCAGACAGCTGTCTGTGATACATTCCCCACCCAGGTGCAGTCACTGGACTCTAATATAAGGCCAGACACTCTTTGATACACTCCCCATCCAGCTGCAGTCAGTGAACTCTAATATAAGGCCAGGTAAGGGTCCATTTACACAGAAAGATTATCTGCCAAAGATTTGAAGCCAAAGCCAGGAATGGATTTAAAAAGAGAAGAAATCCCAGGCTTTCCTTTATGACCAGAACTCTGTTTATAGTCCATTCCTGGCTTTGGCTTCAAATCTTTGGCAGATAAATGGTAAATGGACCCTTACTCTGATACATTCCCCACCCAGCTGCAGACAGTGGACTCTAATGTAAGGCCAGGTAATGCTGGGTTTACACGGAACGATAATCCGAACGTACGATTAACGGCAGCACTGATTGGCTGAAGAGGAGCTGTTTTAAATTTGCGACTCCCCTCTTCAGCCAATCAATGCACTGAAGAAGGGAGCCGGGAATTTCGAACACCCGCTACGCCAAGCAGGTAAGGTATGCTCGTGGCCGGGGCAGCGGGGGCTATCGGAGTGGCGGGGATGGCAATCGGAGTGGCGGAGGTGGCGATCAGAGCGACGGGGGTGGCGATCGGAGCGGCGGGGGTGGCGATCAAGCCGACGGGGGGGCTGTAGGATGCGTGGCCGGGCTGCGGATGAGCGGGGGGCCGGGCTGCGGGTGGGGGGCCAGGCTGCGGGTGTCCGGACTTTCGTGACAACCGTTTACACAGAACTATTTGCAAATTTTTTGCGAACGATCAACCACGATTTGAGAACATGTTGAAAGATCAAAATGAACGATTTCTCGTTCGTCGTTTGATCGTTCGCTGCGCTTACACGTATGATAATCGTTCGAATTCGACCGTTATCATGCGAATTCGCACGATAATCGTTTCGTGTAAATGCAGCATTACTGTCTGTGATACACTCCCCACCCAGCTGCAGTCAGTGGACTCTAATATAAGGTCAGACACTGTCTGTGATACACTCCCCACCCAGCTGCAGTCAGTGGACTCTAATATAAGGTCAGACACTGTCTGTGATACACTCCCCACCCAGCTGCAGTCAGTGGACTCTAATATAAGGTCAGACACTGTCTGTGATACACTCCCCACCCAGCTGCAGTCAGTGGACTCTGCATCAGGGATGCTACAAAAGGTCATTCATCATGTGATTATCCATGGAGCTGTAGGAGATTTATTTGGCCAGCATGTTGCTGCTTTCTGAATGATCTGCATCAATGACCGGGCCTAATCTTCTGTCTTGAAGTGTGTTGTCTAATGTCATGTTCCTGACCTTCCAGCCAGGCTCGCTTGACATCTCTTTCCATGTCAGGAACTGCCCAGAGCAGTCGGCCAGAGATGTCAGCAGAGAGCACTGTGTCCCAATGTAAATAAAACATTTCCTGCAGGACATATATTTGCTGATAAGTATGGGAAGACTTGTCATTTTTAAATAGACATAAATTACAAATCTATATAACTTTCTGACACCAGATGATTTGAAAGAATTTTTTTTTTCGCTGGACAACCCCTTTAAGCGCCATTCACTTCAATGGAACTGAGTTACAAAGCCAACACCCAAACTGGAGACAAGAGTGTAGCTGTCTCTGGCTATGTTTTTGTAGCAGTGGATAACCCCTTTAAGCACTTCTACTTGCTCCTACTAGAGATGAGTGAAACATTTTAGTTGGTGAACCTTAAGTGACATGCCTTATTTTGTCAGAATTTGCAGGCTTGGCGGTCCAGGCATGAGGGGAGGTGTAGTTGAGAGTTGAGCTGGAGACTGAAGGCTTGGGAACACTATAGAGGATATTGTTACACTTAAAAGGGGTTATCCAGGATTAGGGGAAAAAAATACAGTTTTTTTTTCATGTAAAAACAGCACCACTCTGTCCTCAGGTTATGTGTGGTATTACATTCATGAGCTGCATTACCACAAATGTTTTTCTAATTCTGAATAACCTCTTTAATTAGGGGGGAGGGGAGGGGGTACTTAGTTGATATTGGTGACCAGGATATGAGCTGTGTGAATGTGTTTCCTTTTCCCTCATATAGTAGGTATGATATTTATAAGTATAGGCAAGGTTTAGGGTCCATTTACACAGAAAGATTATCTGACAGATTATCTGCCAAAGATTTGAAGCCAAAGCCAGGAATGGATTTGAAAAGAGGGGAAATCTCAGGCTTTCCTTTATGACCTGATCTCTGTTTATAGTCTGTTTCTGGCTTTGGCTTCAAATCTTTGGCAGATAATCTGTCAGATAAACTTTCTGTGTAAATGGACCCCTAGATGAAAGGTCAATGCAATGCAACTAAGGAAATGTTATAGTGCAGCTGATATTACTTTATATTATCATTTATTAAAGGGCCAGCATTGAATCCCAAGTCCAACCAGTATCGCACTTACACTTTGAATCTTAGTGCATTACAATTCTTTAATAAAACATGGCTATTTACACTTACTGGATCAATTCTGTTTGTGAAATAACTTGAATAATATAAGGATTGGGTGACACCAAACCATTACACCAAACTTCTGGAATAAGGGCCTAGGCAGGGAAGAAGGGGTTAAAGTGGAGCCGAATTAGCAAATGAAAGAGAGAACATATCATCTGAATGTCTAGCACAACCAAAGAGCAGCATGAGATCAGCAAGGATCCTAACAAAGATGCCCATAAATCAGGATAGCAGCAAACAACAGCAGAATGTTACAACATGGAGAGGTCTGTGTCAGGCACAGAAAATCAGTAAGCGTGATAAGGAAGCAGAAGCTCGGTATAAAGACCTTGTTTAGATAGTATTTTCCTGCAAACAGCTATCAAAGCTTTAAAGGCCTCAGTGTCCTCTACTGTATAGTATTTAAGACAAAGAAATAGATTTGTGGCTAGTGACATCTGCTGGTGAACACACCAAACTACAGCAGGCCCACGGAAGGCTGGGCAGAAAAAGGCTAAATATTAAATACTAAGTAATAGCCAAGGCTGGGTTCACATGTTTCATTGTTTCCATTTCATTAGATCAGATTTTGATGTGTACAAACATATAGTCGACAACGCTATTGGATAGAGGGGAAAAAAAACATATGTTCCAATGCATTTATTTTTATAATGTAAGTCAGTGAGAAACATATGCTGTTGTGTGACATACAGTAGCATCTGTTTTTAGCATCCATTTAACATGTATGATTTTATCCTTTTCAAGCGCATAAAATTCAAGCCTTAAAAGTAAACAAAAACGTAGTGTGAACACAGCCTAAACGTTAGGTTAAATGCTACATCTGTTACGGTGTAATAGATTGTTGTATAATTTAATGTAAAGTGACTTTGGTGAGAAAATGAGTTATATTTCCTAAAAGAAAAAATATGCACTGTTGCTTTAGCAAACTTTGCATAATACAAGCTAATATAAGAAACTTTGTAATATATCTTATTGGACAAAAAGGCTTCCTTTTCTTGATATCAAGAGAAGGGCAAAGTTTGTCAGTGAAGCTCACCTCTGGCAGGTTTGTTATCGGCTGTGTTCTCCTCTACTGAAGGAACCTCTAAGATAAAAGTTCACCCTTAGGTCAAGTTCCAACAAGGTACGACAGCGGCCGTTCTGTGACACAGCTGTGTCACAGAACAGCCACTGTCAGTGAAGTTCACGTCGGCCAGTATGGCAGTACCAGCCAGATGAACTTCACTTTTTTCGATTTGGAATGCATGTGCATTCGGGTGCGCCTGCCTTCAAAATCACCATAGCAGAGAATGTAAAGTATGGCTAAAGCTGCACTTTACATTGTCTACACTGTCAGTTTTGTGCTGCTGCTATTCAGTGATAAGCAGCTGCACAAAACTGACATGCCAGTTTTCTATACAGCCACATGGAATCCTGGCCGGAGTGTATACAGAGTATATACACTCTGGCCGGAATTCCATAGGACACAATGGTTTTTTAATTTTCAATAAACAGCCTGAAAAAGGCACATTCCAGGAGATTGTAGAGAGAAACTAAGGTCTTTGGGACCATGATGAGTACTGGGTCCTTCCTGGAGGAATATCTGGCTAGTCCTGTATTTCGAGACTCTTAAATGAGGCTCCATGGGCTCATTTTTTGCATATATTTGTTTCCCAGGGAGCAATGCACCTAGAATTTCATTGCATTGAGCGCTTTAACCAGCAACTGGCAGTGTTAACTGTCATCCCTGCTTTAAAAGGGGTTGTCCAGCGAAAATCTTTTACTTTCAAATCATCTGGTGTCAGACAATTATATAGATTTGTTATTTACTTCTATTAAAAAATCTCAAGTCTTCCTATACTTATTATCTGCTGTATGTCCTGCAGGAAATATTGTTTTACTTTCAGTCCGACACAGTGCTCTCTGCTGACATCTCTGGCCAAGACAGGAACTGTCCAGAGCAGGAGAGGTTTTCAATGGGAATCCTCATAGAAAACCTCTCCTGCTCTGGACAGTTCTTGTCTCGGCCAGAGATGTCAGCAGAGAGCAGTGTGTCAGACTGATAATAAAAAATTTCCAGCGGGACATACAGCAGCTAATAAGTATGGGAAGACTTGAGATTTTTAAATAGAAGTAAATTACAAATCTATATAATTTTCTGACACCAGTTGATTTGAAAGAAAAAGATTTTCGCTGGACAACCCCTTTAAAGTATGGCCTGTTTACTGAAACCACCCCCACTATGTAAGAAAAAGAAAGTATATGAAAGTTGGGCACACATCTGTATGTATAATCCAATAGCCAGCCCATGCGCATACAGTAGGACAGCTAGGACCCCTATGCCTCAATATACAGAAAGTGGATGTCAAGCCTTAGAGATGCATGAGCTTAAGGCAGCGTATAGAGTGCAGCTTGAGGATTTCAGCAATGTAATGTTAATCATTACCCTTTTCCAGGCTCTTATATACACCTTCAGAGTCACTTTCACATAATTACAGAAAACAGCCAGAAACATCTGAGCAGAAAATAATATCCATTAAAGGTGTGACTATTCAACACTTAGCAACCTAACAACTTGGCAGATGGTCGGATTAGAAAAACAGTGCTACTTACTTCGAGAAACAGCGCCACACCCATCCATGGGTGGTAAGTGTAATTACAGCTGTTTGCCATCCCCTTACAACACCATACACAACCTGTGGATGGGTAGCATGTTCTTTTTATCATTTGTTCTTTTCTAAACCTGTCCAAGCTCTATAATCTGTTTAGAATGAAGAGAAATGGCTTTATGTTATGGTGGGAGTACTGCGACAAACAGCTTGCTCCGCTGGGAGAGTTGGCACCCCTTCTCTCTGAAAAGGGGGATCCCAAAGGGGCAGTTTCTACGTCTGAGGCGCAATTGCTCCTCGCGCTCAGACTTTGAGACTGAAAGAAATGAATTACAGCGGCGCTTCCAGACTAGGGGATACCCTAATGATGTTATCACTCAAGCTAGTGAAGTAGCCTCCAGCATAGAGAGATCGGAACTTTTAATACCAAAAAGAAAAGAAGGAGGTAATGAACTCATGAGAGTGATAGGCACGTATGACAGTGCACACAAAGAGGTACGAGCCATCCTTAATAGATACTGGGACATTTTGCGTATGGACCCTGTCCTTAAGGAAGTTATACCGCCATACCCAGCGATAACTTATCGCAAAGGGAGAAGTATTGGTGACAGGATAATCCATAGCCACTTTGTCCCAGTACAAAATGAAACCTGGCTCCCTAAACCCCCGAAAGGGTGTTTTCCATGTGGATCTTGTTCTGCATGTGAATTTTTACAAAAAACAAAAAAATTTTCCTCCGTAGTCACGGGTGAAGAATTTGAAATTAGAGACTTTGTGGGCTGCCGCACCCGAGGCATAGTCTACAAAGCAAGATGTACGTGTCCCCGTGAGTACGTAGGGAAAACTATAAGGGAGCTCAGAAAAAGAATACAGGACCACGTTGGCAATATTAGGAGGAAGGAGAACACCCCAATTGCGAAACATATTAACGAGGTCCATGATGGTGATGTAAAAGCCATATCCTTTGTGGGTATTGAAAAAGTGCATCCACCCAGACGTGGTGGCGACTGGGACAAAGTGATCCTCCAAAAAGAATGCCGTTGGATTTATAAATTAAAAACGGTCTACCCTCTGGGTTTGAATGAACAAATCAGCTATGCTTGTTTTTTATAAATTTCGGAGTAGTATGAAATATGTATCTTTGTCTATGTTAACTCCTTTCTAAATCATGACCTAACCAACCATGACCTATCACATAATATTATTTTTGTTTAAATCACACACGTCCGTTTATCCCCTATCCTATTTTTATCGCGCTTTGGATATGCATATACTATATCCGCTGTGAAACATATCGTATGAGACACATGTTTCATCTCTGTCTGGTTACTGCCCTCCGTGGTTGTACTAGATATGGGCTGCCGCTATGACAGTTTTTTCCTGCTACTCACTGTCAGTGTAAATTTACACTGTAGCAGGAATTATCATAGATATTTTGATATGATACGGCAGTATTATACCCTCTGTTATGACACCGTGATGACATTGGGAATAGCGCCACCTCTAGCTTTCATTGGATTCATTTGGTAGATCACAGTATGTGAGGACACTGCGTTTACATTGGGATCAATGCTACACATAGTATGTACCATTCATATGCACCTGTTAAACATAGCATACTAGTGTTCGTGCTGTCGGCCGATTGGTCAGTATTGGTGTGCGTCTCAGGTGACGTGGTTGTGCGTTCCAGCTTTACACTAGCCCACTGTGACGTGCACTGAATGACCAGCGGACATGTGACCAAAACGGGCGATCACATGACGCACACGTAACTATGATACGAAGGCTCACGTGACCGTGATGCTCTTCGGACCCGGAAATACTAGATAACACATGACTGTGACAGCGGGGGTTGAGCATGTCAGAGCGCGATCTTTAGGATGTCCAGGTGGAGACGGATTTGCATCAGGTGTGTAGCCGCAACCTTTTCTGGGCGGAGTTTTGTACATATAAACCAGCATGTCTTGTGTATCAATAGGGGAACGCCATACGCGTAGCTGGCACCACACGTGCAGCTTCTACCCTTCTTTGTTATTTTGTACGTGGCACTTTTTTCATTAGATCCCCTGATGATTCCCCTAACGGGAGATGAAATGCATTGGGACACAGCCACCAGTGAGTATTAGGGTTTAACTAGGGACCCTAGGAGCGAGTGTGGCGGAGTCGCCCTTATTAGGGCGAGAGCTCTGTCTGGAGGGACAGTACTTTTAGGGTGCAATAGGACAGTGTCAGGGATCGGCTGTCCTATCTCCTACACAGTGTGCACCCCATTTTTTGTCCTCCATTTCTCTATACCAGAGGATCTCAGCCGCTCATTGTGGAATCCATTGGGGTTCAGGACGATTACGCATCCCGTATGGTCCACTATCGCTCCGGTACCATCTACTCAGCAGTCACCGTTGAGTGGTAAGATATATTTTACCTAGGATACCTATCTTATTAAATTGTCTGGTCTATTTTTTTGTAACCTAAATTTTAACTTTAAATTAATAAAAGCTATTTTTTAGATTTAATTCATTGCACTCCACTATTTGTATTATATGTTATGGTGGGAGCTTTAGCCCAGAGGATGAGTTTTACAGGTTTCTATAACATGGCAGCAGGGGGTGCCTTCATCAGTGGTGTTTTAATAGCTTATACTCAATGTACAGCTGAGAGGTCTCTGGTCTCCCATTCTGAACCTGGGTGTAGGTTTACAACCTACAACAAAGAGCAAATAGAAAACATCAGCGCACGCTCCGAGGTCCTTATGTTCTGCTGGTATTATCCTGGTAGACGGCTTAGCCAAATGTCTTTTCAGCCTAGGGATGAGCCTTCTGTGTTTAGTTTAGGCTTTCAGCCTGTTGTTTTATTATTTGCTGCTCGGTGTTCCACAATAATAAACCTGAACCGGTTAGGATTGTAGGCATTTTAAGGGATGTCAGGATGCCTGCAACCATATCTTTATTGAAACGCTGAATCTGAAGTCGGAGTACAGCACCCAATGGAGGGAACAGATTATCATGACAAATCATGAACAATTCCAGGCTGTCACAATACGCCGGGTCCCCACACTGACAGCTGTTAATTACTTATAAGCTAGTCCCTGCCTCCATTCACAAAGTCTAATCGACTGCCAAATATCCGTGTCAGCAGTTCCCAACTATACCCACTGCAGACATGCCAAAATGACTTGTTTCATAAGAGAGACATTTGTCTGTTTGGGGATTTCTTGCTAACATTTTGATTAAATTAGCTTGGTCATGATTAATTACATTAGGAGGCGCACTTCAGATTAGTTTATTAATCCAGTCAAAGTTAATTAAGTCAAAGAGTAAATGGCAAACCCTAAAGCTCAGTTCACTCAGGGCAGCTTCAAGGTGTTCTTTCAACTGCGTTTTTGTTTTTTACCATACTAGCCACAAGGGCACCATTAGTAATGGCGGCTTTAAATTACTATAATTTTATATACCCTGTTATAGGCATAACTACCAGGATAGTAAGTTTTAGGGAGTAATGTACCTGCTGGGAAAGACCGCCAAGCTGGGTTATGGAGTTTTATAGGCAAAGCACTCTAGGAACAACAGATGCAAAGTAGCTCTCTTTGGAAGGAAAGGAGCTGGCTCTCTGGTGCCACCTGCTGGAGGTAGCATCACTGTAAGTCCCGTTTATACTATGGAATTGGCACCGAAATTTCACTCAGAACCCCAACCCGAGGTGAATCCTGTCCGCTATCTCTTTCAATGGGAGGCCTTGCATGCCTATGCTCTCTGTGCCTCTTTGCTCAAAGAATTGACAGGTCAATTCTTTGAGCGGATAGGTGTGGAGAGTGGTGGTGTGCAAGGTCTCCCATTGAAAGAGATAGCAGATGGGATTTGGTGCCAAGAACCAATTCCATAGTGTGAACAGGCCCTAAGTCAGTGCTCAACTCCTTGAAGAGCTCTAAAACATGAGGACCAGGCAAGCTAGAATGTTTAGAAGAAAGAAAGTGTGGAAGGACACAAGTAAAAAAGAGCAAGGCTTGTGCATGTGCCATTATCAGGGTGATAAATGGAGTGACAGATGAGGAAGATCAAGGTCTGCTCATCTGGAATGGTTGTGCGGACAGGATTCCCATAAAGAGATCACCAAAAGATAAGAAAAACAAGTGGCTTCAGGACAACATCTGACAGACACTGTGAATAGGAAAAAATAATCTTTATTTTAATGACGCATTTCAAAGGTGGATGACCTTCTTCCTCAGATCCTCAAGGATCTGAGGAAGAAAGTTGTCCACCTTTAAAACGTGTCAAAATTCTTTTATCCTACTCCCGATGTCTGTCGGATGTCATTAGCAGCTCCCAGTGAAAGGCGCTGCAGCCGGGTCATAGCCTTACAATAATCCAAAGGAACAGCACCGTCGGAAATATGTAGAAATTTAGAATAGAGTGCTTGCCTCACCGGATAGGACCCCTCCGTCCGGACACAAATCCAAAAATTCAGCAGGAGACAGCACCTTTCAGTGAAAAAACATGATGTCTTTATTCACATCCTACTTTCGCAACGTTTTGGATGGTTCTCAGCCAATTGAGAAAGGCTGAGAACCAGCCGAAATGTTGCGGAAGTAGGATGTAAATAAAGACATCACGTTTTTTCACTGAGGTGCTGTCTCCTGCTGAATTTTTGGGTCATAGCCGTAGTCTATTTTCACACAATGTCTTTTTTGCAAAACAACGGCCGTTGTTTTTAAAATTGTTTATGATCATTATTTACCACCATTATTTCGCCTACAAAATACGTTGTGTGAACATAGCCTTAAACTGAACAGTTTGCAAGGTTATTGTCCCTTGTTACCTTGATGTAGCCAGCTGTATAATACTCATAAAGAATCATAGCACTGGACTTCATGCATTTGTCTAGGCTATATAAAGTAATATATGAGGCCACTGTAATCACTGAAATATTAGGCACCTACAGATCTGGAGATTTTATAATGGAGTATAAAGGAAAGTCACTTTAACCTCAAAGTCCCCATCACCCAGACTTATATGACATGAATCAGATTCCATGAAACACTGAAGAATACAAATATTAAAAGTCTGTGCTACGAGCGAAAAAGTGAAATGTGGGTAAAATCTATTTCTATAGATTAATCCTATTGACCTTTTGTCAGCTATATAAACCATGGCTGCTGGGTAAATTAATTGTCCTCCATTAATACGAGTATCAGCGGCAAGACGAGATAAGATGAAATGCATAGCTCTGCCTCTGCAGTAATCATATCAGAAGATTTGTAGGTACACAATGCAATTGGGAGCAGAAGATGCCAGAGCTCCCGAGTCTGGATAAAAACTGGTTTTTGCCCTATCTGGTTTCTGTCAAGTCGGAAATTTATCTGTCTGGAAGTGATAGTGATAAGCAATGAGCTTCAGATCCCAACTGATTGAACAGGCAGCCGGTAAATTATTCACATGAATGTAATGAGTATCTGACATTAATGCATGGGGAGAAAATACTGTAAACTGTAACTCTGTAAATGCCGCTTAATAGTTACGGTATTTTAAAGGGATAATATTAACAGACCCCCATTATCTAAGGGAGCGATTATCTGCTATTATACACTAATATCCTCAGTGATGCACATGGTATTATAATGACGTATTTCATAGACAATGGGGGAGGTTTATCAAACATGGTGTAAAGTGAAACTGGCTCAGTTGCCCCTAGCGACCAATCAGATTCCACTTTTCATTTTCCAAAGAGTCTGTGAGGAATGAAAGGTGGAATCTGATTGGTTGCTAGGGGCAACTGAGCCAGTTTCACGTTAAACCATGTTTGATAAATCTCCCCCAATGAGTATACATAGTAGTGTATATATTAGAGCACCTACTGTATTCCAGTTTGATGCTAGAATCCACAGTTTTGTGAAATAGGGTTGTAAGAATAGGATTCCCTCTTTAGCTATGTTACAGCGAGGGGGCAGATTTTGTAGTCTGAACATTTTTCTAGTAACTGACAATGCTCATAAGCTATAAAATGAACTGTTCTACCAAAGAACTTGAGGAAAGGCTGGTGTAAAAATCACTTATGTTATTACTTATACATCCTCATATTATAAAATAATATGAATACTACCCTCGGACATATGCAACCCACAGAATTCTGACATTAACTTTATGTTCATCCATGCCTTGAGGCCCCCTTTATAAGGATAAACAGTACTGCATACACTGTATGATGTGGAGAGTGGAAAGATACAAAACTCTTCCCTTTCTTAGGCTATGTTCACATTTGGTAAGAGACAAGTCACGGTTTCGCGCCAGTGAGTTCTGATGCGGGCGCATCTGTGCGCACCAGTATCAGAACTCCCCACTGCACACAATGGAGCGTACAGCTGGAGGCGCACACTCCATTGTGTGAACTGACATGTCAGTTTCTCGCGGTGCCGCTAGGGATCCCGGCCAGAGTGTATACTATGGGGGAGATTTATCAAACATGATGTAAAGTGAAACTGGCTCAAGTGCCACTAGCAACCAATCAGATTCCACCTTTTATTTTAAAAAGAATCTGTAAGGAATGAAAGGTGTAATCTGATTGGTTGCTAGGGACAACTGAGCCAGTTTAACTTTACACCATGTGTGATAAATGTCCCCCTATATGTATACACTCTGGCCGGGATTCCCTCAGCCTGCAGCACTACGTAAGTACCGCAGAAATCACATTCGTTGTAACGACGACCAGGATTTCTGTGAAACCTACGTAGTGTGAACATAGCCTTAGTCTTGGAATAAAAAATCAGCCCTCAAAGTGCCCTTTTTGTTAGAATTTTTTTTTTAAGTCACAGAAATAACAGAAAAGGGGGTACACACAATTTACAACTTAACCTTTACTAGATATTAATAATAAAGAAAAATACAAAAATCCGACACACAAACAGTGCAGTAAGCTAGTCAGCAGATGCTAAGAAATGCTAAAAGACCATGCCGTGTGTGTAAAGAAGGAGTACTAACACACACAGTTATTGGTCAAAAAATGTCAGGATAGAGGTAATTGCGCCTGGATTTATGAATGACTTTTATTTAAAAATCTCCAGTCTTCTAGTACTTATCAGCTGCTAGATGTCCTGCAGGAAGTAGTGTATTCTTTTCAGTCTGACACAGTGCTCTCTGCTGTCACCTCTGTAACAGGAACTGTCCAAAGTAGTAACAAATCCCCATAAGAAACCTCTACTGTTCTGGACAATTCCAGAACAAGGCCAGTCTCTTGTTATTTACTACTATCTACTACTGAAATGGAAACCCCGCCCCTCTATGAAATGGAAACTCCGCCTCCATTGCTTCAGCCTGGGCTGGTTCTCGGGAATAGACCGGGGCCATGTGCAGGAACAGGGCCGCGGTTCAAAAAAAAGGACATGGGCACTGCCTTCATTCTATTCATGTACCTGATGTACCTGATGGTACATTCGCTTTATAAGGCCGCATTACAGTGATCTGCTGGATGGACACTCACTTACTGAGCCCATTAATGGCTCAATAATCATGCAGCAAGGGCAGTGAAACAACCCCTTGAAGAAGGCTACAGCTGCTGGCTTATATGGATGCACATAGGTTCACACATTTACAATTATTCAGGAGAAATGCAACTGGAAGGACACTTTAAAGTGACTGTACCACTAGGCCCAGGCTGAAGCACTGGAGGCGGGCCGACCCACCCTCAGCGGGAAGAAACCCCAGCCCCTCCATGACGTGACTCCATTAGAATCAATTGAACCCTATCATAGACGGTCTAGGGTTTCCCCCCACTAAGGGTGGGTCGGCCCGTCTTTAGTGCTTCAGCCTGGGCCTGGTGGTACAGTCACTTTAAATATTTACCAATAAATCATGTTAAATGAGCAAAGAGATGATATACTGCATCTTTGCACTTCAATTTTATTTTCCTTTTTTTCATATGAAATATAGCACCACGAAATAAATGCGGCCACTAGGTGTCTCACTTACTGGAAACTACAGTCGAGGCTCTATCTCTAAGGCCATTTGGTCTTTAGTAACAGCAAAAAAAGACCAAATGCAGGAAGTGGTGTCAGTTGTTTTTCTGCTTTGCACAGACTGGCTCTTTGGCTGATTGGCCAGAAGCTGTGCACCCCCATGTCTACGCCCCTGTGCACTGCTGTAGCTGAGTGTACTAACTAATAGAGGAGCCGACCAACCAGCTAAAAGTGGAATGAGCAGCACAATGGGACACTAAATGGACCGCTGGGGGTGTAAATTCAAATAAAAACAGCATACATATAAAAACGGCATTAACTGTATAATTTCTGGGGGGGGGGTTAGATTTCATGACAGGTACCCCTTCAATCTCCATTGAAACTATATGTGGCTGCTTACTATTTAAATATATTTAATCCGTTGTTTGTCTCCACAGCTGTTATATTGTTGCTAGAAAACATAGCATTAAAAATTATCTAATAATAGCAGGATTCCATTAGATCGCTTGTTACATCTCACACACATCTGCTCTGTAATGGAGCAAATAATAAATACACACTTATCAACCTACTTCAGCAACACGTGCAGAGGCATGCATCTAGGAGTGCGGGCAACCATCATGTAGCATTATTAGCCATGTTTTGCATTTCTAAAAATGTCGTTATTTTTTTTGTATAAAGCAGCATGACATTGATTTACTGGATACCTGGGCAACAAAATATACTTATTAATTCTTACAGACCTTACGTACAGGGAAGGCAAGTAATGAATTCGTGTCAATAATGATGTGTCAATATCATGCCGGCAGCGGGAAAACTCTTTGAATCACAGTAATATGCCCTCATATATGCTTTCCTCTACCAGGCTGTCCCTCCTCACAAGTACGATCTGTGAACTATAGACTATTGACAACTACAGTCAAGCTGTTTATTATTGCTACGATTGGCCATAGTAAAAAAAAAATGTTCTGAACATCCCACATACTGTAGGCACATGCCACGTCTGTCACCCAGTTACTCCCTTTCTGGGGAAAAAAAAATCCCTGCGAATATCACAAATCCATAAGCTACTGGAAACCCAGTATGGTGACATTGCCAAGCAAGAATACTCTAGGTTAACATTTGCTTAAAGGGGTATTCCAGGAAAAATTAAGTTTTCCCCTATCCACAGGAGGAGATTGAGGGGGTCTGTATCCCCCGCCGATCTCGTATCAGGTCCAGTCAGCTCTGTTATGAAAAGAGTCGCAAGTACCGCGTGTGACCAGTGACTCTATTCATTCCTATGGAGCAAGTACCCTGGAAGAGCCCTGTACTTGCCTCTTTCCATCGGCTCCGCAATAATGAATTCATAACAGGGTCGGTAGGGCCCGATACGGAGATCGGCGAAGGGGTAAAGAGGTCAGGCTCCCTGTGATCTCCTACTTCCACAGGATAGGGGAAAAGTGCGTTTATTTCCTGGAATACCCCTTTAAAGCAACTCTATACCCACAATCTGCCCCCCCCCCCCCCCCCAACCGCTTGTACTGTCGGATAACTACATTTAATTAAAGATTTGACCTGGGGTCATTCGGCAGGTGATGCAGTTATTGTCCTAAAAAACATTAGCGTGGCCTAGAGTGTATGTGTCCTAGGTGTGCACCGCCTCTCGATCCCTCCTCCCGGCCCTCTTCACCATTAGGAAAGCTCCAGTGCAAGATTTTTCCTAATGACCACTTGTCAGTGTTTAGACAAGTGATGAATAGGAGAAATCATACCCAGAGTTTTCCTTATGATGAGGAGTGCAAAGAGGAGGGACAGAGAGGTGGTGCAAGCCTAGGGCACAGACACTCTAGGCCACGCCAATTTGACACAGGGCTGCTTAAAGTTTAAAAACTTTTTAAGACAATAAATGCATTGCCTGCCCTTGGATTAAAATCAGCTATCTGAAGGTACAAGTTTTTTGGAAGGGTGGGGCGATTGTGAGTACAGAGTCGCTTTAATATTACCACATTGCTCTCAATATGTTGTACATTACACTTCTACAACAAGTTATGGTAACTTGTTCTTTCCTAATTCCCCCTGAGACCAATCACACTACAGTTTATGTCACGTTAGTATGTCTATCTGCAAATGATGACTATTACACGGTTCTATACTCCAATATAGTAAAGTCTTTATATAAGGCATAAGTATCTTCTATTAGCATTTCATTTCAAAGAGAAGTATTAGGCCTCTTATGGAAAACAAATAACTTAAAATTATAGTGATGTCTATGCTGGGATTCTCCCATGAGCTGTGTGCGGAGGACCCACCTAGACATAGCAAGGAGGGTCGTCACATGGAATGATGTAGTGATAAGAAGCTTTAACATCCCTATGACTTGTAAACTTTTCTGTTTTGTACTACAGATCAGTAAGTTATCTACCCAGACCAACAAATAAATAACCATTGCCAGTCAGAACATTCAATAGAACTGAGCTATGTACTATAATCGCATTATTGATTCCTAGATTGAAATATTCCCCAATTTGCAAATGAACCTAATGAAATTGGACCCAAAGGGAAGACTCATATGTTAAGTATAATAAATGAATATATGTTAAAAAATCAAGCTTGTTAATTTAATTGAAAAACCTAATTGGAATTAGAAGCAATCTGAAAATGCAGATGAGAATTTGTTTCTCTATAATGTGAGCAGTGCCGGTCTGTCCGTATTCTCCAGGTCTCTCTCCGGAGTCTTTATTACAGTGTTTGTCTGTGTTCTCTATACATGACACCTTCTTCGCCTGCAGACGATCCAGCGGAGGAGGTGTTTCATTATACACATGCCGGCACATACTGTCTTCCTTTGCTGTGTGCTTTATCAATAAAGACAAATGTTGCCTTTATGAGTGAATCTCAAGGGAGGAAGGGAAACAAGTATCTTGATCTATTATATATCATGGGATATTACCTTCTACATTATTCTACTCATTGTAGTACACAGTGGGCAGAGAACAAAAAAAGGTATACTTCAACCAATCAGAATCCAGCTCTCGTACTTCCCAGATCCTTTTTTGGGGAAATAAATAAAGTATTCTGATTGGTTGTTATGACCAACTCCTTCACTTTTCTTTTGCACTAATTTTGATGAATCAAGTTGATAAATCTTGCTGACTTCATTTCATGCAGACGATTGATCAATACTCCAAAGAATATACTGCCTGGCAAATATTATTGGATATACTGCTGATCACTTTTTCATTTAAAGTTTAAACTTTACTTTGCACGTTTTGTATTAACTTAACAAGGAAATAAAGGCAGATCGGAACCAAATATACAGTTAAAGGGGCACTCCGTAGAAACTCTTTTTCTTTCAAATTATTGTATTCTTTCCAGTCTAACACAGTGCTCTCTGCTGCCACCTCTGTCCATGTCAGGAACTGTCCAGAGCAGGAGAGGTTTTCTATAGGAAATACACCACTTCCTGCATACAGCAGCTGGTAAGTATATAAAGACTGGAGATTTTTAAATAGAAGTAAATTACAAATCTATATAATGAAACCAGTTGATTTGAAAGAAAAAAGATTTTCACTGGAGTACCCCTTTAACTTTAGGTTAAGGCCTCATGCATCCAGCTGCACAAGATATACATTATTGTATAAACTTAAGGCCCTATTACACGAAGAGATTATTGGCTGTAATTGGCCGATTATCTGCCATTATGGATGCAAAATGCTTTGTGTAATAAAAGGCAATGATCAGCTGACATGCAGTCTACTGCAGCGGCAGTAGACCGCCGCTATCTCCTATGGACTCACCGGACTATCTGAAGATCATCCGGGAAGCCCCTCCCACAGCTCCCTGCCTCCCTCTCCCACTTTACATTTTAACCCCTTAAGGATATGTTCCCACTATGCCTTCTTTTGGCCTTTTGATGGCCATCTTTTAGGATAGACATATAACAGCCATGGGTTTTCTAATGACGCTTGTTATTTGTACAATCAGAGCTTACATTATATAACGTTTATTCCTTCTAAAACTAACATATGCCCTATCTACAGTATAGGAGATAAGTAAGATCATGGTGGGGTCTGACCACTGCCATACACCACCCACCCCACACACACACACATACACACACAGAATATGCAAAATTGAAACCCTATTCCTTTGTTCCTTTTGTTTTGAGTGGCTCCTTTCATTCAATGAAACAATGTAGGAAATCCAAAGCTCCATAAAACTTACAATCATTATTTTGGCATATAAAACGTCAATGGCCGGACCGGTTGCCAGGGACGTCATTGGCACTTTCTAACGCTCCAGCATTGGCATTGGCTCCTGACAATATGTCAATGTCTATGTTAAAATGCAGTGTGAACCTCGCCTTGAAAATAAGTCATGTTTGTGTGTGGCCATAACTTTTGTTATTTTTCTACCAACGTAACTGCAGCCCTCCCATACATTGACATCACTTGTATTTAATCCTACACATTGTGATAATGCTTCATATACTAATTGATATTCTAATTGCTCACATGTGTTGCCCGGGATTCGTCTAGCAGCCCACATGGTTAACAAGCTGGATTTGATTAAATTACTTCAAATTAGCTGGAACGGAGCTTGTTGTTTTTTTCTAAGCGATAAAGATAATGTTTGGTCTCCATGGTATCACTTAATATTCTTTATAAGGTGAAACATTGCATACATTAGACTCGTTACTTAATAGCAACTCCTTATGCATATAAAAAGAGGCCAAGAGACTAAGGAAGAAGTCAGACATAGCTATTACTACATATAAAAACAACATTTGTCTAACTACAAGCAATCGCTATGCTGTGCTGGGGTCACTACACGGTGACTTTGAGGATGGACTATTAATATTGCAACAAGCAATAATGGATCTTTAGATGGATGAAGTAGATGAATAGTAAATAAATAGTACATTATTATTATTGATCTGTATTTTGGCGCGCTGATGCACTCAAGGTAGCCTGTCGATGTGAAGCAAGCCAAGCAGAAAGTTGCCTATACATCTTCAGGTTCATTCGGCCAACAGTTGTCTCTCCCGTTCATTCCGTACACACAACATTCAGCTCAGCCAAGCATTCATGTATTTTGAATGGGGGGAGGGGGGGGGAGGTGCTGGCAGTAGCAGAGTATAATAGGTGTGTTTCGGCCGGAAGCCCGGGGCCCTGAGCTCCTGGGGGGCCGATGGCCACCCAAAAAGACTTGTACTTTCAGTGGTGTATTGTCTCCTGGCTACAGTTATGTCATGATTTGCAAAAAAAAATCACAGTTTTTTACCATAATTTTGCACAAATCAGGGCATCATGACATTATCTATCCAGTACTATGAGCACCATGCTAGTGCTGTCATAGTTACAGTGGGGTGGGCCCAGGCTTGGTGAACAGGGCCTATAGTAAGGTTAATCTGCCCCTGGCTGCCAGACATCTCTAGCTGTGGCTTATATCTTTGAAAACAAAAGGGTTGAGCAGTTGAAATCCAACAAGCCTGTTCCTTTTCAGGGGAGAAGTGTGTGACCCCCATACAGATTAGATGACTATTCGGTCCCTTTAAAATCAGGGGGTTTTCACTAATGTGTTTTGGGTTCCTAATACCAGCTCTCCCTTTTGCTATCTCCATATTCCACTGTATATAATCCAGCTGCATCACATTTCTGCAAATGCCATTCCCAAGAAAATGTAGATTTAGACCCTGTGTTTCCAGAAAATCACTGGCTTAGCATCTTTGACCCTAGTAACTAACTAAAGCCCTGTAACATTTCATTCCTTGTTTATAGTTCTGACTTGCTTCGTTCATAAATCCTGTTCACCTACACCTACCCGGTTGAATTCTGGTCACAAAGTTATACAGACTTGTAATTTACATCTTGAAAAAAAACTCTCAACCCCAGTATGTCTTGCAAGAAGTGGTGGATTATTTTTAGTCTGACACAGTGCTCTCTGCTGCCACCTCTGTGTGTGTTAGGTACTGTGAAGAGCAGTAGAGTTTTTTTTCTTGGGGATTTTCTACTAGTCTGCAGAGCTTCTGACACAGGCAAAAAAATCAGCAGGGAGTCTGTGTTAGGGTTCTCATCAGAACCAGTTGACAGATAGAGATTACACTGGAATCGCAGTTGGAGATTATTGTAGCCAATCAGTTAAGGCAAGGAAGATCTTCGCTATATGTCCTATATTGACAGCTATTGAAAATTTCTGAAATATTTACATAAATATTTGTGACTGATTGTGGGAGTTCTTCATAAATTGTCATGAATTGCAATTTCATAGACTGTGTAGAGATATTTTCCGGCGTGCTCCCATAAATAGTCACATTTAGACTAAGCAAAAAATGAAACTAGTTAAAATCCAATCTTTCTGACACGTATTTCCCAATATACACTAGATAAGTAGGTTCCACCAAAAACTTTTTATAGCGTACCTCCAGTGTTTGTTTTTTCAAGAAATAACTATTGTGCAGCAATTCTCTAATAGAAATGTATTTTGAATTCAAGCGCCTATTCTCCCCAGTGGAACCTTACAAGATGGGACTTACCACTCTGTCTCCAGAGCTCCAGTCTCCAGCATGTCACCCAGCACAATAGACTTAGGGTCCTATTCCACGGGCCTAGTGGGGCCCGATCAACGATGTAAATGAGCGCCGATCTGCTAGCCTATTTACTGGGCCTATTCCATGGCCCGACAATCGTTAGCGAGAGCTGCAGGGACATCGTTGCTGATGTCCTTGCAGCCCTTGCAGCATACATTACCTAGCAGGGCTTTTCCTCCGCTCTGTCTTCCTCCCCGGGTCCCGTGGCGCAGCATCAACTCCAGTGATTGGCTGAGCGGTCTGACAGCTCATTCAGGCCGCGCCGGTCCTGGACAGTGTTTGGCTGAGCGGTCTGACAGCTCAGTCAGGTCGTACCAAAGCTGATGCTGTGCCGCGGGACCCGGTGAGAAAGACGGAGCGGGGGAGAAGCGATGCGGGGGAGAAGCGATGCGGGGGAGAAGCGATGCGCGGTGGGTGACCGATGATTTTAGGTTTGGGCCTAAATAATCAGCTGATGACACGATTATCGGCTGATAGTTTTCTCTATTCCACCGAGCATTTATTGGGCGAATCGGGCCGATTGGGACGATAATCGCTCCGTGGAATAGGCCCCTTATATGACACTGGAGATGGGAGCTATGGAGATAAAGTTTGAAGCTCTGTCTCATAAGGTTCCATTGTATGTGGTTTACAGCAGGAAGAACTGGCATTCAGATGCCTATTTTGACACCAAATTCAAAATACATTTACGTTTGAGAAATGACTGGACAGTGCTGCACCATAGTAATTTCTGGGGGGAAAAAATACTGAAGCTACACTTTAGCCTAAACTTGACTTACATTCTACCTAACGATTCTCTAATGTCTCCAGATCTATGTTATATTTAATATTTGTTTGATGCACTCGATATCTAACCTGGGCAGTAATTATGTCTCTGAGCACAAGATGCTGGGAATAGAATACAAATGTATGCATACAATACCAAGGAGGCGGTGACGGCCGTGATGGCACGACTGACTGAGCATAATTACTGGCTTACAAGAAGCAAGGTGAATTGTTACAGGTAGAAATTAGTCACTGAAACAGTCCCCGAACAGTGTTTAAAGCACTTCAAGTGACATTTTCAATTGACACTTCATTGTAGGGAAGCTTATTGTATTTTCTGTTTATTAGTATAACCATTCACTTTTTACTTTATGGGAAAGATAAATCAAATAAGGATTTTTACTTTCTGCTATCACATTTCACACAGCAGTATTTTGGTAGGCAACAAATAGGCAAAATACAGGGTGGTCAAAACGTAGGTGGACAGTATGTGTAATAGGGCCAATTCTACTTTACACCAGTTTAATAAATCTCCCCCAAAGAGTTTTTCAAATTTAAAGGAAAAATTGGGGGAGATTTATCAAACATGGTGTAAAGTGAAACTGGCTCAGTCACCCCTAGCAACCAATCAGATTCCACCTTTCATTCCTCACAGACTCTTTGGAAAATGAAAAATGGAATCTGATAGGTTGCTAGGGGCCACTGAGACAGTTTCATTTTACTCCATGTTTGATAAATCTCCCCCAATGTTTCCTTTCAATTTGACGAACTCTTTGGGGGAGATTTATCAAACTGGTGTAAAGTAGAATTGGCCCAGTTGCTCCTGCAACCAATCAGATTGCACCTTTCATTTTCCAATGTCCACCTACTTTTGGACCACCCTGTAAAATAACAGCACTTTCCCATTGTGTTTTGTGTGTCAATAACATACACGTTAATCTATCATGATTGTGTTTAGAAACATAACACTATAAGGGTGTTATAAATATAAATCTCATACATTATTTGTTTCTGCTGCCCCCCCTTCCTACAAACAATGGGGGAGATTTATCTAACATGGTGTAAAGTGAAACTGGCTCAGTTGTCCCTAGCAACCAATCAGATTCCACCTCTCATTTTCCAAAGGGTCTGTGAGGAATGAAAAGTGGAATCTGATTGGTTGCTAGGGGCAACTGAGCCAGTTTCACTTTACACCATGTTTGATAAATCTCCCCCAATGTTTCCTTTCAATTTGACGAACTCTTTGGGGGAGATTTATCAAACTGGTGTAAAGTAGAATTGGCCCAGTTGCTCCTGCAAACAATCAGATTGCACCTTTCATTTTCCAAAGAATCTGTGAGGGGAAAAAAAAGTGGAATCTGATTGGTTGCTAGGGGCAACTGAGCCAGCTCTACTTTACACCAGTTTGATAAATCTCCCCCCTTGTGTTCTTAGTATTTAGGTTTTAGAATTAAAGGCAAAATGTCAGCATAAAAAAAACAATTGTGTAAATCAAATTGTATCGTTAAACATATTCTAAGTAATTTGGGGGATTTATTTTTCATTTTACTACATAAAAACGTACTCGACAATTGAGAATAAATAGTTCCGGCAGTGGAATATTGCCTTTAAATCAATGTTGCAGCATTCCGTTACCATTACTCATTGATACAGTGTGATTATACAGTACTAAAGTGCAAACAAAATACCTAGCATTCAAGGTTCCAATGCTAGATGGGTTTAGGGACATTCCAAAGGAAAATAGGTGGAATTGTTAACTTATATTATAGATCTTGTATTTGCCTAGAGAATCTGTCACTAGGTTTATGCTACCTTAAATGAGGGCAACATAAACTGGTGACAGAAAAGATGAACAGATCAATATATTACCTACATTGTTCTGTTCAGCCGTTCCCCTGATATGCAGAATAGGCTTCCTGCCACACCTTACCTACATGGGCTTCCTGCCACATCTTGCCTACATTGTACTGTTCAGCCATTCCCCTAATATGCAGAATAGGCTTCCTGCCACACCACTCCTTCTGCCCTCTGGCCGCTGATTGACAGCTGTCTGCTTATACACAGTATACAGTATATACAAAGTATAGATAGACAACTACTAATCAGCATCTGGAGGGCAGAGAGAGCTATCGCTCATGAATATCAAGGACTACTGAGCACATGCACATAATGGAGAGGACTACTGTGCAGTGCTCAAAATCCTCATGCACAGAACAATATAAATGATCATTCTGTTCAGCTTCTCTGTCACCAGTTTATGCCCCTTAACACAAATTCAAGTACATCTGAGGTTGCTGCGCTTTGGCACAAACTTTGTACATGTATGTGGATGAATTAAACAGTCACTTTGCAAATTCGCACAGTAGCAGTTTGACTTTGACTGTGGCCACCACTTACCTCAGTCGGGGATTGATGTGATTAGTTTGTCATTACAGACGGCCCAATTACAGTGTGAGGGGCCAGCTTCTGCCAGCTCTGATCTCCTCCGTTGTATGTGTGGGAAGAGAGCAAAGCTGGGAGTGAAGAACAGTTTGTGGCACTGTAAATTAAAGTGTACCTATTATCATGAAAAAAAACTTTTGACATGTCAAAAGTTTTGATGGGTCCAGGTCTAAATGTGTTCAGAGCCATACCTGTCAGGAGAACGAGCAAACCGTGCTGCACCGTGGTCTGCTCCCCGCTCTGTGTCAGCGAAGAGAGTCAGGCTCCATAGATTTACATTATAAGACAGGTTCATCAAGTGACACAGAGACGGCTCAGCGCTGTTCTCTGCCCACTTTTCTCACAATTGCTATGGGTCTGATCACTTAGACCCAGACCAGTCAAAACTTTTGAATGTCTCTATTGGTACTAATTGGTAATAATAAACTTTCTATGTTGCTCTAGAAAGTGTCTGGTTTCTTACTGTATAAAAGACCCAAACTTGCATATTATACCATCATGTGGTGCAAGTTGGATCCTAAAAATTGTTACATTCAGATGAATAAGAGACATTATGGCCCCTTTCAGACATCATTTTACACATGCAGATTTAATGAGTTCTAGGGGCCCATACACACATCTGTAGGTATTACAGATCCATTTTGGGGACATGTTCCCCAAAAAAATGTTTAAGCCATTGTGCGTCTGTGTCACCTATTAGAATCAGTGGGTCCTTGCAAATGTAGAGAGTTACTGAAACACCTTTGTAATCTGGTCCGCAATTACAGGCAAGGTTACTGATGTGTGAATGTGACCAAAGAATACAGTCACACATACAGGATCTGCTGCAGATTTGCAGATATCAATGTAACTAAATGCATCAAACTGTAGCAGATCCTGTATATGTGTGAATGCATCCTTGAATTAAAAGGTATAGAAATGTCTGTAAAATTAAACCACAAGTGTCTCTCTTTGGCCATCCAAAAAGTTGGGAGGTATGTAAGTCTAGTGGACTGGTTTGGAGTGTTGCACAGTCCCCTGAGTGGTTGGGTATATTGCACAGTCCTCTGAGTGGTTGGGTGCATTGCACAATCCTCTGAGTGGTTGGGTGTATTGCACAGTCCCCTGAGTGGTTGGGTATATTGCACAGTCCTCTGAGTGGTTGAGTGTATTGCACAGTCCCCTAAGTGGTTGGATGTATTGCACAGTCCTCTGAGTGGTTGGGTGTATTGCACAGTCCTCTGAGTGGCTGGGTGTATTGCACAGTCCTCTGAGTGGTTGGGTGTATTGCACAGTTCCCTGAGTGGTTGGGTGTATTGCACAGTCCTCTGAGTGGCTGGGTGTATTGCACAGTCCTCTGAGTGGTTGGGTGTATTGCACAGTCCTCTGAGTGGCTGGGTGTATTGCACAGTCCTCTGAGCGGTTGGGTGTATTGCACAGTCCTTTGAGTGGTTGGGTGTATTGCACGGTCCTCTGAGTGGTTGGGTGTATTGCACAGTCCTTTGAGTGGTTGGGTGTATTGCACAGTCCTCTGAGTGGTTGGGTGTATTGCACAGTCCTCTGAGCGGTTGGGTGTATTGCACAGTCCTCTGAGTGGTTGGGTGTATTGCACAGTCCTCTGAGTGGCTGGGTGTATTGCACAGTCCTCTGAGCGGTTGGGTGTATTGCACAGTCCCCTGAGTGGTTGGGTGTATTTCACAGTCCTCTGAGTGGTTGGGTGTATTGCACAGTCCTCTGAGTGGTTGGGTGTATTGCACAGTCCTCTGAGTGGCTGGGTGTATTGCACAGTCCTCTGAGCGGTTGGGTGTATTGCACAGTCCTCTGAGCGGTTGGGTGTATTGCACAGTCCTCTGAGGTATTTGTTTAACTATGGAAGATTTGTAGGTACATAAAATTTGTCCTTTCCTATATGGAAGACATTGTGTTATGTATAAGAAATACAAAAGTTTTTTTTTTTACTTTGTCAAACAATATAGCTGCATTCTTAGTGTTCTCCCGCATATCTTGTTCAGTGTAATATATACTATATATATATATATATATATATATATATATATATATATATATCGGCACAGGAGATGTAATTTAAAGAAACCTTTTGACGCTTCACGTGGTGTCGTAGACAAGCTGGTAATTGTAAATGCAAAGTTAAAGTCATAAAACACTAAGACTTGTTAGTAGATGATCGTGCCAATCGCAGAAGTGAATTGGAGACATTTTCTTCTTCTTAGAATAGATAATAAAGTATATGCACCATGCGGCAGGTTAAAAGGAAAGACGCAGGGGCCTTTTGTAAAACAGACCTAATAAAACGACGGCCCCAGTAGAAAGGATGCGTGCCGTGTCGCCATGGTAACCCTGACAACATGAACTTAAGCAGCAGAACATACAGTAGCTGAAGCGGATGGGGTCTATTTTGGGAATCAGAAAATGTTTTTGCTATATGGTTATACAAAACTAAATGTCAGCAGCCAAAGAGAATTGAGTTTTGGCAGGAAAATGCGATTATTGACTGTGAAAACAAACGTCAAATGCTGTTGCCATTTGGCGATGACAAAATGTAATTTTATTCTCAGCCGAAAACTGATTTAGATGACTTTTCTCGTTTATGTACTTTGTGTATACTTCAAAGTGTCCAACTTTAAAAAAAAAAAAAACCTACTACTATACGTTGAGATACACTTTAATCATATACAGCAGGGGTAGGGAACCTTGGCTCTCCAGCTGTTGTCCTACCTGCCATTTTTATACATGTGGGTCCCTGAACAGTTTTTTTTCTAGAAAAATTAATCAATTGCCTATTTTTTTTGCAGATTTGCAGAAACTTACTGTAGATTCACTTGAGTGGGAATAAACTCAGAAAGATGGGATGTTAAGGACATATTTTCATGTGTTTTACCAGTTGCCTATTTTTTTTGCAGATTTGCAGAAACTTACTGTAGATTCACTTGAGTGGGAATAAACTCAGAAAGATGGGATGTTAAGGACATATTTTCATGTGTTTTACCAGTTGTGCTGTAAAAAAAAACCCACTAACAATAATAATAATAATAATAATAATAATAATAATAATAATAATAATAATGATAAAAACACAGTAGCATTTGAACTTAGCTTTCAGTTATACCTCTCTGCATTCAGGTAGTAATGTTTCTGGCAAGGCAAGCCTACTGTACCCCAAGTAAACTGGGGATCTACTTAGGACCCATCTACTTAAACTGGGGATCTACTTAGGACCCATCTCCTAAACAGGAGTAGATCATGATCAACAGATTCTATAGCCTGAGCTATAATACTAAAGCCCAATGCATTTGGACATATTCAGGATCCATGTGCTATAGCTCCTAAATATGGAAGTAATAGAATACTCTATACTCCATGGAAGCATAGAAGGGCTTATTTTCCTACAGTTTTGTAAGAAATTGTCCAACAATGTTGTGTTCTCTACTAGAAGCATTGCTTCTTGGGAAATGTGGGAAAGGGCAGCACACATTGTGGATACTAGTCTGTACTACATACATGTAGTATAGCTTATATAGTATAACCCATACACTGGCATACTTGTCCATGCACCTAGAGTAGTCATGTACATTGTACAAATGTACTGGTTCTATAGTAATCCAAATTTGGTAATAAAATAAAAGATTGTCGGCAGAAAAAGACCACTTGGTCCATCTAGTCTGCCCTTTTAGTATTTACTTATTATTTAGGATAGTTGTATAGATATATAGGGATCTTAGGATAGATAGATAGATAGATAGATAGATAGATAGATAGATAGATAGATAGAGAGATAGAGAGAGATAGATAGATAGATAGATAGATAGATAGATAGATAGATAGATAGATAGATAGGAGATAGATTCCCAATAGTTGGGGTTACAATAGGGGACAAGTCTAACCTATGCTTTGGGTAAGGTTTCCCTGCTTTCCTCTGACAGTCACTACAGCCATTTTGAAATGGCTGATAACAGGGAATAATAGGCTGCAAGGACACAATCTGATCTGCGAGTGATATCTATTATCCAAACCTGGAGAACAGAAAAATACATTGTCTCGGATAAGTACAAAAAGTGTTTAAAATGTGAGCAGAAAATATTAGAGTTACTTGTGCACCATAAAAGTCAAGCAGCATAAATCCCAAGAATAAGGTTCATGAAAGGTAAGAAGTGTCAGAACGTTATTTGTTTCTCAGCACAATGTAAGCCGCTCAGCACACCGGCGCTTTTCTAGCAAACATTAATATGAATATTTGAATCCAGCAATGCTATATAATAAGATATGAAGCGGGCACAGCGCCCTGCCGGCATACTACTGCCCCTTCTTTTTCTTTGTGGTTATGTCCTCTGCCTGCCTGTACCATTGTACTATGTCTCTGTTTGCTGGGAGGTTGTCAGGTACACAAACCACAGGCTCCCGGCCACACAATAAGCTCCTCAATCTCCTCTGGTAAAACCGGCTTTTATATTCTAGAGAGGGGAGGAGAAGACGAGGGACCATGGAAACACTAAACAGGGATCCTGCATTCACAATAAGTGGACTTTAGGACATGGATCCTTCCTCAGTTTCTTGTATCTGTGAGCTGTGCGACTGTGGGTGAGCTAATACACAGCATGTCTACATTTAGCCTGTAGTTTATTCTATTGCACAATGTATAGTACTGCACAGAGTATTATCAGTGGCGAAGAGAAAATAGCTAAAGGATCCCATTCATTGCAGGGGGTAGACTTTAGAGAAAACTTTTTATATGTTTTTATGTGTAGTTAGTGACAAAAAGGGGCATAGGCGAATGTTTTCAGTGTCATTTAGCACTACTCAGTGTGATATCATGGTACGTGACTAGTGGCTTTACATAGGACTGCATATACACTTACTGTGACATCTGAAATGCATTGCACAAAGCAAAGAATCCGGGGACATTATCACAACCATACTGTCAGTCCTGTTGTCCCATATTGTACCCTTGTGTGTGTCCAAACTTACATAGAGATTTCTTGCCCCTGTGTTTCATGTGACATGCTCCAGCTATTGTGTTGTGAACACATATTGCTCTAGGAGTATGCTTCTCTGGACTATCTGGTGCATCTTTGGACTATATATACTATATTATTTTGTCCTTATAACACATAAGGGCAATTTATAGCATGTATATGGGCAACTAGTTTATCTAATTGGGACAACAATATGGGAACTGTACAGCTTATTTACACCATTACATGCCTGCCAATGTGCATACACTGTGATTTACAGCGCCATCAGCTGTACATTTGAGTCAGATGGCTGCAATGAGCATTAAGGGTGCACAGTTTGTAAAACATTGTGATTTATTTTGTAATGTATCTCTACAGCCGGCACAAACATCACAAGGACTGTAAAAAACAGCAACGTGTTCAGCCCAGAAGAACAAATGGAGAATGTTATATCACCCACTACAAGGCAACATTTAACACCCCAAAGAGTAAGTAGTTATTTATGTATTATTCCTTGTTCCTGGATTTGGTTGCAAGTCGAGATGCGCAGGTTGCAAGTAGAGATGAATGGACCGAGCGCTCGGCATTTGAATACCGGTGGCTGAAGAAGTTGGATGCAGCCCTAGGAACATGGATACAGCAACCGGTATTCAAATGCCATATGCCCATTTCCAATGAACCCAAGAATGCTCAAGGTTCACTCATCACTAGTTAAACCTATAGCATAGAAATGGCTGCATCCCAATGTGAATATAAATATGACCGTGTCTAGTCACAGGGATTGTTAAACATTCTAAGGGCCTCTGTGCATGACACTGGTATTTTTTCTTTGCTATTCTTTAAATCACATGGCATAAGTGTATAAGTTTAGCTCGGATGGTTAAATGGTTGCTTTGCATAAATCAATAGTACAAAAGAGAAGAGTATAAGAGAGAAATGCTCCTGTCTCCTCTTATGAATTTACCCTGAAAAAATAAAACAACTCAATTCCTTCCTGTACTAGACAGAAAATCAGCTCCCTGAGGGATCAGCTTTCATGTTGCCAATGTAAGTCTATGAAGAGGGGAGGTATGAGGAGTGAGATGCAAGGGGGAGTAAGTTGAGAGAGCGGAGAGAAAGAAAAACAGAGATTGCAAACAGACTTAACAAGCTACCTGCAGGCTGTTCACTACTACTCTGTAATGCTCTCCATGCTGCTGCTATAACCGATATAATGGGCAGAAATAGTGCTACTTCTCATATACTCACATGACAGATTATCCTGAAAAGTTAAAGGAGACATCCAGCAGGGAGTTACAATTCATTACGGGCAAGGGGTGGAAGATAAAAAAGAAGTTATAGTCACCTGTCACGGTGCCCGCACAGAACCATGTCCCGCTCCTGGACTGCTGCTGGCTGTCTTCTGAGCTCCTCACCGGCTATGTTACGACCTAGCTGATGGATGCCCCGCTTAGCCAGTCAGTGACTGGGGCAGCCGGGATTCCATAGAGGCCAGGTAACGTATATTTTCGTACAAATCACGGCCAAACATTCATCTTTCTATGAGGTCGTCACTCACACTGCACATAGCAGATACACTTCTGAAGCCCAGTCTCGGCAATGCACATGGAATCTAAACATTAAAATACCAATCTGTAAATTATTTTTTCACTATTTTAGTAACAATTGACTATTGCCTGAAGTAAACGTTCACAATACATTCTTTGTATCCACAAAGTTCCATAAATATAATCCATCTATTGAGAACCAGAGATAAACACATCAGTAAATTAGGACACACAGTTGCTGTATGCATTATACTGCCAAGTACACAGAACAGGGTACCTTAGGGCACAAATGAATTAGTATTATATAGTAATAGTATTTCCTGTGATTCTTTCCATCTTCTGTTCTTGGCTATAACATTCGGAAAGCGGCATCTGAAATCTGAATGTGCAGATGAAATCTGTCATAGCGAAACGTTTCTTGCCAATGATTACAATTACCGGCCGGTTAGTGTGGCAACTAACAGTCCATTTCTAGCCATACAATTTAGCCTTAGGCATCATGCATTCAGATGAATTACGGATATGTCCTATAAGAGGATGTAACATAATACCAGAGAAATCTTATGGGCCCATCCTGTATCTCTCTGTGCCATGAATTGCATTGGAAGCACATTGAGCCACATTTATATATGGCAGAACTTTAGTCTAATCTCACTATTTTATTGACTTATATTGTGACATAGTTAACATACATTACTGCCATTTACTTCTTCTTTAGCTAAAATTATAGCACCTCTTCTATGCCAGGGTCTGTGTGGAAAACATATATGCCATAAATATGTATGTATGTAAGGCCGCCATGAAGCAGCCTGTGGCATCCCTTTACTTACCACCACCTTCTTCCTGCCGCCTCCTCCGTGGCCCTTCACACTGGTCCCAGGTCCTCTACGATTCCCCAGTGTCTGCACTCCTACCAGCCACCGATGCAATGCCGCCTCTGACCACTAAGGTGCATGTGTGGCCGTGAGCCGTGGATTTAAAGGGCCAGCATGCCAGAATCACCCTTGAGGTGGAGCAGATTTCTTTCAGTATTTTGAAAATGTATTCTTTAGTGCAATTACTATATTTACTATTAACTTGTGATATATCTGTATTTATTTTGGAAGATTCGTATTTCCATTGTTCACTGTTTTCTCCCCTGCTTCACCATCAGTATATACATATATATATATATATATATATATATATATATATATATATATAATTATTTTTCTGCCTTGTAAACCGTCCAATGATTGTACTGTATTTGCTTCCTCTAACTTTTTAAAGTATTTTTTAAAAGTTTGTGTAAACAAGTATCGTTTGGTAAAATTTACTGTATATTTACTGTCCAGCATTGTTTGTTTTGTAGGATTTAAGAAACAGAAGCGTGTAGCTACTCACTTCTGCTGGCTCAATCTAAGGGATTAATGTGGGTCAGAACACCCATGTCAAATGACATGTCAAAAGTTTTTTTAAATGACAGGGAAATGTTACACTGGAAACACACATGCAGTTTTTTTTTAACTACGATTATCAGCAACATTGAGCAGCTATTGGTGTAGAAATGGGGAATGTTCTGGACCGTATTCATGAACACAAGTATGGAAACCCTGAAAATGCAGCCAAGATGCAGCCAAGAACAGCGCTGACATGGAAAGTGTGGTTTTCAACTTGAAAATCAGTCCAAATGGTAAACTATTGGTTCACTGCAAAGCGGGGCAGAAATGGACAATAAAAATGCAGGTAAAGATAAGATGGCACCTCGCCCATCTAAGCCAGAAAACGGATTCTAAAGTACTCCTTTCTGCTGAATCCACTTCTGTCTTTAGCATAAATAAATAAACCCAAAACTGTCTGCTTCAGAAAGACCATCCCTCAGAGTAAAAAGTGTTCAGGAATAACTGCACAATTTGACAGCAGAACTTGAATGATACAAATGTTGTAATGGTACTATATAAGCAGGAAGGGAATAACAAAGTTCAATCTGAGATCTAAAAGTCACCAGTAATACATATATATATATATATATATATATATATATATATATATATATATATAATGGTAACTTTGTTTAAGATATATATATAATGGTAACTTTGTTTAAGAGTAACTTGGATTGAGCGCGTTTTGCAAGAAGAGCTCACAGTTTTTCAGAATTGTAACTTGGTTTAAGAGCATTGCTTTGGTTAAAGAGCTCCCTGTACTGGATGGGAGGGGAGGGGGGAGGGGCATGGTCTGCATAGTGTAGTCTACAGCACTGTTCTCTGACCAGGAAGTCTCCATCACCTTCCAAATCATAGCAGATCCACTTCAGGCTGAGGCTTGCATCAGGGGACAGGACTGTGGAGGTAATCTCTCCTGGCTGTAACCCCTCTCTCCCCAGACAGAGAGTGCTGGATGTATGTGCCCACATCTGCCCTGCTCATTCCTTTATTCTCCCTGCAGTCTCTGTCCGCCTTGTGTTTCCCATCCTCTCCATTTCTGCTATAGTGCGTCTGCACTTACACTCAGCCATTCACACTGCTGCTACAAGATGCCTGCACTTACACTCAGCCATTCACACTGCTGCTACAAGGTGCCTGCACTTACACTCAGCCATTCACACTGCTGCTACAAGGTGCCTGCACTAACACTCAGCCATTCACACTGCTGTATAGAGAATTTTCCGTCACTATCCTCCTGCAAACTTTGTGATTCTCACTTCCTGATTGGTCCATTCTGTACACACCCCCTTCCTCACTGCTGTCATGTGACCACGCAGACCTCTGACAACAGCCCTGCTTCTCTATTCTAGCCTGTTGTACTACGCTACTGCTTTGCGGGTATCTGCAGCTCCATCCTGTATCTACAAACTGCTGCAGTTTTTTAAGGTTTATGCACATACTATACATTATACACCACATGCCGATATGGGAAAATTTGCTTTGGTTCAAGAGTGGATTTGGATTACAAGCATGGTCCCGGAACGAATTATGCTCGTAATCCAAGTCACCACTAGATAGATAGATAGATAGATAGATAGATAGATAGATAGATAGATAGAGATATCATATTTGTCATATATGCTAACTTGTTTTCAGAAAATACTAAGGAAATGTAGTCATTTGGTTCCTGTATGCCTCGTTCATATTGTAATACAATGTAATTACTGTACACATGGGAAAATATTTCCTCAAAGGGTCCAAGGGTGCTTTATTATTTTTTTCAAAAAAACATCCAGGGCATATGTTAAAAAATGTCCCTTGTCCGGAGTACCCCTTAAAGTCTTTGGAGCCAGAGACAGTAAGCAGTGTAATATACTGTACATTGCAGCTTACTGTAGAGGATCAGGGACTCCTGTAAGAAGTCCTTGCTCCTCTATGCAGCTTCTGTAGCACCCTACACTAGGACGCCTTAGAAATGACTTGCTTGGCTCCAAAGGCAATACATTTATAATTGTCAATTGTCCGGGCAGGAGACATTCATTTGTCCATGTGCAGAATGTGAATGTGACCTGAGCATTCTGAGCTTAGTCTTTGACTGTAGTCCATGCTACATGTTGATTTTCCCTAAGTAAATAACCAAATTCTAATTGGGATTAAACAGAATTTTTTGCAAAATGCTGAAGGAATCTGGTTTGTTCCCATTTCCTCAGCTCTAAATATTAGTTTTATTACTTAACTGTATTGTTCTTTACACAGATGTGCCCCCAAGAAGTAGTAAAAGACCTTTCCATACCCCAATCCCTCGCAACCTACCACCTATGAACTTGGTTACAACACAGAGGACTGAATTTATACCAAGGCCCTTAGAAGGAAGGCCCAAGCCCTATGTGCCTACTGTAAGCATGGTTATTAAAGCTTGATATTGTATAGAACAATTTTTGTATAGCATAGATCAATGCCTAGGCTTTACACCCAAAACAGCTGCACTTATAAGTGCCAGGAGATTTTATAAAACATATACTCTTCATTTTATACACAGGAGGGCTACTACCAGAGCCCAGAGGAGCCCCTGCTGAACCAGACACTCTACAACCTTCACTACCCTCCCAAAGAGGCAGAAAGAACTATGCCCACGCGTCCACCCGATAACCTGCGCCCATTACCTCTGTCAAGTGTTCAGCAAAGCACAACAAACAAGGAACAGTACAAGCAATGGAAAGCAGAGCGGCAACCACTCTATGGAGAACTACCATCTCTTGCAGGTACCAAGATACCAGTTTCCTGTGACCAAAGCTGGGGGTGAAAATTACATTCTAGGCAGCCATATAGTATTCACCATAGTTCTTTACTTCGTGTGTGGCATAATGTAAAATATACACTGAAAGTGTTACCTCTGCGACTACCAGGGTACCTGTGAAGCCGCATGGTGCTGGTAGTCTCAGAGGGGAGGAAGGGCAAAGGATAACCAGCTGTGCATTTGAACTCTATGGCCAGACCAGGCCAAAAGTATGACCACTGTATATTGCTTCATATTGAAATGTATGACGGATAGGTATCCAATTTTTTTTCTCTGGACATAATTGCACGAGAACCTACAATTAGAGGATTTTCTTATAGCTTGTTGTTGCATGTGACCACTGAAGCCAGTAAATGGCTAGTGTCCAATGCACAGTGTACAGAGCTGTCACCAGGGCACTTTTACTGGGGACTGGAGAGAGAACTTTGTCCCCCATTTGGCACTGAACTATCCCCTTCATCAGGCTGTGACACACATGACAGGAGGGGGAGGGGATTGTTACCAATGCACAGCAAACCAGCCTGATTACCAAACTGTTGTTCTTTAACAATTTAGAAGACTCTTTTAAAGATGCAGAAGTAAAGCAAATTCCATACAAGTCCCACGTTTTCATAAATACATCCAACACATCATCATTACACCCTTTGAGGAGCTAAAAAAATTAGTTGGGACAATTCTATGTCTGAGATGGTTTCCATTAATCTCTGACTTCTACTTTTCCAAACAGGTTCATTACTCTTTCCTGGGGCTGCTTGCGACATGAGAACAACAACCCAAGATCATTTTGTAGAGAAGAAATTTAAGAGGGTGGAACCAGCGAAAGCTTCACAAGACCATCTGGCCATGGAGGGTAAATGAAGAATGTCATCTACCCTTTAATATTAATGTAATATGCTTGTCTGATGTTGTAGAAAAATAAAATGGAACATGTTGGATTTCGACATGTCCCATCCTTTGTTCTCACAGGAGATAAGCCTCCACTATTGTTTAGCGAAGTTGCCAAATCTATAGGCTCAGCCGAACCCAAACACTCAGCATTCGACTCCTGCTGCCTGGAGAAGATGGATGCAGCTCTAAGGCTGCCAGGAAATAATAGACCATGCCTATGGCTGTATCCATGTTTTCCACTACTTCCTAGGGCTGCATCCAATGTGTCCAGCCACCGTGAGACAAATGCCGAGCTTTTGGGTTTCAATTATATTGAAGTGAAACTTTTCTGTAGTCGTACCAACAGTTTATCAAAATTAAACTTTTATAGCTTTATGTCATCAGCATAAATTATGACTGTACAACAGGTGTGTAATCTATCTGTAATCTTGGTTATAATAGGAGAAGTATATTACAGACCCTTTGTGCAATTTATAGGACTGGCATTTAAAATCAGCTATATGCATTTTACAATTTAACAATTGGCTGTTGTTGACGGAAAGTGTTTGATAGATGTCTTACCTCTGCGACTACCAGGGGCCAGTGAAGCCTCTAGTCTCAGAGGAGAGGAAGGGCAGAGGATAACCAGCTGTGCATTCGAATTCTATGGCCAGACCAGGCCAAAAGGATGACTACTGCATATTGCTTCAGATTGAAATGTATGACTGATAGGTATCCATTTTTTTTTCTCTGGACATAATTGCACTAGAACCTAAAATTAGAGGATTTTCTTATACCTTGTTGTTGCATGTGATCACTGAAGCCAGTAAATGGCTAGTGTCCAATGCACAGAGTACAGTGCTGTCACCAGGGCACTTTCACTGGGGACTGGAGAGAGAACTGAACTATCCCCTTCATCAGGCCGTGACACACATAACAGAAGGGGAGGTGAGTGTTACCAATGCCCAGTAAACCAACCTGCTTATCATGTTCTTCAACAATTTAGAAGACTATTTGTATAAAGTTGCAGTAATAAATAGCATTTATAGCATTTAGCATTTATATAGCATTTAAAATCAGCTATATGCATGTTACAAATTTAATTGGCTGTTTGATGCTGTATAAGGCTGGGTTCCATTATGTATGATACCAACCGTTCTGTCACACGGCTGTGTGCAGTACCAGCCAGATGAACTTCATTTTTTTTAATTGGGATGCGGACGCATTTGGGTGTGCCCGCATTCCAATTAACCATAGCCGACAATGTTGGAGCCGCACTTTACATTGTCTACACTGACAGTTTTGTGCGGCTGCTTAAAACTGACGTGTCAGTTTTTTGTGCGGCCACAAGGAATCCCGGACGGAGTGTATACTATGTGTATACACTCCATCCGGGATTCCATAGAAGTCAATGCAATGTATTTATTCAATTACTAATGGCCAGTGTTGCAATCTGCAACAACGGCCATTATTAATTGAATAAATACGTTGTGTGAACTTAGCCTAATACTGTATCCAATCTTAATGTAGACAAAACATCTACTTATAGGTGAACACTTCATGACTACAACACATCAGTCTACATATCATCCTCTACCATTGGAAAAGAAACAAATAAGTAAAGAAGCTTTACCCAAAGATCTAATGAAACGACCTCCAGTGGAAATGGTGACTAAGTATCAAAGTGACTTCCCTGGCTCTCATACCATAGAGCCCAGCCGGCCAGCCCAGCCACCCACTGACAACCTTACGGTGCACCCATTCTACAGGTACCGGGCTGTAACGTCTCCAGCATATCATTGTTATTGATTCTGAGAACTTTATTTAAGATGTGTTCCTTCTCTGTCCCCAGCAATGACTACCAGACAGTTCAGAGAGCCACTTACCCAGGATGGAATCCTTTGCTGCATCCTCGGCCTGAGCCTGCTCAATTAAAGGAAGAGTTGACTGCCATGGATAGAGAGCGAGGAGGACAGGTGGATGGAAATACTGTCACAAAGGTCTGATATTAATTTTCTTTGACACATTTCATTCTACCAATATTTTCCTACGTAATTCTATGGAATCAGAATCATCCCAATTCTTATACTGTCGGACATGGTAATATTTCCATGAACTTTAAAAGGGTCCCTGTCTTTTAGAAAAGCTTTTTATAACTTTCAGAGGGACATGTCAAAAGTTTTGATCGGTCGGAGTCTCACGGCTAAGATCTCACAATCACAAGTATGAGCAGGGTGAAGCAGGTGGTGGAGAATGCTGTAAATTTGGGATTAAAGTGCACTATGTTGATTCTCTAAACTGCCCCATTATATGTCTATGAGGCGGAGATTGTTGAGAGTCAGAAGTACAGTCCCACCTGCTTCTCTCCGCTCATTCTAATGTCCGTTGGGGGTCATAGAGCGGGTGCAGAAAACTACACCTGCTCTGGAGTAGGTGTACATTACTGCCATGATTTACGCCTGCTTGCTACACCTCCTCCCCACTCGCCCATCAGGCAAGCGGACCATATGCCACGGAAAAGGTGCAGATTATTTAGTAAATCATGTGGTTTGCAAACAAATCTGTGACTTTTCTGTGGCGTACCACCTTGATAAATGTGCCCCTAAGTGTAGAGACTGGGTAAAATCCTTAATTTACCTTATTGTATATTGTATGTCATTCTGTAGCTGGCATTCCTGCCTCATGAACCGCAGCCCAAGGAGCCAGGGAAACGACCACGATCAGTTCTCCGACCAATCAATGCTAAATTTGATGGCACCACCCACAGCAAAACCGTGTTCAAGGACTGGGGCATTCAACCACGGCGGCGATATGGTGATCCTGTGGATGGTATCGCAATGAGGTCTTTGGTGAGCCAATGTCACTGCCTGTAACACAACATCAACACTTACGTTATTTACCTCCTATTAAATTCCCCTTGTTTCATATATTAAATATACTGTATATATATGAATTCCAATGAAATGTAGCCTCTTGATACCATCCTTAGGTAAAACTTGACTCTGAGACCACGACAGGGAGCACTTTTATACCTAAGAAGGGAGAGCCTATGAAGAAGCATAAGCCCACAAAGGACAACCTAGAATTATCTGGAGACCAGAACTTCTCTACTGTTCACAAGGAGACATACAGGTATAAAGACAACTGAAAAGCATAAGCCGGGGCAAACACACTGATACATTTCTACTGATAATTTCTAGAAAAATACACCAGTTAAAAAAAACTTGGGGATTTACTTGTTTCCAATCACCGAATGCAAGCAGAGATTAAATAAAGCTAGCCTCCATGACTGGCATACATAGCCTGTAGTGTATGGCTGAAAAATTTTAGTAGATTAAAGTAATATGCATTTATTTACTACTACTACTACTATTATTATTATTAGTAGTAGTAGTAGTAGTACTACAATTGTTATCCTTATGGCATACAGCATGGTCCTCCAAACTGCGTCCCTCCAGCTGTTACAATACTACATTTCCCATCATGCCTGGACAGCAAAATCCAAAGCTTTATCTGGTTCAGCATGATGGAAATTGTGGTTTTGCAATAGCTGGAGGGCCGTAGTTTGGAGACCCATGGCATAGAGGGTCTTGTTGGAATAACAGTGTATCCTGTCCATTTTTCCAATGCAGAATACCAGAACTTCCTCAGTGCCGGATGCAGGCGTTTCTCGAGCAGCAGATGGGAATTAAGTCTCCTCGGCCACAGAGAGAATAAGAAACCCTACATTATTTTCTAACAAAAAACACCTGGGTTGTATAGAGAGGGATTTAAAGGGATATTCTTAATGGTGGGGGGGGGGGGTTGGATTAATAGGTAATTGTGGTCTGGCTGCTGTCAAAAAGTAGAAAAACATACATTTACTGTCCTAGCACCCAGTTTCTGACAAAACCCTGCTCCCGCCGTGCAGCAAGCCTGGAAGAGAATTGCCTTTTCAGCTGATCAGTGGCCGCAGCAGTGTCCCGCCTCACTCACTGATTGCTGAACATTACCCCAGAGGTAATAAGAATGGTGGCAGAGGGGGAGCAAGGAAGGTAAGTATATGTTTTTCTTCTATTTGACTGCAACTGGAGCACAATGACAACTAAAACATTTTCCCCTGGAAAACCTCTTTTTACTAATGATTTACAGTAAGTGTTTGATAATCTTGTTTTCTACATTAGAGCTATTATCAAGAAATAGCTGGGCTTCCAGAAGGTAGAAAAATGCTTTTATTCTCTGGTAAAAAGTGTCAGAGAGGCTTTCCCATGCTCTTGATCTTCTGCAGGCTGCTGTATCACCTCCTGCCCTCCTATCCATTACCCTGCTTAGAGCTCAGGTGACAGTTGCCAGTTAAAGCGGCACTATCAGCAGGTTCTTCCCAGAGAACCTGCTGATATGCCGCAGTAGCTGTGTCCCTCAGCAGTATATGGCCATTAGTTTCACTCCTTTCCTCCCCCACATTGTTTGTAAAATCGCTAAACGCTAAATTACTTGTATAAGAGTATTTAGGGCGTCCTGCCCAGCCAGCCCCTCCCACTATGCATATTCATATATGCATAGTGGGCTCTATACACGGCGGCTGCGCAGGGGAGACGGGCTGCTTTTTACGTATGCGTGAATCCCCCAGGCCGCCGCTGTTCCTCAAGACGTAAGTATAAGTCTATCTTACACATGCGTGCTGAGAGACCTCCAGGAGGATCGGCGGCCCGGGGGATTAAGTCTGACAGGACTGCTTCCCTACGCTGCCGCTGTGTATAGAACCCACTATGCATATATGAATATGCATACTGGGCAGGACAGGAGGGGGCGGGCTGGGCGGGGGGCGGCGATGCTCTCTGGCCCCGAGCAAGGTCCTAAATGCTTTTAAGCAACTAATTTGCATAAGAGCATTTAGCAATTTTAGAAACAGTGTGGGGGAGAAGAGGGGTGAAACTAACTGCCATATACTACTGAGGGACACAGCTACTGCAGCATATCAGAAGGTTTTCTGGGAAAAACCTGCTGATAGTGCTGCTTTAAGCAGGTTCAAGGATGGGAGGGGGAGCAAGGAGGTATTTACTCTTGCAGCAGATCAGGAGCTTTTCAAAACCTCTCACTTTACACAGCAGAATAAGGCTGGGTTCACACTACGTATATTTCAGTCAGTATTGTGGTCCTCATATTGCAACCAAAACCAGGAGTGGATTGAAAACACAGAAAGGCTCTGTCCACACATTGTTGAAATTGAGTGGATGGCCGCCATTTAATGGCAAATATTTGCTGTTATTTTAACACAACAGCTGATATATTGAAATAATGGCAGTTAATTACTGTTATATGACGGCCATCCACTCAATTTCAACATTGTATGAACAGAGCCTTTCTGTGTCTTTAATCCACTCCTGGTTTTGGTTGCAATATGAGGACCACAATACTGACTGAAATATACGTAGTGTGATCCCAGCCTGAAAGTGTTTTTTTTTTATACGTCCTGGAAGCACAGCTGGATATGTGAAAGGTACTATGTGTCTCCTTGTCCTAACAGCTATCTAACAGTGTCAGTGAAATGTGAATTACTGCTGACAGATTTACTTTAAAAAAAAAAAAAAAGCACAGCCCATAAATGCAACTGAGCCAAATAAGTGGCAAACTGAGTTCCTTTGGCTCAGACACTGTAACTGAGACACTGTGGCCCACTAAAATTAATTGGACAAATTTGGGCCTGAATGCATCAAACAGAAATCATACATGCAAATATGAACTCATCCTTCAACACTTAGGTGCAGTGTGTCAGTACAGTAGCGCAGAGACTTAACAGTTTCAGGGCTCACAGCATCATAATAAATCATGATACCAGGATCTCCAAGGTCTGGTCCGTAGCATACAGTCCATGCACAGACCATATCTGCAGAGCGGGTGAATACGGCCTTACTGCCAGGTTTACCCCTAGCTGATCTATGGGGAACCCAACAGAGGAACAATTTGTTATAACAGGATTGTCAAAAGTCCTGTCTGTTAAATAGAAAATGTGCAAAAAGGAGAACCCCTTTAAGACATAGCCTTTTTTAAAAAATATTGGAGTATTAGATGATAGACAATCTGCCCTTACAGATTCCTGAATAATAAATTTGGTACTTTCTGGGTAAAAATAATTTTGAACACAATGGATCCCAGAGGTGGCTGACAGTCATTCTTCTTTCCTCCCACCAGGACAATAAAAATAAATAAATTGGTGAAGTTTAGCCCGGTCACTGTGGATTTTAACTGGATTTGTATACAATAAATTGCAGCTTCACAAATTCTTAGAATGGTATCTATTGTCAGCTTTATGCCAGAGATCTATTTCCCTCTACTTGTGTGTCCATATAGTGTGTATCACACCCTTATTGCACACTATATGGCCACACGAGGAGAGTGGAATACCCCTTTAAATAATCATAGCCATAAACCAGAATCCTATTATTACATGTAGGTGAAAACCTTCCTGTGGTCATGTATAACTGATGTGATTGTGACTGCTTGCTGTAAGCTCCAACTATTAAACACTGGAAATCAATAAAAACAAAATTGCTTTAAAAAACTCATTATGAAATAGAATGCAGCTGGCAGTAACAAATAAGGCTATAAAGTAGTGTGGCGGCAGAATAAAACATATGTGTATATTAGTACCTATAAGTTATGTATGCAGCAGAGTCTGGCGTATTGACAAGAAACTCCACCAACAACAAAGCAATGGCATTTCTTCTAACAGCTCAAGAAATGATGGGAAGTCAATGTAGTAAGGGTAATGTATGTACAAGCCCTTCTGACAATGTACAGCATTGCTGAGATCTCTAAATGTGGTATCTAAATCTGATGATCTTCTACTTTAGGTGTTTTGGTTCCTAGATGCATCACTATGATATACAGAACCAATGGATACAGTCAGGGCCGGACTGGGACTGAAAAGCAGCCCTGGCAAACACACCCCACCAGCCCACATACAAGTCTCCCTGCATCCTTTGTGCCAACTGTGCAACGCAGAAAAAAATTCAGATATGATCAGATACCAGGTGTACGCAAGTGCTGAAAAGTATTATCACCCTGCAGACTATATAAGAGTATACAGCTGTGATCAGACACGAAATACTGAACAATTATAGATGATCTGTTTGCTCTCCTGTCATCTGTCACATGATTCATACTAATAAAGTTAAAAGTATTCTGCCCTGTAAACTATTCTTTAGGAAAAGCAGAGCCCTAGGAGAGCTTCATCTTATGGCCATGTTCACACAACGTATGTTTAGGATAAATCACAGCCGTTATACGTTATATTGGAAATAATGGAATGCCGGCCGGAGCGTATACACACATTGAATAGTGGCCGCACAGACATGTCAGTTCACACAATGGAGCATGTGGCTCTGGCTGCACGCTCCATTGTGTGCAGCAGTGAATTGAGATTCGGGCGCACACGGGTGCCCTGCATCTGAATTCACCAGAAATGAAGATCATCAGTAACACCTGCCGTTCTGTGACCCGCCCAGATCACAGAATGGCCGGTGTTATACCATGTGTGAACATGGCCTAAAGTTACACTACTGAAATAATTCAGGGGCATCTTTCCTCCCTACCTTTGTATTGTGCAGGTCCCCTGTTATTCTTCCTGGAAATGGTTCCCTGGTCCCCAATACACTGACCCATCCAATCATCACTGACAGTATCAGACTGTGGAGACACATCTTATTAAGCAGAGGATGTCAGTCAGGCCTGGGATACATAGAGTGTTCTAGAATGTTATATTCTTGTGTCACTCTCCATCAGGGCCGATTCTAGCTTTTGTGCTGCCTGAGGCAAAAATTTAAATGGCGCCCCCCCCCCCCCAATCCTAGAATCAATTGTTTATCAACTATCCCCATGTGAATACCGCAGCTATCAGTAAACGTATTATTTTTTCAATGTGTATTATGATGCTATGCTGCTAGAACCTCATCATACACCTCAGCTGCTGCAGAACCTCATCATACACCTCAGCTGCTGCAGAACCTCATCATACACCTCAGCTGCTGCAGAACCTCATACTACACCTCAGCTGCTGTAGAACCTCATAATACACCTCAGCTGCTGCAGAACCTCATACTACACCTCAGCTGCTGCAGAACCTCATACTACATCTCAGCTGCTGCAGAACCTCATACTACATCTCAGCTGCTACAGAACCTCATACTACACCTCAGCTGCTGCAGAACCTCATAAGACTCTTACTTTATAAAGAACCAGGCATAATATTTAAGCTGAAATTGTTGTACTACAAGTTCCATCGCAGAGAGGCTGAGGGCTGGACCCAGACAAGCTGTGTGCTTCACTAATAACTAGTCTGCACAGAATGGCAGCCTGCTGCTCCACGCTATTTAACAGTATAGTGTGGTATATGGCAGTATAGTGTATAGGGTATATATGGCAGCACATGTGGATATATATGTACACTGGGGCATAGTGGTTGGGGTGGTATATATGGCAGTACATGTGGATGCATATGTACGCTGTAGTATATTAGTGGAGGGGGTGGTATATAGTAGCACATGTGGATATATATGTACACTGGGGGCCCCAGTGTACATATATATCCACATTTGCTGCTATATACCACCCCCACCACTATGCCCCAGTGTACATATATATCCACATGTGCTGCCATATATACCACCCCCACCACTATGCCCCAGTGTACATATATATCCACATGTGCTGCCATATATACCACCCCCACCACTATGCCCCAGTGTACATATATATCCACATGTGCTGCCATATATACCACCCCCACCACTATGCCCCAGTGTACATATATATCCACATGTGCTGCCATATATACCACCCCCACCACTATGCCTCAGACTGGGGTATACACTGAGCATAGTAGTGGAGGAAGGGACTGGAGTCCAGCACAGGCAGGAGGAGGAGGAGCAGCAGCACACTGATAGGATACAAGGCTGCTCTGGTGCTGGAGGAGCCTCTGCTGCTGTTATCAGTCTGCACATCAGCTGGGGTCAGGAGCTGTCAAAAAGACGGATGATGTGTCCTCTCTCCGGTGTGCACACACTCCTATCTGCACACTGCCCTGTCTGTACGGGCTCTGACTGAGCTCCCTCACCCACATGAAGCACAACTCTGGCTAATACCTGGCTGGCTCCCTCCCCGGCTCTGAGACCTGATCCCCCTCCCTCCCGACAGTCAACCCACCCCCCAGCCCTGACCTACAGACAATCAGCAGCCTCAGCCACCAGCCTCCCCCTCAGCCCTGTTTACAATACTCACTAGCAGTGGAGCAGAGGAGGGACTAAATGTGGAGCCGCTGTGGCCGTCCGTCCAGGCATGTACCCAATCCTCAGGAAGACTGCCGGGTGACGTCACACGTAACAGAGACGTAGCCCGGCAGTTCCTGGGGAGGGCGGCAGGGGGCGGCCAGGGACTGAGCAGTGTTAAGAGATCGGGGCTGCTGTCATTTTAGTGAAGTTACACTTCACTAAAATGACAGTGTCAGGGAAGATTCTGCCGCCCCCTGGAGGAACACAGGAGCTGCCGCCTGAGGCTGAAGCCTCAGTCTGCCTCATGGCAGGAGCGGGCCTGCTCTCCATGTAGACCCGGCCTGAGAGAACAACACCAAGCTCTAATGTAGGACTCTCCAGAATTGTTACCTCATGGGCAGAACAGATATTCCCTATAACAGAGGTCAGGAGAGCGGAGAGCGGCCGGGGACTCACAGGGGACGTCTTCTCTGATCCCAGTCATTCTCCTATCCCAGATCACTAAGGACCCCAGACCCCTACAAAACTAATACTCATGAAAATTCAGACCCCCGTGTTAACATCCCCCAAACACAATAACTACTCAGCTTAACACCTCTAAACCCTATTCTTTATAGTGCACCAACTCCCTGCCTTAGGATGTGATGCACTATAAAGGATGGGGGAGAGCAAATAACACCGCCATACCATGAGCACATATTACCACCACCTAATGACTAACACCATCATACAGTATACAGTACACTGTATGCAGACCATGTATACCTCCATACAGTCAGCATATTACAGCACAGTTACAGTACATATATGCAGACCATGTATACCTCCATACAGTCAGCATATTACAGCACAGTTACAGTACATATATGCAGACCATGTATACCTCCATACAGTCAGCATATTACGGCACAGTTACAGTACACTGTATGCAGACCATGTATACCTCCATACAGTCAGCATATTACAGCACAGTTACAGTACATATATGCAGACCATGTATACCTCCATACAGTCAGCATATTACAGCACAGTTACAGTACATATATGCAGACCATGTATACCTCCATACAGTCAGCATATTACAGCACAGTTACAGTACACTATATGCAGACCATGTATACCTCCATACAGTCAGCATATTACAGCACAGTTACAGTACATATATGCAGACCATGTATACCTCCATACAGTCAGCATATTACAGCACAGTTACAGTACACTATATGCAGACCATGTATACCTCCATACAGTCAGCATATTACAGCACAGTTACAGTACATATATGCAGACCATGTATACCTCCATACAGTCAGCATATTACAGCACAGTTACAGTACACTGTATGCAGACCATGTATACCTCCATACAGTCAGCATATTACAGCACAGTTACAGTACATATATGCAGACCATGTATACCTCCATACAGTCAGCATATTACAGCACAGATACAGTACATATATACAGACCATGTATACCTCCATACAGTCAGCATATTACAGCACAGTTACAGTACATATATGCAGACCATGTATACCTCCATACAGTCAGCATATTACAGCACAGTTACAGTACATATATGCAGACCATGTATACCTCCATACAGTCAGCATATTACAGCACAGTTACAGTACACTGTATGCAGACCATGTATACCTCCATACAGTCAGCATATTACAGCACAGTTACAGTACATATATGCAGACCATGTATACCTCCATACAGTCAGCATATTACAGCACAGATACAGTACATATATACAGACCATGTATACCTCCATACAGTCAGCATATTACAGCACAGTTACAGTACATATATGCAGACCATGTATACCTCCATACAGCCAGCGTATTACAGCACAGTTACAGTACACTCAGTGACTCACATGTGACCTCTTCTCTGATTGGCGTCTTCCTCTTTGGTTGTTTTCCCCACTTGGCCCCGGCTGTCATGATGACGTCTTCTGGTCACCGCTCATCTCCACCGGATCTGTCAGACACACATCTTAGGCTCTGTTCATAACACCACCTGCCCACCTCTATACAAGCTGCCCATCCATAGTGCCCCAAATGGTTATAACGCCCCCTTCTGTTGCCCATGCAGTATTAAATCAACCTTAATTCCAGAGCGCTACTATAATAGTGTCCCAAATAGTATATCCCCCAATAGTGCCCCCTATAGTAGGTTATCCCTCCCATATACTAGTTAAAGCCCCTTACCGCCTCTTCCCAGCGTCGCTCCACTGATGCTTGTACATCACATTGCTAATGTTAGGGGCCCTGTGGGCGTTCCTGGGCCCCCACTGCACCATTTGCCCCTGCATGTTGCCTCCTACACTCATGCGCACTTAAGACTAATTTACAGATTTTTTAGGATTAAAGTTAAAAAAAACATTGTGGTTTACAAGCACCGGAGGAGGGACGCTGGGAAGAGGAGGTAAGGGGCTACCAGGAGCCATCAGCAGCTTCAACTAAAGCAGTTTTCCTTTAATTCCAACTGGGCCTCTTATAATATTTCCATTATACAGGATGCTGGGAAAGCTGAGTGACCCCCATTATACAGGATGCTAGGGAGGCTGGGTGACCCCATTATACAGGATGCCCAGAAAGCTGAGTGACCCCATTATACAGGATGCTAGGGAGGCTGGGTGACCCCATTATACAGGATGCCCAGAAAGCTGAGTGACCCCATTATAAAGGATGCCCGGAAAGCTGAGTGACCCCATTATACAGGATGCCAGGGAGGCTGAGTAACCCCATTCGACAGGATGCCCGGAAAGCTGAGTGACCCCATTATACAGGATGCTAGGGAGGCTGAGTAACCCCATTATACAGGATGCCCGGAAAGCTGAGTGACCCCATTATACAGGATGCCAGGGAAGCTGAGTGACCCCATTATACAGGATGCCAGGGAGGCTGGGTGACCCCATTATACAGGATGCCCGGAAAGCTGAGTGACCCCATTATACAGGATGCCAGGGAAGCTGAGTGACCCCATTATACAGGATGCCAGGGAGGCTGAGTGACCCCATTATACAGGATGCCCGGAAAGCTGAGTGACCCCATTATACAGGATGCCAGGGAGGCTGAGTGACCCCATTATACAGGATGCCCGGAAAGCTAAGTGACCCCATTATACAGGATGCCCAGAAAGCTGAGTGACCCCATTATACAGGATGCCAGGGAAGCTGAGTGACCCCCATTATACAGGATGCTAGGGAGGCTGGGTGACCCCATTATACAGGATGCTAGGGAGGCTGGGTGACCCCCATTATACAGGATGCCCGGAAAGCTGAGTGACCCCATTATACAGGATGCCAGGGAGGCTGAGTGACCCCATTATACAGGATGCCCGGAAAGCTGGTGACCCCATTATACAGGATGCCAGGGAAGCTGAGTGACCCCCATTATACAGGATGCTAGGGAGGCTGGGTGACCCCATTATACAGGATGCTAGGGAGGCTGGGTGACTCCATTATACAGGATGCCAGGGAAGCTGAGTGAAACCATTATACAGGATGCCAGGGAAGCTGAGTGACCCCCATTATACAGGATGCCAGGGAGGCTGAGTGACCCCATTATACAGGATGCCCGGAAAGCTGAGTGACCCCATTATACAGGATGCCAGGGAAGCTGAGTGACCCCATTATACAGGATGCCAGGGAGGCTGAGTGACCCCATTATACAGGATGCCCGGAAAGCTGAGTGACCCCATTATACAGGATGCCAGGGAGGCTGAGTGACCCCATTATACAGGATGCCAGGGAAGCTGAGTGACCCCCATTATACAGGATGCCAGGGAGGCTGAGTGACCCCATTATACAGGATGCCCGGAAAGCTAAGTGACCCCATTATACAGGATGCCCGGAAAGCTGAGTGACCCCATTATACAGGATGCCAGGGAAGCTGAGTGACCCCCATTATACAGGATGCTAGGGAGGCTGGGTGACCCCATTATACAGGATGCTAGGGAGGCTGGGTGACCCCATTATACAGGATGCCCGGAAAGCTGAGTGACCCCATTATACAGGATGCCAGGGAGGCTGAGTGACCCCATTATACAGGATGCCCGGAAAGCTGGTGACCCCATTATACAGGATGCCAGGGAAGCTGAGTGACCCCCATTATACAGGATGCTAGGGAGGCTGGGTGACCCCATTATACAGGATGCCAGGGAAGCTGAGTGAACCCATTATACAGGATGCCAGGGAAGCTGAGTGACCCCATCATACAGGATGCCAGGGAAGCTGAGTGACCCCATTATACAGGATGCTAGGGAAGCTGAGTGACCCCATTATACAGGATGCCAGGGAGGCTGAGTGACCCCATTATACAGGATGCCAGGGAGGCTGAGTGACCCCATTATACAGGATGCCAGGGAAGCTGAGTGACCCCCATTATACAGGATGCCAGGGAAGCTGAGTGACCCCATTATACAGGATGCCAGGGAGGCTGAGTGACCCCATTATACAGGATGCCAGGGAAGCTGAGTGACCCCATTATACAGGATGCCAGGGAAGCTGAGTGACCCCATTATACAGGATGCCAGGGAGGCTAAGTGACCCCATTATACAGGATGCTAGGGAGGCTGAGTGACCCCATTATACATGATCCTAGGGAAGCTGAGTGACCCCATTATACAGGATGCTAGGGAGGCTGAGTGACCCCATTATAAGGATGCCAGGGAAGCTGAGTGACCCCATTATACAGGATGCCAGGGAAGCTGAGTGACCCCATTATGCAGGATGCCAGGGAGGCTGAGTGACCCCATTATACAGGATGCCAGGGACGCTGGTGACCCCATTATACAGGATGCCAGGGAGGCTAAGTGACCCCATTATACAGGATGCTAGGGAGGCTGAGTGACCCCATTATACATGATCCTAGGGAAGCTGAGTGACCCCATTATACAGGATGCTAGGGAGGCTGAGTGACCCCATTATAAGGATGCCAGGAAAGCTGAGTGACCCCCATTATACAAGATCCTAGGGAAGCTGAGTGACCCCATTATACAGGATGCCCGGAAAGCTGAGTGACCCCATTATACAGGATGCCAGGGAGGCTGAGTGACCCCATTATACAGGATGCCCGGAAAGCTGGTGACCCCATTATACAGGATGCCAGGGAAGCTGAGTGACCCCCATTATACAGGATGCTAGGGAGGCTGGGTGACCCCATTATACAGGATGCTAGGGAGGCTGGGTGACTCCATTATACAGGATGCCAGGGAAGCTGAGTGAAACCATTATACAGGATGCCAGGGAAGCTGAGTGACCCCCATTATACAGGATGCCAGGGAGGCTGAGTGACCCCATTATACAGGATGCCCGGAAAGCTGAGTGACCCCATTATACAGGATGCCAGGGAAGCTGAGTGACCCCATTATACAGGATGCCAGGGAGGCTGAGTGACCCCATTATACAGGATGCCCGGAAAGCTGAGTGACCCCATTATACAGGATGCCAGGGAGGCTGAGTGACCCCATTATACAGGATGCCAGGGAAGCTGAGTGACCCCCATTATACAGGATGCCAGGGAGGCTGAGTGACCCCATTATACAGGATGCCCGGAAAGCTAAGTGACCCCATTATACAGGATGCCCGGAAAGCTGAGTGACCCCATTATACAGGATGCCAGGGAAGCTGAGTGACCCCCATTATACAGGATGCTAGGGAGGCTGGGTGACCCCATTATACAGGATGCTAGGGAGGCTGGGTGACCCCATTATACAGGATGCCCGGAAAGCTGAGTGACCCCATTATACAGGATGCCAGGGAGGCTGAGTGACCCCATTATACAGGATGCCCGGAAAGCTGGTGACCCCATTATACAGGATGCCAGGGAAGCTGAGTGACCCCCATTATACAGGATGCTAGGGAGGCTGGGTGACCCCATTATACAGGATGCCAGGGAAGCTGAGTGAACCCATTATACAGGATGCCAGGGAAGCTGAGTGACCCCATCATACAGGATGCCAGGGAAGCTGAGTGACCCCATTATACAGGATGCTAGGGAAGCTGAGTGACCCCATTATACAGGATGCCAGGGAGGCTGAGTGACCCCATTATACAGGATGCCAGGGAGGCTGAGTGACCCCATTATACAGGATGCCAGGGACGCTGAGTGACCCCATTATACAGTATGCCAGGGAAGCTGAGTGACCCCATTATACAGGATGCCAGGGAGGCTGAGTGACCCCATTATACAGGATGCCAGGGAAGCTGAGTGACCCCATTATACAGGATGCCAGGGAAGCTGAGTGACCCCATTATACAGGATGCCAGGGAGGCTAAGTGACCCCATTATACAGGATGCTAGGGAGGCTGAGTGACCCCATTATACATGATCCTAGGGAAGCTGAGTGACCCCATTATACAGGATGCTAGGGAGGCTGAGTGACCCCATTATAAGGATGCCAGGGAAGCTGAGTGACCCCATTATACAGGATGCCAGGGAAGCTGAGTGACCCCATTATGCAGGATGCCAGGGAGGCTGAGTGACCCCATTATACAGGATGCCAGGGACGCTGGTGACCCCATTATACAGGATGCCAGGGAGGCTAAGTGACCCCATTATACAGGATGCTAGGGAGGCTGAGTGACCCCATTATACATGATCCTAGGGAAGCTGAGTGACCCCATTATACAGGATGCTAGGGAGGCTGAGTGACCCCATTATAAGGATGCCAGGAAAGCTGAGTGACCCCCATTATACAAGATCCTAGGGAAGCTGAGTGACCCCATTATACAGGATGCCCGGAAAGCTGAGTGACCCCATTATACAGGATGCCAGGGAGGCTGAGTGACCCCATTATACAGGATGCCCGGAAAGCTAAGTGACCCCATTATACAGGATGCTCGGAAAGCTGAGTGACCCCATTATACAGGATGCCAGGGAAGCTGAGTGACCCCCATTATACAGGATGCCAGGGAGGCTGGGTGACCCCATTATACAGGATGCCAGGGAAGCTGAGTGACCCCATCATACAGGATGCCAGGGAAGCTGAGTGACCCCATTATACAGGATGCCAGGGAAGCTGAGTGACCTCATTATACAGGATGCCAGGGAGGCTGAGTGACCCCATTATACAGGATGCCAGGGAAGCTGAGTGACCCCATTATACAGGATGCCAGGGAGGCTGAGTGACCCCATTATACAGGATGCCAGGGAGGCTGAGTGACCCCATTATACAGGATGCCAGGGAGGCTGAGTGACCCCATTATACAAGATGCCAGGGACGCTGGTGACCCCATTATACAGGATGCCAGGGAGGCTAAGTGACCCCATTATACAGGATGCTAGGGAGGCTGAGTGACCATATTATACATGATTCTAGGGAAGCTGAGTGACCCCATTATACAGGATGCTAGGGAGGCTGAGTGACCCCATTATAAGGATGCCAGGAAAGCTGAGTGACCCCCATTATACAAGATCCTAGGGAAGCTGAGTGACCCTATTATACAGGATGCTAGGGAAGCTGAGTGACCCCATTATAAGGATGCCAGGAAAGCTGAGTGACCCCATTATACAGGATACCAGGGAAGCTGAGTGACCCCATTATACAGGATGCTAGGGAAGCTGAGTGACCCCATTATACAGGATGCCAGGGAGGCTGACTGACCCCATTATACAGGATGCCTGGGAGGCTGACTGACCCCCATTATACAGGATGCCAGGGAAGCTGTGTGACCCCATTATACAGGATGCCAGGGAAGCTGTGTGACCCCATTATACAGGATGCCAGGAAAGCTGTGTAACCCCATTATACAGGATGTTGGGAAAGCTGTGTGACCCCAATATACAGGATGTTGGGAAAGCTGTGTGACCCCAATATACAGGATGCCAGGGAAGCTGAGTGACCCCATTATACAGGATGCCAGGGAAGCTGAGTGACCCCATTATACAGGATGCCAGGGAAGCTGAGTGACCCCATTATACAGGATGCCAGGGAAGCTGAGTGACCCTATTATACAGGATGCTAGGGAAGCTGAGTGACCCCATTATACAGGATGCCAGGAAAGCTGAGTGACCCACATTATACAGGATGCCAGGGAAGCTGCTGACCCCCATTATACAGGATGCAGGGAAGCTGAGTGACCCCATTATACAGGATGCTGGGAAGCTGGTGACCCCAATATACAGGATGCTGGGAAGCTGGTGACCCCATTATACAGGATGCTGGGAAGCTGGTGACCCCAATATACAGGATGCTGGGAAGCTGGTGACCCCAATATACAGGATGCTGGGAAGCTGGTGACCCCAATATACAGGATGCTGGGAAGCTGGTGACCCCATTATACTTACCATCCTTCCAGTTGTCCATGGCTTCTCTCTCCTCCTCTGGCCCTGTGTTAGCCCCGCGGTGGGCGCCGGGGGCGGGGCTTACTGCGAAGGGGGCGGGGCTTACCGGGACATACCCGGGACTATTGACAACTATGGAGAGGGGACATGGCTCCCAGGCTGTGGCTCTCCTCCGGCTGAAGGACGCGCCGGTGCATGACGTCACTGGCCTGTGCCGGGAGCTACTTCTCTCTCAGCACAGCTCCCAGGGGGCCCGGTGTGTATTCCCAGAGCGAGGCTGCAGACAGCACCACACCGAGGCCCAGCAGACAGCGCCACCTACTGGACAGTGAGCTTCTCCTCCTCCTGCATTAACACAGTGTGCAATGATAAGTGTGTGACAGTTTAGTGTCCGGCAGCGGCCCTGACTCTGGCAACGGCCCGAAGCAGCTTATTAAGCAGCAGCACTGCTCCGGGCCGCTGCTGGAGTCAGGGCCGCTGCCGGACACTAAACTGTCACACACTGGTAATAGTGCCAAATTACATTTTCAGCCCAGCGGCCCACGGACTGACAATCAGGGCAGCCCAGCGGGCATTTGCCAGATCTGCCAGATTGTCAGTCCGGGCCTGGATACAGTGGACATTGGATGGTCAATGTCACAGCTTACTATAAGGTTATGTTCACAGACAGTAAAATAATACCAAAGTACAGGAGTAATTTTGGGGTAAAAATATGGCCATATTTTCATTATATAATAATGTACTGGATTAAAGTCAATGAGAAACTGGCCGGCCATGCACACACAGTATACAATAACGGCCGTAATTAATCACAAATTGCTAATCATTTACAACCTGCAAAAACCGGACATTTGTTGTGTTTTTCTACATGTGTTTTTTGCTTACACATTGTTTAGTTTTCACTTAAAATTACAGCTGTATTTTAGTATCATTTTACTATTTGTGAACATAGCCTAAAAAGAGTAAATAATAGGTCTCATACCTAATTTTATATTTTTTTCTTCTTTTTTTTTTTGTAATGTTTCTTGTGATATACACTATATTTCTCATTATACAGTATACACAACGTCATGTGCATTGATTTTTTTCAACTCCATTCTCAATTTTCCATGAATAATAACTTACCATACATATTACCACCACAATGATACTGTACAAATGGAGAATACCAAGACCAAAAATACCAGTTTACAAGGGACAAATAATACCACCACATATTGCCAACACTCTGTTACTGAATAAAATCCACTATACAAAGACCAATATTCCCCCTATGCTGGGCATACCAAACACTGGCCCCCAATGTCATTATTTTTGGCCCGCAGGGAAAATCAATTTTGAGATTTTTTAAGGGTGCCTTCACACCTACCGACTCGCAGCGTTAGTCGGCTAGGTCCTGGCAGATCACTGTCAGTACATACACGCAGTGGTCTGAACGACCGCTGCGTGTATGTAAATCTACCAGCCGCTTAACCCCTTCTGATGCCGGCCAGCCGCCTGCCGCTCAGCTCTGTATACATTACCTCCTCGCTCCACGGGGTTCCGGCGTCCTGCTCTCCCGCCCGGCCAATCAGTGGCTGCGGCAGGGCAAAACACTGATTGGCCGGGCGCGAGAGCAGGACGCCGGGACCCCGTGGAGCGAGGAGGTATGTATACAGAGCGGAGTGGGAGGCGGCCGGCCGGCATCAGAAGATGGTAAGCGGCCGGCAGATTTACATACACGCAGCGGTCGTTCAGACCGCTGCGTGTATGTACTGACAGTGATCTGCCAGGACCTAGCCGACTCGCAGCGTTGTTAACGCTGCGAGTCGGTAGGTGTGAAGGCACCCTAAGTCTGCATTCTAGAAGTGAGTGAGTTGTGTCTCAGTGAGGATTATTTTTTTGCGGGACCAGTAGTGCTTTTTTAAGATATCCTTTACTTTATCATAGAACATGCTTTAAAACAGAAAGAAATAATTTTTCTGGGCAGAAATTTTGTTCCTACATTGTTCACTTTGAAATAAAACTGATCTGTTATCTTTATTCTGCAGATCAGTACGATTACAGCGATACCCAATTTAGATACTTTTTCTCTGTTTTACTAACTTAATTTTTTTTTCGTCTAATAAGTATAATGGCTTATTTTTTGCACTATGATCTGTAGTTTTTATTGGCACCAGATTGAGGTATGATAAGATATGACTGACCAAAAATCAGTAATTTTGGCGTTTGGTATTATTTTTTGTTTATGCTGATCACCGTGCTGGATCTTGGTTTTTTTTTTAATAATTCAGTCAATTTCTCACATGGGGATACACCACACGGGGAAAAGGGGTGATTTGAACCTTTACTACTTTTAAAAGCTCACATTTTTTTAAGCCCCAAGACTATACCGAGCAATCATTAGATAGCTTATACTGATCAGTTAGATCGGTGCTCTGCTAGGGCAGATTTGTGCTTCATTCACATGTTCAGTAGTTTTTCAAGACCGTATATGATGTCTGCAAGCATCTGTAGACCACAAAAAATGTGTCCATAATGGGTCTGTAATCCGTATTTTTTTGCGGATCAAGCAAAAAATGTGAAGATGATATTTAAATTTTGAGGATTGCGGATCCATGAATACACGGACCATGTGAACAGCCCGCTTGAAATCAGTGGGCCCCAAATTTGTCTGAACGTGTGAATGTAGCCTTGATCAGTAGAGGCACTATGGCTGTTGTAGAGCTCTAGTAAAGACCTATGACAGCCATAGTAACCGACTGGCAGCCTGTTTTTGTGTTGTGCCGATTGGACCCCTGACAGATCCGGCACTTGTTAGATCACCCTCTGCATGCTGCAATTAATATTGATCGCAGCATGTGAAGGGTTAAACGGCCAGTATCAACTAGAGAGGCAAGACAATCCTGATATCTGTTGAGACTGTTCAGACTGTGCAAACATCTCCTAAACTAAATGATAAAAATGTGTTATATAAAATAGGGTTTTGTGCCAAGTGTCACACAGTAGTAGGAAACTGCAGCTAGAACTGCAACAGAGGGGATTTGCTGAAGTGTGCCCCTAGAGGTTACAACTGACAACTGGCTCAAATCAGTCCAGAGAGTTCTGCAGCTGTGTCATGTGAAGCCAGAGCGGAGCAAGCTTCATAGCAGGTGGGGGCCAGCTGCAGTGAGTAGCCGGGCCCTCATCGATCGCGGCGTTTAAGTGTAAGTGACAGGGGGCAGTCCACTGTCACCTACCGATCTGGACCCCCGGGTAACTGCAGGAGTCCCGATCATTTTAACGGACCGCCAGAGGTCTCTTACCTTCCTCCATGTGGTCCGATCTGCGTTCTGTTGCTTGAGTCTGTCACAGGAAGGCTCAATCAGCAGAGCACCTGTTACACTGATCAATGCTATGCCTATGACATAGCAATGATCAGTGTATGCAATCTAAGTATTGCAGGTAAAAGTCCCCCAGGGGGACTTAAAATGTGTGTAAAAAAAAAAAAAAAGTAAAACTTTTTTAGCCAATTTCGATTTTTGCGTTTTCGTTTTTTCCTCCTTGTGCTTAAAAGGCCATAGCACTTGCATTTTTCCATCTAGAAACCCACATGAGCCCTTATTTTTTGCGTCACTAATTGTACTTTGCAATGACAGGCTGAATTTTTGCATAAAGTATACTGCGAAACCAGAAAAAAATTCAAAGTGTGGTGAAATTGAAAAACGCATTTTGTTTATTTGGGGGAAATGTGTTTTTACGCCATTTGCCCTGGGGTAAAACTGACTTGTTATGCATGTTCCTCAATTCGTTACGATTACTATGATATATAACATGTATAACTTATATTGTATCGGATGGCCTGTAAAAAATTCAAACCATTGTCAACAAATATACTTAAAATTGCTCCATTCCCAGGCTTATAGCGCTTTTATCCTTTGGTCTATGGGGCTGTGTGAGGTGTCATTTTTTGCGCCATGATGTGATCTTTCTATCGGTACCTTGATTGCGCATATACGACTTTTTGATCGCTTTTTATTACAATTTTTCTGGATTTGATGCGACCAAAAATGCGCAATTTTGCACTTTGGGATTTTTTTGCGCTGACGCCGTTTACCGTGCGAGATCAGGAATGTGATTAATTAATAGTTCAGGCGATTACGCACTCGGCGATAGCAAACATGTTTATTTATTTATTTATTTTATTAATAACCTGGGAAAAGGGGGGTGATTCAGACTTTTATTAGGGGAGGGGGCTTTTTACTATTAACAACACTTTTTTTTTTACTTTTACACTTATACTAGAAGCCCCCCTGGGGGACTTCTAGTATAAGTGCTTTGATCTCTCATAGAGATCTCTGCAGCATAGATATGCTGCAGAGATCCATGAGATAGGCACTCGTTTACTTCCGGCTGCTGCAGCCGGAAGTAAACGAGTGCCGAGTCGGGGACGGCGCCATCTTGGAGCGGTCCCCGGCCGGCTTCAGAAACGGAGATCGCTCCTCCGGGATAACATCCCGGAGGAGCGATCTCCCCACTAGACACCAGGGATGACGCTGCGTCCGGTAATCGGATGCAGCTGTCAACTTTGACAGCTGCATCTGATTACTGTATTAGCGGGCACGGCGATCGGACTGTGCCCGCTAATACCTGCCGCGGTTCAGAGCGCGGCCGCCGCGCGGCCCCGCTCTGAACGTCCCTTACGGCATCAGGGCGTAAATATACGCCCTATGTCGTTAAGAGGTTAAAAGTACCCCAAAGCCCCTCCCCCAATAAAAGTTAAAATCACCCCCCTTTTCCATTACAGGAATAAAACATATAAAAATAAATAAACATATTATATAATGTAGCGTGCGTAATTGTCCGATCTATTAAAATATAACAAGCGTCATCACCAACGGCGAACGGCGTAGACGTGAGGAGGGAAAAGTGCCAGGATTGACGATTTTTTGTTACATTATATATTTAAAAAATGTCTAAAAAGTGATCAAAATGTCTGAGCTACACAAATATGGTATTAATAAAAACTAGAGATCATGGCGCAAAAAATTACCCCCACATACAGCCCCATAGGTGAAAAACTAAAACCGTTATAAGCGTCCTAATAGGACCATTTTATTAATAATAAATTGCAAAAAAAAGGATTTCATAAGAAAAAATATATAACATTAGAGAATCTGTGTAAACCTGCATATGGCTGTGTTCGGACTGACCTATAGAATAATAGTATTATGTCGCTTTTACCATATAGTGCATTGCGTAGACACAGGAACCCCCCCAAAAGTTACCATACTGCATTCTTTTTTCCAATTTCAAATTTATATTTTCATAAATGATATTTTTGAGGTTCCATCATACATGTTATGGTAGAATGAAAGACACCATTACAAATTACAACTACTCCTGTAAAAAACAAGCCCTCACATGGCCTTGTAGATAGAAAAATGAAAGTGCTAGAGTTCTTAGAAGGGGAGGAGGGAAAAAACTAAATGCAAAAATGAAAATTGTCAGGGTCCACTGGGTCATTTTGGGCCTGGTCCTCAAAGGGTTAAAGCTTACCTGTCACGGCGCAGCCTTTGAAGCTTCCACATACAGATGCAGCTGCTGAAGGAGGTTCGTGTTGCTGTAGAAAGGTCCTAGGCTTTAGGGTGTTTCGTGCACTAGCCCTAACTTCATAGAGATTGGGCACGAAACTCCTTTCAATTATCATTTAATTCCTTACATATCATTAGATCCACACATATAAGGTTTCATTCTATTATAACTTCTTACTAGTTGCATTATTATTCACTATTTTTGTCAATGCATGTACATTTGTAGCTAAGGTTCTTCATGTTCAGTAAAATTGCAGAGGGTTTAGGAATTACATCTGCAATCTTGACAGCTAAATGTGGTTATAATACACCTCTTTATCTAAAGATGTTCAGAACAGGCAAACAAGCAGCTGATCCGCCCACGGGCAGAGAGCTTAAACTTTGAGCATAAAAACAGCATAAAAAGCCTCAATAAATGACTGAAAAGCTAAATAAATAAACAAATGTATAAATCATTAAAAAGTACCTGTCATGAAGACTTACTTTTGACATGTCATCAGGTATATCAAAAGATATTGATCACAGCAGGTCTCACTCCTGAGACCCACTGTGATCAGGAGATATAGCCAGGGAGAGCAGTCTCATAGACTTAAATTGAGGAAATTGGCCATTACAGAGATATGACCAGGGAGTGGATGGGGCTGCTGCCATGCTCTTTCCCCAGCTATAACTTCTAAGGTCTCAGGCAGGAGGGAGACCTGCTGTGAACAAAAACTTTTGGCATGCCTGATGAAATACAGAAAACAAAAATTGCAACAGCAACCTACAGGTGCAAGTGCTTACCATACATAATCCCCATGGTGTACACACGATAAAATCTGCTCTATAGATATTTAAAAAAGAGAATCTTAGCAAACCATTTGATCAGAGTGTACCATGTCACCACATTAAGGTGTAGGTTTCTGTTGCAATTTTTGTTTTTTGTTTGGACAAGCAGCGTACAGAGGCATTGATGTGCTGCAAATTTTTGGGTTTTTTTCCCTTTTGTATGTGGGGTGTGTGGCTGTCTCCCATTGGCTTGCACTCCACTTATGCACTGTGGGTGCTATAAAAAGAGATTTGAATCCTATCAGCCCAGTTGTAGGCTTATTTAGCCCAGGAGAGACCATTGGTAGAGTGAAAATGCTAGGAGTAGGGACCATGTCTCTGAGGACACCTTAACGTATAGTATAGATCAAATAGTTTGCTAAAATCCTCACTTTTTAATATCTATAGAGCAGGTTTTTATCCTGTGTACGCCAGGGGGAGTATATAAGGAGAGTGCTTGCACCTGTATGTTGCTGTTGCACTTTCTGATTTTTGTTTGTACTTCAACCACATGCAGCGTGCAACCTGCAGTGTAAACAGAGACATAGAGGAGCTGCCATTTTTTGCACACACGTCTAATGAAGAAATTACATAATTCCGGTAAGTGTGTCCCGATTTACATGCATTGTATCACCTTCAGTTTCTAGAAAGTTGATACAAAAGTGACGACCAATATGGCTGAAGTTATATATGGAAAACGTCACTCAATTTATAACAAGCATGAAAAAAAAATTTTCCATCCAAAATTCTGATTCACATAACCATAAAACTACCATCTCCATAATGACAAATCAGAGGTAAGAGAACATTAGCTCTATCATACTGCAAACAGGCCATTGACATCTTCCCGTTACATTCCTGCAGTCATTTTATGGTAGTTTTTCCAATTCCGTTGAAAGTATATTAAATTGTATCACCCGCTTTAATTCATTTACAGGTGGAGATAGGTAAAATGTTTCCATCCTGTGTAACAAATCAATACTGTGTTATTTTCATGGTAAATTATACAACACTGTAGCTGAAGAGAACAGAAGGAAAATGGTGGAAACGCACATTAACCTGACACCAGCTGTATTGTTGCTTCCCTCATACCCAAGGAGAGGGAGAATTGAATTTCATGCTGTTCTTAGGCTGCCTGCAATTTATACTGTGATAACCTTCTTGGCCTGACACACTGTGGTACAGAGCACCGGCATACAAGTTATTCCACTAGAGTCTTGTGCCGGGCACCGCTGATAGAGGAGATTTCCACATTTCCTTGAAATAATTTCAAGGATTACATATAAAGATGTTATCGTACACCTGTACTTTCAGGTGAATTTTCAGAATATGCTACTGTGTATGTACATGAGAAATAGCGCTATTTCTGGCTCTTATAAGACACGTACACTTTCCCCTCTGCAGGTATCAGTATTCTCTGAGCTCAGACCCAGAAAGGTTTTCACCTCTACAGCCTTGTCCTTAGGCAATATGGCATGGGTCTCAAACTCGCGGCCCTCGGGACACCAGTTTGCGGCCCCCACCTCAATGGTAAGTTTACTGTAAGTGCGGCCCGGGGGCGCTCCGGCAGAGAGCTGCACTGCACTGCACATGTAACTACAAATAGTAGATAGATGTGCCGAGTTTCTGCCGGAGTACCCCCTTCCCCGCCCTACTCCCGGGCTCCGGCAGAAACACGGCACATCTATCTTCTATTTGTAGTTACATGTGCAGTGCAGCTCTCTGCTGGAGCGCCCCGGCCCCCCTCCTCCTGCAGCGCTCAGCTTTACTCCTGCACGGCGCCGAAGCATGAAGTCACCCGGACTGCACGTCCAGCCAATCAGTAAGGGGATGTGCGGCCTGGGTGAAGTCATGCCCCGCCGGCCCTCAGGTAAGAGAACTCTCGGCGGGGGGTGATAGTGGTGTGTGGGAGAGGGCTGGGTATCATAGTTCTGTGTGCGTGTGGGAGGGCTGGGAGTGATAGTTCTGTGTGCGTGTGGGAGGGCTGGGAGTGATAGTTCTGTGTGCGTGTGGGAGGGCTGGGAGTGATAGTTCTGTGAGCGTGTGGGAGGGCTGGGAGTGATAGTTCTGTGTGCGTGTGGGAGGGCTGGGAGTGATAGTTCTGTGTGCGTGTGGGAGGGCTGGGAGTGATAGTTCTGTGTGCGTGTGGGAGGGCTGGGAGTGATAGTTCTGTGTGCGTGTGGGAAGGCTGGGAGTGATAGTTCTGTGTGCGTGTGGGAGGGCTGGGAGTGATAGTTCTGTGTGCGTGTGGGAGGGCTGGGAGTGATAGTTCTGTGTGCGTGTGGGAGGGCTGGGAGTGATAGTTCTGTGTGCGTGTGGGAGGGCTGGGAGTGATAGTTCTGTGTGCGTGTGGGAGGGCTGGGAGTGATAGTTCTGTGTGCGTGTGGGAGGGCTGGGAGTGATAGTTCTGTGTGTGGAGGAGGGTTGGGAGTGATAGTTCTGTGGGTGGGAGGGAGGGCTGGGAGTGATAGTTCTGTGGGCGGAAGGGAGGGCTGGGAGTGATAGTTCTGTGGGCGGAAGGGAGAGCTGGGAGTGATAGTTCTGTGGGCGGAAGGGAGGGCTGGGAGTGATAGTTCTGTGTGTGGGGGGGCTGGGAGTGATAGTTCTGTGTGTGGAGGAGGGTTGGGAGTGATAGTTATGTGGGTGAGAGGGAGGGCTGGGAGTGATAGTTCTGTGGGTGGGAGGGAGGGCTGGGAGTGATAGTTCTGTGGGTGGGAGGGAGGGCTGGGAGTGACAGTTCTGTGGGTGGGAGGGAGGGCTGGGAGTGACAGTTCTGTGTGTGGTGGGGGGGGGGCTAGGGGTTTTAACAGATGAAAAAATAAAAACATTTGATGACATTGGAATGTTTTTATAAGAGCTTTTCTTGTGGAAAACCTGATGCGGCCCAGCCTCACCCAGACTCTACCTCCAGCAGCCCCCGGGTAAATTGAGTTTGAGACCCCTGCAATATGGGGTGTGACTACCAGTTTAAAGGGAACCCGTCCCCCCCCCCCTCAGGGTGGGGGCCCCGATACTTGCCCGTCCCACTGCGGAGAAATCACCAACAGTGTATGCTCAACATGTAAATGAGAAGAGATGAGTCCGATGTGCATAGGAAATTACTGCTGTAGTGATTTCCTATGGACATCGGACTCATCTCTTCTCATTTACATGTCGAGCGCACAGATCATCCATGGCAGGACCAGCTTTAGAAGCAGGTAAGTATTGGGGGCTCTGCCTCGGAAGCCAGGTTCCCTTTAACCCTTTATAGCTGCTAGATCTAGATCTCTGCCATTTAAAGACAATTGGATATACACAAAATGCTACACATTTATTCACATATAAAAATAGAATACAATATACATACACAAACTGTATGACATCAGTATCAGATGTAACATTCTTAGGCCTCATCAGTTTTTCTCTAGGATTAGTGATGAGCTAGAGAAACCATCAGCTTCAGTTTTTGCAGATCAGCAAAAACATAGTAGGGCAATAAATGGTTCAATGCAATGCTTCAGTGATAAAGAGATGGTGCATCCACGTGTCATCCAGTGTCTTTTATCAGAGCTTCAAGTCCACAAAAATGGACCATATAACTGCAGATCCTACGATGAGAGGTCAAAAACTGATCGGTTTTCAACTTGGTCATACAGAAGACCACATTACAATCAGTGGGTCCTTTTTCTGTCCGTATTTATGTACGGAAAAAAAAATAACGAAATACAAAGAAACCTCCCACTAATAGATTAATAAAACACTCTGAACCATTAAAAAAAACACTAATTTAACACAAAGGCCCAGATTTATCGATCATTGCCGCCCAGATCACTAGTTGCTGCCCAGCCTCACACATATTTTACCTGTTTCTATCTCATCTGTAACCACTAGTCTTGTTCAGGCACTAAAAAAAAAAAAAAAAAAAAAAAATCGGTCCCTGACTACCAGGACAAAGCTGAGCAAGCATCAGCTCTGTCGGCTGGGTGGGTGAGCATGGGGCGGAGCTAAGGCACGCACCGTCCGCTGACCTCTGAGCATGATCTGACCCGGTGGTGATCCTGTGCTGGCTCTCCTCTGGAGGATTTTCGATGCGGGACTGCCGGCGATAAGCGGCTGACGAGGCGAGGGAAGTCCGATGGAGTTTGTGGAAGCGGTCTGCTAGGGGAGGTGATCCGCGTGTCTGCTGGTGGATGCGAGGGTGCTGCGGCTGGAGGCCCGACAGAGGCGGAGCCGCGAGGCGAAGTGGTGCCGCGGGACGCCAGTGAGAGAGGCGCCTGACGGGAGCGGGGATCACGTGGTCCGGACCAGGTGGAGAAGCGCGGCGGGGCCAGAACGCCAGTGAGAGAGGCGGGCTGAGGTGACTCAATGAGATACGTGGCCGGGTCTCGGCGCAAGCAGCGGGAACCTGCCATCTGGATAGGCGGGGGTCCGGAGCCCTGAGAAGCCGGTGAGAACGGAGGAAGCCAGTGTGAGTGGCGACAGGGGAATAGCAGGCCAGGAGGAACAAGGTAACCTCCGGAAACATACTCAGTGTGTGCGAGGACTCAGCCGCCGGAGGGGGGGGGTATCTGGGATTAGAGGGAAAGTGTCCCAGGGTACCAAGTGAGAGTTGGGTACCGAAGATTGCTACTAGCCATCAAAATACGGCACTGGTTAAAATTGGAAGCCCCTGCCGGTGAGAGGGGCAGGGGGCTGTGTATAGAGGCTTCTTTGTTTAGGTGCCAGGTGGCTATTAATTGTTCCCAGTCCCCCCCCCCCCCCCCCCCCCCCCCGTTTTTGGATCTACAAGAACTATATGGAGTTAATGCCGGGAATTGCTCTGATGCGTGACTGTTATGCATGAGAAAAGGGAGGCATTATTGTGACTTTGAATACCCTGTGAGAGAGGGGTCCAGAGATTTCAATAAGACGGCGGCTACTTTCTTTTTTCCCCAGGAGGAAAGAAGCCTATATGCTCGTGAGAGGAGCTATCGGCTTAACAGAGACGGTGTTTTATCTCTTCCTGGTGGCTACCAACGTATTATAGAGCATCAGGGTACTTATGGATTGATCTATAGTGTGGCAGTGTCTGCAATAGACTGGTGACAAGTCTCTTTCCAACTCCCCAATTAGTGAGCAGTAAATAACACCAGCCGGTTTTACACTCTAAATATAAGACTGATATTCAAGAGAAAAAACGGACATTGTTGGGACTCTGGATAACCTGTGAAATAGGGGTCTTGAGATATCAGTTTGGCTTTGGCCATTTGTTTGGGGGGAAAGAAGCCTATACGTTTGTCTGTCGGCTAGCGGTTAGTTGCAGTGCACCTCGGTACTTATGTGATGAATTATAGTGTGAAGGTGCATGCGGCAGACGGTGTGTGAGATTATCGCCTAGTCCTTTTTTTTTTTTTTTTTTTTTTTTTTTTTTTTGTAATGGATACCAAGAAAAAGTCCAATAAAAAATCACTGAGCCCAGTTAAGGAGAGTAAGGATAATAGGGCCTCCCTTAAAATGGAAAAACTGTTTGGATCCCCAGGAGTAAACAAGGGAAAGATTGGGGGAGGAGGTAAAGGGAATAATGAGGAGACAAGAGATGGGGAGCCACCTAGTGAAACTCAGCCGGGATGGTTAACAGAAATATTATCAGCGATAAAAAAATGTGATAATTCAATCTCTGAGCTATCCACGCAAGTAGGGTCTATTGGTATGGAAGTGTCTATAGTCAGGAATGAATTAGACAAGATAAGAGATAGATTTGGAGAGGCAGAACAGAGGATTAGTGGATTAGAAGATGAGATGAAAAAGGTGAAAGAAGATGTAGAAGAGTTGAGAGTGGAAAATAAGAGTTTGAAATCAAAGGTCATTGATATGGAAGACAGGGCAAGGAGGAGTAATATCAGGATCATTGGTCTCCCTGAGGGGGTAGAGGGAAAAAATCCAGAAGTTTTCCTCCAGAGATGGCTGAATGAAATAATTGGGAAGGAAAAATTATCTCAACATTTCTGCATAGAAAGGGCTCACAGGGTCCCGGCCAAGCCCCCGCCCCCTGGGAATAGACCTCGTTCTCTTATTGCAAAGATTTTATGTTATGGGGATAGAGATGTTATCCTAAGAAAGGGAAGGGAGGAGGGAGGTATTTTGTATAATAATGCAAAAATATATATATACCCAGACTATGCAATAGAGACCCAGAAGAAGAGAATGAGTTATTTTCAAGTAAAGAAAAAATTACAGGAGAAGAAGATCAAATATGCTCTCTTATTCCCGGCAAGGCTAAGAATAATACATGAAGAGAGGAGCTGGTTTTTCAATACACCAGAGGAGGCAATAGTTTGGATTGAAACTAAGGGGTTGTGAGAGAACTCTAGTAATGAGGGTCAGATCAGAGGTCAGCGGAAAAAATTAGTCTCAAGTTAGAGGCTCTAAGGGGATTCTTGGAGTCACCTGGGGGGGGGATGGGGGGGGGGGAGGGTAGGATTGGGAGGGGGGGGTGGGGAAGTTGAGTTGCCAAGAGGGGAATCCGGTGGGGGGGGAGGAGGATATAATTGTTAAAGATGGGTTTCTGTTGTTGTTTCTTCTGTTTTGTGTTTTTCTTTGGTGTTTTTTTTTTTTTTTTCTCCTACACGGAATAAAATGGTGTATAGAATAGTATGTTGGAATGTCAGGGGCCTGTCAGATAAAGTAAAACGGTTAGCAATATCAAATTATATTAGAAAAATGTTACCTGCAGTTGTATGCTTCCTCGAAACGCACTTGCTCAGTAATACCGTTAAGGTGCTTACTAAGAGATGGTGGTCCCACTACTATCACTCCGTGTATTCTAATTATGCTAGGGGGGTGTCGGTACTAATCCATCGTAGTATGGATTGGGAACTGATAGATAAAAAGATTGATAAAGAAGGGTGTTACGTTTTTTTACACTGTAAAATTGAAAGTTGTATTTGTATCCTAGCATTTATTTACATCCCCCCTCCTTTCAGGTCAACCATCCTGGAGAAGCTGTTTGAATATGCCACAGGAAAGAATAAATGTCCTATTTTGATAATGGGAGATTTTAACACCACGTTAGATGAAAAACTGGATAGATCCAGGATGGTTGAGCCGGTTAGGGGTATAAGTGGATCCCGTTTGGCAAAGTTGATTGGGGAGTTTGCCTGGCGGGATTTATGGAGGGAAAAAAATCCTATGAAAAAAGAATTCTCTTGTTGGAATAAAACTGCTAAAACTTTATCCCGAATAGATTTGGTGATGGGTAATGAAACAATGGCGCAAAAAGTGGGTAGAATAGATTACTTAAAAAGATGTTTTTCTGATCACTCACCAGTGGTAGTGGAGTTAGGTAGTACCAGGGTTAGTATAAATACACCGATTCGTATAAATGCACATTGGCTGAAATTAATACATGATAAAGATAAGTTAAAAGAAGAATTTAAAGAATTATGGGTACTTAATTGGGGCACTGCTCCTGGCTATATAGTTTGGGACACATTTAAAGCTATTATAAAGAGGGAAATTTTTTGGGATAATTAATAAATTAAAAAAAGGGTTTAGACAGAAAGAAGAGGAGTTAAAGGGGAGAGTAAAGAGGGCGGAAGAAATACACATAAGGGAAAAAACACAGGAGAGTGAGCACACTTTAAAAAAAAGCCTGGACGAGTTGGAGAATTATTTATTAGATAAGGCACAGAATCAAATAGAGTTTTTTGGTGAAGATAGGTTTAAGAATTCTGGAAAGCCGAATAAAAAACTTATGGCCATAGTGCAGAACCAAAGGGAAAAAAAAAGAATATCTGCAGTGAGAGGGGGGAATGGAGTTATAGTTAATACACAGGAACAGATAGGAGAGGAATTCGGAAGTTATTATAAGAAATTGTACACCTCGGAGTATAAAAGAGAAAAGGGAGATCTTGCTGGGTACCTGGACAAAATACCGTTCCCTAGAATCAGTGAGGAACTGAGAGAAGCGCTGGATCATCCAATTACGGTAGAAGAACTAAATAGAGCCCTGGATAGTATAAAAGGGAATTCAACACCGGGAGGGGATGGAATTCCATATGAAATATATAGAGAATATAGGGAGATTATGATAGAGGGACTGCATAAAATTATTAATGAAGCCTTAGAAAGAGGTAAATTGCCCGTATCGATGAGAGAAGCAACAATAGTCCTGTTACAGAAACCAGATAAGGACCCCCTTGAATGTGAATCGTATAGACCAATATCACTCATAAACAGCGATGCAAAAATTTTGGCAAAGGCTCTGGCCATTAGGGTGGGAAAGGTGGTGGGGGAATTAGTCCACCCCGATCAATGTGGTTTTGTGGCAGGGAGAATGGCGAGAAACAATATTCGGAGAGTCTTTGAGAATGTGCAGATTGCTAGGGGGGGGGGGGACCACTCCATCCTGTCATTGGATGCCACTAAGGCCTTTGACAGGGTGGAGTGGGAATTCCTCTGGGGTGTGCTGGGGAGATATGGGTTTGGGGAAAAAATTATCCGTATGATACAGGTTCTGTATGAAGATGCAAAGGCGGTGGTGTTGGTGAATGGAGAGAAGTCTGCCTCTTTTTGTCTGAGTAGGGGTACCCGGCAGGGATGCCCTCTCTCCCCCCTACTTTTCGCCCTGGCAATAGAACCACTAGCTATATTAGTTAGAGAAGATCCCGATATGGTTGGCTTTGGGGCGAGGGGTGGGGGGGATAGGATATCCCTGTACGCGGATGATTTATTATTTTTTCTAAAATATCCAGAGATCAGTGTACCTAAAGTGATGAAGTTAGTAGAGGAAATGGGGTCCTACTCGGGCTTAGCCATTAATTGGAAGAAATCCGTGCTGATGGTGTTAGATGAAGAAAGGATTAGATCATATGCCCCTCTGCGGTCCCTAGGGAAGGGTGAGAGTTTTAAATATTTGGGGATCCAGATATCGAGGGAGATTGAACAGTTTAACCTCTTGAATACGAAAGTAGTGGTGAAGGCAATTGAGGATAAGATCAATATATGGGGAAAACTATGGTTATCTAACGCAGACAGGATCACGTTAATTAAAAGTATTATTTTACCCAAGTTGTTGTATTTATTTAGTGCAGCGCCAATATGGGTGGAAAATAATTATTTTAAGAGATTAAGGGGGGTATTTAATGCATTAATTTGGGGGAGGAAACATGTAAGAATGAAATTGGAAGGGTTATGTGAGTTAAAAGATAAGGGAGGGTTGGGAGTTCCTGATTTATATAAATATTTTGTAGCTTCACAAGGGATATGGTTATTTGGCTCTAAGAATCATGATTTTTTTAATTTTCTGATTAGGGAATTGGGGGAAGAGGGTAGTGACATATTTCAAATTTTGGAAGCAGGTTATTTGGAGGAGGATAGATGGAAGCATTGGGTAATGGTTAAAGATTTAGTTAGATCATGGAAGGAAATTAAAAAGATTTTGAAGGTAAAAGGTATTTTTAATTTTGCACTTATTTGGAAAAATAGATATTTAGGGGAAATATATAAGTTAGGAGAGTTAAAGCATCAGCTCTGTCAAACAAAGTACAGGCCAGGTTCACATCATAAATTATGATACTGAGAGTTCCAAAACAGTTAAACTTTCAGTGAGGGGACTTGGAGAAGCCACAGGGAAACACTGGTGGAGCATGGTGAGGTAAGGCGATGTGAGGTAAGTTTTACAGCGCTGGAGTACCCCTTTAAGATCCAAAATAATAAGTGAAGCTCTTAGCTTTGTGGTTCAAGAAATAAAAAAAACAAAACCAGGGAACATGCCCTTTCACAAGTTAAATGATCTTTCTCCAAATACAAAAATAAGACTGCCTCTCAAAATATTTTAGGGAAAAATATGGAGAAATAAATACACTTTAAAGAAAATGTTAATTTCGATAGCCAAAAGGAGCCAGGAGCCTTGCAACTATTTTACCAAGCTCCCTTAGGTTTTGTTCATTTGGAGGAAATTTTTCTTGCTGAAATTTTGTTGAAACAGAAAAAAAAATCTAGAAAAATGACTATCCCTGCTCTATTCCTGGATCTAGTAATGGTAGATCCAAATGATGGTGCAAAAATTATTTTATTATTTGCTCACGAAGTGGTATAGACAATTAAATTCAAATCTGTACAGTAGAAATGCAGGGATACTAGTAGGCTAGGGTACTGTCAGGGAGGTAACCCTATTGAACTCTACCTAACATATAAAGGGGACCGCTGGATTAGGCATCCCTTAGCCAGGCGGTGTCTGACCCTACACTAGACCAGTCAGAGTCATGATGCAGACTGTCTAGAGGTAAATGTGATAAACAAGAGTCTAATAGTTCCATCTGGTCAGTATGTGACTAATGTTGTATGAAGCAGGACACGGTTAAGGAATGTTAAGTATGTTGATGATGACAGAGATCCTTCAAAGATTTCCACTTCTACTCCATTTACATGAAATTTTGTTAAGAACGGTTCCATAGTGAAATGAAGCGGAATGTGTATTTCCAGTTAAACAAAGATTTACAAGCAAAATAGACTGGGCTATCCACAGCACAGCTTATCAGCCACTGATCAGTGGGGTACCGATACTCGGCATTCCCACAGATCAGCATGCACACTGCAGAGCGAATGGGGCTGGAAGCAGTTGTCTTTGTTCACTGTATAGTGGTCGGACCTGCTTACTGCAGCTCACAGGATTTTCTCTCACAGATTCTGCCTAAAGAATTAATAAGTCAAATCCTCCAGTGCAATTCAGGTCAGCATCAGAAACATATGCACTGAAACTGCTATGTGTCAACATGGTTGCAAAACTGAAATCCTATTGGGAGCCTGCTTGACATTGTACAGTGTGCAAATATCCCTAAATCGGTCAATTGCTGAACTTGTAAAGAGTGATTTATTGATCATCATCATGTGGCAGAGCAATCCAGAGTCTCACTTCTCTTACAGTAAAGAATGCCTTTCTGCTCTGATGGTGAAACCTTCATTCCATATAGATGTAGAAGATACCCTCTTTTCTTGGTTAAAGTCCTAGTTATAGAATGATCTCCGTACTGTCCATTCATATATGTACAGTGTAATCAGATTGCCCCTAAGCCGTCACTTTTCCAAACTAAATATCCCCAAGCTAAATAACCTTGAGTTTACTGTCCACCAGTACCCCCAAGTCTTTTTCAGTGGCAGATTTATCCAGTGTTTTACAACTTAGCACATAATTTAGTTTCCTCGACCCAAGTGCACAACCTTACATTTATCCACATTAATCTTCGTCTGCCATTTCTCCGCCCAAGCCTCCGGCCTCTCTAAATCCTTGAGTAATATTAGATTATCCTCCTCCGTGTTGATTGCCTTACAGAGCCTAATGTCATCTGCAAATATTGAATTATTGGTGCACTGATTTTATGTTACAAAAATAAGTCAGGATAGAGGTATCCATTCTAAAAGCAGATATTTTTTTTTATATATATTTGTTCTCGCATTAAAAACAAGAAACGTAAAGATTTTCAGGTAAAACAAAAATTCCATTAATAACGTTATGCACCTACAAGTAACCATTATACATTTTAAAACAAGAACACAACTGTACATAAACAGGAATAAAAAAATAAAAAAAACACATTTAATAATAATGTCTTGCATATTGGCAATCATAATCCCTTCCCCCATCAGAGCAACTGTTTAAGGAAGGGAATGAGGATAAAATACTTAAAAATCCTGAATTGTTTTACCCTTTACCAGTGAAACCGAATGCCATCCTCTTGAAATTCAGAGGAACCCATGTAGTGATGCATACCCATGGGGTAGATAATCCACGGCTCTACAATAGTCCATCAGTAAATACACACAAAGAGTCCATGACGTGTTTCAGAGGTAAGAAAAACACTGTATGAAGATAACTCGTATTGGTAAGATCACCAACATAAAACACAGGGGCTACCAGGTCAATCAGGAGAAATACATGACATCACATTCACAGTAATACCTCATATCTAATGAGGACTGACACAGGTAGCTTCTGCCATATACAGGCATCTCAATACAGACAATGTAGATACACATACTGAAGTCAGAGCATTATTGTATGACATGGTCCTGACAGATGACACTAGGTGTATTCACATATCTTCTACACTCCACTTGTAAGCAGACTCCTGTGTAGCTTTCTTTTCAGACATCCTTGCAAAATACTGGTTCTCAAATCCATTGGACCTGAAAGGCAGATAAAAAGACCACAATAGGGGTCAGGTAAGAGCATACTGAATTTTTTTCCACAAGGCAGGGTGGTACAATTTATGCCATAAATATCAGATTTGTTCTATCCAAACTGATTTTGATGATCATCATTTCCTGTAGCCAAGGTGGCTGACAATCACTATCCCTGTAGCTAAACTTGCAGGCACATTGATGCACACTGTCAAAATTAGAGAAACAGAAAATTACCTATTGTTTAAATCAAGTTTTCAGGTTAAACATTTCTCACAAATTTTTGATGATTTTTCTAATCTTCCCTTTACTCTCTATATGATAAATATAATCCTGAGATTTGATAAATATAATCCTGAAATCTCACAGTTTTCATTGTGACCACTAAGCTCTTTTACAAAGACTGATCGGGAAAATACATGTTCCTAGGAATCACCTGAAATATGAGAAAATGCTTGTTCGTAGGCTGATTTGGATACTTCATTGTATTTTCCATTTACATACTTAACTGACCAGTTTATAACAGTTTACGCATGGATGGAAAACCTATGGCCCCCCCAGCTCCAGCCAAAGCTAACTTAGGTAATGGCTTTATCATGGGGACACTTACCTGTCCACACCATCCCAGCGGTACCCTGGCCCTATATTAAATCTGTTAAGAGGAGGGTTAGGACCCTTGTATCTCGGACGCTCTAGAAAAGAAGTAAAAAAAAAAAAAAAAGTCAAGTTATCACACAATAGCGAATGGCAAGGTTCTAAAAAAATTTTTTTTTTATACATATATATATATATATATATATATATATATATATATATATATACATACACACACACACACACACACACACACACACGATGATTCGCTTTACCTTTCTTTCCTTTGCTTTCTTTTTCCATCTTCTTTTTCAGGAACTTTGCCATAGGGTCCCCCTCTCTCTCCTGTTCTCGCAACATGCGGTCCAGATCCTCATCATCGATGTACCTAGCAAGAGGCTTTGTCATCTCTCGGGCAGCATCCTCCATATTCTGTTTCTGCTGTTCCTGTTGGGCCAAACTGAAGGAGACAAAAATGCATAACATTAGCACATAAACCTTAGCTTCTAAAGAAAGTTGTCCACCAACTCTTTGTGGAAGTACTAACTTAGATGGTGCACCTCTTACGACATGTCGAACTTTATTGCCCGTTTAAGTCACATCAGAAGCTTGTACTTTGTAACCTTTTTTCTTGCAATATGCTTCAGTAATGGACATACCCCTTAGCACACGGAGTGGAAAATAGTACATTAGGGCTAGCAAAGAGCTTAATGCAGCAGCTGTGTTCCATTACCTAGACTGGATACCACTGTGTCCACTTCTCTACTAAGAGCAGGGTTAGCTATGTAAGTCTGCAATGTAATTCAGGGTATGTGAAAAATGAAGAATTTCGAACCCAAAAAAAGCATATTTATAAATAGTAGTTATCCAGGATTAGATAAAAACACAGCTAGTTTCTTGCAAAAACAGCACCACCCTTGTCCTCAGGTTTTGTGTGGTATTACATACAATTCAGCTCCATTCACTTCAATGGAACTGAACTAAAATCAACACACCCAAACTGAGTACAAGAGTGTTGCTGTTTCTGGAGGAAAGCGGCCATGTCTAGATAACCCATTTTAATGGACTAGTGCTATTTTCAATACACTTTAATCTAAAATAGTAGTTTGAAGGGAGAGGGTCAGCTCTAGAGTAGTGTTTCTCAGCTCCAGTCCTCATAGCCCACCAACAGCTCATGTTTTCAGGATTTCCTTAGTAATTCACAGGTGATATAATTTTAGTCAGTACATCAGGTATTCACACAGGTGTTGTTTAACTGGGATATCCTCAAAACATGACGAGGGTACATGAGGACCGGAGTTGAGAAACACTGCTTTAGATCACGCTCAGAGCAGGAGGCTGCGTTGAGCCTCAGGATTATAGATGAGCGACTTTACAGCACATTTGGGTTTGCACAATCCCGATTGCTGTGCATCTGAATCCAGCTGCCTGGAGAAGATGGATGCAGTCCCAGGAACGCCTGGAGAACAACAGTCAATGTGCTCTCAATACCAATGACACAAGTAAGAAGTAACACTTGCAGACGTTCAGACTTCTCCACCATTCCCTGGCCGTAAGGCATGGTGGAAGAGGCATGTCCGGCTATGATTGTTTGTGCCTTGTCTGAACACAGCTCTATTCCTCTGCTGTGGAAATAAATCTTCACCACACCCATCTCTTCCTTTTGGATGTCAAACTGTTTTGCTTCTGTGATTGACAGCCTTCAATACCACTGTAGCTTTCCCTGTTTCTTTTGTGTGTTGCTGGGATATCAGAGTCCTGTCCAATCTTGCCTGGAGCGGTTTCCTGGCATCCCATAAACAGTTTACTAACCCAGCCACAAGTGCTTGCTTTTAGTCTCAGTTTGAGCACTTAGCGTTTCCTTCAACATTCCTTGTTGTTCTGACTCTCAGCTATTGCTATTTGACTATTCCCAAGGTTTTGAACTTGTATTGTTTCATAGGTTCTAAAACCTTGGCTAGTTTACTACCCATATTTGCTTGTTCGTCTTGTCTGCATTCTGTGTATTCACCTTTGGGACAGAAAGGGGCAGTCACCAAGTCGTCTATCACTTAGGGTAGTTGAGGCAAATAGGTAGGGACAGCTGGGTTTATCTTTAGGACTCCCTGTCCTTGTCTCCCCCCTCCCTCCGAGCTTTAATGCAGCAGTGATTGGCATAACATAAGGGCTACATAAGCGCAATACAATTGGGCATTCGGTGCATTTTTTTTTTTTTAATCAATTGTACCCTGAAGGAGCTGCAAAACAAGGGTCCGTGGAGTCTCGGTTGCGAGTCTCAAAACACGAGATAGCCAGATATCGCCAGCCTGTTGCCACGGGGTGCCTCCATGATGGGGAGAGCACCACACCACCCTGATAAATAGCCCCTTAAGTCCCACTCGGTTGCGAGTATTGGAACATAAACAGGGAAATACCAGGGTGGCCCCTTTTTGTCAATGTCTAACTCAAGGTACGAGTATTGCGATCATGACAAGGGGCAAAAACTCCGAAACGGCTGTCTGTGGATGGAGGCCTGCCTTGGCAAGCCCTTGTCATGATCGCAATACTCGTACCTTGAGTTAGACATTGACAAAAAGGGGCCACCCTGGTATTTCCCTGTTTGTGTTCCAACACTCGCAACAGAGTGGGACTTAAGGGGCTATTTATCAGGGTGGTGTGGTGCTCTCCCCATCATGGAGGCACCCCATGGCAACAGGCTAGAGATATCTGGCTATCCCGTGTTTTGAGACTCGCAACCGAGACTCCACGGACCCTTGTTTTGCATATTTAAATTTTTGGGGGCATCAGTGGACACTCTTGATTGAGTACTTCACTGGAGTGTTTTTCACTGTTCTCCTTGAGTTCAGTGATTACTGTGTTTTGTTGGTTGATTTGTCATTACCCTGAAGGAGCTGCCCTACATAAAGATTGGATATTTTACAATTATACAGCTGGCATCACAAAACAGAAGCCCATACATAATAGCAGAGTTCCTTTTAACTCCCCATATGCCTCAGCTTTCAGGGCTTCATTGGACTTTATAACTTACCCTTTGCCCCATCTGGCATACATCTCATCCTTCTTCTCCTGTAAAGCCTGCTTCTGTAGTTGCTGTTCACGTTCAGAATTTAAGTCTCTGCGTTTGCCACTTTTGTCTCGAAAAACTGTCTCTATATTCCTTGATTCATCTGAACAGAAACACATGTTAAAGAAACCAGTATGACAACAATACTCCAAACCCAAATTTTTTTTTATCCCTCCCCCCGCTGCATGCTTCTGCATATACTTACCAATGATGATCGGTGTACCCCTTTTTCGTTCTCCAGGGCTATTGAAGGTCAGAAGTCAGAGTCTCCAATGCATCTCTATGAGGGCGCTCTCAAAGAGATGCATTAGAGACTCTAATTTACGACCTAGCTAGCTGCAGAGCTGAAGGTCTCTAGGGGGCCCAAAGCATTTAAACCACCAGACACCGATTGTCAATGGTAAGGATATGTGCCAGCCTGCAGCGGGGGAGGGATATAATATAAATATAAATATATAAATATATATATATATATATATATATATATATATATATATATATATATATGGACTGCTTTTTTAAAGGGGTTTTCCCATCTTATCCACAAGATAGGGAATTATCTAATCTGAACGGAGCAATGACACGCACTTTTGGTAAGTACTAACAACTGTATACTGAAAACATCCCACTAGATATGTGTTTTGATGATCATCAGACCCAGACATCTGGCCCCAATCCTGCTGCCCAATATACTCTACCCCATAACAGGCATCATTGTTACAAGAGAATCATGTTTTTCACTCCACTGGCCATGGGTTTTCATGTTACGGCTGTTCAGTGTACAAGCCTTTATGATGATTCCTTTATGTTACAGGTCATTAAATCCTAGTAAATTAATTCTATATCATCTAACAAAGTCCAGGAAGATTTGTAGCCTCACAGATATATGAAGGAGGAAACGGATACTTGTCATATTGACACTTGTATAAATTTTCTTGTGTCATTCTATCAATATCATTCTGTCTCTGTACCTGGATCAATATCTTTACATTGTCACAAATCCTTATTTATACATTGCCCAAATATTCCAGAGCAATGTTTTTCTTTTATACACTGGGTATATTCGCTTTCACGCCGTAAAATGTGCATTTTTTTACATCACAAATTGGACAACTACCAACAATGACAATTTGGTCAATACTCACACAGCATGCAGCAGTCAGCGTAGATTTGAGTTTAACACTGCATGGGCAACCAAACATGAGACAAATATATCGAGGCATAGTTTGACTTAAAGCTGTATTCCTACCTCAGCTTGTTATCCACTATCTATATAACAAGCTGATCTCTGGAAGTCAAGCAGCTGAGATGCAATCATCCCCACAAAAAATTGAGTGCCCAGCGCACTAGGGGTCCATCCATTCTCTATGGAGCCGCCAAACGTTCAACAGGTCAATAGAGAGAGCATGGGGCACAGGCGCGGAAAGCACTCCATTCACTCTGTTGCCATGCACTGAAGATAGGTGGGGGTATTGGCGGTCAGACCCCTAGCAATCAGTTTGTTCATAAGCTAAGATGGGAATAACCCTTTAAGACCAGCCAAACTTCGGCACAGGTAAAAGTAAAAAAAATAAAATAAAAATAAAGCCTGGCTCTCGACTGTTCGTATAATTTGTACTGCAGCAAAATATATCGCTCCTGGCCGCACATCTCCCTGTGTAAACAGGGGATGTGCAGCCGATAGCAATACTTAAAATGAGTGCACAAATGATACAGTTATCGTTTGTGCAGCCCAGCCACTTGATTCATCGCACCTTCTAAACTGCACTGCAAACGAGTGCCAATCTCACCTTTCAGCAGGTTCACCCCCAAGCAGGAGCCGAAGATTGTTAAAGCGTAACTGTCATTTATTTTTATTGTAGAAATCAGTAGTATAAGCGATTTTAAGAAACTCTGTAATAGGTTTTATCAGCCAAAAAAGCCTCCTTCTGTACTCAAGAAGCAATCTCCCAGCCTCCCCCCCTGACTTCTTATCTGTGCATTATCAGGCAAACACGTCTTTATTACAGAGAAGCCAGTCAAGACGGGCTCTGCTCTCTCCATTCTATTCTTATGGAGGGCGGAGGGGCCGAGGGAGAAGGAAGAGGTGACATGAAGGTCAGCTGTTTGTAGACTGTCTGGGCACCTAAACCGCAGGATTCTGGGGTCAGAAAGGTCAGTGCTTATCTATGAACTTACTGAGAGAAGATTGCAGGGTTTTGTGCTGTGCAGGACTTCTCCGTGCTCAGTCACTCCTAACAGCCCCTGCCCTCTCCATAGCCACACAATGGACAGAGAAATCCTGCTTCTTCTGAAGGGAGGGGGGAGGCTGGAAGATTGCTTTTTCAGCCCAGAAGGAAACTCTTTTGGTTTATAAAACCTATTACAGAGTTTCTTAAAATCGCTTGTACTATTGATATTTAAGGTTTTTAAAAAAAATGACCCTGAAATGACAGTTACGCTTTAAGTCTAAAAGGGCCCTTAGGTTTATAAAAGGTTTTTTGGTTTGTTTTAATGCATGTTCATGTGTTCCCATTTTTCTACTCTACCCAGATTATTACAAAGGGTTAAATAGGATTTTTGTTTCGAAGAATAAACACTATAGCAAGAGCCCCCGAGTGTCAGTATCCACAGATAATCATGCTGCAGGGTTTCACATTGCTATAAATCTAAGATATACATGTAGAAATATACACATTTTCTTCTCACTTTCCAGGTTCTTGTTACTTTTCTCTACTTTCCTCTGTTCTTCTTTCTCTTCCCTTAGAACCTTTGCAGACACCAGGCCAGCTCTGCCACCAGAGAGCATCTGAAAAGGAAAGAACCAGACTGAAAAGAGCTATCTAATAAATATTGTATAAAATAAAGACTCAGAGCAGGATATTTATATAGGACAAGGCATGCTGACCACTGATAAACTTATTTGATTTATTTATTTATTATGCTCCTCTGCTGGACTGTTTTCCAGAAATCTTACTTTTGTTCAATATGGCAATTAGGGTGTTCAGTAGACTAGGGGCAATACTTTACACCTCAGCGCACTAATCCAGCCCCTGCCTCTTTATAAATATGGGGGGGGGGGAGGGGGGAAAAGAGGCAGAATGGCTCCAGGCAGATGACTAACACACATTACAAAGTTATATAACTTTGTAATGTGTGTAAGGGTCCTATTCCACGGGCCGAGCAGGGCCCGATCAACGATGTAAATGAGCGGCGATCTGCTAGATCGCCGCTCGTTTACTGGGCCTATTCCACGGCCCGATGATCGTTGAGCGAAGGCTGCAGGGACATTGTTACCGATGTCCTCACAGCACACATTACCTGTCAGGTCTTCTCCTCCGCGCTGTCTATCTTCAGAATGGTCGGTCAGCTGACAGGCCACACTCGCGGTGGTCCCGGCCTGTGATTGGCTGAGCGCTCCGTCAGCTGACTGGCCATTCTGAAGATATATCGCGCGGGACCCGGGGATGAAGACAGCGCGAAGAAGCCTGGACAGGTAATGTATGTCGCCCGCCACACACCGCTATTCAACCGTAGCGATGCGCGGTGGGGGAACGATAATTTTAGGTCTGGCCCTAAATGAACAATCAGCCGATGACACGATCATCGGCTGATCGTTCTCTCTATTTCACTGAAAGATAATCGGACGAATTGGGCCAAATGGGGCCGATCCGGCCCATTATCGTTACTGTGGAATAGGGCCCTTAGTTAAGGGGGGGGGGGACTGCAGTAGTTGTCCTTTAACTTTTATATTCATAAAAAGAGGCACCAGTGTACTGGAGGGTGAAGTAATGCCCCCAGCATACTATTGTTAAAATCTTCGGCATCCTGGACAATACTGGAAATCGCTGAACTCTTTAGAAAGACCCATTCTTTCACAAATGTCTGTAAAGGCCAACTGCATTGATAAGGGCAGGATTTTATATACCTGTGCAATGTAACTGAATGAAACTCCTGAATTTAATGATTAATACTTGTCCATACAAAGTACATATAGTGCACAATGATGGAACAAAATTTCTCTAATTCCCTAAAAAAAAAAAAAAATCTAATGAAATGGGAACTGTGTGATCAGTCATGCCCCCTGCAGTGGCGCTCTCTTCTTGCCAGTAATGAATCATTCTGGAACATTAGCATGTGAAGCCTTAAGAGTCAAGTTACCACTATAAAAGGTCACATGACCCTATTAATACCTGCGACCCTTCGTTCCTTTTTTCAGATTCAACTCTGCGCCGTGGTGGTGACAAGTCTGAATCGGAGCCTCTTCTCTGTACTTGTCGGGGAGGTGATAAGTCAGAGTCTGACCCTTTGGACTGAATACCTCTTCGAGGTGACACGCGCGAGTCTTTCTGTCGTGTAGCTGCAAAACAGGAGATGAAAGTGTGTGAATGGAACTCCATGTAGCCAAAACTGCTATAAATACAGAAATAAGGCTCAGCATGATTGTAACATTAAGCATAATCAGAAGCAGACTATAGGAAATCTTGGAAACCTTAAATTGGCACTGCCATATCTATCTAACACTTTTGACAGGTCCCTTGGGCCTCAAAGGACTAACTCAGGGGTCATGGTCACTGACAGGCACCTTATTTTAACTAAAGCTGCACATAAGATTTAATCTATATCCTCATCAGAGTACATTCAATACTTTAAGATACCTAACTTTTTTTGCCAACAGTTATCTCTCCCGATTCTTCAATACACTTGAAAGCTTGGCCTGCACAAGTATGAAAGTATTCTTCATAGGAAAAAGGAGCTAGCAGACTTAGCTAAAAGCGGCTTATATTGCCTGAGAACACTGAGTCGGTAGGCTCCTATACACAAATGATGGAACAGTCCTGCCATAATTGGCATAATGAGCCAACATTAACCTAAATTGTATGACCAGCTTTAAAACCAATTCTCATTGGTTTTGCTCATGGTGTGTACTGTAGGTTAGATATTTGACTGGCATTAAGTGCAGTAGGTCATTAGAAGTGAAAGAATTACTACTGATCATGTTAAAGTGAATGTACCATCAAGTACATCACTAAGTTTTTTACATGAATACACCAGCGCAGGGATGCCAGTGCTGCGGTCCTTTTGGTTGAACTGTGACCAGTTTTCCGTGCACAGCGTCTGACTATTCATGGGCCTGGCCCAGGCCGCCCCCAGTGTGCCAGAACCCCCACCCTTCTGCAATGCAGCTCCATTAGATTCAATGGAGCCGGGTCACAGAGAGGAGGGGTTTTGTTACACTGGCCGCCCGCCTCCAGTGCTTCAGGTCAGTACAGTGCCCAGGAGAAGACCAGAGCTGTGCGCAGGAACTGGGCCTGGAGTTCAAAAAAAGGACCCCAGCACTGGCATCATGTAAAAAAAAAACTAAAGCGATGTACCTGATGGTACATTCACATTTAAGACATGTCCATCAAGCTCAAAATCTCTCCTGTATCATATTTATTAGCTTTCAAACCTTTTTTGCGGCTGTCTCGTAATGGTGAAACTGCTCTATTCCGAGGAGGAGAAAGGTCAGAATCAAAATCATGCCGCAAGGAGGAATGTGGAGAACTTTGATGAGATTTCTTCAAATTATGTTTTGATCCTTTAACATAAGAGTTCATTTTTTTTTCTTTTTCATAAGAAACTGAAGAGGAATTTTGATTCTTTGAGTCTGTGTAGTAGGATTTGCAGTTTTTGTTTGGATTGAGATGCTTTTGTCTTTGTGGAGAAGATGAAAGCTTCCTGACTTTTCGAGCAGGGGATGGGGTTGGAGAGTCCAGTCTGTCCCTTCTGGGAGGAGAGGCATCTGGAGAATCCCACCTGCCCTTCCTGGGTGGAGGCGCATCTGGAGAGTCCCACCTGCCCCTCCTGGGTGGAGAAACGTTTGGAGAGTCCCGCCTGCCCCTCCTGGGTGGAGAGGAATCTGGAGAGTCCCGCCTGCCCCTCCTGGGTGGAGAGGCGTCTGGAGAGACCCGCCTGCCCCTCCTGGGTGGAGAGGCGTCTGGAGAGACCCGCCTGCCCCTCCTGGGTGGAGAGGCGTCTGGAGAGACCCGCCTGCCCCTCCTGGGTGGAGAGGCGTCTGGAGAGTCCCGCCTGCCCCTCCTGGGTGGAGAGACATCTGGAGAGTCCCGCCTGCCCCTCCTGGGTGGAGAGACATCTGGAGAGTCCCGCCTGCCCCTCTTGGGTGGAGAGTCCCATCTGCCCCTCATGGGCGGTGAGGAGTTTGGAGAGTCCCGCCTGCCCCTCCTGGGTGGAGAGTCCCGTCTGCCCCTCATGGGCGGTGAGGAGTTTGGAGAGTCCCGCCTGCCCCTCCTGGGTGGAGAGGCGTCTAGGGAGTCCCATTTGCCCTTTTTTAGTGGAGAGTTTCTTCTGCGTACTCTGGGTGGAGAGGCATCTGGGGAGTCACGTCCGCCCCTCCTGGGTGGTGAGGCATCCGGGGAGTCTCGTCTGCCCCTGCTGGGTGGAGAGGCGTCTGGGGAGTCTCGTCTGCCCCTCCTGGGTGGAGAGGCGTCTGGGGAGTCTCGTCTGCCCCTCCTGGGTGGAGAGGCGTCTGGGGAGTCTCGTCTGCCCCTCCTGGGTGGAGAGGCGTCTGGGGAGTCTCGTCTGCCCCTCCTGGGTGGAGAGGCGTCTGGGGAGTCTCGTCTGCTCTTCTTTCTTGATGGAGTCAGTTGCCTTTTGGGAGGAGGGGAATGGTCTGAAGAATCATGTCTGGCTCTTCGAGGTGGTGAAGGGTCTGGAGAGTCATGCCTTGACCTTCGAGGTGGAGAAGGGTCTGGAGAGTCATGCCTGGCCCTTCGAGGTGGGGAAGGTTCTGAAGAGGCAGGAGAACTGTGACCAGTCTTAGCAGCAGAAGAGACATCTTCTGTAGCACTATAGAGAATGTAAAAAATAAATAAAGACTGAGATAACAAAATCATGAAGACTAACTAAACATTGTATTATCTAAAAAGAAGAAGCAGTCAAGAAAATCTGCTCTATAGTGAGGGTCAAGAAGTCATATAAAAGATTTATTATTTTCAAGCTGTCCTAAAAGTTTTTACTAGGGGCACCAACAGCAATTTGCTCTCATTTAATCAAATCCGTTTTAGTTTTATTTTTCTTTCTTTTATCATTTTTTTTCTTGCTACTTTCTGGATGGGGAGGTCCTTGTGAATTGCACTGAATCTTCTAAAATTATCAACTAATTCTCATTGCTTAAGGAAGTACTCAGTTTTTCCCGCTGAATGCTCTCACCGCTACTACCAAACAACCAGCTCAGCTAATCGCAGGAAATTGCAGCAAGTCGAGTATACGCTGAGTATATCTCCCCCCCCCCCCCCCCAATACATATGCATTGCACTATGCATGACGGCATATTTTTGTTGCAAAGTTCTATACATTGTGCTACATTACCTCAAACATTGCTCTTTGGATCTTTCATCTTCAGGGGACTCATCACCTACAACAAATTAGACATCTGCAGTCAATAAATCTCTTCTTAAGGTCTTAATAAAAAAAAATCAAGAATAAGGCAAAGAACATATTTGTAATTTACTTAGCTCACCAAAAATTACTCCCTATCCCCCAAAACAAGCTCTGTCTCCTATCCCTGCATAGTGTTATCCTTCCTCATCCCGCTAGCTTGTCATTAGCAGCAGAGGTTCAGCTCTTACTGTAACATCTCTCTTGCTGACCTGCTGCTTTCGTCTATTTCTGCTCACAGAGTAGCTTGTGATGCCAATGTATCTGTAACCCCTTTTCCATCCACATGCCATCTATAGTGCTGTACTGTAAATCCTTTTCCAGCACAGTGCCAGTCTGTTCAGTGGAATGCACGTTTACCAGTGCTATGTCATGTCATAGTAGTAAGAGGTAAGTGCTGTGCTGTGAGCGGCCAGACGACTTAGGAAAGAGAAGAGATTGTGTCTGTACTCCTGGCAAAGAGCTCAGCCCTGGTACTGCCCTCTGAAATGGGGGAGACTCTGGTGTTTAGTGACAAGGTCATTTTTGGGCTCTCAATGAGATCATCACTCTAAAAGGTTAATCTAACAAAACAATGAACATTTTTAAAATCCTTCTAAAATTACGGGTATGCTATAGTTCCTAATTAATCTCTTTCATCAGGTGGTGTCAAGTGAATTTTAACATTGTCCTTTCAGTCAAACTTTGCAATATTTACTGGAAAATAATGCACCTTTATCCAGTGGTCAATTTGCTAATAGATAATAAGGTAATTAACAAAAATACAAAAAAGGTTGCACCATTTAAAAATCCCCGATCACAGTCTTTTTCACTGCTGGGGCTCCAAGAAATCAGCTGTACTCTGTGGTAAGTCGGGCAGCCATACACTCCTATCATAGTAGAACACGCTTCTTTTTTGAATCAACTGGATCTCCCTGTAATGCATGTATGTGTGGGATCCTCCAGAGAGTAAGGGCCCTATTCCACGGGACGATTATCGTTCGCATAATCATTAACGATAAATGATCTAAACGACCGCTATTGCGAAAGACCTGAAATCGTTCACCCATTTACATGGAACGATAATCGTTCTTGCGGTCGTCTTGTCGCTACTGCGTTTGTCACTACTGCGAACGACCGAACGACGTCTTATTCAATGCGAACGATTTGTGAACGAGCAACGATAAAAATAGGTCCAGGTCTTATTAAACGATCAACGATTTTTCGCTCGGTCGTTTATCATTAACTGCTATTCAACTGAACGATTATCGCTTAGATTCTAACGATTTAACGATAATCTGAACGATAATCGTGTCGTGGAATAGGGCCCTAACAGACACTAAGTAATACATTTCTCACCTTTTATCACCTTCCACTTATTGCTGTTCCTGAACTCTTCCATGCGCTTGATCTCCTCCGGACGTTCGTCTACAAACTCTGCCACCTGTACAGTAAAAAAGAAAAAAAAGCCTGTGATGCACTAAACCCCCCCAGTGTGGGCCCTTCATTTACACAAAAGTGAAACTGTATACAGCAATATTTAGTCATCTGCTAAATGTTTTAGAACTGTAGAAAACCCAGTCACTTTTTTGTGACTTCAGTAGGTTAAGTGTCTGCTAGGGAAGAATGGGGGAGCCTTGCTAAAGAGGGGGGGAGGAGGGGGGGGGGGGAGGTGGACTTGCTATTGTTACCTTTGTCGTAAGCACACCTTACTCAATCAGTTCAGAGGTGGTGAATACCCAATTCCCCAGTCACCTTCTGCCTATAAGATCCCCTACATCCGATATCTAATTTGGAAGTTATGTTCCTTTATTCTGTGAGATGGCATATGGTCCACTGTTGAGGCACTGGCAGGAATAGAGAGTGGAATGGAACTCTCTCTTTACCTAAATTAGCCTCCTCTAATCATAAAGAAGTTGCAACCTACCAAACTCCATATTCTACATAAGGGGTAGCACCATAAATTCCATTGCAACTACGGTATTTAAACAAATGCCATAAATACATCTTCTCTTGCTTTGACAATGCGCAAAGGTCCTCCGTTTCTGGGATCACATCTATACAGCCCTGTCCCAGAATACGTCTTATCTTTCTTGACCCAGAGGACTATGTGTCAATGTAGGTTCACTCTTTTTCCACAGAATTCCTATGTTCTGCTAAAATAAAGTGACTGCCAAGAACGGTCTCACTTCTACACTTGCAAAATGGAAGGCAATCAGTCACGCTCCCCTATTGTACAAGAACTTGCCACACAATCCTCCCAGCTACATTTTACAGAATCTAGGATTGCATGCTCCATTCTTCCTCCTCGGAACCTCATAGGACCTGCTCCAACATCAGCTGCAACACATGTTCTGCCCTTTAAGATCCTTCTAGACAGGACGATTTTTTGCACTGGTGCTCGCTTGCAGTACCTTTAGAAGGTACAATTAATTGAGCCGCACAATCCACCCCTGTATTGTTTACGCGGCCATATAAATACATTGCTGTCAGCCGCACATCCCCTGTTTATTCAGAGAGCTGTGCGGCCGTTAAACAATAATTTATTGGACTGCTCAAAAGATGTGATCCCATAGCCGATTGCTGACTTTTACATGAGCCGATTATCGGCCCTATAGAGCATCTGTAGCATAGCATAGCTTTCTACTGCAACGTCATGTACCAGGCTGAGCAACTACCATCTCAGCCAATAAGTGACTGAGGTGGGACATCATCGCAGTCACCGAGTGGGCAATTGCTCAGCCTGGTACGTGACGTCACCGCTGGACGAGCCAGGTAGGTGATGTACCAGATGAAAATGAGTCCCGATGACCTACAGAGGCACAGGGATGGGGATGGGTGAGTATAGTTTGTTTATTAAAGGGGTTATCCAGCGCTACAAAACATGGCCACCTTCGCCCACTCTTGTATCCAGATTGAGTGGGGTTTGAAACTGCAAACCACACCTGAACTGGAGAGGAGTGGTGCAAAAGTGGCCATGTTTTTGTAGCACTGGATAACCCCTTTAAAATCTTGGTGTAATAAGTTTTCTATTATAACTCACATCACATAGTACTTATCACATATACTCACCACTGGCTCGTCTTCCTCCTCCACAGGTTCATCTTTTTTTATAGGTTCCTTCTTCCAGTCGTCTGCATCATCATCTACTATTCGCATCCTAATTGTAGGATAAGGGTTATTACAGCAGTACAGCAAGTTCAGACATATTACAATATGTGTTTATGTTGTTTAAAGTGGCTGTACCACCAGGCCCAGGCAGAAGCACTGGAGGCGGGCCGACCCACCCTTAGTGGGAAGAAACCCCAACCCCTCTATGACGTGACTCCATTAGAATCAATGGAACCCTATCATAGAGGGGCTAGGGTTTCCTCCCACTAAGGGTGGGTCGGCCCACCTCCAGTGCTTAAGCCTGGGCCTGGTGGTACTGTCACTTAGTTGTTTCCCTCAACATCTGCAATTTCCCAATGAAGTTAATGGGGAAAAGCCACAAAAAACTGCATTTCCTGGCACTACTATGAATGTTCTACCATTCTGAAATCCCCAACACAGGTCAATCCACCACTTGTTATTCTCAAGGTGCTCATACACATTAGGCTAATGCCAGTAATGTAAGGTATATGGCCACCTCTTGGAGCACGATGAGCTCATCATATGTATGGAGAGGGCTGGAGACATAACATCAGCCATGCTAATGTTAAGCTGAAGGTTTATTAAAGTCAATTAATTTATTGGAATTTTATTTTAAGTTTTTCAAGCTGTCTGATCCTTGTATGACTAAACAGACAACAGATCATATCCCTACAATACCTGTCACAGTGTACAGCCCCGCCCCTGAATGGTAACACCCACTTGACTATTTAGATCTACCTTTTGGGTATGAGTAATAGAGGAGTGGGTACATGACAGAGATATAAGAACACACGCTCCACAATTGGTCCTCTGTGAACAATAAAATCATTGACCAAAACAGGTCAGGAGAGGACAGGGGCCATTCTTAAAGTGTAAGTTTTTGTTGACCGGTTTATCCCAAAACTTAAAGGGGAGCTCCAGACACTGTGACCCCAGCAGACGTGTCGCAAGGTGGAGGCACAGTTCTAATAGTACAAATATATAGTGACATAAGAGCCAGTCTCTGGGTGGAGCTGATCTACATCTTTGCTGGGACTTGTGGTACAACACGGACTGCACCATCACTGGAGGGGGCGTCCCTACACGGTGCATGACATCTACTCCTCTCTTACCCCTTTCCCTCGGGTCTCTTCTTCTTTTTCTTCTTCTTCTTGGCGGCTCCATCCTCTACACTCCCCGGATCCAGATAGCGCTTCAAGTATTCCGCTTTAGAGATCCCCTGTAGTGAACTTGCGGGCGCTGACATGTTACCAGAGGCGGAAGTCAAAGTCAACAATCACTTCCGGGTTACTGATATTTGCCTATGGTTCGTAAGGGCGTGCGCAGGGAACTGATGACGTCACGGCCTGTGATGCGGCGTCCAATCAGTGCGCAGGCGGCAGACTGTTACATTAGAAAGTGGGGGTAGGTAGTGTGCAGCTGGTGGTACAGTCCGAGGGCCATGTGGTTGCCATGGCTGCAGTAGAATATACTCGTGCGGTGCTGCTCACTGATAGCACACGGGGATTATTTCTTCTACTCTTTACAGTGTATCAGTTGTGGATGAATAAAGAGCAGGGGTCGTGGTTGTTTATGTAATGCAGCAATAGGGAACCTTCCGCCCCTCAGATGTTGCATAACTACAATTCCCATCATGCCGGGACAGCCAAAGCTTAGGCATGATGGGAAGTGTCGTTTTGCAACAGCTGAAGGTTCCCCATTCCTGGTGTAATGTATAAAAGCTACAGGAGAGGCTTCATGTTCATCCATACTACAACTCCCAGCATGCTCTTACAGATCCCATCTTGCTGGGAGTTGTAGTTTCATAAAAATAAAAAACCTTTTGTATGTGGCTGAAGAGCTGTGTCACATGACTTCTCCAGTCTGATGCTCCTTAGATATCATTCTGATTAGACAAAACCTATACTGGGATGGGGACCAGTGATCTCCAACCTTTCCATTTGTTGCAGGACTACAACTCCCAGCATGCCCCAACAGTTGTCATTCATCACTAGGTTACAGTTTTGCATGTGGATAGATGTAGAACTGTGGGTGCTAGGCCTTCTGATGCGCCCCTGTAATATACCGGTGGATGGCCCATTATCATGGATGCCACTAATTCTGTATGGAGGTAGTGATTGCTTCTCCTCATTTGTCTATTTTCTATCAGATCCTTGACAATAGTCGGCCAGTGTAGGGCGGCTTTAAAAAGGTTTGTTTGGGATAAATCCATAATTGAGGATGCTGCAAGACATGTTACAGTAATGTATACTTAAGTGTCCCGTTCTGCCTGCTCTTAAAGAAGTCCGGTAAACATTTTTATTAAAAGTATTGTATAGCCTCCCAAAAGTTATATAAATCACCAATATACATTTATTACGGGAAATGCTTATAGGGTGCCTTCACACCTACCGGATCCACAGCGGATCTCACTTCTGCAGATTCGAAGCGAGAACCGCTGCGGATCCAGTACCATTCACCCCTATGATAGCACATATTCGCAGCGGGATGTTAATCCCGCTGTGAATATGTGCTTTAACCCCTCGCTGTCCGCAGCCCCGCCGCCACATTAACCCATTCACGGCCGCATCCCCCCAACCCACGCCACATCCAGCAGCCCGCCGCCGAGAGCATAAAGTACCTGCTCGGCGGCGCGGCTGCAGTGAGGCTCCCGGCTCCGGTCCCGCTCATTAGCGGAACCGGAGCCGGGAGCCTCACTGCAGCCGCGCCGACGAGCAGGTACTTTATGCTCTCGGCCGCGGGCTGGAGGATGCAGCCGGGGATAGGGGATGCGGGCTGTTGCATGCGGCGGAGGAAGTGGGGATGCGGCCGAGGATGGGCTAATGCGGCGGGACTGTGGACAGCGAGGGGTTAAAGCACATATTCACAGCGGGATGTTAATCCAGCTTCGAATATGTGCTATCATAGGGGTAAATGGTACCGGATCCGCAGTGGTTCTCGCTTCAAATCCGCAGAAGTGAGATCCGCGGTGGATCCGGTAGGTGTGAAGACACCCATAAATTGCTTTTTTTCCCTGCACTTACTACAACATCAAGGCTTCACTTCCTGGATAACATGGTGATGTCATAACCAGACTCCCAGAGCTGTGCAGGCTGTGGCTGCTGGAGAGGATGATGGCAGAGGGATGCTCAGTGTCCCTCCAGTGCCCTGTGTCCCTCAGTGTCCCCCTGCCATCATCCTCTCCAGCAGCCACAGCCCGTACAGCTCTGGGAGTCGGGTCGTGACATCACCATGTTATCCAGGAAGTGAAGCCTTGATGCAGTAGTAAGTAAAGGGGAAAAAGCGTTTTATAAGCATTTCCCATAATATGTGTATAATAGGAATTTGTATACTGTTAGGGGGGGGGGCAATACAATACTTTAATTAAAAAAATTTCGCCGTGCTTTAAGCACCATCAGTGTTTCAGCCACAGGCTGGACCCATGGTTGCAGCCTTAGGGCCCTATTCCACGGGCCGAGCAGGGCGCGATCAACGATGTAAGCGAGCGCCGATCTGCCGATCGTTACCGATGTCCTTGCAGCATACATTACCTGCAGGGCTTCTCCTTCGCTCTTGTCTTCCTCCCGGGCCCTGCGCACTCTGGCTTCAGAATGGCCTATCAGCTGAAAGGTCACTCAGCCAATCACAGGCCGCGGCGGTCCTGGCCTGTGATTGGCTGAGAACTCCGTTAGCTGACAGGCCACTCTGCAGCTAGAGCGCGCGGGACCCGGGAGGAAGACAGAGCGGAGGAGAAGCCCTGCAGGTAATGCATGCTGCACTTCTCAAATCGTCGGTCGCCCGCCGTGCACCGCTATTCCACCGTTGCGATGCCGATTCGGCCGATTATCGTTCCTTTGGAATAGGGCCCTTAGGGAATCCTGGAAAACAACTTCAGCCACTGGTAATCAAAAGACAAACCTGAACATACTTGAAGTTCGCTCATCTCAGGAGCTGTCCAGAACAGGAGCAAAGCTCTATTACTCTAAACAGGTCCTGATATGGACAGAGGTGGCAGAGCAGGGAATCAGGTCAGATTGGAGAGAACTACATTTCTTCCTCCAAAAAGATACAAAACTGAGATTGAAGTTATTGAAATTAAAGTTTTCTTTTCCAAAATACCCCTTTAATAACACTGGGACCTCCTTATAACATACGCAGTATTTTTACAGGAGCCCTGGACCACAAAGTGCCACATTAAAGGACCACCTTCAGAAGATGTGGCAACAATCTACAAGAAACTCATTGTACATTTTTCATATTTAATATTAGTAAACAAACACCTCAACATTCACAGCTTGGTAGATACAAAATGTTATCCATATATCTAGATAAGTATATTGCCCAGTAATGTAGAAAGAAAACTCGCACCCAAGTCAGCATAAAAAACAAAACTCTGCTTTATTTGAAAAGGAAAAAAAACATGACATAATCCTCCACTTTAAAGAGAAAGAAAAAGTCTTCTGCATCCAAGCATTCACACTGGTTGGTTATGCAGATTTCGCTGCACGTATGTGAACCACGCAGTGTGAGGGAAAAAAACAAACAATACTTACAAATGATTAGCCGCGTTTCTGCAGCAAGTATGGCTGAAGCCTAAATAGCAGCAAAACTGCACTTCCAACGCTCCATGTAAATATACTTCTACAAATTCATCTTCCACACAATAATACATATGCAGTACTTAAAGTAGGACTCTCGTAGTGCATACATTCATTAAAGCTTAAGGGTAGCTTCACACGAACCAGATCCACGCTGCGAGTTTGCAGCGAAATCTGCAGTGGATCCGGGTAGTGTGAAGGTCTATGGGGTTACATATTCGCTGCAGAATTTTCATTTCACTGCGGATATGTAAGCCGTCCCCTTTAACCCCCGCCGCATACATTACCTGCTCGGCACAGCGGCTGTGCGTGAGGCTCCCGTCAGTCCCAATCAGCCAATCGGTGCTGCTATGCACTGATTAGCTGATGGGGAGCGAGGGGAGCTGGGAGCCTCACACACAGCTGCGGTGCCGAGCACACAGCCGCAGTGCCGTGAAATCCGCTGCGGATCCAGTATGTGTGAAGCTACCCTAAAGGGGTATTCCCATCTTAAAGAAGTGCAATATGCTGCAGGTCCCTACACATCTAGTTGGTAGGGGTAATACTATGCAAGGACAGACAGAACCTTCAGGATCAATGAGGCTCCAACCATCACAATACGCCAATGAGATAGGAATACTCCTTTTTTCTTTTTTAAAGCATTTTCTTGTAACAAGTTGTAAGCAAGCAACAAAAGCTCATCAACCAATCCTGTACAGTTAGGGGCAGAAAGCCCTGACTGTCTTACAGTCCATTATCAGTAAAGAAAAGAGAAATATCAAGAGTGATTGCCTTCATATTAACAATACACTTTGTTATCAGACAGTGCCCAGTACATTTAGGGCTAAAACATCTGTTATGGTGGAACGTACTATGGATGTGCCTCTGTAGTGCTCTGCGATTCACAGAACACTGCATGCAAGATTACAGAACAGCTAAGTTAAAAAAAAAAAAAAAAAAAAAAAAAAAAAAATGGAGCTGCAACGCACTTCTAAAGTAGTTTTAAATCAGTAGAGATGGGAAATCCTTGAGCCTGGGTACATCCGCAGCTGAAGGCTCTGCTTTGATTACTAGTGTCTGAAGAAGCTGGATGCAGTGCTGGACAACATCCTGGATACAGCCTATGGATCCATATTTTCCAGGCCACCTTAGGGCTGCATTCAACGTCTTCAGCCACCGGTAATCAAAGCAGAGCGTTTGGATGAACCCGGACATGCTCAAGGTTTGCTCATCTCTAGTTATCACTATGGAGTGTAATGTAAACTCTGTTCTGTAGGGAGAAAAAAAAAAAACACGCAACATTCACTGCAGCTCCTGGCCACAATGCAGTGAACAGAGCAAACTGCTCCTAGCCCTGTCCGCAGCAGAGATCTGGCTACAGCAGCCTTGCAAAACAGCTAAGCAATGAGGGCGCTGGTTGTCAGCATCCTGCCCACTGATCAGCCATTGATAAAGGTAAGCAGAAGATTTGAAGTGTTCAATCCTTTAGTTAAATATAGATGCAGATCCTGCATGTGTGATTGACTCCAAAGGAAAATTTATGTGTGTGGCTTTGCTGCCGATTTTGCTTTATAAAGACTGCTGCCAGCCCTAAATAGCCATCAAGAAGACAAGAAGAGCCACACCTGTGCTTTTCTTCATGCAGCTTGCTTTTTGAAGCGGTTATTGAGGATTAGAAAAAGCACAGCTACTTTCCTGCAAAAACAGCGCCACCACTGTCCTCAGGTTGTGTGTGGTATTGCAATAAAACTCCAATATTTTAATAGAGCTAAACAGCAACCCCCAAACCCAAACTGAGGAATGGAAAGGTGGCATCTTGGGGAAAGCAGCCATTTAGGGCTCTCAGTAAGCCATTTAGGGCTCTCAGTAGTTTTGACAGCTCATTGTCTGCCACCTTATGTTCTAATATGTGGAAGCCTTCAACAACTGTGTTCCCCTCCACAAAGTGAATGGTGCTGTCCTGGTGCAGATGACACTTTGCTCTAGCCACTACCTGGAATATCGCACATTACTGCCATATCCATGTAATATTTCCCCAATGTCTTTACAGATACCACAGTTAGTAATTTAACCCTTACCTACTTGGGTACACAAAGCTGTCTACAATCATTGTTACATGACGACATCGGTCAACATGAGGATTGTATTGTATTCTTTTTTTTTTTAAAGGGAAAAAAAACCCCTAAGAAATACACCCTTTTTTCTTTTTAAATCTGTTAACATAAAATCCTGGTGTTCTGTGAATAGAACCCTCTCCCAGCACTGTGGGTATTTTAGATTCCACGTCTGAAATATGTCCATGATATCTAACATTAAAAAAGGTACGAAAAAGGTCAGGAAAGCAAATGGGGTGCCCTATCTTGAGTACAAGAACCATAGGATAGTATTATACAATGGGTGCCTATAGCCTCCTGGATTCATATAGAAGAATGGTTATCCCTCAGCACATCTGGTGAAGCAGCTGTCAGACTTTTGTTACAGAAGCAGATCACAGAAGGTCCCTCTGCTTTCTTTCCATACAGTAACACTTGAGCCATAGGCTGCTAGCAACCATCTTCTATCTGTCCTTCATAACCTTCAGTTTTCATGTCATTGAGTCCCAAGTCTTCATTCTGTTCAAATGATCGCTCATATTTCTCCACTTTCATTTCAGGATCCTCCTCTGGTGCATACACATTCTGCAAAGTAAGGAGATGATAATAATTTAAGCATGACTTGGCCAGCTCGGTTTTCACACAAAGCTTAGCATCCATGCGTTCATATTGTGGTCAAATCCAGATATAACGATATGAACAAATAGTATCAGATTCCACAAGGCTGCTAGTAAACTCACCGTGGAGCCAAGACTCTCAACCATTGTACACGCTGCTTCACACATATTGCACTCATGTAAAAAATAATCTTAGAAACAATTTTCAATATACCTGGAGATAGCTGTTTCCCGCTGGATCGTCCAGAATAAAATGAGCTTTCATGTGTCCTTCTAAGATCTGCAGGTGAGAAAAAAAAAAATAAGGAAACAAAGGCAAATGAGCAAATAAAAAAGAACAAGGATTCAAACACCAAGGTGTTCAGGAACTGGAGTATTGCTGTACTTAACCTGTTCCCCACTGACTTATGAAGAATCTATTATCACTAGAGTAAATATTCTGACCACCAAAAACTATTAAGCAAACTGATACTAGTGTGAACAGCAATAAAGATTTTGTAAAATGACAAATTTCACTCATATAAAAAGGAAGCAAAGACATTAAAACCACAGACCGTCTGTCAGTATTCTTATTTACCTGATCAATTTTTTTGCCAAATTCCTGCAGCTTCCCCTTCCTGTCTGATGTAACGCTGTCACCAAGAGTAAAGGGGTTTTTGTCAACCACCTGTAGGAACATGAGCAGAACATATACAAAGGCTAAGGTATGTAGTACATATAGTCTGGATCACGGTTCTTCTAAATTACAACATCTAAGCTACGATACATGAAGCAATGACCATCTATTCAGAATATGGCTAACAATATCTTCACAATATCTTAAAAGTTTATTCATCTGCACATTTATGGTATATCTGGTCCTCTGGGACACACCTGTCTTGGGATCAAGGACATCCCATTCTGTTAGCGGCTGCCAGAGTGGCAGTCCGCATTGCTACAATTATTATTGGGCAACACTTATTAACGTTAATAGGAGTCACGCAACCTGTGTAAAACAGTAATAATTCTGATCACATCTGGCAGCTGCATCCAAGTTGGAGAAACATCGGTGCTATGCTGTTTATGCATCTCCTATAAAATGCCATGAGTTGCATAAATCATGCAAAACAGCTTGTACAGCTGTTCTCTGCTTCCATGATCATAAGCAGGCCAAGGAGTCCAAGATCCTGAAATAGATGCTGGCCCAGGGGTACGACCACGACCAATCGGACAACTTACAGCATATGCTGCAGATGCGTCAAACATCCAGATGGGAATACTCCTTTAAATCACCAGTCTGCTTATGAGTCTAGCATCAAGAGTACATTACAGACCAAATGATGTCAGAACTAAACAAGGAGCATCATGGAACCCTATAAAACTGACCTCATACAGCTAAACTGAGTGAAAATGCACTAGTGCACTACCATAAGGGTGCGTTCACACATACAGGATCTGCAGCAGATCCTGTACGTGTGAACGCACCCTTAGGCTGGGTTCACACTATGTACATTTGAGGCTGTATTTGGTCCTCATGTCAGGTCCTCATAGCAACCAAAAACAGGAGTGGATTGAAAACACAGAAAGGCTCTGTTCACATAATGGTGAAATTGAGTGGATGGCCGCCATATAACGGTAAATAACTTCCATTATTTCAATACAACAGCAGTTGTTTTAAAATAACAGCACATATTTTCCATTAAATGACGGCCATCCACTCAATTACAACATTATGGGAACAGAGCCTTTCTGTGTTTTCAATCCACTCCTTGTTTTGGTTGCTATACCGCCTCAAACATACAGCCTCAAATATACGTAGTGTGAACATAGCCTTAAGGTGTTTTCTGGGACTTTAATACATATGCCTATTCAGATCTGAGAATCATCCATTACCAGGTCTTTGATGTCTTTCAAGAGTCCCTCCAGAGTGGTAAACTTCCCCCCCAGAGCTCCCATTCCCAGCTCAAACTCCAGCTCTGGAATACTTATGCTGCAGGTTTCAGACTGTCGAATGAAAATATACAAAACACATTAAACAGAAGAATTGTGGAAACATCTATCAGCCTCTCAAATAGCAACTGAAGGCTATGATAATGACATGCTATAAGAACATACTTACTTTGAGAACATCTCTAGTAAGATCAGATGGGTCTGTTATGTGTAATGTTATTTTAGTACCAAGAGGTTCAATAGCTCCTCCAGATTTGACCTACAATAAAATATGGAACCTTTACACATTGATACAGGGTACAGCTTTACCTAGATTACTGCCCAGTTTTGGATTTCAAATTTTCTATGTACCTCAATGAAACCAAGATCCCTTCTATTGTATCTGGTTACACTCTCCCCGATCACACGTGTATGGCATGGCCCAAAGTGTGTAAGAGAGAAGCTGGTGTAAACTGCCCACAGCAACCAATTAAAGCTCAGGAATAGATGTCAATAGTATCAAAAAAATGTATAATGTTTGGCACCTTTATACCCTCCAGGGCACTAATTTAATACCTTTGAATAAGTTTTTGCATTTCAGTTTTACCCACATTTTTGGGCCATGTTCACACGTTAAAAAAAAAACAAAAAAAAAACACAACGTTAGTTGTTGCAGACTGCAGAAATGGCCAGCTGCATTTGTTTCTATGCAACAACGGCCACACTGTATACAGCGCGGCCGGCGTTCTCTGCGACCACGTTCGCAATTCGGAGAAAAAAAATAAGTCGGCCCCCAGCCGTACTGTCCATTGTGTGCTATGGATAATTGGAGTCTCGGCACAACTGAGTGCGCCCGCATTCCAATTAAGAGAAAGTGATTGTTATCCGGCCAGGTGAACATCACAGACAGTGTCCGGTGTTTGACAGGTGTGAACATGGCCTTAATATGAAGCAGAACTCACCTCATTGGTTCTGTGGCCACAGGCATCGCAGTTTGTGGCCATGATAATGACTTCTTTGAAGTGAGGGATTTCTGAGAATCAGTTAAGGAAGGCATCTTCATGTACAGCTCGGTATCAGCTAGACATTCACATAGTCACAAAGCAGTACAACACAACCCTCTCTCACTGCAAGTCAGTCCTTTAATCATGAGATCACCCAGCTGTTTTAGTGTATACAGAAAAGCTGAAAAGTTAGACACACAAAACAATGCATCCCACTCAATAGCGTTCCTTAAAGGGGCCTTTTTCTTTCCCAGAATTTGACTTCAGACAGGAGGTAAGCAACAAAATAACCTATGCTTACCTTAGCCGCTCCCCCCACTGCACAGCACTTTCAGGGTCAGGATCAGCACAGGAAACTTCTGATCGGCACTGATGAGCTCAACAGGCAACTCTATACAGATCCCAACACTGGAAGAGCTGTGCAGTTGTACCTGGCCTATGTGAGAGCAAGGAAAGTAAGCATAGATTTTTTTAATTCATTACCTGCCAGAACATACACGCACATATATGTATGACGTATGTGAGAGCACTTTGGGGGAGATTTATCAAACATGGAGTAAAGTGAAACTGGCTCAGTTTCCCCTAGCAACCAATCAGATTCCATCTTTCATTCCTCACAGACTCTTTGGAAAATGAAAGGTGGAATCTGATTGGTTGCTAGGGGCAGCTGAGCCAGTTTCACTTTACACCATGTTTGATAAATCTCCCACTATGCCTTTGTATGATATGAGAACACTGTGAGGAAGCTGTGCAGAGCAGGCGGCCCAGGATCTGGCATCGGCGAGGGGACGGGACAGGTAAGTATACATTACTGACATGACCAAGCAGCCTGACCAAGTATTAATTTTTCACAGACAATCCTTAAAACCCATATAAGAGTACTAAGGGGACAAATCATCACTCCTATACAAAGACATTTGGTTCGTGTGAAATATACACTTAATAAAATTCTCTTTAGATGAGATTAGTTCCATGAGGATTCTGCAGATTCTCTACAGTAACAGACTGTACACTGTGAATGGAGGATACGTACTAACTTCATATTGGTCGCTGCAGGAGCGTTACACTCAGGACAGTTAGTATGGAACTGAAGAACCTGTAAGAAGATAATAAGCACCAAACATGACACCACATTAGACGGATTTCCTGAAGGAAATTTCTGTATCCGGACTATAAAATACATTAGTGCGAGCTTGGCCAGTGTGAATAGTACTTCCTGTCCTAGCTACCTCTATTGAGCATACTTTTTCTTACCTCATCCCTGAGATCTTCTGACTTTTCTTCAGAATTCTTCTGGCCATCCACGCTCTAAAAAGTAACAAAACAAATCATTACTCTCAAAGAACAGACAAGAGGGAGCGGTCTGCCTAAAACAATGGAAACCCTAATAATAGGCAGCACCTTTATAGTCATACAGTAACTGCAGACAGGGCCTCACCTCTATTCCTAGTAACGTGTCCTGCTCTTTGCTTCTCCTGTAGTGAGTAACAGTAAGGGCTTCATCTTTCTGAGGAGCAAATGGATTTTCTACAAAACTGTTCCCAGAAGGGTCATCTATGATCTCAAAAGGGAGAAGTGTATATTAGTCAATACCCCTGTGATGTACACAACAAAAAAGGATGCAAATTAATAGACAGTAAAATCTAAGCTACGTTCAAATTAGAGGAAACCTTGCAGCAGGTTAGACAGGTCTAACCCCCTGACAGATTCCCTCCAAGTTTGGCGTACATTCACTAATTCATGCTCCTAAGATAAGTGACGGCCGCAGATTCCGGCACTATTACAGAGATGGGATTATACATCTGGCAGAGCCCTTATGGGACTTTACCGTTACACTTTTCTGGTTGTTGTATAAAGCGCCAGGGAACAATCTACTTACAAATGTGAAGGGAGTCTCCCCGTCTTTGAGGCTCTGAAGTTTTGTGATGAACTCATCAATTTTTTCTGCAACTTGTGCATTCTCAGCCTATAGGGAAACATATACAAGATATAGAACAAGTACACAATGGATATGAGGGATCACTTGCTTCTAGCACTGGTTATGATGTTTTTATACCCAATCTGCAGGCAGTCGCTCCTGCTACCGGAAGTTCAGGTAATTATTGATATGACCACCCTGATCCAATGGCGCTTGTGCACCAAACCGACCCGGTGTGGTTGTATCCAGTTACCTGAACTTCTGCATGCAGTTGCTCTTGCCGACAGACCAGGTGAAGGGAACATTGTGGCAGGTCCCCTTTAATTCATCAGATACACAGTGCGTTGCTTTATTCACTATGTATCTGATAAAGGGAGTATATACTGCCGACACGCATCGTGTTTTGTGCCATATGCAATATATATTTTTATTTATTCATTACTGAACATCTCTGAGCACCGTTTTGGACAGCACTGACCCAAGAGTACCTTATCTTTTTGCCTATCACTCTTATAGAATATCTATAGCTGAAACCTAGCTTTTCCACAGAGTTTCTGAACATCTGTACATCTTATTTTCTAGAGTAATTATAATGGAGCCATATAAATGAAATACCCCATTACATACATAAGGGTACACGGATATCAGGGAATTCTGACAGAATTTAGGTACTTATCATGGTAGTTGTGCATATTCCCTTCAGTACACGCCTCTATAAACATTGGCCAGTTCTTACCCGCCTGAGGGGCTGCTCCTGCTGCAAACCCACAATAGTCCTTTCTAAGATTCCTTCAATGGTGGTGAGAGCTGGTGAAAACACACAAACCATGAGCTATAATATATCTTACAGGCTGCACAATGTACACAAGGCCCACTATATACTTACCTCCCTTCTGAGTACACGCCGGAATCTCAAAATCAATCTCAGGAATACGAGTGGTTGCGTAATCCGTTTTTACCACTTCGCGGTTCACGTCCTGGAAAAACAGATGTTCTATTCTTATATATGAAGCCAAAAAAAAGCATTTACATATACAAGATCAGTTATACAAAAAGCCCAATGGATATAACAATCACATAAAGTAGCAAAAGAATTGGTCCTACAATACCAGCCATTAAAAAGAGGCCATGTAAGGAGATCTGCTGTTATACAAAAGGAAGGCCACCTCATAGGGCTGTATCCACAAGACCCACACCCCTCAAGACTAAGATGGCAGCCAGGAGCTGTTATACTAAAGGAAGGCCACCTCATAGGGCTGTATCCACAAGACCCACACCCCTCAAGACTAAGATGGCAGCCAGGACTAGATTACAGTCTCGGGGTAGTTCTTAAAGTGAGCTTTCCCAAGACTGATGGCATATGCTTATAGTTCTCCTACTTTAGCCAAATCCAGTGGGACAGCCGACTGTCTAATGCAGGGACGGGAAACCTTTGTTCCTTCAGCTGTTGCAAAACTACGACTCCCATCAAACCTGGCCAGCTAAAGCTTTACTGGAGGGCTGCAGGTTCCCTATCCATGGTCTAATGGGTATGTGGGGTCTCCCAATATATGATTTGAGGCCTCTTGGACTTCAGCTGCCTTAGCTTACCCTTCGTCTTTCTACTAAGACTATATGAATGTTGCAGTGTATGGGGAGATCAGGGGAGAGCTGTCAACATCAGAAGGAATGTTCAGCCACCTTTAGAAAGGGTAGATCACTGCGAGGCAAACTTCTGCCACCCCCACCAACAAGCTGACTGAAGCGGCTGTGGCACTGAGGAGTGCTGCAGTATTCTCACTGCTTACCAAGCACAGCGCTGTACACCTTATAGTGGCTGTACCCAGTACTGCAGCTGAATGGGTCTGAGTTGCAGGGAGCTGCAGTACCAGGAGCTGCCACAACTAACCATATGGAGCTGTGCCAGGTAAATAACAAAGCTGTCACAGCCCCTTGAATCAGCTCAGAGGGGGTGTCCTAATCATTGGCCCAGTACTGTCCGACCTGTGGCCTTCCAGCCATTGCAGAACTACAGCGCCTATCATGCACATGATGCCGCTCACCCTCTTGCTGCGGACACTGAGTGAGTAGCGGACCCCCTGCTCCTGGATGCGGCCAGCAGACTGGATCTCGGTGTTAGTCCAGCCACAGGAGTCACAGGTGAAGGAGCTGACGATGATCTCCTTGAAGAAGGGCACCTTGGTGAGCAGGAGTCTTGTCAGACCCTGAGGAGACAAGTCACAGTGCAACATTATTACCCACAATGCCCCAGAGCTCCTGACCTGAGGGTTACCTGGTGTTAGAGGTGTGTGCAGTGTATACAGGTGTGTGCAGGGCACAAGAACCGCCTGACAGTGTGAACACCCTCCTATCACTCCCCCATGAAGTGTGAGCACCCCCTGCCCTCAGGCTAGCCCAATGCACTACGTTCTAGAACCTTCTCCACCCAGGACACAGCCCCCCAATACCGCACCCCGCCGCCACTCACATTCTGGTAACAGTTCATACACAGCGACTCGATCTCCGCCGGCTGCTGCTCCTCATCGTCAGCGCTGATCTCCCGGAACACCGGGGCGGAGGACGGGGCTGCCGTGGCGTGGAGAAGCGACATAATGTACGGCGCCCGTGTGTCCGGTCTACACTACAACACGTGACAGCAAAGCCGCCGCTCACCGGAACGTGTAGGAGAGGACGCGTTCTCCGGTAAACACGTGACCCGGAACTAGCTGTCACCCACACGTGTTTAGCTCCCTCCCGCTATTAAAGCGGCGTGGTGCTCGGCAGCGCCTCTAGTGGTGGAAATGGAAATTACTCGGTCAATAATATAGTAAAACATAACTGAAAAGAGGGGAACACCAAAACTGAAGATGGGTCTTATACAGGGTGGTCTGTGGGTCTTATACAGGGTGGGCTGTGGGTCTTATATAGGGTGGGCTGTGGGTCTTATTCAGGGTGATCTATGGGTCTTATATAGGGTGGTCTGTGGGTCTTATACAGGGTGGTCTGTGGGTCTTATACAGGGTGGGCTGTGGGTCTTATATAGGGTGGTCTGTGGGTCTTATACAGGGTGGGCTGTGGGTCTTATATAGGGTGGTCTGTGGGTCTTATTCAGGGTGATCTATGGGTCTTATACAGGGTGATCTATGGGTCTTATATAGGGTGGTCTGTGGGTCTTATACAGGGTGGGCTGTGGGTCTTATATAGGGTGGGCTGTGGGTCTTATACAGGGTGGTCTATGGGTCTTATATAGGGTGGTCTATGGCAGTGTTTCTCAACCTTTTTAACCCAAGTACCCACATGCAACAAGATGCTACAGCCGAGTACCCCCAAGGATACAATCGATTATAAACATTGCCTTAGGTTTGATTCACTTGTACGTTTTACAGCGAAATCCGCTGCAATACTCTGTGCTGTTATTGCCTATGACTCTACACTGCAAGAAATAGCCGCTGCCTCAGGGGCGTAGCTAATGTCTCTTGGGCCCTGGTGCAAGAGGTCAACTTGGGCCCCCTCTTACCACATACTGACTAACACCACCGCTGCTACTGAATATAATCCTTTGTACATAGACCAATATCACTTCATACAGTCATATAGAGGTGGACGCACTGTACACAGGATCTATACACCATATATATTACAGTGCAGTTATATCAAGTGACTCACAGGGGACGTCTTCATCCTCTCCATCTGCCCTGGGCCGTTATGAGAACTTGTCCGAACCACGAATCCACAGAATCTGCCAGAGAAAGATATTAGGCTCCTCGCTCCTCACCATCCTCATCTCTCTACACACTACACATCTGTATTGGCCCCTTTACACCCTCATTTAGTAGGTAGCCCTGACACTATATGATCATCCTTATAGTACATATCCCCCTATTGTATACACCCCCGTGTAGTCCACCTTATAGATGGCCCCCCAATGTTTCCCCCTTATAGATGGCCCCCTGTGTTGTCCCTATTATAGATGCCCCCACGTTATCCCCCATGTTATCCCCCATATAGATGGCCTCCCCATTTTATTCCCCTTACAGATGCCCCCCATGTTGTCCCCTCCTCCTGCCCCTCCATCATCATACTACTACCCCTTTCATCCTCCTGCCCTCCATCATCATACTACAACCACCTCCATCATAATACTACTACCCCTTCATCCTCCTGCCTTTTCATCATCATACCATGACACCCCCCATCATCCTCTTGTTCCTTCATCATCATACCACTACACCCCCCATCATCCTCTTGTTCCTTCATCATCATACCACTACACCCCCCATCATCCTCTTGTTCCATCATCATACCACTACACCCCATCATCCTCTTGTTCCATCATCATACCACTACACCCCCATCATCCTCTTGTTCCATCATCATCATACCACTACACCCCTCATCATCCTCTTGTTCCATCATCATACCACTACACCCCTCATCATCCTCTTGTTCCTTCATCATACCACTACACCCTCATCATCCTCTTGCTTCATCATCATACCACTACAGCCCCCATCATCCTCTTGTTCCATCATCATACCACTACACCCCTCATCATCCTCTTGCTTCATCATCATACCACTACAGCCCCATCATCCTCTTGTTCCATCATCATACCACTACACCCCTCATCATCCTCTTGTTCAATCATCATACCACTACACCCCATCATCCTCTTGTTCCATCATCATACCACTACACCCCCCATCATCCTCTTGTTCCTTCATCATACCACTACACCCTCATCATCCTCTTGCTTCATCATCATACCACTACAGCCCCCATCATCCTCTTGTTCCATCATCATACCACTACACCCCTCATCATCCTCTTGCTTCATCATCATACCACTACAGCCCCATCATCCTCTTGTTCCATCATCATACCACTACACCCCTCATCATCCTCTTGTTCAATCATCATACCACTACACCCCATCATCCTCTTGTTCCATCATCATACCACTACACCCCCCATCATCCTCTTGTTTCATCATCATACCACTACACCCCCATCATCCTCTTGTTCAATCATCATACCACTACACCCCCATCATCCTCTTGTTCCATCATCATACCACTACACCCCCATCATCCTCTTGTTCCATCATCATACCACTACACCCCCCATCATCCTCTTGTTCCATCATCATCATACCACTACACCCCCATCATCCTCTTGTTCCATCATCATCATACCACTACACCCCCCATCATCCTCTTGTTCCATCATCATCATACCACTACACCCCCATCATGCTCTTCTTCCATAATCATACCACTACACCCCCATCATCCTTTTGTTCCATCATCATACCACTACAACCCCATCATCCTCTTGTTCCATCATCATCATCATCATACCACTACACCCCTTATCATCCTCTTGTTTCATCATCATCATATCACTACACCCCTCATCATCCTCTTGTTCCATCATCATCATCATCATCATCATCATACCACTACACCCCTTATCATCCTCTTGTTTCATCATCATCATACCACTACACCCCCATCATCCTCTTGTTCCTTCATCATCATACCACTACACCCCTCATCATCCTCTTGTTCCATCATCATCATACCACTACACCCCTTATCATCCTCTTGTTTCATCATCATCATACCACTACACCCCCATCATCCTCTTGTTCCTTCATCATCATACCACTACACCCCCATCATCCTCTTGTTCCTTCATCATCATACCACTACACCCCTCATCATCCTCTTGTTCCATCATCATACCACTTCACCCCCCCATCATCCTCTTGTTCCATCATCATACCACTACACCCCATCATCCTCTTGTTCCATCATCATCATACCACTACACCGCCCATCATCCTCTTGTTCCCTCATCATCATACCACTACACCCCCATCATCCTCTTGTTCCATCATCATACCACTACACCCCCATCATCCTCTTGTTCCATCATCATACCACTACACCCCCATCATCCTCTTGTTCCATCATTATCATACCACTACACCCCCCATCATCCTCTTGTTCCATCATCATACTACTACACCCCCATCATCCTCTTGTTCCATCATCATACCACTACACCCCCCATCATCCTCTTGTTCCATCATCATACCACTACACCCCCATCATCCTCTTGTTCCATCATCATACCACTACACCCCCATCATCCTCTTGTTCCATCATCATACCACTACACCCCCATCATCCTCTTGTTCCATCATCATACCACTACACCCCCATCATCCTCTTGTTCCATCATTATCATACCACTACACCCCCATCATCCTCTTGTTCCATCATCATACCACTACACCCCCCATCATCCTCTTGTTCCATCATCATCATACCACTACACCCCTCATCATGCTCTGGGACTTCCCACAGAGGGGCGGAGCTTCGCTGGACCTGGTTTTTTTTCAACGCAATGCTCCTCCGCCGGAAGTACTTACCCCGCGCACACAGAGCTCTCTGGGGAGCCGCAAAGCAGCCGGGGGCCTCGCGGCCCCCCCCTTGGTAGCGCCCCGTCGCAGCGGCGACCGCGGTTTCTAGGCCACTGCGCTGCCTATTCTCGCAGCATAATGAAAATCCGCTGCGAGAATGCAGAGCCATAGGTCATAACAGTACAGAGTATAGCAGCGGATTCAGCTACGATCTCTGTACATGTAAATCTCCCCTTAATTAGGACAAGATCACACTGCTGCCATAGGCTCTGGATAAAATCTCTGTTAGCAGTTGATTCACAGATCAGATTCCCCCCATAACAATGTGACTGAGCTATAGGACCCAGTAATAATGCTCAAGTAATGTCATATAATAATGCCCCCTTCTACAATAATGCCCCCATGTCAGCAGTAATGCCCACCCTGTAGCTTGATGTAATGCCTCATGTAACCTGATATGCCCCCTGCAGCCAGATACACCACATGCAGTTACATCTGCCCCTTTCAGCTATAGTAGGTATGACCCTGGCGCCAGATCCCCTGCAGCCAAATACATACCCTGAAGCCAGCCATATATCTTTCAGCCAGGTATGTCCCATGGAGCTGGATATGTCCCCCTGCAGCCAGATACCTCCTCCCATCATAGCCAGATACTTTCCCCACATAGCCAAATATCTGCTTATGTAGTCAGATACCTCCCCCCATGTAGTCAGATACCTCCCTCCATGAAGCTAGATACCTCCCTCCATGTAGTCAGATACCTCCCTCCATGAAGCCAGATACCTCCTTCATGTAGCCAGATACCTCCCTATGTAGTCAGATACCTCCCTATGTAGTCAGATACCTCCCTATGTAGTCAGATACCTCCCTATGTAGTCAGATATCTCCCTATGTAGTCAGATACCTCCCTATGTAGTCAGATATCTCCCCATGTAGTCAGATACCTCCCCATATAGTCAGATACCTCCCTCATGTAGCCAGATACCTCCCTATGTAGTCAGATACCTCCCTATGTAGTCAGATACCTCCCTGTGTAGTCAGATACCTCCCTCCATGAAGCCAGATACCTCCCCCCATGTAGCCAGATACCTCCCCATGTAGTCAGATATCTCCCTATGTAGTCAGATACCTCCCTATGTAGTCAGATACCTCCCTCATGTAGCCAGATACCTCCCTATGTAGTCAGATACCTCCCTATGTAGTCAGATACCTCCCCCATGTAGTCAGATACCTCCCCATGTAGTCAGATACCTCCCTCATGTAGTCAGATACCTCCCCATGTAGTCAGATACCTCCCTATGTAGCCAGATACCTCCCTATGTAGTCAGATACCTCCCTCATGTAGCCAGATACCTCTCTATGTAATCAGATACCTCCCCATGTAGTCAGATACCTCCCTCATGTAGTTAGATACCTCACCATGTAGTCAGATACCACCCTATGTAGTCAGATTCCAAATAATGTTCTACAAAATAAAAATTAAAAAAACATAATTCAGTGACTCACAGGTGACGTCTTCTTTGATCTGAGGCGTCACTTTCCTTTTCCTCTCCATCCGGCCCAGGCCTCCATGATGATTTCTTCCAGCTACAATTCATCTCTTCAGAACCTGCGAGACAAACATCTTAGGCTCCGCACATCTTTCCCTTCTTCCCTCCTATAGGCTCCCATAGAGTAGTAATTCTGCTGCTTGGTGTCATGCCCAGTAAAGTGAGCAGAAGTGTGGGTTACCCCCTGTATGTAGGACATACTAATGCCCCCATAGTAATGTACCCTGCCCTGCCCCCATAGTAATGTCCCCTGTAATGCCCCCATAGAAATGTCCCCATAGTAATGTCCCCATAGTAATGTCCCCCATAGTAATGCCCCCACAGTAATGTCCCCCTAGTAATGCCCCCATAGTAATGTCCCCCATAGTAATGTCCTCCATAGTAATGCCTCCATAGTAATGTCCCCTTCAGTAATGTCCCCATAGTAATGTTCCCATAGTAATGTCCCCATAGTAATGTTCCCATACTAATGTACCCATAGTAATGTGCCTAGCCACAAAAACAAAAAAACTTTATACTCATCTGTGTTCTTCAGCCAGTCAGCCCCGGCAGTGAAGTCCGAGGGGGAAAGAGAGGGTGGCGCATGTGCTGCACGGGTCCTGGAGGGGCGCCTCTGTGGCTGCCGGATCTCTCTGTTGGCAAGGGTTCAGAAGGAGGGGTCCTGGTAACTGGGGGAGCTGGGGTCCACCTGGGGTGGGGGGGCTGTATCTGCGCCGGGTTCCGGGGGGTTAGGGGGATGTAGCTGCGGCACCGGGGTCTGTGCGGGCTCCGGGATAGCTGCTGGCGCCCCCCCGTAGGTGAAGGTTCTGGGGCAGGAGGGATCGACAGATGTGGGCACCCTGTGCTGTTTCCTTCCTTCCCCTAGCGGCACGCTGGTGAGCTGCTGCTGGGGGAAGGAAGGAGAGAGCTTCAACAATGACTGGTGCCGGGACATTGCTGAGTGATAGCAGTGTCCCGGCACCTAAAGCAAAAGTTTATTTTTTTCCCCGTCCGGCGCACCCCCTCAACCTGCGGCGTGTACCCCCAGGGGTACGCTTATCGCAGGTTGAGAAACCCTGCTTTAGACACTGTAAATAAATCTCACCTGTTTGATGCATAAGTTTTCATCTTATAGTAATGTCATCCCATAGTAATGTCCCCCATAGTAATGCCCCCATAGTAATGTCCCCCATAGTAATGTCCCCCATAGTAATGTCCCCATAGTAATGTCCCCCATAGTAATGTCCCTATAGTAATGTCCCCATAGTAATGTCCCCCATAGTAATGTCCCCATAGTAATGTCCTGACAAACCCTGCTATAGACACTGTAAATAAATCTCACCTGTTTGATGCATAAGTTTTCATCTTATAGTAATGTCATCCTATAGTAATGTCCCCCATAGTAATGTCCCCCATAGTAATGTCCCCATAGTAATGTCCCCCATAGTAATGCCCCCCATAGTAATGTCCTGAGAAACCCTGCTTTAGACACTGTAAATAAATCTCACCTGTTTGATGCATAAGTTTTCATCTCCCACAGTCTTTGACTATATGAACTATATGAAAACAAACTATTGATTATCCCTATATAGATGTTAACCCCTGCCTGACTGCAGCAGGGTTCACTAGCTGGAGCCCTGCTGCGGTCAGACGGGTTAACTAAAGTTCATCAATAAAAAAACAATTCAACTCACCTGTGACCCGTTCCCAGCAGCTGTGTGTCTCCTGTCACATTCCCGACGCAGGCAGTGTACCCGAAGGTACCCGAAGCTCTTGTGGCAGCCGAGCCTCTCATTGGAGAGCTGGAACGTAACGGGGGACGTGCTGCTGCCAGGTCACAGGTGAGTTGAATAGTTTTTTTATTCACAGGTGTAGCCACTGGTGGGGATGCGGATGCTTTTAGCTCCCCCACCGTATGCGGTGACAATACCCGACGTATAAGACCACCCCTGACTTCTGTGAAGATTTTTATAGGTTAAAAAGTCGTAATATACGGTAATATGTATTGCCCCATATTACCTTATCCAATCATATAAAACACTGAATAAAAACCGACCATTAACTTGCATCTTCCAAAAATGGTATTAGAAAAAATGGCGCTATTATACAGTCACAGTATGGTCCGGCCAGGTATAGTGCTGTTATACAGTCGCAGTATGGTGGTATTGTTCAGGTCAGGTATGGCGCTGTTATACAGTCACAGTATGGCGGTATTGTTCAGGTCAGGTATGACGCTGTTATACAGTCACAGTATGGTGGTATTGTTCAGGTCAGGTATCGGGCTGTTATACAGTCACAGTATGGCGGTATTGTTCAGGTCAGGTATCGGGCTGTTATACAGTCACAGTATGGTGGTATTGTTCAGGTCAGGTATCGGGCTGTTATACAGTCACAGTATGGTGGTATTGTTCAGGTCAGGTATGACGCTGTTATTCAGTCACAGTATGGTGGTATTGGTCAGCTCAGGTATGACGCTGTTATACAGTCACAGTATGGTGGTATTGGTCAGCTCAGGTATGACGCTGTTATACAGTCACAGTATGGTGGTATTGGTCAGGTCAGGTATGGTGCTAAAGGCCTTAATGAAGTTTTAAGTTTTGCCCCGTTTCTGTAAACATAGGTAGACTATGGTTTATATGGTGTCTTTTTCTTTTTTCTTTGTATGTTTTAATTGTATATTAATTTTTGTTTTTTAATATGATTTTAGATAATATACATGCTGCCTCAATACTAACCTGTAGTTCGACTCTCTGGATGATGATAGCCCTGGACAAATGGAGACCTATGGAGAACGAAAAAAGAAAGAAAAAACATGTTTTAAGAAATAATATGAAGAGAATGAAGAATGAAGATTGATGCATCCACCACGCTAGTGTGATCTTGGTTATTATACCACATGTATAATATGGTTTTGTATGTTGTGTGATGTGAGTGGGGATAGTGGGTTGGTTTATAGGGGAGTGATGTGAGTGTATGTATGTCTGGGTGAGGGGGGGGAGGGAATGTGGGTTTAGTGCACTGTAGATCAACTATTTTCATTATTTTTGTATTTTTTGCTGTGTTCACTTGTATACACAATAGTAGGTAGTACTATCTGTCACCAAAAAAATATTTTTTTACACTATACTTACCAGACACACAGTTATTTAATATACACATAAATGTCATTTATATTTTATTTTGAAAGTGATTTTTATATATATATATATATATATATATATATATATATATATATATATATACATATATATATATATATATATATATATATATATATATATATATATATATATAGTACATACACGTTTGTAGGGATGTTTTATTTATACTTATCATATTTATTTATATATACTTTCCCAATCATGTTTAATAGTATACTAGTATTTTTTGCACTTGCACTTTAGTAGCATGATTGTAGTATTAAGCGATTTGCATCGTACTTCCTAAGTTTACATTGCTGTATCTATGCTCTATGTTCTCTACATGAGGTGCCCAGCTCCAGACTTAATCTATATTGCTTACCAGAGACACCCTCATTGAACGCCGAATCCAGTGCAGATCGCGTCCCTGCGCCCATGGCAACGTGCTGCTTTGAAGTCCGGCCCCGAACCGCTCTGTGACGTAGTCGCGGGTGGGCGGGGCTTTGGACGGAGCGGCGCTGCGTCATCGGCGTAGTGAGACGCATGGCGGAGGCGTCCGCAAATGAGGGGGGATTATACCTGTATATATACCGGCGGGGAGCGGTATATACATAGCCCCGTGATCAAGCTGCCACGCGAAACGTGGGTTGGGGAGGGAGAGGAGCCATAGCCACCGGACATCAGGTATACGTAGCACCTTGCACTGATACACTTTATTGGAGCTGGGCACTTTATTTTGTTAGAAATCTACAACATACACTTATGTGATTGTGACATTGGAGTCCATGTTAGTGGTACTAGTCTATGGATTGCACTTAATTCAGTTTTCCTCCAATGCTGCCTATTGCAGTTAAAAACCATGTAAAAACCGTGATTCAGACAATGCTCCTACATGTAGAGGAATGTATGTGGCCAAAACCAATCGCCCATTTCTTCACCAATAGTCTTGTGATGTTACCAGGATTATTGGCAGTGTGACTATTGGTTGTCATATGGGGTTTGGTTTTATCTGCATGTGGTGATACAAATGTAGGAACATGGCCTGAAGTCTTATTCTTGAGTTCCGCTGCACACCATCCGTGTATATAACGCATCCGCTTATTCTGTCCACATTTGCCATTTATTTCTATAACCCCATAGACACACCCGTACATGTTACAGGTCTGTGTTTGGGCCAGGATCCGCCATAATACGGCTCACATTAGCGACACAAATTCTGTATAGCCAATGAAGGGATCTGTCTCATTGTCCTGTGAGTGCACATCTGGTCGGTGGCTTTTTTTTTGTCCTTTTAAATTATTTTGTTTGTTAAATGTAAATGGGGGATGATTTCAGCTTTTACTGGGGGAGGGGCTTTGTAATAATATTGAAAATTATACTTTTCACCCTACGGTAAGTGGGCCTGTGTGCTATGAAATGCCAGAACTGAATTTGAGTCCCAGTCCGACCCTGGGCAGAGCTGTATGTGTATGGTGCAGAGGTGTATGTGTATGGTGCAGAGGTGTATGTGTATGGTGCAGAGGTGTATGTGTATGGTGCAGAGCTGTATGTGTATGGTGCAGAGCTGTATGTGTATGGTGCAGAGGTGTATGTGTATGGGGCAGAGTTGTATGTGTATGGGGCAGAGCTGTATGTGTATGTTGCAGAGGTGTATGTGTATGGGGCAGAGCTGTATGTGTATGGGGCAGAGGTGTATGTGTATGGGGCAGAGGTGTATGTGTATGGGGCAGAGCTGTATGTGTATGGGGCAGAGGTGTATGTGTATGGGGCAGAGGTGTATGTGTATGGGGCAGAGGTGTATGTGTGTATGGGGCAGAGGTGTATGTGTATGGGGCAGAGGTGTATGTGTATGGGGCAGAGCTGTATGTGTATGGTGCAGAGGTGTATGTGTATGGGGCAGAGCTGTATGTGCATGGGGCAGAGGTGTATGTGTATGGGGCAGAGCTGTATGTGTATAGGGCAGAGGTGTATGTGTATGGGGCAGAGCTGTATGTGTATAGGGCAGAGGTGTATGTGTATGGGGCAGAGGTGTATGTGTATGGTGCAGAGGTGTATGTGTATGGTGCAGAGGTGTATGTGTATGGGGCAGAGATGTATGTGTATGGGGCAGAGCTGTATGTGTATGGGGCAGAGGTGTATGTGTATGGGGCAGAGGTGTATGTGTATGGGGCAGAGCTGTATGTGTATAGGGCAGAGCTGTATGTGTATGGGGCAGAGCTGTATGTGTATGGTGCAGAGGTATATGTGTATGGTGCAGAGGTGTATGTGTATGGTGCAGAGGTGTATGTGTATGGGGCAGAGGTGTATGTGTATGGGGCAGAGCTGTATGTGTATGGGACAGAGGTGTATGTGTATGGTGCAGAGCTGTATGTGTATGAGGCAGAGGTGTATGTGTATGGGGCAGAGGTGTATGTGTATGGGGCAGAGCTGTATATGTATGGGGCAGAGCTGTATGTGTATGGGGCAGAGGTGTATGTGTATGGGGCAGAGGTGTATGTGTATGGGGCAAAGGTGTGTGTGTATGGGGCAGAGCTGTATGTGTATGGGGCACAGGTGTATGTGTGGCAGGGCCGTTTCTAGGTAATTTGAACTACAGGGCGAATGTTGCTAAAAGCTAAAAAAAAAAGTAATTCTGTGACTCACAGGTAACGTCTTCTTTGATCTGAGGCGTCACTTCTCTTTTCCTCTCCTTCTGGCCCAGACCGCCATGATGATTTCTTGCAGCTACAATTCATCTCTTCTGAACCTTCCAGACAGACATCTTAGGCTCCGCACTTTTACAACAACTTCCACTTTTTTGTGTCATGTGCAGTGAAGTCAGTAGCTATGTGGGTTGCCCCCTGTATGTAGGATCCTCTGCTGTGCCCTTATTTAGTAATAATCCCCCCTGTACTTCCACCCATAGTAATAATCCCTCCCCCTGTGCTCCCTTCCATAGTAATAATCCCCCCTGTGCTCCCTCCCATAGTAATAATCCCCCCTGTGCTCCCCCCATAGTAATAATCCCCCTGTGCTCCCCCCATACTCAATCCCCATAGTAATAATCCCCCTGTGCTCCCCTCCATAGTAATAATCCCCCCTGTGCTCCCCCCATAGTAATAATTCCCCTGTCCTCCCCCCATACTTTATCCCCATAGTAATAATCCCCCTGTGCTCCCCTCCATAGTAATAATCCCCCTGTGCTCTATCCCCATAGTAATAATCCCCCCTGTGCTCTGCCCCATAGTTATAATCCCCCCTGTGCAGTCCCAAAAGTAATAATCCCACCTGTGTTCCCCCCCCCCATTGTAATAATCCCCCCTGTGCAGTCCCAATAGTAATAATCCCCCTGTGCTCTATACCCATAGTAATAATCCCCCTGTGCAGTCCAGATAGTAATAGCCCCATATAGGATTGCCCTCCCCCCGTGTAGCCCCCCATATTAAGTCCCTCCCCTTGTGTAGACCCCCAAAGTATACCCCTCCCCCCGAGTAGCCCCCCATATTATAGCCCTCCCGCCGAGTAGCCCCCCATAGTATAGCCCTCCCTCCGAGTAGCCCCCCATAGTATAGCCCTCCCCCCGTGTAGTCCCCCATCTGAATAGCCCCCCATAGTATAGCCCTCCCTCCGAGTAGCCCCCCATAGTATAGCCCTCCCCCCGTGTAGTCCCCCATCTGAATAGCCCCCCATAGTATAGCCCTCCCCCGTGTAGCCTTCCATACTATTGGCCCCTTTGTAGCCCCCACATTGCAGCAATTATGAGGGGAAAAAAAAATACTCTCACCTCTCCTGGATCCTGCAGCAGCGTCCCCTTCTGTCTGGCAGCTGATCCTGCAAGTCCTCTCCTGTTTGGTGGTGGACATGTGACGTGATGACATCACATGTCCGCAGCCGAGGAGAGAAGTCCGGGCTCTGCGGGGCTACAGCGGTGAGCTTCCGGGCCGCTGTGTGGCAGACTGCCTGTGCCGGAAGCTCACCGCTGTAGCCCCGCAGCGCCCGGACTTCTGTCCTCGGCTGTGGACATGTGATGTCATCACGTCACATGTTCACCGCCAAACAGGAGGGGAGAAGTCCGGGCCCAGCGGGGCTACAGCGGTAAGCTTCCGGGAAGGTGTGTGGCAGACTGCCTGTGCCAGAAGCTCAGGCAGTACTTGCAGGATCCAGCTGCCTGGAAGGACCCTGCCGGGCGGGGTGGCGTCGGTCTGGGCAGGTGATGGGGTGGGCGGCAGGGCGGCCCCCTAGCTGTTGGCGCCCCGTGCGGTCGCCTGGCCCCCCTTCCACTAGAAACGACCCTGGTGTATGGTGCAGAGGTGTATGTGTATGGTGCAGAGGTGTATGTGTATGGGGCAGAGGTGTATGTGTGTATGGGGCAGAGGTGTATGTGTATGGGGTAGAGGTGTATGTGTATGGTGCAGAGGTGTATGTGTATGGTACAGAGCTGTATGTTTATGGGGCAGAGGAGTATGTGTATGGTGCAGAGCTGTATGTGTATGGTGCAGTGGTGTATGTGTATGGGGCAGAGGTGTATGTGTGTATGGGGCAGAGGTGTATGTGTATGGGGTAGAGGTGTATGTGTATGGTGCAGAGGTGTATGTGTATGGTGCAGAGGTGTATGTGTATGGTACAGAGCTGTATGTTTATGGGGCAGAGGTGTATGTGTATGGTGCAGAGGTGTGTGTGTATGGTGCAGAGCTGTATGTGTATGGGGCAGAGGTGTGTGTGTATGGGGCAGAGGTGTATGTGTATGGTGCAGAGCTGTATGTGTATGGGGCAGAGGTGTATGTGTATGGGGCAGAGGTGTATGTGTATGGTGCAGAGGTGTATGTGTATGGGGCAGAGGTGTATGTGTATGGGGCAGAGGTGTATGTGTATGGTGCAGAGGTGTATGTGTATGGGGCAGAGGTGTATGTGTATGGGGCAGAGGTGTGTGTGTATGGGGCAGAGGTGTATGGGGCAGAGGTGTATGTGTATGGGGCAGAGGTGTATGTATGGTGCAGAGGTGTATGTGTATAGGGCAGAGGTGTGTGTGTATGGTGCAGAGCTGTATGTGTATGGGGCAGAGCTGTATGTGTATGGGGCAGAGGTGTGTGTGTATGGGGCAGAGGTGTGTGTGTATGGGGCAGAGGTGTATGGGGCAGAGGTGTATGTGTATAGGGCCGAGGTGTATGTGTATGGGGCAGAGGTGTATGTGTATGGGGCAGAGGTGTATGTGTATGGGGCAGAGGTGTATGTGTATGGGGCAGAGGTGTATGTGTATGGGGCAGAGGTGTATGTGTATGGGGCAGAGGTGTGTGTGTATGGGGCAGAGGTGTATGTGTATGGGGCAGAGGTGTATGTGTATGGGGCAGAGCTGTATGTGTATGGGGTAGAGGTGTATGGGGCAGAGGTGTATGTGTATAGGGCAGAGGTGTATGTGTATGGGGCAGAGGTGTATGTGTATGGGGCAGAGCTGTATGTGCATGGGGCAGAGGTGTATGTGTATGGTGCAGAGGTGTATGTGTATGGGGCAGAGGTGTATGTGTATGGGGCACAGCTGTATGTGTATGGGGCAGAGGTGTGTATGTATGTCTACATTTCCTAAGGTTACCTGTTCATAAGGACATGATGGTACAAACACATAGGGCCAATCTGCAGCAGATTTCTCGCTGCAAATTCACAGCGAAATCCTTTGCTGATCCATTGCCTGTATAAGAATCCATACTCACAACGGGATTGATATCACACTTCAGCGCACTGACGTCAAGCTGGGTACCCCTGAAGCAAGCCGGAGCGTGGAGCAGGTAATGTATAAGCTCCGGCCGGTGGGGGGTTAACTGAGCGGTCTCCTCATATACTCGCATGTCACTCGGGATGTCAATCCCACTGAGAGTATGTCATTCTCAAAGAAACTACAAGGAATGGATCCTCAGCAGATTTCATTGTGAATTCGCAGCGAGAAATCAGCTGTGGATCCGCCCTGTGTGTTTGTACCCTAATGCACAACCCCTGCTACAGCTTGTAGTGTCTGACTCCTCCCTCATGACATTACCACAGGTCCTTTAGCTCACACTAAGCAGGGGAGGCCCAGGGCAGGTGCCCCCGCTGCCCTCCCTCTAACATGGCCCTGACGGATGCCCATCTGTAGTCCTTTCTGCAGGTCCAAGGCCACAGACAAGAACTACACGTGTGTGAACGAAGCCTTAGTTCCAAGTGAAATCTGAGCTGTGATTAGTTGTTATGGGAAACAGAGAGAATCTTACACTAAGACATCTGGTTACTTCTGTGAGGTCTTGTAATAGAAGAGAAATGGGTGAAGTCTTTGATGGAAGTTTCAGATCGTCTGTGTTGTCTTTAAACCCAGAAGATCTCCGTACATCTCAGCATTCTGGTAAGGGACGGCTTTCAGGCTCTAAACTTTGCATTCCCATCGTATTGCCTCAATATTAGATGTGTCACATGGTCACTTATAATGCACCATCTTCTCATGATGAAGCAAACAAACTAGAAATTATTTGAAAAATGGCAAATAGACGTACAGAATTAAAGGGGATATTAGAGGAGCAGAAAAGATCCTTCCTCTGTGTCTGTGGTGATAACTTCTGAGACAAGACGGAGGTGGGAGCATGGTGCCGGAGAAACTACACACTATGTCCAATAGCTGCCCGATCTTGCTGCAACAATGGTATCATAGGGCAACTATGATCAATGCCTGTAACATGCTTCCACCCTCCTCTCATCTTGGAAGTTATCACCAGAGACTGTCAGAGGGAGGAAGTGGGGAGCAGAAGAAGAAGAACCTTTTCATACCCTTTATCTGATTTGGCTGCTTGATGGTACTGCTGTAAAACACTTTGAACACCTCCATTAATGCCAGGCATATTGGCCCCATTATCAAACCTGTGAACTCTACTCTGTTCTTATCCAGGACACATTTTATTATCTCATCAAGAAGAAGAATACTAAGTGCTTCACCAGATGTATTATCTGTAGGTCAGTCGGCAATGACATGCTCACCAGCTGGAAGCTGTTTTGTGACATCTACAAACCTAAAGGCCCTATTCCACGGGTCGTTTTAGAGGAGCAAACGAGCGCTATTAGCGCTCGTTTGCTCCTCGTTCGCCGCTCGCTGCCGCCGCTATTCAACGCGGCTGCAGCGAGCGGGTGAGTGCGGGAGGGGCGGCGGGGAGCTGCGGGGGGGCTGCTCGGAGGATCGCTGATCGTCCGGGCAGCCCATAGGATATAGCAGCGTCTGCTGCCGACGCTCCTATTCAACGGAGCGACGGCAGCAGATCGCTGCTATATCAGTCGCTTGTTTTTCAACATGTTGAAAAACAAGCGACTGCAACGATCAGCCGACATGAAGGATGTCGGCTGATCGTTGCACTCTATTCCACGGGAAGAATATCGTTCGTAGCGGCCGATATCGGACGAATATGAACGATATTGCTCCTTTAAACGACCCGTGGAATAGGGGCATAAGGCTGCGTTTACACAGGGAGATTTACCTGACAGATTTTTTTAAGCCAAAGCCAGGAACAGACTATAAACAGGGAACAGGTCATAAAGGAGATTTCCCTTTTTCGAAATCCATTCCTGGCTTTGGCTTTATAAATCTGTCAGATGAATCTCTCTGTGTAAACACACCACTAGAGTATATGATAGCTGCTTAACATGACTACTTTGCATTCTGTACCCTGTGTAATATGGTGTTTCTCAGTTGAGAGACCATTAAATTGATCATCTTATTTTGAATAGGATTGCCATAGTAATGGGTAGAAATATCTTCAGACATCACTCTAAATGATCTTTTATTTCAACTTCAAATTTTACAAGAATGAGACCAAACAAGTTGCTGTTATTTGGTGTATATGGTTTATTTGCTGACCCTCAGAATGGCCAATTCTTTTTCAGAACATCTCTCCATTTGGTTTCTCCATTTTGTAGCGATTTCTCTCTTCTCAGGTTTCTTCTGCATGATTCCACCTCTGGCGGTAAGAATGTGGTCAGAGAAAAGTAATACGTCACTAGGTATTCTCCAGTATGCTGCCATTTATTATGTGATCTTGGGCTGAGGTCGGGCAATGTACAGCAGAAGCAGGAAACTCTCTCAGGAGACAAACAATATCTTCTTCTTTAGGAGAAAACATCGTTGTTGCTTTTGCAGCTTTCTCATCTTTCTCATCTTCAAATATTTGCTGTTTCCTTTTCTTTCTGCTTTGTGCGTCTGTAGGTTTTTGGAGCCATTTATGTTGCTTTAAAGAAAACAAAAATTGTAGGTAACTAAAGATGTAATGTCCCCTTTTGTTTGTTTCAATAATACAAAGAATTGTGTTCACTTTTACATTCATTGCTATGAACATTGTGGGGTCAGGTATGTGGTCACTAAAGTGGCTGTATCTGACTTCTGGCCTAAAATAGGACGATATTATACTGTCTTTTAGCTGGCTGGGTGGACAGGTCCCTGTGCCGGCACCAACACAAGGAAGAGCAATGCCGCTGGGGACAAAGGAAGTGACTATATTTCATTTCCTATTTTATAGGACCTCGAATCTAAATAAAGATGTGAGCCAGGGTTGTGCTAAAGTTTTGGTGTAAAATTTTGGTTCAACATATGTAAAATAGGTGACATAATGATAGACTAGACCGTGTAAGTGTTCCTGAGATTTATGCTTTTGCATCAGCCACAGTGATAAATCTGGCACGTTTTTCAAACAGTCAGTTCAAAGTTTACACTGTTTATTAGGAAATGTGCCCTGTGCAACCCCTTTAAAGAGGTATTCTTTTGAAATATATCAATACCTTTCTATCTATCTATCTATCTATCTATCTATTCATTACATTTCTTTCATAAGTTTTTACCACTTTACAATATAGCATTTTTTTATGGATTCATTTTCTGGGAGCAGTAAGGAGCATGGTTCTTCTGCTGCCACCAGTGGCTGTGTCTGGAACTGCACGACTTCAAAAGCTCTTGTACGTACAAAGTTAGATATCATTAAAGGGGTTGTCCGGCGATAAAAAATTATTCACAGAATAACACACATTACAAAGTTATACAACTTTGTAATGTATGTTATGTCTGTGAATGGCCCCCTTCCCCGTGTCCCACCACCCCCACCCGTGTACCCGGAAGTGTGGTGCGCTATACATTACCTGTCACGTGCCGACCACGGTCTCCGATCCTCAGCAGTGACGTCTTCTTCGGGAGGCCAGCGGCTGATGACGCGGCCACGTCATCAGCTGCTCAGCCGCGATTGGCTGAGCACAGTTATGCTCAGCCAATCGCGGCTGAGCTTCGGATGACGCTGCAGAGGGTGGCCGACACTCGGGAAGATCCGCCGGCCTCCCGAAGAAGACGTCACTGCTGACGATCGGAGACCGTGGACGACACGAGATGCGGTGAGTATAATGCACCACACTTCCGGGTCTAGCGTGGGTGGGGGGAAACACGGGGAAGGGGGCCATTCACAGACATAGCATACATTACAAAGTTGTATAACTTTGTAATGTGTGTTATTCTGTGAATAATTTTTTATCGCCGGACAACCCCTTTAAAGGGGTTATCCAGCGCTAGCTTCCAGAAAAAGCCCCACTCTTGTCTCCAGCTTGGGTGGGGTTTTTCTGCTCAGTTCTATTGAAGTCAATGGAGCCTAATTGCAAACCGCACCTGAACTGGAGACAAGAGTCGTGTTGTCTCTGAAAGAAAGTGGCCATGTTTTTGTAGCACTGGATAACCCCTAATGCTGCTGCGTGCAGTGTTAGCGATACTGAGCCTCCCTGAATGCCTATTATAATGAATATTAGCATTAGATGAGACGTTAAAATTTAGGAAGCGGCTTGTGTCAGAAAGACTGAAGCTTAGCACAGTAAAGCAGAGAGAGTGGTGATTGACAGCTATTCCTGTCCACTCCGCTTTACTATGCCACAGCTGCAGCCCTCCTGACACAGACAGCTTCCCCAGTTGTAATGTTCATTCTATTCTAACACTTCACTATGGAATAGTTAGATTACATACTCTGACTCTTAGTTTGACTCTGCAATACATACATATTGTACTGCAATGAATGGTCAGATCACAGCTTTTGTATTACAACCTGCTCTGAGAGTGGTGAGTATGGTGTACAGGTGAATAAATGGCACAGAGCTCAGCTCAGAGCTGCTGCCTATTTTAGGGATTACAATTCCCATCACTAAACACCCTTACAACAATAATAGTTATAATGAAGTGCTGTGTTTGTCACTGCTGAACCTACCAGGGCAGAAGATAAAGGAAATCCAGGAAAGAACACTGGCTGGGGACGGGGCTGGGGACCCTATGGAATTGCTATAGCAGTAATGTAACTGGCTGGGCAGCACTCAGCCTTCATAATTACCTTTCATATGAGCATCATGGATGGTGGCGGGCTGGATGGCTGGCAGGTTAGCTAGTTGACTGACTACATAGATGTTTAGCTGTCTGACGGGATGACTGTTTTGCAGGCTGACTTGATGGCTGGTTACTGCTGGACCTACCAGGCTAAAAAATAAAATCATGCCACTGAAAGGTCAGGAGACTGGGCTGGGGACCACCTGTAATAGCTGTAACTGGCTGGGCAACCTTTGTATTTACCTTTCATTCAGGTGAGACTGGCTGGCTGGTTAGTAAGATGGCTGGATAGCCGGCTGGCAGACTGAATGGTTGGCTGATTGGAAGTCTGGCTGGTTGGTTTGCTGCTGCTGAATCTACCAGAACAGAGGATAAAATCATGACATTGGGATCTGGATGGGGACCGGGCTGGGGACCTCTTGGAATTGCTATGGGGTACTGTAACTGGCTGGGTAGAACTCAACCTTTATATTTACCTTTCACTCATGGAAAAATCACAGCTTGCTGGCTGGCTGGATGGTAAGCTGTCTGGTTGGATGGCTGGCTCACTGATCAATGCTGGACCTTCCAGGACAAAAAATAAAATCATGCCACTGGGATCCAGTGGGGACCTCTTGGAATTGCTATGGGGGTGCTGTAACTTACTAGGCAGCATGCAGCACTTGTATTTACCTTTCCCACATGTAAGAATCAAGGCTGTCTGGCTGTTGTTTGGCTGGCTGGTTGTTTAGCATACTGGACGGCTGACAGTCTGGATTCCTGGCTGCTTGGCTTCCATTTGAGCATCATAGATGGTTGGCGGGCTGGATGGCTGGCAGGTTAGCTAGTTGACTGGCTACATACAGTAGATGTCTGGCTTTCTGACGGGATGGCTGGTTTGCAGGCTGACTTGATAGCTGGTTACTGCTGGACCTAACAGCATAAAAAATAAAATCATGCCACTGAAATCCAGGAAAGAACAGGGGATAAAGACTGGGCTGGGGTCCACCTGGAATTACTGTAACTGGCTGGGCAGCCTTTATATTTACCTTTCATTCAGATGAGAATGATGGATGGCTGGTTAGTTAGATGGCTGGATAGCTGGCAGACTGGATGGTTGGCTGATTGGAAGGATGGCTGGTTGGTTTGCTGCTGCTGCTGCTGCTGCTGGACCTAGCAGAACAGAGGATAAAATTATGTCATTGGGATCTGGATGTGGACTGGGCTGGGGACCTCCTAGAATTGCTATGGGGTACTGTAACTGGCTGGGTAGCTCTCAGCCTTTGTATTGACCTTTCAATCATGGAAGAATCACGGCTGGCTGGCTGGATAGATGGTAGGCTGGCCAGTTGGATGGCTGGCTCACTGACCACTGCTGGACAAAAAATAAAATCATGCCACTGGGATCCAGTGGGGACCTTCTGGAATTGCTTTGGGGGTGCTGTAACTTACTAGGCAGCATGCAGCACTTGTATTTACCTTTCCCACATATAAGAATCAAGGCTGTCTGGCTGTTGTATGGCTGGTTAGTTGTTGGCAGACTGGACAGATGACTGTCTGGATTTCTGTCTGATTGGATGGCTGGGAGACTGGACAGCTGGCTGGCTGGATTTCTGGCTGGTTGTCTTGGTGCCATACTAGCTGGATTTCTGGCTGGTTGGCTTGCTGCCATAATAGCTGGATTCCTGTCTGTCTGACTCACCAACTGGCTGGCAAGATGGTTGGTTGGCTGGCTGGCTAGCTGAAAAGGTGGTCTCTGTATTGTCTGCTCAGATGTGGGCTGATTAGTTGACTGACAGGATGGCTGGCTGGATGGTTGGCTGGATGGTTGGCCATTGCTGGACCTATCAGGATAGAAGATACAATTATGACATTGAGATCCAGGAAAGGACACTGCATGTGGACGGGGACTTTCTGGAATTGCTATAGCAGTGCTGTAACTGGCTGGGCAGCACTAAGCCTTCATATTTACCTTTCATATGAGCATCGTAGACGGTTGGCGGGCTGTATGGCTGGCAGGCTAGCTAGTTCACTGGCTACATAGATGTCTGGCTGTCTGACGGGATGGCTGGCTTGCAGATTGACCTGATGGCTGGTTACTGCTGGACCTACCAGGAAAAAAATAATATAAAATCAGCCACTGGAATTCAGGAAAGGACAACGGATGGGGACTGGCCTTTGTATTTACCTTTCATTCAGGTGAGAATAATGGCTGGCTGGTTAGTTAGATGTCTGGATAGCTGGCTGACTGGATGGTTGGCTGGCTGGTAGGTTTGCTGCTACTGGACCTAACAGAACAGAGGATAAAATCAGGACATTGGGATCTGGATGGGGACCTCCTGGAATTGCTGTGGGGTACTGTAACTGTCTGGGTAGCACTCAGCCTTTGTATTTACCTTTCATCCATGGAAGAATCACGGCTGGCTTGCTGGCTGTATGGTAGGCTGGCTGGTTGGATGGCTGGCTCACTGACCACTGCTGGACAAAAAACAAAATTATGCCACCGGGATGCAGTGGGGACCTCCTGGAATTGCTATGGGGGGCTGTAACTTAATAGGCAGCATGCAGCACTTGTATTTACCTTTCCCACATGTTAGAATCAAGGCTGTCTGGCTGTTGTATGGCTGGTCGGTTGTTGGCAGACTGGACAGATGACTCTCTAGATTTTTGTCTGATTGGATGGCTGGCACAATAGACAGCTGGCTGGCTGGATTCCTGGCTGGTTGTCTTGCTGCCATACTAGCTGGATTCCTGGCTGGTTGGATGCCTGCCATACTAGCTGGATTCCTGTCTGTCTGACTCACCAGCTGGCTGGCAGGATGATTAGTTGGCTGGATAGCTTACTGGCTAGCTAAAAAGGTGGTCTCTGTATTGTCTGCTCAGATGTGGGCTGATTAGTTGGATGGCTGGATAGATGGTTGGCCATTGCTGGACCTACCAGGACAGAAGATACAATTATGACATTGAGGTCCAGGAAAGCACACTGGATGGGGACTTTCTGGAATTGCTATGGTTTGCTGCTGCTGCTGCTGCTGGACCTAGCAGAATAGAGGATAAAATCATGACATTGGGATCTGGATGTGGACTGGGCTGGGGACCTCCTGGAATTGCTATGGGTACTGTAACTGGCTGGGTAGCACTCAGCCTTTGTATTTACCTTTCACTCATGAAAGAATCACGTCTTGCTAGCTGGATGGTAGGCTCACTGACCACTGCTGGACCTATTAGGACAACAAATAAAATCATGCCACCGGGATGCAGTGAGGATCTCCTGGAATTGCTATTAGGGTGCTGTAACTGGCTGGGCAGTATGCAGCACTTGGATTTACCTTTCATACATGTGAGAGTCATGGCTGGCTGGCTATCTGGACAACTGGTTGGCTGGCTGACAGGCTGGACAGCTTGCTGACTGGCTGGATGGCTTGCTGGCTGGATGGCTTGCTGACTGGCTAGCTGGATGCCTTGCTTTCTGGATGACTGGCTGTCTTGCTGGCTGCATGGCTGACTTGCCCGCTAGCTGGCAGGATGGTCCACTAGATAGCTGGCTGGATGGCTTGCTTCCTGGATGGCTGGCTTGCTGGCTGGCTTGCTGGCCGTACGGTTTACTTACCCGCTAGCTGACAGGACGGCCGACTTCATAGATGGCTGGCTAGCTATCTGGTGGGATACATGGAAGGCTGGCTGGCCAGCTGACCGGATGGAGAGCTAGCTGACTGGTTAGATTACACATGCAGCACTGCCTCCAGACTGAAAGGAGCACCGCTGCTTTGTGTGTCCACATAACCTGCATCTATTGTCAGGGCAGGCAGTTGATTTCAGAGCAACAGAGTCAATCTGTGCATGCTTAGACATACTCTGCTGCTCAATGGCCATCATTACTATACCTAAATTAGTGCCCCTCACTGAGCTTTTGTTCTACTACCACTCGTCTCAACACAACACATATTCCGCAGCAGTGCACAGATGGCAGGGATGTCTGATTTATGTTGCTAGAGTGACTGACTGACTTACTTGGGCCCCCATACCCCAGCATATCTTTGGCGCTCCGGATGGTTGCACCCTGGTGGTAGTAAGTCCCTCTCCTGTCCCAAATGAGGCACCTGATTCTCTTTTTAATGTTAGTGGCCCATCTTTCAGACACCTATTAGTATTAAGGGAATTCTGTCCTCCAGTTTGTGGCTTTAAAGGGGGCCTCTTCCTACCCCATATAAGGCAAATGCAACCTCCAGATGTTAAAGGCGCCTGATTTGCCTCTAGATGTTATGGGCGCCTCCTCCAGACTCTACTAGATGTTAAGGGAGTCTTTACCTCCAGTATTTGATGGTAAAGTGGGGTTCCTCCTCCCCCATATGAGGTAAATGGTCCCTCCTGCTGGTAAAGGCGCCTCATTTACCTCTAGAGGGTAAGTAGGTTATCAGTAATTTAAAAAGGTAATACCTTTCCTCTCTCCCTGGTTGCTAACCTCCTCCCTGGTTAACTCAACCTGATACATTCTTACCTGGCCTAAAGAGGTGAGGCTGAGATGGTGAGGCAAATACTATGTTGCGATCATTGCATATTAGTGAAACCAGGCTCACCGCCGTGGCCAATGTATACATGATGTTGTGAGAACATCAGCAACATTGTGTGTACATTAGCCACCACTGGTTTATCCAACATGCAGCGATCGCAACATAGTACTCGCCGCATCATCTCTTCCTTACCCTTTTACACTGGATGAGAAGGTATGATGACATAAGCTGCTGGGAGTACATAAAGGAGGAAAGTGGCGGAGAAGCGAAGAAAGGCGATACCTTGTCAGCTCCCCAAATAACCTCTGTACAGGCGCCACCTCCAGACTCCACAAGGTCTTAAGGGAGTCCTTACCTCCAGTATTTGATGGAAAAGTGGGGTTCCTCCTCCCCATATGAGGTAAAGGAGGAGTTTTTACTCACCGTAAACTCTCTTTCTCGTAGTCTTCATTGGGGGACACAGACACCGTGGGTATAGGCTGCTGCCACTAGGAGGCTGACACTAAGAAAAAACAAAAAAGGTCGGCCCCTCCCAGCAGGCTATACCCGCCCACTGGCACTGAGCTAATTCAGTAGTGAAAAAGCAGTAGGAGGAGCCGAAACAAATAGAAAAACAATCCACACTCAAAATCTGAAAACACAGGCCAACCTGCAACCCTAAAACAGTCAACAAGGGGTGGGTGCTGTGTCCCCCAATGAAGACTACGAGAAAGAGAGTTTACGGTGAGTAAAAACTCCTCCTTTCTCGTGCGTCTTATTGGGGGACACAGACACCGTGGGACGTCCAAGAGCAGTCCCGTGGGTGGGAAGACACAGAGAAGAGCTAAGAAGAGGAAGAAGCCACTGCCGCCCGCAGGACCTTGCGGCCCAGACTCGCATCGGCCGATGCAAAGGTGTCCACACGATAGAACCTCGAAAAGGTGTGTAGTGAGGACCATGTGGCGGCCTTGCAAACCTGAAGAGCCGAGGCCCCATGACGGATCGCCCAGGAAGCCCCAACCGAACGAGTCGAGTGAGCCGCAATCCGGAACGGGGGCGACTTGCCCTTACTCCGGTAAGCCTGAGCGATGGCGGAGCGGACCCAGCGAGCCAGGGTCGCCTTAGACGCCGCTGATCCCTTCCGGGGACCATCTGGAATGACGAAGAGTGAGTCCGACTTCCGAAAAGACTTAGTCCTGGAAAGATAGATGCGCAGGGCGCGAACGACGTCCAGCGTATGGAGCGCGCGCTCCCTTGCATGAGAGGGGGCCGGGCAAAAGGAGGGAAGAACAATATCTTCATTGAGGTGGAAGGGGGAAAGCACCTTGGGCTGAAAGGAAGCCACGGGCCTAAGAACCACCTTGTCCTGGTGCAACACCAGCAGGGGAGGACGGCACGACAGAGCCGCCAACTCCGAAATCCGCCTGACCGACGTGACCGCGACCAAGAAAACCACCTTAAAGGACAAGATGGCCAGAGGCACATCTCGGAGGGGCTCGAACGGAGGAGACTGCAGTGCATCCAGGACCAGGTTCAGATCCCACGGGGGAACTGGGTGCCGATAAGGAGGCGCAACGTGCGCCACTCCCTGGAGAAAAGTCCTGACCTGGGGCACCGATGCCAAGGGCCTCTGGAAGAAAACTGAAAGAGCGGAAACCTGGCCCTTAAGAGAGCTCAGGGATAAGCCAGAGTCCAGGCCTGCTTGGAGGAAGGCAAGGAGCCGAGCTAGAGAGAACGAAAGCGGTGGCGCGGAACAGGATTCGCAATGACGGAGGTAGGCCCGCCAACAACGGTAATAAACCCTCGCCGACGCAGGCTTCCGAGCCCTAATCATGGTCCTGATGACCGCATCAGAAAACCCGCGTGCCTTTAAAATCCAGGTTTCAATAGCCACGCCGTCAAACGTAGCGTGGCTAAACGCGGGTGGCAGAGTGGTCCTTGCGTGAGAAGATCTGGCCGGTCTGGTAGACGCCAAGGGACGTCGGCGGCGAGATTCACGAGATCCGTGTACCAGGCGCGCCGTGGCCAGTCCGGGGCCACGAGGATCACTGGAACTCCTTCCACCTTTATTTTTCTCACCACCCGCGGCAGGAGCGGGAGAGGAGGAAAGATGTAAGGAAGGTTGAACCGATGCCAGGGAATCACCAAGGCATCCGAGGCCAGAGCCAGAGGGTCCCGCGTCCGGCAGACGAACTTCGGCAGTCTGTTGTTGCAGCGAGACGCCATCAGGTCCACATCTGGTGTTCCCCATCTGCGACAGATCTGGGAGAACACTTCTGGATGCAGGGACCATTCCCCTGGATCCACCCGTGCACGACTCAGATAGTCGGCCATCCAATTGTCCACTCCCGGAATGTGAACAGCGGACAAGGCAAGCATGGTTTTCTCCGCCCAGGAGAGGATCAGCGCCACTTCCATCATGGCGGCCTTGCTGCGGGTCCCGCCCTGATGATTCACATAAGCCACTGCAGTGGCGTTGTCCGTCTGCACCCGAACTGGGAGATCGCGGAGCTGTGCCTGCCAGTGCAGAAGGGAGAGACGAATCGCCCTCAGTTCGAGGATGTTGATGGGGAGGCAAGCTTCCCCGGACGACCAGGTTCCTTGAACAGTCAGGTCGTTCCAAACTCCTCCCCAGCCCTGCAGACTGGCGTCGGTGGTCACGATCTGCCAATGGACGGGGAGGAAGGAGCGACCCAGAGAGAGGCTTGGAGATCGCAGCCACCACTGAAGGTCTTGGCGAAGGCGAGCCGGAATGTTCACCCTCCGGTCTAGGGAGGGGAGGGACTTGTCCCACCGTGACAGCAGGAAGAGCTGCAGCGGACGGGAATGGAACTGTGCGAAAAGAATTGCCTCCATTGACGCCACCATCTTCCCCAGAACCCTCATACAGGAACGTATGGACACTGGGCGGCGGCTGCAAAGAGCTCTGACGTCGGCCTGAAGGGACTGAAGTTTCTCCGCTGGAAGGAAAACGCGTGCCCTTATTGAATCCAAGCGCATTCCCAGAAAGACAATGGACTGGGCCGGGATCAAGGACGACTTGGGGTGGTTGATCAGCCAACCGAAGCGCGAGAGTGTCTCCAGAGTGATAAGGAGGCTCTCCAAGTTCTGGTCCTCGGACGGGGCTTTGACGAGAATGTCGTCCAAGTAAGGGGTTACAGAGATACCCCGAGCCCGAAGAAGGGCCATGACGGGCGCCATGGTCTTCGTGAAGACCCTCGGGGCCGAAGCCAGGCCGAACGGAAGAGCCACGAACTGATAATGCTCTTCCCCCACTGCAAAGCGCAGGAAACGTTGATGCGGAGGGAAAATCGGGACGTGAAGATACGCGTCCTGAATATCCACCGAAGAGAGAAACTCGCCCGGCTCCAGAGATGCGATCACAGAGCGCAGAGACTCCATCCGGAAATGAGAAATTCGGACATGACGATTTAGACGTTTGAGGTCTAAAATCGGGCATACCGAACCGTCCTTCTTCGGGACCACGAAAAGGTTTGAATAAAACCCGCGGAACCGCTGAAGATGAGGGACGGGGACAATCACTCCCTTCGAGAGGAGCGAAGGGATGGCCTGGGAAAAACCGGCCGCCAGGGCAGGAGCCCTGGGAGGCCGGGAAAGGAAAAAACGATCGCGGGGAACGGAAACGAACTCGATCTTGTAACCTTGTGAAACCACTTCCCGCACCCAAGCGTCCTGAACCTGAGCCAGCCAGACCTCCTGGAACAACAGGAGGCGGCCGCCCACCCGAGAGCCGGGTGGGGAAAAACCTTCAGGAGGAGGAAGGCTTGGATGTGCCAGGCTTAAAGGGAGGGCGGGAGGCGGCGGATCGCGCCTGCCAGGAAGAGCGGTTCTTGGAGAAACCGGACCTTTTGTTCTGAGGGGCCGCCGATTTCCCGGAGCGAGACGGTGGGAGCGACCGAAAGGAGCGGAAGGACCCTGGTTTGCGACGGAAATCCTGACGCTTGGGACGCTGCTGGGGAAGATTGGTACTCTTCCCCCCCGTGGCATCAGAAATTATCTCATCTAGACGTTTCCCGAAGAGACGAGAGCCCACAAAGGGAAGACTGGTGAGAGAACGCTTGGAAGCGTTGTCAGCCCGCCACTCACGAAGCCACAGAGACCGGCGGATGGCCACAATATTGGCTGAAGCAAAAGTCGAACAGGCTGCAGCGTCCAGAGAAGCAGAGCAGAGGTATTGCGCCGCGTCCTGAATCTGTTGTGCGAGGTCTGCTAAGTCCTCGGCAGAAGTGCCGGAAACAAGACCGTCCTTTAGTTGTTTAGCCCATACTGAAATTGATTTAGACACCCAAGTGGACGCAAGTGTGGGTAGGAGAGAGGAACTGGAGGCCTCAAAAGCCGACCTAGCTAAGGACTCAGTGCGTCTGTCAGTGGAGTCCTTAAGGGACGACGCATTGTCCAGCGGAAGAGTCGTGACCTGGGTCAGGCGAGAAATCGGGGGATCCACTGAGGGTGGGGCTGACCAGCGAGCCACCAGGTCCTCAGGAAAAGGATAGAGAATTGACAAGTGTTTAGGCTTTGAGAAACGCTTGTCCGGGGTCTTCCAAAACTTGGAAAACAGGTCATCAAATTCCTTGTGACTGGGGAAAGAGCTCCGGACACGGCGGCCGCTCTTATGGAAAAAGAACTCATCAGAGGGCGAAAGGTCCGGTGAATCCTTCAACTGGAAGGTATCGCGGACCGCGGCTACCAGGCTATCCACAGTGGAAGCCATGGGGGACGCATCTTCAGCATCAGAGTTGAGAGACAACTCAGAATCCGACGGATCTCCGGGCGAGCGTGAACGCCTGGTAGGAGAAGGCCGCGTGGGGGCCAGACTGGTTCGAGGGGAGTCAGAAGAAGACCGAGAAGAGCCACGGCGAGGACGCTTGCGAGAGCGGCTCCTGCTGGGACGAACGGTAGAGGCCGCAGGACGGGACTGGACTGGCGCAGAAGAGGATGCAGACAGGCGATCAAGAGCGGCCGCCACCGACTGAGACAACTGAGCCATCTGCGACACTGACTGGCAGAGGGAGCGCGCCCAGGCCGGGGCAGACTCCTCAGACTCCGGAGGGGGGTCCTGAGCAGGATCCATGGAGAGAGACGAGCTGGACTGCATGGAACAGGCAGCGCAGAGGGGCTGAGAGTGGCCAGAAGCAGATTTAGTGTTACAAGAGGTACAGAAATAGTAGGTAACAGAGGAAGGAGGAGGGTGCTGGCGGCGTGTGGAATCAGATCTTGAGTCAGACATAATGCCAATCAAGGAGCAAGAATTTGTAAATATATATATATAATGTGTATATATATATGCAGTTATATAGTAGGAAAAAAACAGCCAGCTAGTGTGCTCCTTCAGTATACAGCTGTGGAAGCTGCAGAAAACAGGCCTGCAGAATAACAGAATAAACACAGTGAGGATACAGTAAGGAAGAGACAGGCAAAAACTAGTCCCAGAAGGAGCTTACCAGAACACAGATAGAGATGCAGAGGTCCGATCAGGGCGTGGAGGCTGCAGATGGAGGCTGGGGGTAGTAATCCCCGGCAGAGATCCCAAAGACACAGGCTGCGCAGGCTGTATGCTGCCGCACCGACCGGGCCGCACTGATGACGCGCTCGTGCGTGGTGACGTCAGGCGCTGGCCCGCGCGGGAGAAAAGACCGCGCGCGGGAAATCCCAGGAACCAGGAAGAGGAGAACGGCGCCTGCGCAGGTAACGTGAACCGGAAGTCACGGACCGCAAACCGGAAGTCGCGGTCCGGACAGAAAAGGAGGCCCCGCACCCGATCTAACCCCGGCATCTGCACCATCCCCACATGCGGTGGACGGAGAAGGACCGGAGACACCGCAGGACTGAGAGGGGCACGGGGCTAGAGGTGCCTGGAGAGGGGGGTGAAGATCACACCACCGGAGGGGGCCGCGGGACCTATAAACCCCGGGAGAGAGAGGGCTGAGAGTGGCCATGTAACGCGGGGAAGGCTTCTACTTACCCCCGACGCTGTCTCCAGTGATCTTCTGCCGGCACTGTGCCGCGCTGCCGCGCTCAACTTTGGGAGGCTGTGCGGGCAGGGGCTGGCGGAGCAAGTCCGCATGAAGGAGCAACAGACAGCAACGCTAGTCTGTGTCCTGGGCGCTGGGTCCGGCCGGTGGCAACCTAGGGTAAACAGCCCCTTTCCAGTTAGGGTCTGTGCCCTGGTTGCATAAGAGGGGGGATCAGGGCGAGTCTTGGTGACCCACCGTGCCCCGACCTGTAAAGAAGAAGCAATTAGTCAACCTAAGTAAAACAAGCAGAAACTGGTCTGGAGTAACCAGACCTGCGTCTGCCTCCTACTGACACTAAGCTAAACTGAATTAGCTCAGTGCCAGTGGGCGGGTATAGCCTGCTGGGAGGGGCCGACCTTTTTTGTTTTTTCTTAGTGTCAGCCTCCTAGTGGCAGCAGCCTATACCCACGGTGTCTGTGTCCCCCAATAAGACGCACGAGAAATGGTCCCTCCTGATGGTAAAGGCGCCTCATTTACCTCAAGTCATTAAATAGGTTATCTGAGAATCTAAAAAAGGTAATACCTTTCCTCTCTCCCTGGTTGCTAACCTCCTGAGTGACCCCCAACTCATCCTGATACTTTCTTATCTGGCCCAATGGGGTGAGGCTGAGATGGTGAGGCAAATACTATGTTACGTTCACCACATGTGGGTGAAACCAGGCTCACCGCCGTGGCCAAGGTATATATGATGTTGTGAGAACATCAGCAACATTATGTGTACATTAGCCACCACTGGTTTTCCAACATGAAGCGATCGCAACAGAGTACTCGCCCCATCATCTCATCCTTACCCTTTCATACCAGATGAGAAGGTATGATGACATAAGCTGCTGGGAGTACATAAAGGAGGAAAGTGGCTAAGAAGAGAGGAAATGCGATACCTCTTCAGGTCCACTAATAACCTCTTTACAGGCGCCACCTCCAGACTCCACAAGATCTTAAAGGAGTCCTTACCTCCAGTATCTGATGGAAAAGTGGGGTTCCTCCTACCCCATAAGAGGCAAATGGCTCCTCCTGCTGGTAACGGCGCCCCATTTACCTCATAATGTTAAAGGTTTATCCAGGAATCTAAAAAGGTAATACCTTTCCTCTCTCCCTGGTCGCTAACCTCCTGATTACCTCAGTCTGATACTTTATCATCTGGCTGAAAAGGATGAGGGTGAGATAACTACTAAGTTGTGATCACTGCATGTTGGTGAAACCAGGCTCACCGCCGTGGCCAATGTATACATGATGTTGTGAGAAGATCAGCAACATTGTGTGTACATTGGCCACCACTGGTTTATCCAACATGCAGCGATCGCAACACAGTACTCACCGCATCATCTCATCCTGACCCCTTCATGTCAGATAGTAAGGTTTTCTGCTGAGAGTAAGTAATGGAGGAAAGTGGCTGGGAATCGAGGAAAGGCAATACCTCCTCAGCTGTCTGGACAACCTCTTTAAGGGCGCCACCTCCGGACTGAATCTGGTGTTAAAAGAATCCTTACCTCCAGTATTCGATGTTATTGTGGGGTTCCTCCTCCCCCATAAGAGGCAAATGGCTCCTCCTGCTGGTAACGGCGCCCCATTTACCTCAAGATATTTAAAGGTTTATCCAGGAATCTAAAAAGGTAATACCTTTCCTGTCTCCCTGGTCGCTAACCTCCAGATTACCTCAGTCTGATACTTTCTTATCTGGCCGAAAGGTATGAGGGTGAGATAACTACTATGTTGTGATCACTGCATGTTGGTGAAACCAGGCTCACCGCCATGGCCAAAGTATACATGATGTTGTGAGAACATCAGCAACATTGTGTGTACATTAGCCACCACTGGTTTATCCAACATGCAGGGATCGCAACACAGTACTCACCGCATCATCTCATCCTGACCCCTTCACGTCAGATGGGAAGGTAAGCTGCTGAGAGTAAGTAATGGAGGAAAGTGGCTGGGAATCGAGGAAAGGCAATACCTCCTCAGCTGTCTGGACAACCTCTTTAAGAGCGCCACCTCTGGACTCAATCAAGTGTTAAAAGAATCCTTACCTCCAGTATTTGATGTTATTGTGGGGTTCCTCCTCCCCCATAAGAGGCAAATGGCTCCTCCTGATGGTAACGGCGCCCCATTTACCTCATAATGTTTAAAGGTTTATCCAGGAATCTAAAAAGGTAATACCTTTCCTCTCTCCCTTGTCGCTAACCTCCAGATTAACTTTGTCTCAGTCTGATACTTTCTTATCTTGCCAAAAGGGATGAGGTTGAGATAACTACTATGTGGCGATCACTGCATGTTGGTGAAACCAGGCTCACCGCCGTGGCCAATGTATACATGATGTTGTGAGAACATCAGCAACATTGTGTGTACATTAGCCACCACTGGTTTATCCAACATGCAGCGATCGCAACACAGTAGTCACCGCATCATCTCATCCTGACCCCTTCACGTCAGACGGGAAGGTAAGCTGCTGAGAGTAAGTAATGGAGGAAAGTGGCTGAGAAGCAAGGAAAGGCAATACCTTTTCAGATCCTTGAAAAACCTCTTTAAGGGCGCCACCTCCGGACTACATTAGGTGTTAAAAGAATCCTTACCTCCAGTATTTGATGTTATTGTGGGGTTCCTCCTCCCCCATACGAGGCAAATGGCTCCTCCTGCTGGTAACGGCGCCCCATTTACCTCAAGATGTTTAAAGGTTTATCCAGGAATCTAAAAAGGTAATACCTTTCCTGTCTCCCTGGTCGCTAACCTCCAGATTACCTCAGTCTGATACTTTCTTATCTGGCCGAAAGGGATGAGGGTGAGATAACTACTATGTTGTGATCACTGCATGTTGGTGAAACCAGGCTCACCGCCATGGCCAAAGTATACATGATGTTGTGAGAACATCAGCAACATTGTGTGTACATTGGCCACCACTGGTTTATCCAACATGCAGCGATCGCAACACAGTAGTCACCGCATCATCTCATCCTGACCCCTTCACGTCAGATGGGAAGGTAAGCTGCTGAGAGTAAGTAATGGAGGAAAGTGGCTGAGAAGCAAGGAAAGGCAATACCTTTTCAGATCCTTGAAAAACCTCTATAAGGGCGCCACCTCCGGACTCAATCTGATGTTAAAAGAATCCTTACCTCCAGTATTCGATGTTATTGTGGGGTTCCTCCTCCCCCATAAGAGGCAAATGGCTCCTCCTGCTGGTAACGGCGCCCCATTTACCTCAAGATATTTCAAGCGCCACCTCCAGACTCCACAAGATCTTAAGGAAGTCCTTACCTCCAGTATCTGATGGTACATTGGGGTTCCTCCTCCCCCATATGAGGTAAATGTTCCCCCCTGATGGCAACGACACCTAATTTACCTCTAGATGTTACAGGTGTCTCCTCCTTCTCCAGACACTTCAGATGTTACGGGTGTCTTCTCCTCCTCCTGCCGATGGCACTGTGTTACCTAGTTAACAGATATACCAAACAAACTATTAACAAAATATCAATCAGAAAAGTAAAATAAAGAAATACATAAACAATATAAAGATGAGTACAATAAGGGCCAGTTCACACTATGGAATCGGCACTGAGATTCCCCTCAGAAACAAGTCTATGCCTGTCTCCGCTGTTCACGCCTCTCCTTTCAAAGACTTGACATGTCAGCGGAGAGGCGTAGAGAGCGGAGACGCGCAAGGCCGCCCATTGAAAGAGATAGCAGGTGAGATTTGTTGCGGAGTCTGCTGGCGGGGGTTCCGAGCGTAATCTCTGTGTCGATTCCATAGTGTGAAAGGGACCTAAGAAAAACAGTGAAATTTTGGTTACTCACCTTTCAGTCGTCTTTGATCTTACAGCAGCAGCAGAACAGTGCCCGAAGTCTACAAAACAAAGAGAAAATCCACCATGACTTTCCTGAGATCAGACATATCTTCTGGTGACACATAGTGATGGCAGAATAGACGTTTACAATGGAGAGAAGGGGGTCAGATATGTCCCTATTAGTGGAATGTAGATGGGGCGGCTGTGTTATGTACAGGAGTTCAGGTATGGGCAGTGCTGGGTACACTATGGGGGACATTTATTAAGTCTGGCGTTTTTTCTGCGCCAGACTTAAAAATGTCCCTGCAGCGCCAGCATTACAGAGATCCCGTGCACTAGAAAAGTCCCGTGCGCGCCGGTGCGCATGGCAGAAAACCTACGCCAGCTAAGAGCTTGAGTAGGTTTTCTGCGTGTCTTTAAGAGAAAACAATAATGAATCGCGCGGACTCTGAGCCCGCGCCCCCCATTCCACCCCCACCACACCCCGTCCCCGCCCCCCTGGCGTACCCGGCGTTAAGTGCCGATTTGCAAATATTTTATTCGCTGAACGGCCATTTGCGAATAAAATCATTAGGAAAAGGGCACTTTACGCCAAAAAAATTAAATTCGCCCCTTGATATATGTCCTCTTATGTGTGTTAGGCCACAACAGAATCAAACTGTTCCCAATTATCAAGTATAAAAAAAGAGGACGACTTTAGATGACTGTTAACCCCTTACTATAAAGATATCATGTTAGGACATTATCACTTGTATTTACCTGTCCATGATGGTCCTCCTGCTGCTGCTCCTAAGAAGAAATAGGGGAAAATAAATGGTTAATTTAACAAAACCAGAATCGTCGAGCACATTACTTGTAGCCAGGAGAATAACACTTACAGCTATGTATATTATAATAATTCTATCCTTACAGTATGTATGAGCGACTCTATCCACTCCTACAGTAATATATATTCACAAACTATAGGGAAACTATCAGCAGGTTAGAAGCATCTGACTTGCTGATATGTGTTATTGCAGGTGTATGGCCAAAGTCAGTGCCATTCATAGACACAAAAAGCAGATGTGGTCAGCACCCAGTCTCATAGATTCATGCTTTCTCATGTAATATAGTGTTTCTTGTGGGCACGAAGGTAAAGCCCCTGGATTCCGGGGGTATCCATAGCACAGAGAACAACAGGATTCCTTAAGCTCAGGTAAAACATTCAAGTTTATTAGGAAATTCTTAAAAGGAACAGCCGACACGTTTCAAGCCAACTTGGCTCTTAATCATGGCATCTGTACAACATATATATAGACAGATAAAGTGTTAATATACACTCACAATAAATCGACAAAGGTTAAAAAAACATATATACATGAATGAACGTCACTGAACATATATAGATGTCACAATGGAGTGCATAATACATCTATCTATGCTTCTATAGTAAGTTCGTATAAAAGACCTAGTAAGTGCTGATAGTAAATATCACTATACATACATAACTTGAATCAAATAGAACATGGCCATGCTGCTTGAACCACAAAGTATAGTGATGATCCCCATTGGCTTCTCTGCCCATGAACCTTGATTGATTGATTTCTCCTTATACTCAAACAGGGAGAGATCTTTCAATCAATAGAGAAGCATGTGGATCCTGCCCGGATGATTCATAGTTCGGGCAGTATAAACACATCTTTTTAATACTGACACACTATTGGCTCCATCTTCACTATCCTTCTATTATGAAGCAAGAAAAATATAGAAATAATACATATTATAGGGGTTATAGTCACCCCTGCAGGTGCAGCACATTTGAGCAATAACTTGCCTATAAGACTGGCCCTAGTTATAAGATTTCATGCTGCTGGACACGTTCCTCCAACGACTTTCTTTTTTGTTTTAGCAAAAAATGTCAGTTTTTTTTAATACTGACGGCCGCCAGTGATGATCATTATTAACGACCGTCATTATCAAAAAACATAGCCAAAAGGTGAACCAGGGACTAAAAGTCACACATTTTTTAGCTAGCAAACAGTTGCACAAAAAATGTTAACTTTTTAACACAAAAACCTAGGACTACAATCTTGATAATTTCCCACCAATATATTTGAAGAAGATAAATCATCTACAATGGCTTCATTTTTTTACAATGATTTACTTACCCGTCCAGTTCGTTGTCGTCATCCTCTCTGGTGTCTTCGGTCCTGATAGTTACAAAATAGAAAAGATATTGAGAACCCAACTACAAGAGGCATTCATATTACAATGATTACATATCACAATGATTTACTTACCCGTCCAGTTTGTTGTCGTCATCCTCTCTGGTGTCTTCGGTCCTGATAGTTACAAAATAGAAAAGATATTGAGAACCCAACTACAAGAGGCATTCATATTACAATGATTACATATTACAATGATTTACTTACCCGTCCGGTTGGTCGTTGGTGTCTTGGGTCCTGTTAGTTACAAAATAGAAAAAAGATATTGAGAACCCAACTACAAGAGACATTTATATACATTACTATAGTGGAGAAAAATAAGCCCATAGATAAGTAGAGCCCCTTGTGTCCCGTCCTGTCACCGCTCCCCTTTCTGTACTGGATGGCAAATAAAGGTAATTTTGTGCATTCAGAGAAGGTCCCTATACACTATATACCTTGGCCAGCTGTGCCCGAATGTTTAAGGTGTATGGAGCTCTCCCGAACAACCGCAAATAATGATGCTGGTGGTAATAAGGGTCGGGTGTGAAGGAAAATCAGCGCCCAGCCCCTTTGTTTAGGGAGAGATAAGCCACAGTCAAAGCAGTCTGGCTGCAGCTTACCCCTCCCCATAGAGAATACAGGAACGCTCGGCCATGCTGACCGTTCCTGTGTGTGGGGAGGACGGTCAAAGGGGGGAGAGATAATTGACGACCCAAGTATTGTTGGACCATCAGTTATTTTATGTTTGTTAGTGTATGGCCAAACAAAGTCAGTGCCTTTTATAGCTTACCTTGGGGTGGCGCTGATGTCCTCCGGCTCCTCCTCTTCATCAACTTCCCTGTATATAGTATAAAACAGCTCATATACTGATATATAGTTATTATAGATATGTTATTACATAGAGACTTAAGTAGGGAGTTTATAAGGCAAAGCAGTAACATAACATAATGGAGACATTATATCTACCCATACACAGCAGCAGTATGATTACAGCTCTGCTCCTTCTTCATACTTACACGATCGTGTCCAGACTAGGACTCCTCTGATGTACGGGGTAGTCGTAGTCTCTGTAGCAATAAACATGACTGTGGTTAGGATTGTGGACACTGTGTCCTATTTAAATATTACATTAAATTCCATATTAAATCTATTGCAAAGTGTCACTAAAATATGATCTTAAACTCCAAGATTTATTCCTCTTAAATTCTCGTTATGTATAGAGAACCTGTCATCACTTTTATGCTGCTTGAACCATAAATTATAGTGGTGATCCCCAGTGGCTTCTCCTGATTGATTTCTCCTAATACCTATACAGGAAAAGATCTATCAATCAATAGAGAAGCATGTGGATCCTGCCCGGATGATTCATAGCTCGGGCAGCATGAACGTGATGGTTCTTTTTAATATTGACACACTATTGGCGCCATCTTCACCAGCATTATCCATCTATTATAAAACAAGAAAAATATAGAAATAATACATATTATAGGAGTAATAGTCACCCCTGCAGGTGCAGCACATTTGCACTATAAGTGACATATAATAAATGAATCTTGCCTATTAGACTAGCCCTAAATATAAGATTTCATGCTGCTGGACACAATTTGAGGGGTACGTTCCCACAACGCCTTTCTTCTTTTTTTTCTTTTTTTAAAGTCAGTTCCTTGATAATGACGGCCATCACTAACAATCATTATCAATATTAACGTCCGTCATTATCAAAAAACATAGCTGCAAGGTGAACCAGGAACAAAAGTCGCAAATTTTATTGCAAACGACTGCACACAAATTGCAATTTTTTGACACTGATACCCAGGACTATATTCTTAATAATCCCCTCCCCCCCCCCCCCCATCATTGTGTTTGAAGGAGATAAATCATTTTCAGTGGCTTAGTGGCTTTTACAATTTTTTTTCAATGATTTACTTACCCATCCAGTTTGTCGTCTCCAGTGTCTTTGGTGTCTTCAGTCCTGTTAGTTGCAGAATAGAAAAGATATTGAGAACCCAACAACAACATTGATATACACTACTACAGTGCACGGGGCTGAGGATAAAGGTACATTTCTTACCTTCATTCTCTGCATCTTTTTTGTGTAATTTGTTGTTTAGTTCATGTGCTAATGAGGTGGTTTGGTGCACTGGGGGCGGGACTACCACTATCAGTGCACCAATCCCCCCCAGCCTGCCGCCTGTCCCGTCCAATTAATATTTATTCTGTGCTCTGCAGTGATGAGCGCCAGAGTGATGTCCCTGCAGAACGCTGGATGAATATTCATTAGAATAGATGGACGGGCCGGCTGTAGCAGATCAGTGCACGAAGAGTGGTAGTCCCACCACCAGTGCCACCAAACAGCCTCATTATCATAGGGATTAAACAACAAAGTACACGAATACAGCACAGAGGATGAAGATAAGAAATGTACCTTCATCCTCAGCCCCCCCCTGAGCTGTAGGGACATATCAGCAGGTTAGATGCATCTAATCTGCCGATAGTTTCCCTTTAACCACAGCAGAATTATAGACTACATTTAGTCCATCTGGGCCATCAACAATGTAATATAAGAACGCTACACTATAGTTATAGTAACAATAAGTATGTTTAATATGCATTCATGTACACGGAGAAATATCAGCCCATAGATAAGTAGAGCCCCCCCCTGTCCCGTCCTGTCACCACTCCCCTCTCTACACTGGATGGCAAAAAAAGGTAATTTTGCGCATTCAGGGAAGGTCCCTATACACTATATACCTTGGCCGGCTGTGCCCCACAGTGTACGGTGTATGAAGCTCTCCCGAACAACCGCAACAGATGATGCTGGTGGTGATCGAGGTGTCGAGTGTGAAGGAAAATCACTGCCCAGCCCCTTTGTTTAGGGAGAGATAAGCCATAGTCAGAGCATTCTGGCTGCAGCTTACCCCATAGAGAATACAGGAACGCTCAGCCATGCTGAACATTCCTGTGTGTGGGGAGGGCGGTCAGAGGGAGGGAGAGATAATTGACAACCGAATTATCGTTGGACCATCAGTTATTGTATGTTTGTTAGTGTATGGCCAAATGAAGTGAGTGCCTTTTATAGCTCACCCTGGGGTGGCGCTGATGTCCTCCGGCTCCTCCTCTTCATCAACTTCCCTGTATATATAACATAAAACAGCTCATACACAGATATATAGTTATTATCGACATATTATTACATAGAGACTTGGGTTAGGAGTTTATAAGGCAAAGCAGTGACATAACATAATGGAGTCATTAAATCTACCCATACACAGTAGGAGATAAATCATCTTCAATGGCTTTATATTTTTTTACAATGATTTACTTACCCGTCCAGTCCGGTGTGTTCAGTGTCTTTGGTGTCTTTGGTGTCTTCAGTCCTGTTAGTTGCAGAAAAGTTATTGAGAACCCAACAACAATAGACATTCATATACACTACTATAGTGCACAGGGCTGAGGATAAAGGCACGTTTCTTCATCCTCTGCCCTATACACTATATACCTTGGTCGGCTATGCCTCACGTTGTAAGGTATATGGGGCTCTCCCGAACAAACGCAACAGATGATGCTGGTGGTAATAAGGGTTGGCTGTGAAGGATAATCACCCCAACCCCATTGTTGAGGGAGAGATAAGCCATTGTCAGAGCAGTCTGGCTGCAGCTTATTCCTCCCCATAGAGAATACAGGAACGCTCGGCCATGCTGAAGGTTCCTGTGTGTGGGGAGGACGGGCAGAAGGCCGAAAAGAAAACTGGCAGCTAAACACTCTTTTTCAGCCCTCACATATTGATGGTATTTGGCCACATTGCCTGTTTTTGCTCACCGTGGGGTAATGATGATGTCCTCCTTGTCGGCCTCCTCTTCATCAACTTCCCTGTATATAATATAAGACAGCTCAAATACAAATATATAGTTATTATGGATATGAGATATACATAGACTTTGATGGGGAGGGCAAAACAGTAATATAACATAATGGAGTCATTATATACACCCATAGACTGCAGCAGTATGATTTCAGCTCTGCTCCTTCTTCTTACTTACCAGATGGTGTACAGACTTGGGCGCCATTGGTGCAGGGGGTACTTGTTTCCTCTGTAACAATAAACAGGTAGACAGGAATTAGGATTGGTGTCATTGTGTCCTGTTTAAAATGTACAGAAAATCTCATTTGTTGCAATGTCTCAATAAGATATGAGCTTCAACCCCAGGATTTATGTCTCTTGAATTCCCATAAGGTACTAAAGGGGAATTATCAGCAGGTTAGACAAATCTAACCTGCTGACAGCCCCCTATAGTGCCGGGGATGCTGAGGAGGAAGGTATGTGTATGTGTCTTACCTTCCTCCTCTGTGCCGGTCCCGCAATCAGGGCCGGCGTTAGGGGGGGCAAAGAGGGCAGTTGCCCAGGGCCCCGATCCCCCAGGTGCCCCCTGCCCCAGTTACAGTGAGTGTTAGGTGCAGGAGCGCACAGACAGCGTCCTGCAGCCTCTGTCAGTGATCCCGGGCTGCAGCTTATGGCTGCTATCAGGGGTCACACAGAGGCTACAGGACGCTATGCTCCGGAGTGTGTAGCTTCCCCCTCCCTTCTGTACCATGTGATTTCCTCTCTCTTCCTGGTGAGGCTGGTGTGGAGCTGTCGGGACGATGGAGGAGAGGGCTGCAGGGTGAGGAGCACAGCCTCCTGCTGCTGCTGCCATGGACAAGGACAACTACACCCAGCATGCTGTTAGAGGGGGTAAGTATACTGTCCATGTAGTGTGTGTATGAATGTAGGTGTGTATAATGGATGACTGTAGTGTGTGTTACATGTCATGTGTATAGTGTATGGACTCTATGGTTTGGATCTGTATAATGTGTTTTCATGGATGTGTTAGTGTGTGTGTGTGTGTATATATATATATATATATATATATATATATATATATATAGTAGTGGTTGGGTCCGCGGTTACACAGTGCAGGATGCACAGTCCTCATGGGGTTCGGTCCTTCACCCCAATCGTATTCCAGAAAAACAATCAGAGGACAGCATCTCCTTATAAAGTGCTTATTGCTTTATTGTGCCAGTTTGCAAAGATTCTTTGCAAACTGGCACAATAAAGCAATAAGCACTTTATAAGGAGATGCTGTCCTCGGATTGTTTTTATATATATATATATATATATATATATATATATATATATATATATATATATATATATTAGTGTGTGTGTATTAGCACTGCTGACTCCAAGTGTTCAGGTGAATAGACTGTATATAGGAGCTGCAGCCATTCCCTGGTGACCACTGAGGCCGGTGATTGGCTGCAGCTCCTATGTATAGTGTATGATGATGTCACTAAGGCAACACAGTGTATTTTATTGAGAAAAAAACAAGGTGGCGGTCACTGTATGGTGGTAATATTGGTCCGTATATAGTGTCATTATGCAGTGGTCAGTCTATGGTGGTAATATTGGTCTGTATATAGTGTGTATAGAGAGTTATTACCGCCATAGAGGGACCGCCACATAATGACTCTATATACACTATATACAGACCAATATTACTGCCATAGACTGACCGCCACATAATGCATAATGACTCTATATACACACTATATACAAACCATTATTACCACCATAGAGTGACCGCCACATGATATTGGTCTGTATATAGTGTATACCTCCCCCATGTAACCAGATACCTCCCTATGTAGTCAGATACCTCCCTATGTGGTCAGATACCTCCCCCATGTAGCCAGATACCTTTCCCCATGTAGTCAGATACCTCCCTATGTAGTCAGATATCTCCCCATGTAGTCAGATACCTCCCTCATGTAGCCAGATACCTCCCTATGTAGTCAGATACCTCCCTATGTAGTCCGATGCCTCCCCATGTAGTCAGATACCTCCCCATGTAGTCAGATACCTCCCCATGTAGTCAGATACCTCCCCTATGTAGTCAGATACCAAATAATGTTCTACAAAATAAAAAAAAAACCATAATTCAGTGACTCACAGGTGACGTCTTCTTTGATCTGAGGCGTCATTTTCCTTTTCCTCTCCATCTGGCCCAGGCCTCCATGATGATTTCTTCCAGCTACAATTCATCTCTTCAGAACCTGCCAGGCAAACATCCTAGGCTTCGCACATTTCCAGCATCATCCTTCCCTTCTTCCCTCCTATAGGCTCCCATAGAGTAGTAATTCTGCTGCTTGGTGTCATGCCCAGTAAAGTGAGCGGAAAGTTGGTTTACCACCTATATGTATGTACCCTGCCCTGCCCCCATCAATAACACCTCTGAAATATTCAATCAACAGGCTCATGAACTTCAAAAAAGACTACTAGCTAGAAAATACCCAGTAGATGTGGTCAAAAAAGCTAGAAGAAAAGCTGATAATTTATCAAGATCTGATTTATTAATGCCTAAAGTATCTACAAGTAACGATGTAAAAAGGTTTACGTTCGCCTTCCAAAATTTCCCTCTAAACAGAGTCATTGCCAACAGTATTCACAAATACTGGCACATTTTAGAGCAGGATGATGACATTGGTAAGGTAGCAGCAGCGGGTCCCCTAATTACATTTAGGAAAAATCGGGGACGTCTTGAATACCAACAAAATTAAAAGAGAAACTAAAGAATGGTTCACACGAACCCCACTTAAAGGCAACAGGAAATGCGGGACATGTAAATCTTGCCCTCAGTTACTCCCTACTGAATGCATCACTCTTAATGGCAAAGAGTGTCATGTGTCATGTCTCATTACATGCAGAACATCTTTCATTGTCTATGCTATTATATGCCCATGCAGTAGGCTTTACGTAGGCAAAACTAAAAGACTGATGTGGATGCGGTATAAGGAACATGTTTACTCAGTGAGGACGGGGAGAGGTGTCCCCCGACTCATTGATCATGTGAACACCGTCCACAAAGGGCTGAAAATAGGTTCCATACATCTAAATGGGGTTCCTTCTGTAAATGCTCTGCGAGCCCCATGCAGAGTAATTAGACAATTACAGAAATGTCTGCAACAAGTCTGCTCCATGTGTATGTACCCCAGTGGCGGATTAAATGTACCCTGGGCCCCGGGCTTTCCACCCAACCTGGGCCCCCCCCCCACAAGTCAATTCGCCCACATTATAATCCGCTACTGCGACCCCCACTGTCCCAAAAAACACTGCCTGCCTCCCCTCCCTGCTGGCCCCAATAAACATAATGCTTGGTCCCTTGCTGCTACCCCCAGTAAGCATTGCCCACCCCATCTCCACTGCCCCCAATAAACGTATTGCCACCTCACCTGGTCCCCTGATGTTGCCCCCCCCCCCAAGGTCACAGCAGCACAGAGGATGTCAGGAGACGAGGGTGCTGATCTTATAGGAGAGGTCACAGCAGCACAGAGGATGTCAGGAGAGGAGGGTGTTGGTCTTATAGGGAAGGTCACAGCGCCCAGCAGCACAGAGGATGTCAGGAGAGGAGGGTGCTGATCTATAGGGGAGGTCCTAGCAGCACAGAGGATGTCAGGAGAGGAGGGTGTTAATCCTATAGGAGATGGTCCCCCTTTATAGATGGTCTCCCTCTTTCCCCCTCTATAGATGGTCCCCCTCTTTCCCCCTTATAGATGGTCCCCCTCTTTCACCCTTATAGATGGTTCCCCTCTCCCCCCTCCCTTATAGATGGTCCCCCTCTTTCCCCCTTTATAGATGGCCCCCCCTCTCCCCCCTCCCTTTTATATGGTCCCCCTCTCCCCCTCCCTTATAGATGGTCCCCCTCTTTCCCCCCTTTATAGATGGTCCCCCTCTTTCCCCCTTTAATGGATGGTCCCCCTCTCCCCCCTCCCTTATAGATGGTCCCCCTCATCCCCCTCTCTTATAAATGGTCCCCCTCTTTCCCCCTCTATAGATGGTCCCCCCTCTTCCCCCCCCCCTTTATAGATGGTCCCCCTTTCCCCCCTCCCTCATAGATGGTCCCCCTCTTTCCCCCCTTTATAGATGGTCCCCCTCTTTTCCCCCTTTATAGATGGTCCCCCCTCCTTCCCCCCTTTATAGATGGTCCCCCTCTCCCCCCTCCCTTTATAGATGGTCCCCCTCTATAGATGGTCCCCCCTCTTTCCCCCCTCCCTTATAGATGGTCCCCCTCTTTCCCCCCTCTATAGATGGTCCCCCTCTTTCCCCCCTTTATAGATGGTCCCCCTCTCCCCCCTCCCTTTATAGATGGTCCCCCTCTTTCCCCCCTTTATAGATGGTCCCCCTCTTTCCCCCCTTTATAGATGGTCCCCCTCTCCCCCTCCCTTATAGATGGTCCCCCTCTTTCCCCCTCTATAGATGGTCCCCCCTCTTCCCCCCCCTTTATAGATGGTCCCCCTTTCCCCCCTCCCTCATAGATGGTCCCCCTCTTTCCCCCCTTTATAGATGGTCCCCCTCTTTTCCCCCTTTATAGATGGTCCCCCCTCCTTCCCCCCTTTATAGATGGTCCCCCTCTCCCCTCTCCCTTTATAGATGGTCCCCCTCTATAGATGGTCCCCCCTCTTTCCCCCCTCCCTTATAGATGGTCCCCCTCTTTCCCCCCTCTATAGATGGTCCCCCTCTTTCCCCCCTTTATAGATGGTCCCCCTCTCCCCCCTCCCTTTATAGATGGTCCCCCTCTTTCCCCCCTTTATAGATGGTCCCCCTCTTTCCCCCCTTTATAGATGGTCCCCCTCTCCCCCTCCCTTATAGATGGTCCCCCTCTTTCCCCCTCTATAGATGGTCCCCCTTTTTCCCCCCTCCCTTATAGATGGTCCCCCTCTTTCCCCCCTCCCTTATAGATGGTCCCCCTCTTTCCCCCCTTATAGATGGTCCCCCCCTCTTTCCCCTTTATAGATGCCCCCCCCCCCCAGTCAGTAAATAACAAAAATAACAAAATACAACTCACCTACCCTGCGTTCCCCCGTCAATCCTCTCTCCTTCTGCAGTCTCCGGCTGATGTGCAGCTGCCCCGTCCTCTCCCCGGCAGCGCGCATATCACACAGCTCCTAGTGCTGCCTGGGCCCTGACTTCCGGTATGTGCGCTCCCAGTACCGGAAGTCAGGGCCCCAGGCGGGACTAGGAGCTGTGTGATGCTCGCGCTGCCGGGGAGAGGACGGGACACAATGCTTGCGGTCACAAGAGCCTGCAGTGGCGGGGGGAAGGGGGCCTCCCGGGCGGCATTATAATGTGGGCGGCGTGGCATGGGCCCCCCCGGAGCCTCGGGCCCCGGGCGGCCGCCCAAATCGCCCACATTATAATCCGCCACTGATGTACGCTGATCTACGAAACTGGCCATAATTTAAAGGCATATGTCTCCCCATCCATAAGGGCCCCTAGGTTCACAATACTGTTAAAGGGAACCTGTCACGCGGTGTCCTGGGGCAGAGCCCGCCCGAATCCCCGGTGGAGCCCTGGATACTTACTCTTTCCTTGAATTCCCACTCTTGGACCCGGTCCCGGGACGGACATATCGCCGTCGGAAGCTGTGCGCGCGGCTCACCAGAGATGAGTCTGACGCCCATAGAAAATGACAGCTCCAGTCATTTTCTATGGACGTCGGACTCATCTCTGGTAATAAGCATACAGCGCGCGCTCAGTAAGTATCCAGGGCTCCACTGGGGGGAGTCGATCAGGCTGTGCCCCGGCACACCGCGTGACAGGCCGCACGCTCCATTGTGTGCATTGGTGAATTGGGATCTAAATTCATTAGAAATACTGCAGTAATGGCCGGGATGATCTGGATTAACACTTGTGAACGGCTGGTGTTATACGTAGTGTGAACCCAGCCCAGGGCAGCTTTAACCAGAGGGCACATGGTGCACGTGCACCGGGCCCACTGTTTAAAGGGGCCCCCCCGAGCAGGCCGGCCGTTGCTATGTGCAACCAGTGCGGTTGCACAGGGCTCCGGCCACCAGCCTGTCAGGGGGGAGCGCCATGAATGGGTAATCTACTTACCCCTCCATGGCGCCCCCTGCAGGGCCCCCCCGTCCGTCCGCTGCTGCTGCGGTGCTTCAGCAGCAGCGATACTGACAGAGAGAGAGCCATTGGCTCCCTCCCTGTCAGTCACTCTTGTGGCCGCACTTCCTGCGGTCACAAGAGGCCGCACTCTCCTTCTAGTGCCCGACGTCACTGAAGCGTCGGCGCAAGGGTAAGGGGAGTGCAGCCTCTTGTGACCGCAGGAAGTGCGGCCACAAGAGGGAAGAGAAGAGGACCGCGTGGACCTAGGTGAGTAAAAGTGTTTGTTTTTTCCAATGTTATATGGGAGGGGGAGCGCATATACTATTGGGGAGCACAGGGGGCTATATACTATTGGGGAGCACAGGGGGCTATATACTATGGGGGAGCACAGGGGAGCTATATACTATGGGGGAGCACAGGGGGCTATATACTATGGGGGAGCACAGGGGAGCTATATACTATGGGGGAGCACAGGGGAGCTATATACTACTGGGGAGCACAGGGGAGCTATATACTATTGGGGAGCACAGGGATCTATATACTATTGGGGAGCACAGGGGAGCTATATACTATTGGGGAGCACAGGGGTCTATATACTATTGGGGAGCACAGGGGTCTATATACTATGGGGGAGAGCACAGGGGGGCTATATACTATTGGGGAGAGCACAGGGGGGCTATATACTATTGGGGGGAGAGCACAGGGGGGCTATATACTATTGGGGGAGAGCACAGGGGGGCTATATACTATTGTGGGAGAGCACAGGGGGGACATATACTATTGTGGGAGAGCACAGGGGGGCTATATACTACTGGGGAGAGTGCACAGGGGGGCTATATACTAATGGGGGAGTGCACAGGAGGGCTGTATATAACTGGAGGAGCACATGAGGGTCTATATACTATAGGGACACCTTAAAACTATGGAGGCACAGAGGGGTGTAACTATGTAGGGGTACAGAGGGGTGTAAGTACTGTATAGGGGTACAAGGGACCTAACTACTGTATGTGTTGGAGCCTAAAATATTTGTCTGGCAGATTCTGGAAAGAAGATTCACAGCCAGGAGAAGACTTCAAGGTAGCCCAGGCTGGATGGAGAGAAAAAGAAAAGGTGAAAGACTTTGATCGGAGAAGACGCCCACGGTAAGTCACTGGATGTAACTGCACTCTGTTATAGGGTTGTAGTGTTAGGGGTCATGATGTGGCGGTATTATGTAATGGTATCATTGGTGATATCTTTCTGTTTTGTTTAGTGCAGTTTTTATGTAATATGTAATCACTGTATGGTGGAAATAGTGTTATAAGGTAACTACTGTATGTATTGGGGCTCTTGATACAGTGTGAGGGCAAATTCAGTACATTATACAATGTGCCGAAAGGGAAGGGGGGGGCCCACTCTTGAGGGCTGTGCACTGGGCCCACCAATGTATTAAAACGGCCCTTACCCAGCCTTACAAACTAAAACTTCAGACTGGTTACCATGAGTACACAGCAGAATATAACTTTTTATTTACATAGATAATACAATTTGGTCCAGAGCAGAAAGTCCTGATTTCCTAAGGAACATTTCCTAACATTTTGGAAACACATCTTGCATACACTAGAAAATGATTTGGAGAGCTGGAGAATTCCCCATATCACATATGGAAAGTGTCACTTTATATACAGTATAGTCGACAAGAACCTTTAAAATAAGTGCTTTCATCCTTTGTAGAATGGAGTCCCCCTTTAAGGCATGGTGTAGGTGCACTGTATAATTTTTTTTAGATTGTCATTGGTAAACCCCACGTTTATTCGGAATTATTTTAAGTTCTGAGCTATCTCTGTCCACAATGTCTCCAGTTTCTCCTGTATCTCTTCTACTGAAGTCACAGTCTCATGTAAGTCTGATGTAGCAGGAGACAACTTGTACTTCATCTCCTCCATTTCCATATTAATAGTATGGGTGAAGTGTTCAATCTGCCTCTGTGTATTCCTCTGAAACTCCTCTACTTCTCTTTGCACCTGAGCCGCCATCTCTTCCACATAGGGCGGCACAGGTTCACCTCGCTGACTGTCTGGAAACCTTTCTCTAATATTTTGAGGATATGTCACCAGTTGTTCTTTTAGTGCGTCCAAATTTTTATGGATCTTCTCATGCAAATTGTTTGCATTCTGAGTCAGTTTACGAGATAGTTCTTGTACCTGGGCGGTTAGTTTTTCCTGGGAGGTCAAAGCATGAGGAGATAGGTTTCCATGGAGTTCTTCAACGGCATGATGGATCTCTGCCAATAGTCTCTCCCCCAATGGAAGTAGCACACTTCTTACCTTCTCTGTTTGCAGAATGATTTGGTCTTGAATATTTGCTGCTAGCTTGTGTGGTCGCCCATTGCTTATTTGGTCCTTGTTCAGGCTAAACTGTTCAATGAACTCCTTGGCCCCCCACCCAACATGATACTTTAGTTCGTTGGTATAAGGAAGTAAGCGGTTTTGCACTTGTTCCAGATTCTTGCTGATCTTCTCGTGGGCTTCATCGATGTAGGGATAGATCTTCCTCCTGATCTCCTGCAGTTCCCTGTGGATTAGCTTGCGCAGTCCATCTGAGTCTTCATACAAGTGCTTCTGAAGTCCGCTCTTCAAAGGGCTGAAGATATTGCCTACATAGTGTACTCCATTCTGAAAACTGTTTCTAAAGCTTCTGTGGAGAGAGTGGAAGATTAAAATATAATGTGATTTGTCAACCAAAGTAAATTACTTGCAAATTGTAGTATTCATTTTGATGCTTAGTACTTAATACAGTTTCACAAAATACGAAACATGTAAAAAGTTTTGATCAGTTATGGGTCTTGATGCTGAGACCCCACAGATTGCTAGATAGAGTGGGAAGGTCAGCACTTTCCTCCCCATTTCATTCCTCACTGCATAAGTCAGACCCCATAGACATCTAAGAGAATTAGGGCCCTATTACACGGCCCAATCATAAACTGTAAACGAGTGCCGATCTGCTAGATCGTCACTCATTTACTGAGCATTTACAAAGGGCGACTATCAGACAGCAAGGGCTGCAGGGACATTGTTGCCTTTAGTATAAAATAATAAAGTATCAACTTTACCACGTTCCCTGGTGTCCTCCCTATTACCATGTTCCCTAGTGTCCTCTGGCCTTCCTCAGTGTCCTTGAAGGCCTTCCCCGAGGTCTGTTCTGGTCTCTACACTGACAGGGCACCAGACGCTCAGCCAATCACTGGCTACTGCCTGTCTCAGCCAGTGATTAACGCAGACTGCCACTGTAGAGACCAGAAAAGAAGGGAGCAGAAGGCAGAGCTGCAAGGCCCGAGGACACCAGGGAACGTGGTAAGGTAATTTAATACTTTATTATTTTATACTACAATATATTACATATAGCGATGCATGCCCGATGGCCGATGATTTTATGTCTGGTCCTAAAGAAACGATCATCCGTTGATCGTTTCATCGACTGATCGTTCTCTCTATTATACGGAGCGATAATCGGGCGAATCTCCTACAGAAGCGAGGAGTGAAGTGCTTAGCTGAGTGATTCTTCCTGTTTCTTTTAGTGATTGGTGGGATACCCCAAATGATGAATACTTTTGACTATGTCTGTGGTTCAAACTATTGAATATAATTAACACCAAATAAATAAATTAAATTAAATACCAAATGTCGTAATTTTTGGTTACAGAATAAAAGAACAAAAAAAGAAATTATCAATTAGTCTGATTTGCATCTTTTTATCAAAAATGTTATCTATAAAAGTTATAAGAGTCAGGACATAGTGATGCAAAGCAAACTTCTTTTTAAGGTTTTTATTTTTTAAAATTAGTAAAACAAAACAAAAAACCTATAAATTGGGCATCACTGTAATTGTATTGACTCACAGAATTAAAATGACATTCTTATTTTACTGTAGGTTCGATAGCATACAAACATCTTCGATTTTGCAAGTTTTTCCTTTTTTTTCAGTTTTACCCTACAAATAATTGTTTTCAGGTTTTGCAATGTCACAATAGATTTTACTTTATAATAACCAATGCCATAAAGAGCCCATAGAAAATTAAGCTGTCATACGTCTAGATAAAAACAGTATCTTAGGAGGCAAGGAGGAAAACTATGTAAGTGAAAAAAACAAAAATCTTGCTACCATAAATAAATATTTTTGCCTACCACATACACAACCATAATATGTGCTGTATAGATTTACTAATTCTCACCTGATGTCCATTGCTGAATTCTTATGGGAATTCCATTCGTTCTTCTCAGTGACCAACTGGCTGAAATAGTCCCAGAATCCACTTCTAGTATAATCAGCATGGCAGCCTGGCAAGGAAGAAGTAACATAAGTCATAAATCGTCTTTTGGATTATGAAATCAAACATTATTATAGAGGCACCTGTGTATCACATAATCAGGATACCATTGTATGCCCTGGAGGTAAACAAAGGGGCCTCCTAATGAATGACTGCAAAAAGAGACCTTGAAAGCCATTAGAAACCAATTCTAAAGGTGTTAGCTGGTCCCTGCTGAGGTCCTGTCAGTCTCAGCACTCACTGCCACAGGTCTCTTTCCATTTAAACTTAAGGCCCTATTACACTGAACGATTATGGGCTGTATTCATCGGTTATGGCTGATAATTGTCCTGTGTAATAGAAGGCAACGATCAGCCGACATAAACAATATTGGCTGATCTTTGCAGTCTTTTGTCTTTCAACATTTTGAAAGACCAACGACTGTGATAACAGCGATGTTCTGCCGTCGCTCCATAGCGATCACCCGGGTAGCCTCCCCGCGGCCTCCCCTGCACTTACTCGCTCGCTGCTGTTGCGTGTAATATTAGCGGCAGCAAGCGGGGAATGAGCGCTCGTTTGCTCCTGTAGACTCCTTATGTAATAGGGGCTTTACTCGCTCCCCTTTTTTTGCAGTCCTTTAGGGGGCAATTGCACCCACCTCAGATTTGTCCTCCACCTGTCTTCTTCAAGCACTACCTATTTAAAGTTGCTCCACCACTTATCTGTGACAAAACAATACTGTGCTTCCTTATGTCTATAGTAAGGTGTGCTTTATTTCCTGATACCTGTTTCTCCTGACTCAACATCCACTTGATCCCTGTGTGCTATACCATCTCTCCTGTGCCTGACCTTGTTTACTGACCTTAAAGCTGGCCACTTATTTGCCTGACCCAATGGTGTCCCCATAGTCTGCTGGGCCAGCTAATACCTACACTGGGACCATCCATGGGAAGCGACCTGGTACCCTCTGACAGCTACATCCAGCTTCCACATTCTGGATTGGGATAAAGAGTGAAAACATTGAGGATACTTAGATCTCACTCCTGAATTTGGGCCAAAAGTAAACCAGTTGGGTAGCACAGTGGTTCCACACCCGTTGCCTCATGACACTGATACACAAATACTGGAAATTTTTATAACATTTGTACAGTTACAGCAATTCTGCTTCATACTTTGACTGGCTGTACTTTACCTCCTGTCTCTCTTCCCTTGCCTCATAGAATGTAAGCCCTCATGGGCAGGGTCCTCTTTCCCCATGTACCAGTCTGCCATTTATCTTATTCATGTAATGTGTTTTGATCTAGTAAGGTGCCTGTGTGTTAACCCCAATTGCTTGTATAGTGCTCTGGAACCAAGGGCACTTTAAAAATAATTAATTAAAAAAAAAAATACAGTTTCTATATGAAATGAGAATTAACACTCTTTGACTACATGCAGTGATTTTCACACACACACACACACACACACACACACACACATACATACACACACACACACACACACACTAGTTTACATTCTAAACAATATATGGGGCACAGCGTTACCCATTTGTACCCATGTGTCTATGAGCTATGTATGTTTCTTGTTACTACTTACCAGTTAGACCTATGATCAGCACACACAACACCTCCCCACGTGCCATTTAGTAGCTTCAGGCTTCTCAGGCTTAAATCTCAATTTTCAAGTATATGAAATGTAGAATCTTTAAATAAAGAGGATGCAATGTTAACGTATGTCATGGGGTGGCAGATCAATGTAACACATACAGTACAAGATGGGTATTTATACTGTATTGCATCTGAAATCTATATCTTCATAATTCTTTGTTCCCTCATAATTTTCTATATGGGCTTGCTTACTATAGATGGTATACCATTTTATTCAGATGCATCTGTAAGGTAAATATTTTAGATACAAAATATATTCCCCAACCATTTTCTTTCTAGTCAGTATAAAGGTCTAGTAATAAAAAAAAAAAAAGCAAATGTCGTCTCAAAAATGGAAAACTCAATAAAAATTACAGTTATAAAAGAACACTCCCTACAGATATATAAGCTCATTATCTACCCAGAAATTCCTACTTAGAATATTATATCTTGCAAATTCTTCAGTTTCCTGTTGGTATCTCAGCATAGTTGTATGTGAATAAAGCTGAAAGTATAGGTTTAAGCTCTGAGTGTTTGCTGCTCCTAGACAATTTCAGTAATTATAACATATTAGGTATTTTTTCTAGATGCTATATCTATGTAGGTCCAGCAGACAATTTACAGAAATATAACATTTGTATCCCTATAGTGATCCTACAGCTGTTCTTTAGACTTCTTTTAAGGATATAGCTATAGGCACTTTGGAGGTAACAACCCCACCCTGGTGCCTTAAGGAGCCCAATGGCCCCTCAGATGTATAAGAAGACATTCATCTATTCCCTTACATTATTTGTTTCAGATAGAGCAAATATAATCATAGAATAGAACCATATTACTAAATAACACTTACTTGATATTATTAATTAACATTGATATTAGCGGATCATCTGAGTAACTGAGCTCATCTAATACTATATATATATATATATATATATATATATATATATATATATATATATACACACATATATATAATTCTTACCTGCAGTACAGTAAAATTTCTTGCTTGTCAATGGCAGATCTTGGAGTGGCACAGGGATCTCATTGGTGTCATGCTTTCTCCCTCACATTTTAAAGCACTAGTGAGTGGTAACCCGAATGGTGACGCCTCTTAGTGGTGAGAACAAGGTTTTCTTAGAAGAGGAGTCGTCAGCACCTGATCTTAAAGGAAATACACAAATGACTATTTCTCTTATGATAAAAGGTAAGAATAGTCCACAAGGAGGCAGTAGTCACTGCGTATCGTAATGTTCGTCACATTCACATTGTGTTTTAGCCCGGTAGATTGAGAAGGAATGCAAATATCCCAATGATCTCTGTGTACCCTCCTTCTATAGAGATATACCAAGGTCCTTACTTACAGTATAGTAATTCATATAGAATTTAAGTAGAAAAGGCAGCTGCAATTCCCATTGAATGCTATAATTTATATGCTTCTAATAATACTTAAAGTGTAACTCCTCTCAGAATTTTTTTTTTACACATCATAGAGATATGTCTTACGTTTTGATCAGTGGGGTCTGGGTGCTGAGACCCACTGTCTACCCCCACTTGCTCATATTCTTTCCATTAGGCCATCTTCAGCAATCAGTGAGCTGAGCACTTTTGCCCCCTTTACCAATCAGTGGGGGTCTCAATCACCATATCCTCATCAATTTGAACATTGTACATATCTCTGTAACATTTCAAAAGTCTTATGAACCAGGGGGGTGAACAGCTCACGAGGCCACATCTAGCCATACATTTCACAAAATGTAGCGTTACATGTTTCTCATTCAAATGAATTAACTAGTGCCCACCCTTTAGCATATAGAGGGGTCCTATGAGATCCATATGCTCTAAAGACACATGGGACTCCACCCATTTAATATGGTGTCACACCAAACAACAACAAGCGGAGTGCCTACGGATTTGTATTTTGGAATGGCAGGGATTCATGTCTTCATAAGCCCTCAAATGGTCAGTATTGGTTAGTAGATATGGCCTTCAGTAGTTATTCTCACGTTAAAAAAAAAAAACTTCTGACATCACCCAGACGTGTTGAAAGTTTGATTATTTGGAGTCTGGATGTTCAGATTTCCACCGATCAATGCTTGTAGCTTGTGGCTGAGCACTTCTTCCTCAGATCGCTACTTTCCCTGTCTCATCAGAGGAGTTGGGTTCTCTAGTAAGTCCATGGAGCCCAACATCTACAGCAAGAGGGGTAGAACAGGGAGAGAAGTGATCTGCCACATACTTTTTCTTGCTCTAGTGCATGATCAGTTGGCTCTGAAGTTGTAGACCATGACGGATCAAAACTCTAGACATTGTCTGTTTTTAAAGTTACAGCAATGATTTAGTGTCACTGTTGTTATAACTTTCAAAATCTAAATCAACAGTAGATGTGATATAAAGCAAGTTTGGAATTTACACTTACACATTTTTTTTAGTTATTTTTAGAGATGAGCGTATACGATTCGATCGAGCTGATATTCGATCGAATATTGCGGTATTTGAAAGATTCGGATTCAAAAGAGTAGTGAGGCGAATACGCGGGAAACATTCAAAAGCCCTCCCATCGCAGTTAGCGCTTTTTTTAATCCAATCACCATGCAGGGAGGCCGTGAGGGACCCTGGGAGTACGCACGCAGCACGAAAACTGCGTCTACCCTCATTGGATGGCTGAACCAGATGACCTCGAGTCTTAAATACTTGGCTCCCACCTCTTGACCGCAGATGAGCTTTCAACCTAGCCAGAGAAAGATCTTGCAGCAGGGAGAGATAGGTTTTAGTAGCGTTTTGGTCAGGCAGGCTTACTACAGAACCCAAAAGTCCTTTTCAGGGCTAAGATCAAGCGAAAAAGTCATCTCTGAACCAAAAGCACTTCTCAGTGCTAAGAAATAGATGATATAACAGCAGCATCAGCAGGTATATTCATTCCAGTACCCTGTGTGTACAAGTGACTTATAGTGTCCCTGGTTTAGCCCACTAAGGGCACGTTATACATACTGTTCCAGTAGCCCAGTAAAAGGCACGTAATACATATTGTTCCAGTAGCCCAGTGAAAGGCACGTGATACATATTATTCCAGTAGCCCAGAAAAAGGCACATCATACATACTGTTCCAGTAATGTTCATAGCGCATGACGCGTGATACGTGCGAATAACATGACGCTCTACGGACGCACATTGGAATCATGTATGTAATGCTGCGCAAGAAATATGAACAAAATATGTGAACATTGCCATAAACGCTCGTAAATCGCTCGCAAATATATTTTCTTCGCAACTGCGGAGAGTGCCATTATACTGTTATTTTGGGGTGTTGGGTGCACCCAGGCATGCTCCCCCTAATGTCCCAGTGTCATTCCGGAGGTGTTGGCATCATTTAGGGAGGTTTCATGGGGGACTTGATGACCTCCAAGTGGTCGAATTTTGATTTCCAAGTGCCGCGATTTTTTTTTCCCCATAGACTATAATGGGATTGAATATTCATTCGAATAGTCGAATCTCGGTGCCTAATCGATTTGAATTCTCGAAAGTTGAATATTTCACTACTCACTGATCTGTAGTTATTATGCTGTAAAACAAAGCTATACTTGTTTCTTTTTTGTATACTTGTATCTTGTGTCTCTTTTTTTAGAGTCTGAACACAGGAAGTGCCATGTTTTTTATGATAACTATAAAAAAAAAAGGAAACTTGCTTTAGTTCACATCCACTGTTGATTTAGATTTTGAACGTTATAACGACAGGTACACTTTAACTACATATTAGGCACTGTTGTTACCATTATACATACAGGATATATAATCAATAAGAAACAGACCCAAGCCATCAACTCCAGAGTCAGTAGCAAATGGGAATTCCTTCTGCTGGATCTTTGGTTTTCGTGATCATGTCAGAGGCTAGGCCCATTGTGGGTCACTCTGGATCCCCCTGCATTTTCATTCATGCTAAGACTTTGCAAATGCTAAAAACCTATAAAAGTGTTTAGATATTTGTTATTTTCTTTTTATCTTGAAGAATAAACTGTCTCACTAACACAAAAACATTCGGCTGGAAAAAGAAACCTTGGAATTTTGCAACGCACTCTGTGCCCCAGAGATGGAGCCCATAAGCTTTATAAATACATATATGGCCTTCGGATAGGTTAACTGCTGAAATATTTGTAATATTTGGGACAACACATTTGATACCAGCTCCCTAAACAGATGGAGACAGCAGCTTGATATATTGTTTTGCAACTGGCAGTGTTGTGCCCCGGCGCATGGATGCTCCGGGTGAGAGTATACCTAGTACTATTGAAATATTCCTGGTAAAACCCAAGATAGCAAAACATGTAGCGCTCTTTGGTGAGCTTTTTTTTCCTGTCTCTACTAATACGGTGTTTATGGGAAAGCTACATGGATGGTGGATATTTTCACAAAGCCATAAATACGTTAGAAAAGTTTGGGAGAAACCAAAGAAGATTTTTAAATTTTGCACAGCGTATTGCTTTAGTCAGTGCATACGGTTACAACTCTTGTAATTTTATCATGGCACACAACTAGGGCTCATGATTAATATATAGCTTCAAGCTATTGGTTGGCAGAGCCATCTTTCCCTTTTGGGCAGGGTAGGCGGTTGCCCATGGGGCCATTACTCATAGGGGTTCCTCTGCACTGTGAACTGACTGTAAAACCCTGACAGACAAGGGAGCGATGAGCATTTTGCTGCTGTGTTTAGTCAATGTCTTTCTCTCTTGACAGACCGCACCGCAGTCCCCCCTCCCCCACCGCACTTACTAGCGGAGGGGTTCCCAAATCCCTGCGATGAAAGGCAGACGGACCCACACACCGCACAATTACATCACCAAGTTTGGGGGGTTTGGTCAGTGGAGGGGAAGGGGGGTCCCAGTTCACAGCTCGGCCCAGGGGCCCATAATGCTTTTACAACAGCCCTGCTGGTCGGGGAACATTAGGCACACAGGACATCTCACCTGTCCCGTACACTTACTTTTTTGTGTACAAACATTCAAAATTGGGTCAAAGTTGACGGCTGATGAGTTGTTATCTGGGATATATGTTTGTTATCTGCTGTTTTCATTCCGTCTGCAAGAGTCTGTCACTTAAGTCAACAGCAAAGTCCAACGTGCAGCGTGATACCTCCAACTATACAGAACTGGATGATCCTGAGTAAAGTCCATCAAAGTCCTTCGCATCATAGCCAGCCACATAATGCATTGTGTAATGTGCACAGAGAAAGAACTAAATCTACTGATATGGTACATGTACGTGAGAAAATGACACATTGAACCACCCTTAGTTTCTAGAAAACATTTTATTAATAGCTTAAACATTGCTCAAAGAACCCAGTTACAGACGCTCATAATAATATCACCTTTTATTGAGGAGTTGAGGTGGTTGTTGGGGATCATTCAGGTCAGGGATTCCACTAAAAAGAAGGCCACTTACTAATGCAATGGAAAAGTGGTAATAGGTGATGGTGGGAACAATTTATTCTTCACAGGTGATGGACAAGTAAAAAACTTTTACCTGAACCAAACCAGCCTCAGTCTATGAAGAACTGCTGAATCCATGGAATCCATGGAATGAATGATCTTAAAGTGTGATCTTTGTGCAGAGTACACATGGGCTTTATACCCAATAAATAACCGTTAGCCACAAGTTTCTGTCCCTGCAATGTCTCTGGAGCCATTGTCGGGTATAATCACAAAGACAAACAACCCTAGTCTTATAGATATCAGTCCATATCCGACTGGAAGTCCCTCTTGACATAATCATTGCATGTCAATAAATATAACCACTTACCGTAATAAAATATTGAAATATAGCTATATACTAGAGATAAAGGATAATGGAATCAACATTAGCAGACATGGGAAATAAAATCTAATGAAACAGGGAAAAGAGGGAAAGGGGAGAGATAAGGGATGGGGCGTGGGGAATACTACATGGCACAGTGCTCATGTTTAATGGCAGCAAGAGTTTTCCAGTAATACCAAAGTATCACCAGCAAAATCATGCAGCCATTGTCCACTGCATTGGGAGTGTTGTTCCTACTGCTGCATTATTATACCATACCATAAATGACATTACAAGCTGGGGCCACGTTCAGACGCTGTAAAACACCGGTCATGTCACAGAACAGCCGCTGTCTGAGAAAGTCACCCCTGCCGATACTGCAATACCGGCCAGATGAAAATCACTTCTTTTAAATTGGAATACAGGCACATTTGTGTGTGCCCGCATTACAATTAACCGTAGCCAACAATGTAAAGTACATCTGGAGCCTTACTTTACATTGTCTGCAAAGTCAGTTTCATGCGGCCACTATTCTATGAATAGCAGCCGTACAAAGTTGACATTCCATAGGAAACAATGGGAATTCGCCTTTTCAATAAATAGAGACCAGTGTTGCAATCTGCAACAACAGCCGTTATTTATTGAAAATGTACAGTGTGTGAAAGAGGTCTAATAATGCTTTTTATGAAATGTAAATGATTAATGCCAATATTTATATTACTGTTTTCTCTATGCATTATGGTCCATTGCATTTATGATAGTTCAGTCCTATAAATAAGCTCTTCTGCAAGCTCTACCCTCACTGACAGGGCTTTCCGAGTAAATACAAGTTTTTTTTAAGAGGACCTGATATCACTCCACATTGTAAGTAAATACTGTTTTAGTATCTGATTAAATAACAATTTGGTGTTACTAAAGGGGTGTCTCCTTATACTGTCTAAGGCTATGTTCACACAATTTATTTATTCAATTAATAACAGTCGTTGTTGCAGATTGCAACACTGGCCATTATTAATTGAATAAATACATTGCATTTACTTCTATGGAATCCTGGCGTATACACTCTGCTGAGATTCCATGCGGCTGCACCGAAAACTGAAATATCAGATTTTGTGCGGCCGCTATTCACTGAATAGCTGCCGCACAAGACTGACAGAGCACAGAATGTAAAGTGCGGCTCCGGCCTCACTTTACATTGTCAGCTTTGGTTAATTGGAATGCGGGCATACCGAACGCGAATGCATTCCTTTTTTTTTTAAATGAAGTTCATCCGGCTGGTACGGCACTTCACTGACACCAGCCGTTCTGTGACATGGCCGTGTCACAGAACAGCTGGTGTCATACATAGTGTGAACCTGGCCTTATAATGTCAGCACTGATTGGACAGTGTCAGAAGGGGTGGGGACATGCCCAAACCAGTAGCACAATTGTATTGTTCATTTCTAGAAGAAATAACACAAAACAGAATTCTAAGATATGCTCCAGAGTTGTTCGGTGAAGACTACTAATATTTACCAAAAAGAAAACATGTTCTGAACCATATTAACAGTTAATTCTGAACGGAATACCCCTTAAAACCCAGAATCATGGTGATAATTGTAAAAAAAAAATTGCTACTTTATGTTGAGACTACAAATCTAGACATTGGAGGACATTTATCAAGACTACTTATACGTCAGTCTCAGGGGTGTATTTATCACTAGGTACCCATGGTCCGGTGCCTAGGGCAGCACTTTACAAGGGGGAAGCACCAGGGAGCAGGAGGAAATAAATAACTTTTTTTTTGTTTTTATTTTTTTAATCTCTCATTCACACTTGCCAGTATATCTGGTGTCTTTTTGAGGGGGGGAGGGGGGAGGTATGGTCAGGTCTGGTATGGCAGTGTTGTTCAGGTCTGTTAAAAAGGACTGGACCCAGATTGACCAAGAGATGTACGTCTCTTAGTAAAGCCATCCGACCCTGCGCCTGGTGCAGTCATTGCAGGCCAAATCTAAACCTGCTTAGGAGCAGGTATAGATTTGTATCATGATTTACACCAGCCTTGTCTCCTCCCTGCCCATCGGGCGAGTGGGGAATACGGCTGGCATACGCCACGTCAAATCTGCCCTTTTTCTGTGGCGTACAACAGGGATGCATGTTGATAAATTTCCCCCTTTGTGTTAGCTAAATATGTAATGTCATTGCATCCTGCTAAATATCAGAAGCTGTTCATGCGGTCAAAGATTTTGCATGTATGGCTGCCATAACAGAGACTAAAATTGTAGATCAAAGATCTAGATTTCAGTTGATAGGACATTGATCCAGGGATTTGTTCCTATTGCTATATTTCCAGTCATGAAGAAATTTCCTGGAGCTATTGACATCTTTCTTATGAGTGATTTTTTCTAGATCAACACAGCAGGGTTGTAGGATAGACTTGATGGACTCTTGTCTTTGTCAACCTTATCAACTATATAATTACATAACTATGTAAAGCTTATAGTCCTAGCTGTAAAATCACACCCACCTTTCCAGCACATGCCATTGGGTTCAATGACTTCACTCTGTCTACAATTTGTGTACATTATTAGTCATAGTGAAGTTGTACATTCACACGTCCAGTGAATTTTAAGGACTGGGATTAAAGTCTGCTAGCTAGCTCCATGATCCGTGAAACACCGTTCGTGATTGCATGCATTTTTTTAATCCATGTTGTTTTTTTCCACTGATGTAGGCATCACATCACCCCAGTATGTATTCTACTATGTGTAGGCATCCGCCTACCCCAAGTATGTTGTTCACATGTATGCACCCCACGTGGCATCCCCCCAATAAATTGTACTCATAAATTAGGCCCCGTCAGCCAGCTCAGCACACCCCTCCTCTCCGGTAGTGTGCACGACCTCCACACACCTGTGCAGCCACTTTCCTCTGGAAAAGAAAAAACAAAAACACCATACTTGTGCAGCATTGTAAGCTTCCAGTGTCGGTTCTTCCCCTGCTTTGCATGAGCACAAGTGACGTCACTCGCATGCTGCTGCACAAGCGGAGGGAGCAGCCTGTTGTGAACTGAGGCAGAACGTTTCTGCATCCAGCCACAAGAATGAATGGCAATGCAGCCCATTGAGTCAGCTGACCCCCGAGCATGCTGTCAGTGCGGCAACAAGGAGCGCAGCTGCAAACCTTGTGAAGTGAGGCGGGTGAGTGGGGGAGGGCGGGAGCTGGGGCGTCACAGTCTGTGTGGGTTCAGGAGTCCCTGCCCATGTGGGCCCGGGAGCGGCACCCCCGCCGACACCTAATTTCAATACTGGTGCCATCACATCAGTGTTTTCCACGGATGTGGCATCCATAAAGCCCGTGAAAAAAAAACACTGATCCTATAGACTTGTGCCACGATCATGCCCTGCACTAGGACACTGTCCTAATTTTTGCAACACAGATTATGGCACGGATCATCCAAATAAACAGATACAATTCAGTGGCCACTAAAATTGTCCGTGTTTGTGGATTTGTGATCACATTCAAGTTAATGGAACGTGTGAATTAGGCCTTACACAGCTCTTTCTACTGTCATTAGAGCAGTGCTTGTCAATTCCAGTCCTCAGGCCTCACCAACAGGTCAGGTTTTGAGGATTTCCTTAGTATTTTATAGCTGATATAATTAGACTCAGTGCATCAGGTATTATCACAGGTGTTCTTTGTATGGGATATCCTCAATACATGACCTGTTGGTGAGGCCTAAAGACTGGAATTAAAAAAGCACTGCGTCAGACTACTGAGCGATATACACACAGTAAGCACACATGAATATTTATTTGCAGAAAGGTTTATTAAAAAGTTGTCTCAGACAAATAAGAATATATAATAATAGATAGAAGATTATATGTGTTTCCTGCCTAGGAATCTCATTCCTGGTGCTTAATCAATCAACTATGGCCGCAAATACCTAATATTTTGTGGGAAAACAGCACAGCCCTGTGTGTGAAGAGGAAGGTGGCACAGTCTGAAGGAAGAGCTGACCTCTGCAGCTGACATCACGGCACACAATGGCGGTGCTGGTACGCCGCCGTGCCATGGCGTCAGATTTCCAGTGGCCGAGCTTTGTTCCAAAGTAAGCTGGCCTGGAGTACCCCTTTACCAGTCTGTGCTGGCTAATCTTCTAAAACATTATAGCAGCTAGAGATCAATGCTTCTGATATTCCTTCATAGACATCATACTGAAAAACTGCAGCTACTAGTAGGGAAGGGATGGGGGTGGGATGAGGGCTCTTACTACACACTGCAATATTATGGAGTACTATAAGAAAACAGTATGCAGTTAGCTCTGAAGCTCCCTCTAGTGGTAGTTATAGGGGCAGCCAGTATTGAATTAATCATGTTTATGTGTAGAGGATTAAGAACTCAGACTAAAAAATTATATTGAGAAAGTTGCAGCACAACATTTTGGAGATTAAAAAAAGATTGTTGATTGATGATTAACATTCATTTAAAGGTTTTTATATAAAGTCATTTTAAATAAGCATATAATGTGCTCACATTATATAAATGTGCAGGAAGTTGACCCAAGAAGACACCTTATCTATAAAGTATGATCAAATAAAATATTGTGTATATAAACTATTACAATTTACATTATGTAAAAATATTTTTATAGGTTTTAAATGTGTATATATATATATATTTCAAAACAAAGCTAGAGCCTTCTGCTGGATACTCATTGCATGTATCCATCTATCCTAACAGAGTGGCTTGTAGGCAATGCCTGACCCCCAGTACCCTGTGAGTACATACTCCAATAGCTCCTACACCTGTGCTAAGCCCTTTATTAAATGTGTTAGCCTGTATAAAGAGTATATTTTGGGTTGTTTTATTGCTTTGCCCAGTAAAGTTAAAGGGGTTATCCAGTGCTACAAAAACATGGCCACTTTCTTCCAGAAACAGCACCACTCTTGTCTCCAGTTTGGGCGGGGTTTTGCCACTTTTGCAAACCACACCTGAACTAGAGACAAGAGTGGTGCTGTCTCTGAAAGAAAGGGATCACCGATCTCAGGGAGACCAGCTGAAGACAACCCCACCATCCGCTGGCCAAAGCGCCTGATGCAGGGAAAACCTAGGTGCACCGCTCCCTGGGAAATATGCAAAAAAAGAGTCTGTGGAGCCCGGCGGGATATCTGGTGTTTTGAGACTCTTAAATTGAGGCTCCACAGACTCTTTTTTGCATACCCGGAAAGTGGCCATGTTTTTGTAGCGCTGAACAACCCCATTTATTGTTGTCACTCAGTAAATGTTTTGCTCACAGTTGTCAGTATGGTGCTATTTAATAGGTCACTGATCTTGTCAAATAGATTTTTTTCCAGGTAATTTTTCTTGTCTTGCAGACTCACTGAAGCAGCGCCCCCAAGCTGGTCTTGTATGTTCTCAAGGCGCAGGACTACGGATTTGATGAGGGTTTCTCTGTAGGGGGTCACTAGGTCTTTAAACACAGTTATCTTCTGGCTGATGTCAAACAGACACAGGGTTAGGGTCTTCCTTACGTTGCCAAGAATGAGACTGCTTTTCTCCTTTAGTAGACTGGTACAGACAGTAATCTGCTTCTCCAGCATGGCTGTGTTCTCCAGGATCTTACTCTCAATCAACATGACACTTTTTTTCATCAAAAAGCTCAGGTTCTCCATGTGTTTTCTTAAAGGATCCTGCAAGTCTTCCACTAAGGGAGTTAGACTTTGATACAGAGCTGCAACCTGCAGCTCTATCTTCTCTTTCACCTTTCCCGTACATGTTGCTATCACGTTTCTTAGTGCATTCAGACACTCATCCATTTTAGCTTCTAGTTTTTGGGAGAACGCTACTAACGCTACCGTCATACTAGCTGAACTGCTGTAAAGGTCTAAATTTATACTTTTCAACTTTTTGACAAAATCCAGAGTGATGGTTTCTAGTTGATTCTGAAGCTCGGTGACGTAGGGATTGAGAGTTATCTGCAGATCAGATGTGGTCTTACTGAACAGCCTTGTTACCTCTTCTGAATATGGAGAAAGTTTAAGCTTCAGCTGCTCAAACTCCAGTTGGAGTTTCTCAGAGTCTTTGGTCGCCTGTTCATAGATCGCTTTGGCAAAAAATGAGACTTTGTTCAGTAGTTCTGCATTTATGTTTTTTTCATCCAATGTTAGAGCACTGCTGAAATTTACAACATTAGGGAAGTTAATAACATGTTATAAAATAAAATAATACAAAAATAAAAGTTCCACAAGAACATATTATTTATTCATGTAAATCTCTTCTCATTCTGAGCTAAGTAGTCATGTGGGCGGTCCTATTCTGTGATTGACACCTATCTGTGTATAAATGTTCATATAGAGAAAGCTGTCAATTACAGAGTTGGACCACCCACATGACAACTTAGCTGATTAGCTGATCAGGAAGGTCCTAAAGCCAACACTTACATAACAAAGTGTTTGTAGCAGTGACCAACAGCAAGACAATGGTGTGAGTTGCACAAAAAAATGTGACAGATGGGACTGTGACCATCTTAAAGAGGAATTCCCATTACCTCTAACATAGTTATACTTGTAGGACTCGTCAAGTTAAATATTTTTGCAAATACATTCATTTAGCAAAATCACCTCCTGCTCCTCATATGCTGCTCTTTTCTTCCCATTGTTGGCAGCTCGTTGTTTAGGTTACCGACCACCACTCTGCTCTAAGAGTAGTGGTCTATAATGTGTATATTTTTATATAGCTATAATGTAGATGCATTGAGATATAGTCTATATATACTATATAATATATATAAATATGTATTTTATATTTATAAAACAGACAGACCACAGCTTATAGAGCAGAGTGGTAGTTTGTAACCTAGACAACCAGCTGTCGACAATGCAAAGAAAATAGCAGCATATCAAGAGACATTTACTAAAGGAATGTATTTGCAAAAATATATAACCCTATATATACTGTATGAGCCCTACAACCATATTAGTTGAAATGGGAATATCCATAAAGCATTACGATCTTTTGTGTTATTTTCTGACATGTCCCTAAAACATGTCAAAAGTTAAGATCGTGACACATGATTAATAGCCAGGGGGGGCCTCCTAACAACTGATTACAGGATTTAAGCTCAATGTCTATGGAACCAGACTTCTGTAATCAGTCGGATTGGCCCGTAAGGGAGTGAAGCACATGGCTGTGCTCTTTCCCCAGCTATAACTCACACATACAAGATTGTTGGCAGAAAAGGACCACCTGGTCCATCTAGTCTGCTCTTTTAGTATTTTCCTTCTTATTATCTTAGGATAGATTTATGTTTATCCCAGGCAGGTTTAAATTCTGTTATTATAGATTTACCAACCTCATCTGCTGGAAGTTTGGTCCAAGCATCTACTACTCTTTCAGTAAAGTAATATTTTCTCACATTACTTCTGATCATTCCCCCAACTAACCTCTTGCTGTGTCCTCTTGTTCTTGAGTTCAGTTTTTCCTAAAAACACTTCCCTCCTGAACCTTCTGTAGTCCTTTAACATACTTAAAGCGACTCTGTACCCACAATCTGACAACCCCCCAAAACCACTTGTACCTTCTGATAGCTGCTTTTAATCCAAGATCTGTCCTGTGATGCAGTTATTGTCCTAAAAAACAACATTTAAACTTGCATCCCTGTACCAAACGGCCGTGGCCTAGAGTGTGTTTGCATTAGCCTGGCACAACCTCTCTGTCCCTCCTCCCTGCCCTCCACATCATTAGGAATGCCCCTGGTAGATTTTCTTCTATTCATCAGCTGTGAGAACACTGCACATGGGCTGGCTTGTTAAGGCACCTGTGCAGTGTTTACTGCAAAGGAATAGGAAATATCCTGCCAGTGGCATTCCTAATGAGGAAGAGGGTGGGGAGGAGGGACGGAGGGGTAGTGCAAGGTTAGGGCATGGATACTCTAGCCCACGGCCGTTTGGCACAGGGCTGCAAGTTTAAAATTTGTTTTTTAGGACAATAACTGCATCACCTGCCGAAGGACCCCAGGACAGATCTTGGAGTAAAAGCAGCTATCTGAAGGTACAAGTGGTTTGGGGGGACAGATTGTGGGTACAGAGTCGCTTTAAAGGTTTCAATCATGTCACCTCTAACTCAGTAGGGTCCTGACTTTTGACATGTCTGAACAACATGTCAAAAATAAGTACAAATGACAGTACCGCATTAACATCAAGAAACCTTTGTAACAAAAGGAATTGTCTATAATAAATTGTAGCAAGAGGAAAAAAAATAGTCCAGCATTATGGAGTCTGTGTTTCCACTAAAAAAGGGAATCTTTGACATGCAGGAATCTGTACAACAGTGGTGGTGCTCTATATTATGTGCAGAAGCGATATACAGTCTTTTAAGAGAAAAGAATGTGGCACTCACCCTGTGTCTATTACTGTATGCAACACTGGGTGAGTGCCATATTCTTTTCTCAAAAAAAAAAGACTGTAAAAGCATTCTAATGTGGACAGCTGCCTTAATAACACTACATTACAGGCTTACTTAAAAACATGAACATCTAAAACAAAACCTGTAAAGAACAGAGTAAGAAACACACAATAGGCGCTTATGCCTAGCTACCACATTGTATCAGTCATTTCCTTCTATTTGTAAATATTTGGCTACAGAGTTCCTTCCAGTTCTCTTACTTTAGAAGATTGCTGAAGTCTGACACCGGGAGCTGAGGGATGCTGCTGTCCTTGGTGCTTCTACTGCACGGCTCATCCAGGTAATACAGGAAAGCATCAGCCAGCATTTTATTGTCCACATTGCCTATAGCACCTAAGAATAAAGATAGTCCTAATATTTCATTAAACTTTTAATAAAGCAAACCTTTATTGCATTGATAAATGGTCTTCTAGGGGATAGTCAAGCAAGATGGTTAGTATGCAAAACGCATGGTGGAACTGAAGACCTGGACCAGATAAGATGTCTCACTCTGATTAGTAAGATGGTATCTGGATGCCACTTGTCTCTCTCTCTCTTCCTAAAGCAAGGTTTTTCTCCTAGCTAGTATTGCTTAGCTTCATACAGGGAAATACTAGAATACACTGACGTCGAGACATGTGATGGTGTCTCTGCAGTGTTTTGGTTGGTCTCCTTGAGGTCAACCAGCGTCCTTTGGCATGCACTTACTAGGCATTGTTCCCACTAGCCAGAAACCTGCTCCACACTGATGAGGGGCAAACACCCCGAAACAGCTGTCTGTGGATGGATACCTTGCTCAGGTGGTTTCCTTGATTGGAGACATTCCTTGGCCTGGCTGTTCCTTCCCGGAGGGAAGGTCTGGCTAGTTCACTGACGTCGAGACACGTGATGTTGTCTCTGCAGTGTTCTTTAGCATAATTCATACAGGGAAATGTCATGTTTTACTAATATAATTAAGGAGAAGCTGCACAATTGACTCTCTTGACAGACACAACTTTTATGGTGCTGAAATTACATCTGTTGCAGCTGTGAATATCTGGAAAGCTGAGGAGGGTATAGGGTGGAGGTCTCTGGGTCTTTACAGCTTTACAGATTTGCTGTGAATACAAGTTACTTTAGCAGGAAAACACATACTGTACCTTCCAAGTGTCCCTCTTTTGGAGGGACAGTCCCTACTTTTATGCCATGTCCCTTTGTCCCTCTTTTCCCCTTACATGTCCCTCTTTTTGACTTAGGAATTCGATCTACGTGAATAAAATTTGTAGGTTGCTCTAGAAAGTGCCTGGTTTCTTACTGTATAATAGAGCCAAAGTTGCATATTATTCTATCATGTGGTGCAAGTTGGATCCTAAAAATTGTTATATTCGGATGAATCATGTGACAATATGGCCCCTTTCACACATCATTTTACACATGCAGATCATATAGCCCCATACACACATCTGTAGGTGTTACGGATAATTTTTGGGGACATGATCTGTGCCACAAAAATTATTAAGCCATTATGTGTCTGTGTCACCTATCTGACAGTGGGTTCCTGCAAATGCGGTCACTGACACACATTCGTAATCCTGGCCACCGCTATGGTTCCGTAATTACAGGCAGGGTTACTGATGTGTGATTGGGACCTAAGGATGCATCCACACATACAGGATCTGCTGCAGATTTGCAGAGAGCAATGTAACTAAATGCATCAATCTGCAGCAGATCCTGTAGGTGTGAATGCCTCCTTGAATTAAAAAGTATAGAAATGTCTGTAAAATTTTCCTAGAGTGACCCACAAGTGTCCCTCTTTGGTAGAGATGAGCGGAACTTTCGGACTTTCGGTCCAAAAGCCACTCACTCTAGTGCGATGCCTGCAATCCTGGGTGCATAGTTGCGCTCCCGGGAATCTGCGGCCGGGATCTTCCAGGGAATTCAAGATATATTCCCTGGAAATCCAGGGAATGTATCTTGAATTCTTTGGAAGATCCTGCCTGCAGATTCCCGGGAACGCAACTATGCACCCAGGATCGCAGGCATCGCAGGCATAGTAATTGAGCGAAGATGCCGTTGGACCAAAAGTCCGACGGTTCGCTCATCCCTACTCTTTGGCCATCCAAAAAATTGGGAGGTGTGGGAAAACATACAGCCTGTAAAAAGGCTACAAGAACTTTAACCTCCCAATCCCCATTTGCAGCTAGAGAAATCTGGAGTATTATCATGTACCTCTATTACTGGATTTTTGGCCCCCCTTCATCATAAAAACAGAGATATAACCCATATCTAGCATATGTTTCCCAATAATAAAAAAAAATTTCTATGCATATAGAGCTATGTACTGACCTGCAATGCTGCACATAATAGTGATGGTTACCACTTCAACCAACATTTTCCTTTTGAGCCTGTGGAGTGAAATGTTGGTTGTTATAATGTTACTTAATACATAGTTTATTGACCAGTTAAAAGAGGTTACCCAGGATTAGAAAGACATAGCTACTATCTCCAAGAAACAGAGCCACTCTTGTCCTCAAGTTAGTTAATGGAGACATGTATTAATACCACACACAACCTGAAGGCATGTGTGGCACTGTTTCTGAAAGAAAGCAGCTATGTTTTTCTAAACCAGTATATCTACTTTAACACCTAGGCTTTATATGTAAGTGCAAGAACCCTGCACTTTCACCTCAGATGACCTTTTCCTTTAGGCAAATTTTTCTGGCGTCTATGTATTTGTATTCAAAAGATAATAGTCTCATGCCAGAATTTGATTTTTATATTTTACCATAAGTCTAACCATGGCTGACCAGAGATCCTGATAGCCCAGTCCCATCCTAAACACCAGCTCTTAGCCACTTCAAAGTTCTGTGCCTCTAAATCTAAACCAAAGTCTTGTCATGTAAAGAAAAGGTCCCTTACCTGATCTTCTTCTTCAGGTTTGGCTGTAATGCTGGTTCTGCCAGCTATTATTTATATCAGAGCCTAAGTCTCCTGGCTGTGTATTACAGCTTATATTACCGCGTGGATTCTCTGATGCTTCTCTCATTTCAGGGTAACGCTGGAAGATTGATGACCTCACAAAGTTCTGGTCATTGAATTCTCTCATTTATTCTATCTCAGCCAGTGAAACATACACAGTCATAGGACATTAAACCTGTTTACTATATTTATTACATTGTCTACATTTGTTTCATAAAACTCAAATAACCGAGGATTATTGGTCCTTAACTACTGGATCAAGAATTTATGATTTGATGTACTCCAGTTTATTAAATATGTAGTATACAGTATATTTCCCTGTGATCGAAAACTATTTTTTGCTCCACTTTAACTATTTCTGGACTGGTGCACGTAACCCCATAAACTTGAAACTGAATTTTTTTTGAAAATTTTAAAAATTTTCTGCTAAATTTCTATGCCCCTCTAACCAAATGATGCCAACATATAGTAAACATATTGTAAATGTGAATTATCATCTCATTTATGTAGCGTGACTATCTTTCTTACAAGCAGAGAAGTTTTTCCCAAAAAATCACTTGATGTAGTGACCAAATCTGATCACTAATATAAAGTAAAACCAGAGTAGATCCACTTGTATATGTTAAAACATCACAAAATTATTACAACATAGAGAGGTCAGAAATTTTGAAAATTGGTCTTTGTCTTGAAGGCTGAAATTGACGGCTTCCTTAAAGGGTTAAATTGTGTGTGCGTTCACCGTAGACAAAGATTTTTCATGTAAAAAGGCCAAATGTAGCAGCACAGGATAATAAAACTCTAAAGTGCACACCTTACCAGATCCTATCCAGAGTCCAAATATATCCAGGATAAGTCATCTATAGCAGCACTGTGTATCCAAGCTAAAGCAAGCCTTTATTCCCATCATGCAATGTTTCTGTATATAACCTTTTTTAAGCAGTCACTTGGTATGAAAGGTTTATATACATATATATATATATATATATATATATATATACACAGTGGACATAGTTTCTACTGTCCCCATTTTGCCAGGACTGTCCCCTATATTGAGAGGCAGTCCTGGCAAATTACTGTCCCGGGCATGTCATAATAAGCACAAGCACCCAGGCCACGGAGTACGGAGTTAAGTGGTCATTTTGACAGGTGTAAGCAGTAATTTGTATAGATCTAGCCCCCATATAGGCACCCCCTCTCCCTGGTAGTTAACCCCTTCCAATGAATCACTACTTGTCTCTTTTGGGCCCAGACACAAGGCTCTGGTACTGGGATCTTTAAAGGGGTACTCCGGTGGGGGGGGGGGGCGTTTTTGGCTGAGGGAAACAACGTCCACTTCCCTCCCCGGTTCCAACGATACGTCTCAGGTCCGCTCAGCCAGTCAGTGACAGAGGCGGGATCTGAGCGGACTTGAAACGGATCCCGCCTCCGTCACTGACTGGCTGAGCGGACCTGAGACGTCACATCTCGGGCCCGCGTCAGACACCAGGAAGCAGACGGGAAACGGGGAACGGAGCGCCGCGACGCGGGACCCGCCGCTGGAAATGGGGAGGTGAGTGGACATCGTTTCTCTCAGCCACCTACTCCCCAGTGTCAGGAAAAAAATGCCCCCCCGCCGGACTACCCCTTTAATATGCTTGGGGTCTGATACTGGGGTCTATCATTTTCCAGGGGTCTGATACTAAGGTTAGATTCTGGGGTCTGTATTATTGCTGGGGGCCTGATACTGGGGTCTGTGTTATGCCGAGGGCCTGATACTGGGGTCTGTATTATGCTAGTGGTCTGATGCTGCGGTAGGATTCTGGGTTCCTCATACTGGGGTATTTTTCTAGGATCTGCAATATGCTGGGGGCCTTATACTGGGGTCTGTATTATGCTGGGGGCCTGATACTCACGTCATATTATCCCTGGGGGGGGGGGGCTGGTAATGGTGACTCTAGGGTCTATATTATGCTGGGACCTGTATTATGGGTGGGGGGGGGGGCTTATACTGGGGCTTGATACTAGTGTCTTGTTCTGTAGTCTATTAAGCCTAGAGCCAGATTCTGGGGTTTATAATATGCTGGAGCCCTATAATCTGGTTGTATTCTGGGGTCTGTAATATACAGGGGGCCTGATACTGGGGTCTTATTATGAGGTCTCTGTTATACAGGGGGGCTGATTCTGGCGTCTGTGTTATGCTGAGGACCTGATACTGGGATCGATTTTAGGGTTTTGTATTATGCTGCAGACCTGATACCTGAGGTCTGATTTGGGGGTCTGCACTATGCAGGTCTGGTCTTTTGTGCTGTAAAAATCCCATCCTTCTGCAGTGTCCGAACTGTTAGGTCCTTACAAGAAGGACAGTACAGTGTTACCTTGGTTTAAGAGTAACTTGGTTTAAGAGCGTTTTGGTTTAAGAGCTCACAGTTTTTAAAAATTGTGACTTGGTTTAAGAGCATTGCTTTGATTTAAGAGCTCCCTGGACTGGGTGGGAGCGCGAATGGGGGAGGGGCATGGTCTGCATAGCGGGGACTACAGCACTGTACTCCGACCCAGGAAGTCTCCCTCACCTTCCAAATCATAGCAAATCCACTCCAGGCTGGGGCTTACATCAGGGGACAGGACTGTGGGGGTAATCTCTTCATAGCGGTAACCCCTCTCTCTCTGGACAGAGAGTGCTGTTATACTGTGCTCGCATCTGCCCTGCTCATTTCTTCATGCAGTCTGCTCATTTTCTCACTGCAGTCTCTGTCAGCCCTTGTGTTTCCCATCCTCCTCATCACTGTACAGTAACTTATAATATCACATATTCTGCTGTTTCTGAATGTTTGTTTCATTAGATTTACCTGTTATTCAGAATAATTCATTATAAGTCATTATTTTTGGGGTGTGGAACCAATTGTCTGCATTTCTATGATTTCTTATGGGAAATTTTGCTTTGGTTTAAGAGCGGATTTGGATTACAAGCGCGGTCCCGGAACGAATTATGCTCATAATCCAAGGCACCACTGTATATGCTATTGCAGTGCATTGATCAGCTGATTATCCATGGCCTTTGGAGGTCTCCAGCTGCAATTGAAATTAATCTGTAGCCCACAATTGTGTTTCTGGGGTGCAAGTCAGTTCACTAACAGGTTATTGATCTTGCCATGTGGAGGATTGAAATGCCCGGATTGGAGGTTAACCAGTACAGCCGGTATCTGCGGCATATAAAGCAGACTCTGCTTTAACTAAACCTTTTGGGGCCAAATTAAACTTTTGGGTGGAATTCAGCAAACTTGCCAAACCCAACTTTTGCACAGTTCTGTTGGCAGCAATAATGTACCTGCAATAATGTCTTGTGTGTATGGCAACTAGTCAAGGATGTCCGTGGTCGCATGCCTTAGCGGTAAGGCTGAGTTCACACTTCACAAAAGACGGATCAAAACGCATCCGTTTTTTTTGTGTGCACAAAACCACGTGGTTGGCCACGTTTTTGTATACACTAAAAAAAACCAGATGCGTTTTGATCCATTCTTTGAGCTTTTTTTTATTTTTATAATAGATGTCAGTAGAAAGACACAAATTGCATCCGTTTTTCATCCATTTTTTGCATAAAAAAAAGGACTGCAAAAAAATGCAGTGTGAACCCAGCCTTACTCTGTCTCTAGTAACCAAGTATTACATCCGTACAGTTACTGAACGGAAGAAGTTGTTGGACTGAAAACAAATGACGCAAAATGTATTGGACACTATGAAAAAAAGAATTGCTATAGCACTATCCATGAGGATAATGCTGTTGTGCTTCAGTTCATTAGAAAGCTTCTTTTTCCAAGCCAGGTTCATCATATACTAGAACACAGAGTGGGTAAGTTCAGTTACTGACATTGATAAACATAGGCGAGAGGAATAAATGATTGTAATATATAGCCGGAATTCATTACAACCATGAGAGTAACACACCGGAACAGATCTGATTATATTTACAGAACATTAATTATATGGAAAGATTTATTCCATTCAATTTAGATGCAAACAAGGATGTGTCCATTTACTGGCAGAAATGTGGGGATGGCAGGGAGCTGAAGCATTCATTATATCAGAAAACTGCATCACTTTTTATTATAGGGCTATAAAGGCTATGCTCACATTTGATTTGATGAGTATTTCAAGTCAGCAGATGGGCATGCTACTGGTCTAAGCCTTATATATGTTGTGTTTATATAGACAGTGTCTTATATTAATTTGTGCTTCTAAAGATGGGCTAGGTCTTATTTTTAGGATATGTCTTATTTTTCCATGAAGAAGAACTAACATGTCACATGCACAGCAGGGAGAGAGCGTATAGTATGGCGGCTTCAGGCCACCAGGAGGAGCTCACCACAGCATACTCATACAGCACAGCAGGAACAGCATACGGTATGGTGGCAGGTGACGGGATAATGGCAGATTGTGTGCAGCTCTTCATCTGGTGGTAGGAAACAATTGGGATGGGGATGGTCCTCTTGATGCCTTGCCTGCACTTTTACAAGTGACCGCCACTAAAAGGAACATCGGGATTGGCGGCAGGTGACAGACTTCATGTCCTGCATGCAGCTGCTCTGCAACAGACGGTGAAGGTAGGGGACAATGACCCTAGTACAAAAAGGATTATAGCTGTATGACCTGGTGTTCTGTTCTGTGGACATGCTTCCAAACAAACCCTTACTTTCGGAGAAACTTTATATTTAGCAATTTAGAAAAACCTCTACCAGGTCTTATTTTCAGGGAAACAGGGTAGAACAATGGTACAAACCTCAAATTGGAGGGTCAACCCTGTTTAGGGCTACAGTTTAAATTTATTAGGTCAGGCCCGGTTCACATCATAATTCATAACTCCAAGGAAGCGATACATCTAAAAGCAAAATCTAAAAATTATCAGCCAATGCACGTGTGTTCAGGTATGTCTGTATTCAATTCAGTCCAAGAAATTCTTTTTGGGCGGCACGTCTGTGTCAAGGGTGGTGCACGTAGTAGGAAAAAATTCCTATAGCATCATGAAAGTTCAAATCTCGGCACTCACCATTTTCATGCTTCCAGAAATCTTTTATTATAGAAAATTCATCAGATTTTTTTACAGCGGTAAAAAACAGGACGTTTCGGCTGTTTTACAGTTGAGGAAGGCTTGACGCCGAAACGTCCTGTTTTTTACCGCTGTAAAAATATCTGATGAATTTTCTATAATAAAAGATTTCTGGAAGCATGAAAATGGTGAGTGCCGAGATTTGAACTTTCATGATGTATTCAATTCAGTGACCCAAACATAGTCAGCCAGTAACAACGTTCAGGTCATTTTCAGATTTTGCCAGCCTATTCTTAGAGGAATGAACCGTGACGTGAACAAAACTTTAAAATCATAATAGAAAGACAAGCGCTGCAGTCCAGATCCGTGGAGCATTGTCCCATTGCCTGGATACCCAGGGGCCTCCTTAGGACCAGCAATGGTCAAAACTATATGAACATCTGACCATCCTATCTATATGAAGTTGTGGGACCTGTCATTCCAAAACCATGGCTATTAATATGGAGTTGAGCCCACTTTCCTGACCACCCTCTCAATAATAGTTTGTACTTGGCGGGCAGGGTCCTCTTCCCCCATGTACCAGTCTGTCTTTTGCCTTCATGTAATGTTTTCTGATCTTGTATTGTTCCTGCCTGTATTGTTCCTGCCTGTTGCCTATCTATTGTATAGCGCTCTGGAACTAAGGGCGCTTTATAAATAAATAATAATAATAATAATAATAATAATACTTGGCCCCCCTTTTACCCAGTTCCAGACATCCTAATATTTTTTTCTACTTTCTCTTTTAGGATTCTGGTATCAGCTGTACAGAGAGGCAGGCAGCACATTGATCGAGTGCCATAGCTGTCTCTGCCTCCAATCCTCTCAAATTGCCCGGTGACAGCTTTTCCTCTCAGCATTTGACACCAGTAGAAGTAGCAGGGATGAAACAGGGTCAGCCATTCCCTCATCTTTGTGATCAGCTGCTTGGTGAACTAAAAGGTGGGGGATGAGAACACGTCAAAGCTGCGGCCCACCATTGGCTTCTTAAATGGTTTTACAGGGTCACCAGTAAGGTTGTATCCACTTCACTTTGGAGTTATGCCTTCTTCTCTTATCCTTTACTCTGGTCCATGTCTCCACAAGCCTTCTAGATTTCAAGTTTGGCAAGACAAGAATTTCCCCAAATTATAAATCAACAATAGGGCATAGTCTGCCTCGGCTATAAGAAAATTAGATTTTTTTGCATGTATTTCCTCTATTCCTTCTACTTATAAAAAATGTTTCCCTGTCATGTACACAACATCTAAATACCGTGTTGATGATGTTCTTGACAACCACAGAGAAATTCAGCGCATGTTCATCCCTGTTCCCTCCAGCATACTGCAGCTGCCAAGCTGTGACCTCAGTCAGTCTTTGCCAAGCATAACAGGCGATCCATTGAAAGTAAAGAGTTCTGTTGTTTGCATTGAGCAAGCTTAGTTGTTTGCACAAAGTTGTTTTCTACATTATGACTTGGCTTATAGACAGTAGGAGTACACATTAGGTAGCGGAACATATGCTTACAGTTCATTTAGCAGAGGCTTTCTCAAATAGATGCCCATTTTCAAGAATTAAAGACAGATATATCATCCTATTTTATAATGTACTTATTTAGATTTCCTACATTGATATTTAATTCAGATTTTTCCTTTGTAATGGCTGGTACCAGACCACATGAAAAAAAAGTTTACAAAGCGCACATTTTTTTTCATGGTAAAAAAGTGCTTTTTAAAAAGGTACTCTTTTTCTAGCAAATCAACTGGTTTTAGAAAGTTATATAGATTTGTAATTGAATTCTATTTAAAAATATCAAGTCTTCCCATACTTATCAGCTGCAGGAGGTCCTGCAAGAAGTTATGTTTTCTTTTCAGTCTGACACGGTGCTGTCTGCTGCCACCAGAGCAGGAGAAGTTTTCTATGGGAACTTGTTGCAGTTCCTGTCTTGGACCGAGGTGGCAGCAGAGAGCAGTGTATGGCTTTGTTCACACAACGTCCTAAAAAGGAAAAAGGCATGAGTTTTTTGTGTTCAAAAAGACGTCCGTTATTGCATCATTTTAATATGCTTGACTAAAATGCATTAAAGTCTATGGAATAACGGACGTCTTTTTCACATACAGGCGTCCGCCTCAGAAGACATCCGTTATTCAATACATTGTGTGAAAAAGACGTCCGTTATTCCATAGACTTCAATGCATTTTAGTCAAGCATGTTAAAATGACGCAATAATGGACGTCTTTTTAAACACAAAACCACGGACCCCTTTTTCCTTTTTAGGACGTTGTGTGAACATAGCCTAAGACTGAAAAGAAAACACCATTTCCTGCAGGACATACAACAGCTGATAACTATGGGGAGACTTGAGATTTTTAGATAGAAGTAAATACCATATCTATATAACGTTCCCTGGATAACCGTTACATTGCTTTCTATGGGTGATGTGGCTGTTTAGAGTGTTTCTGCGTGCATGCAGGTTGGCAGCATCGATCAGGTGCTCATCAGCGAGGTGCTGCCTGGAGTCAGGCCATCCACAAGTCCTTATGGGGTGGCCTGAGGAGAAGGACATGCTACCATGGCCCTTTCCACCCAGCTACAGGGAGGCTATTGAGTCTGGCTGGGACAAAGTCCACCACCATCATACTGGGAAGCCGTATTGGACACAGACGCTCAAGTAAGTGACTGGTGTGTAGAAGTCCCAGAGAGACCATCGAGCCATTCTGAGAATGCAGCTGTCCTACTGAGCAAAAGGGGAGTAGGTAGGACTAGGAGGACTGTGATGAACTCAGCAATGCATTCTGGGACTTGTAGTACTGAGCAACTGCTGAACCAGGAAGTAAAACCACCAAATAGAGAACTAAGACCCCAAAACAAATGGATTTTTGATGGTCTCAGAACTAAGGCAGACAAGCAAAGAAATATGCTTCTTCAGCAGGCTTTTTTTTTTTACCTGATGTCGGAGTACCCCTTTAATGGAGAGCAAGAGCCCATATAGTATTCCTACACATGAGCCGTCGGCTGTCGGTGTCCACGCTTGTGTAAATTGAAGAGATACGAGACTGCTGCCACAAGGGTCTGTGCCTTGTATCCACTTGGTGCACATATAGCCCGTTGTAATGGTATAATAAATGTGTGGTCCCTACAAGGCCACACAGGCTGCAATACATGAGATAGACTTTGGTGAAACCTCCCTCGTTGGTCCCCAAAACTTTGTGTTCCACCTCTATCAAGATCAGAGACACTTTATAGCCCACTTGTAATGCCATAATTATTTGACTAAAATAGTTAAGATGTCAGAGTACCTTATTTTCCTGAAACTACTGCAATGTCTTTTCTAATAGAAATATGTATGCTGTAATAGCAGCTTATCTAATAGGAATACGTATGCTGTAATAGCAGCTTATCTAATAGAAATACTGTAATAGCAGCTTATCTAATAGAATTACGTATGCTGTAATAGCAGCTTATCTAATAGGAATACTGTAATAGCAGCTTATCTAATAGGAATACGTATGCTGTAATAGCAGCTTATCTAATAGAAATACGTATGCTGTAATAGCAGCTTATCTAATAGAAATACGTATGCTGTAATAGCAGCTTATCTAATAGAAATACGTATGCTGTAATAGCAGCTTATCTAATAGGAATACGTATGCTGTAATAGCAGCTTATCTAATAGAAATACTGTAATAGCAGCTTATCCAATAGAAATACGTATGCTGTAATAGCAGCTTATCTAATAGAAATACGTATGCTGTAATAGCAGCTTATCTAATAGGAATACTGTAATAGCAGCTTATCTAATAGGAATACGTATGCTGTAATAGCAGCTTATCCAATAGAAATACGTATGCTGTAATAGCAGCTTATCTAATAGGAATACGTATGCTGTAATAGCAGCTTATCTAATAGAAATACATATGCTCAGGGACGTTTCTGTGGTCTCTGCCGCCTGAGGCAAACCTCAGGCGGCCGCCCCACACTAGCGACCCCCCCTGCCTCCCCCCCCCACCACCACTCATTCACCACTGTACCCCGCCGGGCTCCCGTCAGCCAGCATCTCCCTTTGCCCTTCAGCCTGTGGTGAGTGTCGGCGAGGGCTGCTGTCGGATCGGTGCGTGCGGGAGCGCCGGGGGGGGGGGGGGGGGGTATTCCTATAAGGGCTGCATTCCCATGTCGAGGAATGCCTGTAACCGGAGTCTCCCCCGCCCGGACAGCATCTGATAAGATGCTGAGAGCGGGGGAGAACTCTATTGATATGTGCCGCGCTGTAATGACAGCACCACGCACGGCTGATTCATTACAGCATCGCGCGTATCAGTACAGTTCTCCCCCGCTCTCAGCATCTTATCAGATGCTGTCCGGGCGGGGGAGACTCCGGTTACAGGCATTCCTCGACATGGTAATGCAGCCCTTATAGGAATACCCCCCCCGCGCGCTCCGATCCGACTGCAGCCCTCGCCGACACTCACCACAGGCTGAAGGGCAAAAGGAGATGCTGGCTGACGGCGCGGGAGCCCGGCGGGGTACAGTGGTGAACGCTGATGACAGGACAGGCAAGCGGCTGCAGGGCTGCTGTCTGCCGCCCCCTGCAGGAGCGCAGAATCTGCCGCCTGAGGCGGAATACTCATTCCGCCTCATGGCAGAAGCGGGCCTGCATATGCTGTAATAGCAGCTTATCTAATAGAAATACGTATGCTGTATTAGCAGCTTATCTAATAGAAATACGTATGCTGTAATAGCAGCTTATCTAATAGAAATACTGTAATAGCAGCTTATCCAATAAAAATACGTATGCTGTAATAGCAGCTTATCTAATAGAAATACGTATGCTGTAATAGCAGCTTATCTAATAGAAATATGTATGCTGTAATAGCAGCTTATCTAATAGGAATACGTATGCTGTAATAGCAGTTTATCTAATAGAAAAACTGTAATAGCAGCTTATCCAATAGAAATACGTATGCTGTAATAGCAGCTTATCTAATAGGAATACGTATGCTGTAATAGCAGCTTATCTAATAGAAATACTGTAATAGCAGCTTATCCAATAGAAATACGTATGCTGTAATAGCAGCTTATCTAATAGAAATATGTATGCTGTAATAGCAGCTTATCTAATAGAAATACTGTAAAAGCAGCTTATCCAATAGAAATACATATGCTGTAATAGCAGCTTATCCAATAGAATTACGTATACTGTAATATCAGCTTATCTAATAGAAATAAGTATGCTGTCATGGCAGCTTATCTAATAGAAATACAGATAGATAGATAGATAGATAGATAGATAGATAGATAGATAGGAGATAGATAGATAGATAGATAGATAGATAGATAGATAGATAGATAGATAGATAGATAGGAGATAGAAGATAGATAGATAGATAGATAGATAGATAGATAGATAGATAGATAGATAGATAGAGGATAGATAGATAGATAGATAGATAGATAGATAGATAGATAGATAGATAGATAACAGAGACTCTTTGAAAGGAGTTCTGTGCTTACACTCTTCGAGGACATTACTTTGTTACTTAGAATTTCTGACAGCTTAATGAATGTTCTAATAAAAGACATTAATGCATTTTCAATACATCTATACAAGCATACAAGCAATGACATACATGATTAATTTCAATATTACACAGTCTACAAAATATCCAAAAAAAATGCATTAGTTCATCTTTTACATTAGTTGTATAATAAACATTGGTGTTTATTAACTTGTCATTAACATGACATGCATTATTAACTATTCTTATTATTGCATCACTGGTATTTTGCAGTTGAGACTAAGTAAGCTGGGTCTATACCATTTATACTCGCCTGCCACCTAGAGCCCTAAAGTTATAGCACAGGGGAAGAATTATACCTTTGTTTTCTTTTAAAGTGGACAAGGCAATAAACATTCTATAGCTTGTAATACATTTCATGGTTTCTAGTGACAATGAACGCATTACATATTTCCATGCAAACATCATATAACATGAATCTCTTGCCGCAGCGCTTGGTTTTAAGACAGTGACTGAGTGAGCCCTGTTTCAGACTCCAGTGGTGGTGACAGTGCCAGGCCAGTAGCTTGAAGAGGACTCCTGTTGATCTTTCTGTTTTTATTACCCCCAGGGCTTTGGGGCATATTCCTGAACCTGAAGTTGCCTTCTGTCAAGTTTGTTTTTTTGACCCACCCCTTTTATATAAACTGACCCGTTCCACACATAAATTATATTAAGTGTGCAACTGAAAAACCAAGAATTAATGTCGAGACAATGGGTAGTTGGGCAGTACAGCCCCATACTGAAGCCACTGTCCTTACCTACTTAGACAATTTACCCTAAGGGTATGTGCACAGTATGCAACACGCAACAAAATTTCAAGCAGAAGTTCCGCTTGAAGTTCCGCTTGTCACATAGATCCAATGATATTCTAAAGCTTTATCCACCGTCTGCCCAAAGAATTGACATGTTTTGGCACATGTTCCATAGTGTGAACATACCCTAACTGGCAGCCCCCATCTGGTCCCTACACTGACTAAGTACACAGTACAGGGATAGTCAGACAGACTGGGTCAGAACTAAAAAGACACATCATAGACAAAATCAGAAGCCAAAGAGTCAGAGGTCAGAACCAGAAAACAGCATCAAGGCCAAAAGAGAAGTGTATACTTACCATCAGCCCAGCTTGTGATTCCACATGTCTCTCCATTCTTCCAGCTGTCGGCTGTATCTTCAGGCCCTGCCTCCTCCAGCTGTCAATAATTTTGGAGGAGGCGGGACTTGAAGATACAGCCGGCAGCCAGAGGACTTAAGAGACACAAGCTGCGCGGATGGTAAGTATACACTGCTGAAAAAAAAGAAAAATTTGCAGCACATCTATGCCTCTGTTAACACTGCAGGCTGCACGCTGGTTGTGGCTAAAGTACAGACAAAGATACAGAAAGTGCAATAGCAACCCACAGGGGCAAGCTCTTACCGTATATACTCACCCCGGTGTACAATAAAAACCTGCTCTGTAGATATTGAAAATTGAGGATCTTGGCAAGCTTGACAGCACAGATATATATACATATAGACATACATAGAAAGATGTGTGGCCAACAACAATACATTTTGAAGCCTGCTCTAAAGACCATTTGCTTGTTTCTCAGCTGATTACTGTCACTTTTTGCCCCATATCGGTCTGTCTAAATGGACCCTTAGGGTGTATTTACACAGACAGATTTGACATCTGATAGCTATCTATTTATTTATTTTTGGCAGGTAATTATACATTACTGACAGCCGTATGCAGAGGTCTGTCTCCCTGCATCCCCAGCATGTAGGTATGAATTTTTCCCGGACATCCCTCTAGTAGTACCCTGTGCCTCACACAGTCCCATTAGTAATATTACATTGTAAACATTAAAATTATACACCTTCAGCACAAACCAGTCTGTAAAAAATGTACCCCTCCTAGTCCTCTGGATATGGCTGTCAGAAGTTTTGAGGGCTGCATGGAATAGCAACAAGTATATAGTTATTGCTGGTAGTATGAGTGTATGCATTGACTGAAACCCTAATATGCCAGAGACTGAGAAACCTAGAAGTTGAGTGGTAAATCAGATTAGAATGATCATCAGGACCTGTTCTGTAACTTAATCCAGGTCATTATTTGCATTTCTGAGCAACATTTTATTTATGTGCATTCAAAATGCTATTTGGATCTATAATCACAGGTTTAACAGCTTCAGCTTGGAAGTTAGTGTTTGAGACCGTGTGTCTTCATGCTCCACCTTCTAACACTCTGCTATTATCAAAATGAAATAAACATTTATTGATTTCTTGAATGGGGTATTACCATCTGACAAAGCTATAAGTAGCTGATTCTGTGGCTCCCATAGAGTCCCCACTCTCGAGATTGCAGGGGTCGCCCAGTGGGGGGTAGCTATTTATTAAGCTGTTGATCTTCCTACTGGGGCAGGACTTACCTGCCTGAGGAAACTAAACTACCAGCCTAAGGGCCTACCTGCCTACTGGGGGATTACCTACCTAAGGGCATACCTGCCTACTGGGGATTACCTACCTAAGGGCATACCTGCCTACTGGGGATTACCTACCTAAGGGCATACCTGCCTACTGGGGATTACCTACCTAAGGGCATACCTGCCTACTGGGTATTACCTACCCAAGGACCTAATTGCCTACTGTGAAAGGGGAAAACTACCTACCTATCGACATATCTGCCTACTGGGGGGAGGGGGCTACCTACCTTTAGGGTATAACTACCTACTTGGGAGGAATGAAACTACCTACCTAATGATATACCAACCGGATAAGGGAGCCATCTGCCAACTGGGGGCCAAACCTACCTAATATAAGAACTACCTAAATACTGTGGGGGACATATGTACCTAATGGGGAACATACCTTCATAATGGAGGGAACGATCTACCTACCGGAGGACATACCTTCATAATGGAGGTTACGACCTGCTGACTGGGGGACATATCTGACTACTTTGGTACATACCTAATGGGGTAACTACCTGCCTCCTGTAGGGATATACTTTTCTTAATCGGGGGCCTGAGTTAACATGATCCCTGACGCAACAATTGTGTCAGGGGGCTACTGTATGTTAAGTCAATTAGAATGTCGAGTTAAACGCATCATTGTGATCAAGTTAACACAGGCTACATCTGTACCTACTGTGCGTGAAATCCTCTACAGATATGTTATGTGTGAACCCCCCCTTTAATCTGCCCCTGTCAGCCATTTTTTCCATTCCATTGATCTGTTTCTGGCGCTATGATGCAGCATGAGCCTCCCCACTGCCCTGTCTGCAATAGGACACAAGGCGTGTTAAAGGGAATCTGTCCGCTGAAATTCATGTTCCAAACTAATGACATTGTAAGATAGCTGAGACGTATGGTACATTTCATATATCTGTTTGTGCTTCCACAATGTAGAAAAATGTATTCTTCAGTAAAAATAGGCTTTTTCCAAGAAATAAACTATAACAACTCCTTACCTCACCTTCCCTCTTTGACACAATGTACCAAAGAATATAATAATTTTTCTATATTCTGGAAATATAAAATGTACCATGTGACGTAACAGCTATCTAACAATGTCAGCAGTTTGTAACGTTAATTACAACGTAACGTTAAAGCGTAACTGTCATTTCAGGGTCATTTTTCTGAAAACATTAGATATCAACAGTACAAGCGATTTAAAGAAACTCTGTAATAGGTTTTATGTACTAAAAGAGTTTCCTTTGGTACTGAAAAAGCAATCTCCCAGCCTCCCCCCTCACTGCAGAAGCAGCAGGATTTCTGTCTCCATTATGTGGCTATGGAGAGGGGAGGGGCTGTTAGGAGTGACTGAGCACGGAGCAGTCCTGCACAGCACAACACCCTGCAATCTTCTCTCAGTAAGTTCATAGATAAGCACTGACCTTTCTGACCCCAGAATCCTGCGGTTTAGGTGCCCAGAGAGTCTACAAACAGCTGACCTTCATGTCACCTCTTCCTGCTCCCTCATCTCCCTCGGCCCCTCCCCCCTTCATAGGCTTACAATGGAGAGAGCAGAGCCCGTCTTCACTGGCTTCTCTGTAATGAAGACGTGTTTGCCTGATAATGCACAGATAAGAAGTCAGGGGGGGGAGGCTGGGAGATTACTTCTTGAGTACAGAAGGAAGCTTTTTTGGCTGATAAAACCTATTACAGAGTTTCTTAAAATCGCTTATACTACTGATTTCTGCAATAAAAAAAACATGACAGTTACGCTTTAAGCCCTTGGCCAAGCACCGCCCATAAAGAACCAGCAGGGAACAAAATCCTGAAGATGGATAACAGTGGGAGCAAGTGTATATCCTGTGTACTTTTATCATTCATTTCTAGATTCAGTGTTCCATAGGTTCTCATTGCTTTGGCCTGTTGAGCCTGATGTGTTACAATACTACATGCAACCTGCAATAGCTTGAATTTCAATGTTTATTTGCTGCTACAGTATTTGTCTTTGAGTTACATTCTATTTGAATAGTTTTTAGAAATTATAATAGAAGTTGGTGTCACACTAACTGTCCAGAGATCTAAGCATGAAAAAACTCAGTCTTCAGCAGAAGCACCCTGGATGATGAAGTCTCGGATCCTGTCTCGAACGACTTTCTCCAGGTACTCTATTTCATCCTGTATACCCACAGTGTTTTCTCCCAACTTATTTCTCATGTCTTTCACTCTCTTTACAAGGGCGTTGTTGAGGGCATCTGCATAGGGGGTAATTGTCTCCCTAAACTCCTCAATCTTCTGGTCCATCTGCTGGTTCATCTCGGCAAGGAATGGTTTTATTGTCTGTTTGACATCTCTCATATCGCTATTCCACCTGTTTCGTAGCTCAATAGTATAGGGGTAGAGCTGGTCTCGCAGCCTTCCTGTGAATTCCAGTATTTTGCTCTCCATCTGCTCCGCATTCTTCTTCATCTGAAAGTCCATGTTCTTTATTTGCCTGTGCAGCTCATCTTGCACTTCTTTTGCATAGGGTGCCAGGCTTTTATATAGCTCTTCCATTTGCTGATCAATATTATCTTTAACTTGACTGTTGATCATTTTTAGTTGTTTCTCTAGCTGCTCCATATTGTCGTCTATGGTAGTCTTCAGTTCCTCAGAATACGGGGCCAGTGATGGCTGCCAATGGTCAGAATTGTCTTTCACCTTGGTCTCTAGGTTCTGTTTTATAGATTTCAGCTGCTCGCTCAGAACGTAGGTGCTTTTATCCAGTTGGGCATGAAACTCCTCAGCATACGGAGCCAATTTCTTCTGAAGCTCCTCTGCATTCCTGTTTAGCTGTTTTTGCACCTCATCTGTATAAGGAGACAACTTGACCCTCAACTTCTCCAACTCTTGTCGTATTTGTTCTTTCAGTGTTTGTGAGTCTTTTGTCAGTTGTTTGTGGATTTCTGTAGCCAAAGGAATTATCTGGCCCACTAATTCACCATCAAAATTACTCACGCTCTTCAGGTTTTCTTCAATAAGAGCACTGTGGAGAAAGAGGCTGAATCAGAAGCTATCTAGATTGTTAAAGGCTTACATAGGCACTATGAAAGCTATGAACTAAAGCATATTTGCAACTAACATTTATAATTTTTTATTTGTATCGTGCTTTAAAACAAAGCTATACTTACTTGTATCCAGGTCTAGTCTCCTGAGGGCAGCTTTTTAGTCTTGTAATGGTTAAAAAATAGGCTAAACGCAGGAAGTCCCAGCCAATACAGAAAGTCATGGCTCAATATGTTCATCAAATGACTGCCTTCTCTGTAAGTGCCCAGATGACCAGGATTTCTTATCTAAAAAGCTGCCTTCAGGGGACTGGACCTGGATACAAGTAAGTATAGCTTTGTTTTAAAGCTTAATAACTAAAAGAATAATGAATGTTTATTGCAAACATGCTTTATATCACATCTACTGTTGATTTAGATTTTGAAAGTTATAAGGACAGTGACACTTTTTAAGTCAGCAAGTAATTATTTGTTGGAGTCTTTAAGACAACAAGTGATATTGGGCATGTTGGATTTTTACCACCCAACCCTTTTGTTCTTAGAGCCATTAGCCACCAGAGTTTCCTTAGGTCAAAGAAGAGATTGCTGTCGGATAAACAAACATATAGTAGATCATGACCAGCATTTCATCATCCATCCGAACACCTAGCATAAAAAATTTATATCTCTAGATGCCCATAACAAAAAGACAACAGTAACAACCCTATTCGCAGTAATTTTCAGTCAAATGTTTTAAAGGTTGGAATTAGCAAGTTTATATATTTTATACAACATATTGACATCACAGTGAATTGCAGTGTTTAGGATGTTATATTACAATTCCATTAAAAGAAATAGTAAATGGCCAATGCAAATAACAGAAAACCATTGTGTAAGAGCAGTACATTGGCTCTGCACAGTGGGATGCTAGCCTAACACCACCAGACATTGTGAACAATAACTGATATTTATTAGCATAACACTTACATGCAATAAAATACACAGTACTTTTTCCTTCTAAGGCTCCATTCACACAGAGTAAAACTGGCAGAATTCCACGGTGGAATTCTCTGCTGCGGAATCCCGCCACCCTCCGTGTCATAATGACAGTCTATGGGAGGCTCGAGCGCCTCCTCTCTCCGCATCTCTCTGCGCTGAAGAATGAACATGTCTATTCTTCAGCACGGAGAGATGAGGCGCGCGAGGCTCCCATGGACCGTCATTATGACACGGAGAGTGGCGGGATTCCGCGGCGGAGAATTCCACCGTGGAATCCTGCCAGTTTTACTGTGAACGAAGGGTAAGTTCACACTGAGGAATAGGCGAGTATTCAGCGAGGAATTCAAGAGGAAAGTTTTCTGCTTAAAATTCCTCACCTATTCAGCTATGGCACAATAGGAGCAGAATTCAAGCGTAATTCGAGCAGAATGCAAGCGGAATTCAAGCAGAATTCAAGCCCCTTGTATAGAATTCCTCTAGGAGAAACCGCCCCAAGAAGTGACATGTCAATTTGTCAGATGGAAAACAGATCTGCGGCGGCATTTTCAGCGTGGAAATTTCGCAGTGTGAACGAATAAGCGAAAAGCCCATTAAAGCAAATGTTTATTTTATACAGGTGGAATTTTGGGCGGATTTCGCTTGCATTTTGACGCAGAATCCGTCTGAAATTCTGCATGTATTCCTCAGTGTGAACATACCCTAAAGTAGCAGTGGGTTCCCAAACTAGCAGAGATGTGTCAAAAAGGTGTGTGATATTTTCTGTATCTATTATTATCTTTAGATACACCATTGCTAAGCTATGTGCTGATTTTTCATATGCAACATTTTTAATAACTAACCTTGAATTACTGTCTGTGTCCAACTAGAATGACATAATTTTATATTTCTTGTCAGACACAGAAAAGAGTTTAAGGTCCATATGTTGTAATTCTGTTATAGAAAGTTCTGCGTAATAAATCGGCTAATAGCTAAGCAATGACGTTTCTTCTGATATATCATAGTTACATATGTTATTGTATGAGTGATAACTAGATAACTAGTGATATCTAGAAATACCACATTGTTCAAGTCAAAGACTGTAAGGAACATGGAACTCTATGGCGTTTGAGTTTAGTACTGCTTAGGGCCCTCTCTATGAATGCACAGCTATTTTGTATTGTCTGCATTTCAGGGACCAGAGCTGGACTGCTTGTAAGTAATAAATACACTGTTACTTCCTTTCCCTTAGTTACCTAGCCAGTTACAGCATAGTACAACACTCAGTCTTTACTGCATGGAATATGGAGGAAGAAGAGGTTACTGATGCACTGGATTTTTAAGATGCTCTCTGAGCAGAAATACAAGAAACAGCAGCAATGGAAGGGTTAAACTGAATGACTGTTGTTTCTGCTGCTGAGATAAAGAAAGGGGATTACAATGCAGAACAGTCCAGGCTCTCCCCATTTCCTGCACATAGCAGACGTTAAGCCCTGCCCCCACTTCCTGTATTTTGTCTTGCTATTTATGTTACAAGAGACAGAAATCTCCTGACAACAGGCAGTGGACAGCAGATTGTAAAGAAAGAGAGACACCTGGTGGTCAAGATTTTAGGGCTCTTTTTGGTAACTTAAGTGATATAGAAAAATGTAAGGATTCACAGTTTTTCAGGCGGTCCTCCGGCTGTATTCACCCTCTACACGGAGCGGGCAGACAGCGGGAATGAGACGCTGAGAGTTCAGGTTCATACGAACCCGAACCTCGGCAGGTTCACTCATCTCTAGCTGTCATATGGAGGAAAGATGTTCATAACAACATTGTCCATTAAAGTATGACTAAAAATGACTTTGGGCACACATGATGTAATTTTATCATGGATAACTAGACATATTACATTTTTTTTATGGTGAATGATAAAACAGTGATCTTCATCTACAGTCCAAATAGGAATTATGTCCAGGAATTATGGGAATTGTAGTTTTGCAACAGCTAGAGGGTCAAAGGTTCCCCATCCTTGGTTTAAACCAAGTCCACAGATCTTTATAGGATGTTTTGGTCAATCAAACCAAGCAACCACTATATGTTGACCCGTCTACAGGGCGTTTTTTTGTTGAGGGATAAACTCAGACTGAATAAATAGACCCAACTTTCATCTGTCCCTATTGTATTATATATTCTTTTCTTGTGTTAGGGAGGTGCTCATATAGTCTCACTTACTTTAGCTGACTACTGAAGTCCACTTGCAGAGGGTTGCCCACTTTGTCCTTGGTTCCACTGGTCAGCTGTGTCAGGTATTTCCAGAAGACATCACTTATTTGGTCAGTGACATCAGCTCGATATCCTAACAATGGAGAGAACACATCAGAACTCATCTACATGTACAGACCTTGGCTAGGACGTTTTTTATGAAACCTGAGTGGCAGATTCTTACGTTACCACTTTTGCTGAAGTACAGTACATGGGTTTGGGATGAAAGCTTACAATGTAATGCAGCAAACTGTAAGCATATCTAAATGGTGGGAACTGCCATCAAATGAACAATTACAATGGTTATCTGGCATTTAAAGTGTCACTGTCGTATTTTTTATTTATTTATTTAATTTGGAGAAATCAATAGTCCAGGCGATTTAAAGAAACTTTGTAATTGGGTTTATTAGGCAAATATGCCATTATCTGCATTCAAAAAACTTTCTCCAGGTCCCCCTCCCTCCCTCCTCTCTCATTCATTGCTCATTATCAGGAAATCTCGACTCTATCTATTACATCAGTCGAGCCCTGGATTGCACAGTGGGACCTGTGTAAAAGCCGCTATTTAGAGGTCATATAGATCAGTGTTGACTTCAGAGGAGATAGCAATGTGAGACAGGTGATGTAGCTGTAAATTAACTCTTTGTTGTCCTGTTTTGGTGCCTTATCTCCCTCAACCCCTCCCCTCTCCATAAGAGAACAGTGAAGACCGGGGGGGAGAGCTTCAAACTGCTTTTTCATGATAAAAATGTATTTTTTGGCCAATAAACCCAACTACAAAGTTTCTTAAAATCGCCTTTACTATAGATTTTTTGAAAAAAAAAATAAAAGAAATTAAACAACAGTGACACTTTAGGCCTATGTTAGAAGTATGTTAGAAGTCTTTATCAATGTTTGATAAGTAAGGGCCGACCCCCATAGATCAGCAATGTAAAGCACTTTTGTCTGGCACTGCAGCTTAGTCTCATTCAGTCCCAACTGAATGGGATAAGTTGTAGTAGCAATCACAGTGACAAGCCACTGTGCCTGTGTGTACAATAAAGGAGATGTAGATCTTTCAATGTGCTGATCATGGGGGGGTCCCTGAGCTTAGACCTCCACTGAACAATCTTTGATGATCTATTCCTGTTCACAAATTTTCAAGCGTTACATTTGTAAATTTCTTGAAAGTATTGATATATTTTTATGATTATGTTATATAGTCCTGGTATTGTTAATAATCTGGAAGTTAATATACTGACCTGTTATACACACGACTGATACAAGCACTAACCCTTTCACCCACATTTTGGAGTCAATAGAAATCCCAAGAATTTCTAATGACCTAATTCTGTAAAAAAAAAAAAAAAAAAAAAAAAATCATGTTACATGCTCAAAATGGCATCACTGGAAAGGAAAAAAACGTTTATTATTATCAGTTCTATTCTATTTCGCCTTCTATGTCTGGTACTAAGTACTGATAAGCTGTTAGGGCTGATGAAGATGTAAATGCTCCTTACCTGATCCTTGGGGTTTGGGTCAGTATGGAAGTAGATGTAAGCCAGGCCTTTATATGGGTTCCTTTCGTTCTCTGGCCATAATCCAGGGCAGCTCTGCGGGCTGTGGGTCGCTTTTACAAAGTGCAGTCATTGATGTGTCCCTCTTTTCAGAGTGATGTCAGAGGTTTGAAGAGCTTTGTGAGTTCTTGAGTTCTAATTATGAAGGAGGAGAATACTTCGGAGCGGATTTATTCAGTAGCCCCAGATGAAGTAGCTGCAGTGAAATAACAAATCGCCTAAACTGAAATGCATGTGGTGTTTGAGTAACAGGTTACTGCAGGTCGTATCTGGGCTTATACACAATAGCAGGCTTAAAGGATACAATATAAGTAATTGTGAGTCCAATGGGTCGTTATTTTTTTTCCTGGCTAATTTGCAAATGTTATCCATGGGAAAGTGCTTAGTGGGTCAGGATTACTATTATGTTCTTTCCTTCTTGGTGAAAACATTGTGAAAGCTAGAACAAGGACTATCAAACCTCTAAGCTGGCTAACTGCGGGCATAGGACGCTCTGCTCCTGAATACTATTTCTTTCTTATATATTGTCTTCTACTCAAAAGGCAGACAGAATATCTTTCTACATGCTTCTAAAAAATATTTGTCAGTGTTAAAACATTTAGCAAGAGCAGATTGAGAGTTTATTTCTAAAGGTTCTGCAGCTAAATGTCCTTATAGGACCTCCTTGCACTTAACCTAAACTTGTCCCTGGAGTTTCTTTTCCTCTCTTCCATCTTAAATTTAACATTCAACCAATGATCAGCTAAGCCCCTCGCAGTAACTGGTGTCACAGTGCCAAGGATCCTTTCAGTCTTACCATGCTTTGTCTTACCATGTCAAGGGCACTTCCGTTCTTCTTGTCCATGTCAGACATACTTTTGCCTTTTTTTTTTTTTCAGTAAAATGAGAAAAAGAAATAGCTACTCCTTCCACGATTTGTGGAGATGAGAATATAAGGTAGGCTCCTGCTCTGGAATGATGCACAAACAGCACAGCCTATTATTGACTAGGGGTAGAGACTTTTTAATACTCCAATAGGTCCACTAAGGATTAGAATAACGTGACTTTTGGCTTTCACCCGTCCTAGTGTCACTGTCTTTGGAATGCGAACACCAGTCTATGAGTCCTCCTGACCATTATGCCACTACTTTTCATGAATTGCCTGACCCCTGCTACTATGAGCATGTGGTCTGGACATCGCCTCTCTGCACTACAGGAATACAGTCCCAGTACAGTGGTCAACACAGTTCATGTCAATGTCCTCTATAGAAAGGAGTACCATCGACTGAAGGATTTCTCACTTTTTTAACTTGCGATAACCATGTGAGTGCTAATAGCAACTATCTTCACTGACATAAACCTTTTTCAGTACTGTATTTATTAATTAACTGCATAAAAGGCCACATTTTATAAGGTCACCTTAGATAGGTATACATCATTTTATAAGTAGGTGCCTCTAGACTACACATCTGGGGTGTCATTGGTTGCAAAGGGGCAAACTTATAGCGCCAATCAGGAAGGGGGTGGGATGCAGGCTAGTTCTAGCAGCACTGACTTCTCTCCAGATATTCCTCACTAAAGGGCCTTTTACACAAGCCAATTATAGGGCTACAGTGTTGCCAGAAACGCTCTTTTGGCCGATAATCATCCTGTGTAAGAGTGACAACGATCAGCCAACGAGCAGGAAAATGACCAGTCCTTGACTCATTGCGTCTTTGGATAATAAGTGGTGGCAGCAATGGGAATACATGACATAGTGCAGTAATGTTTCAGGGAAATTTTTCTCAATTAAACTTGCGCCCCCTCCTTCTGGCAGCTGCCTATACTGCCAACATAGATTCCATGTACATCACATGCCACCTCCTGCCCCTCGTGTACTGTGCCACCGTCTCCCCCACGTATACCGTGCCCAGTGTCGAACTGGGCCACCGGAGGACCGGAGGATCCACCGGTAGGCCCCAGCCCCCTACACAGTTAACACACTGTCACTGTCGTCCGGCAGGGCCCCCTGACAGTGACAGTGCTGCTCTCTAGCAATGCAAGAGCAGATTGAGAGTTTATTTCTAAAGGTTCTGCAGCTAAATGTCCTTATAGGACCTCCTTGCACTTAACCTAAACTTGTCCCTGGAGTTTCTTTTCCTCCCTTCCATCTTAAATTTAACATTCAACCAATGATCAGCTAAGCCCCTCGCAGTAACTGGTGTCACAGTGCCAAGGATCCTTTCAGTCTTACCATGCTTTGTCTTACCATGTCAAGGGCACTTCCGTTCTTCTTGTCCATGTCAGACATACTTTTGCCTTTTTTTTTTTTTCAGTAAAATGAGAAAAAGAAATAGCTACTCCTTCCACGATTTGTGGAGATGAGAATATAAGGTAGGCTCCTGCTCTGGAATGATGCACAAACAGCACAGCCTATTATTGACTAGGGGTAGAGACTTTTTAATACTCCAATAGGTCCACTAAGGATTAGAATAACGTGACTTTTGGCTTTCACCCGTCCTAGTGTCACTGTCTTTGGAATGCGAACACCAGTCTATGAGTCCTCCTGACCATTATGCCACTACTTTTCATGAATTGCCTGACCCCTGCTACTATGAGCATGTGGTCTGGACATCGCCTCTCTGCACTACAGGAATACAGTCCCAGTACAGTGGTCAACACAGTTCATGTCAATGTCCTCTATAGAAAGGAGTACCATCGACTGAAGGATTTCTCACTTTTTTAACTTGCGATAACCATGTGAGTGCTAATAGCAACTATCTTCACTGACATAAACCTTTTTCAGTACTGTATTTATTAATTAACTGCATAAAAGGCCACATTTTATAAGGTCACCTTAGATAGGTATACATCATTTTATAAGTAGGTGCCTCTAGACCAAACATCTGGGTTGTCATTGGTTGCAAAGGGGCAAACTTATAGCGCCAATCAGGAAGGGGGTGGGATGCAGGCTAGTTCTAGCAGCACTGACTTCTCTCCAGATATTCCTCACTAAAGGGCCTTTTACACAAGCCAATTATAGGGCTACAGTGTTGCCAGAAACGCTCTTTTGGCCGATAATCATCCTGTGTAAGAGTGACAACGATCAGCCAACGAGCAGGAAAATGACCAGTCCTTGACTCATTGCGTCTTTGGATAATAAGTGGTGGCAGCAATGGGAATACATGACATAGTGCAGTAATGTTTCAGGGAAATTTTTCTCAATTAAACTTGCGCCCCCTCCTTCTGGCAGCTGCCTATACTGCCAACATAGATTCCATGTACATCACATGCCACCTCCTGCCCCTCGTGTACTGTGCCACCGTCTCCCCCACGTATACCGTGCCCAGTGTCGAACTGGGCCACCGGAGGACCGGAGGATCCACCGGTAGGCCCCAGCCCCCTACACAGTTAACACACTGTCACTGTCGTCCGGCAGGGCCCCCTGACAGTGACAGTGCTGCTCTCTAGCAATGCTGTCACCAGACTGGGCCCTCACTTACCCAGTCAGGTGACAGCAAACCACTCTTGGATGATAGCGCCCCCCCCCCCCCCCCCGTGGCGTAACGGGGCCCCCGCCACACTGCTCCCGTCCTCTTGTGACCGCAAGCAGGGGGGATTGGGGGAGTTGACGTGGTCCGCCAGCTTCAGGCCGGGTGCAGCTTCCGACACAGACAGCCGGAAGCTCACAGCTTCAGCCCCTCGATGCCCGTACTTCTCTCCTGCTTGGCGCCGCCGCCATGACATCACATGTGCAGGAGAGAAGTACGGGCATTGCGGGGCTGAAGCTATGAGCTTCCGCTGTCTGTGCCGAAAGCTGCACCCCAGCCCGAACCTGCCCCCCAGTTTCTCCGTTTCCCCCCCTGCATCCCACAGCAGTTCCTCCCGCACCCCACAGCCACTCCTCCCGCACCCCACAGCCTCTCCCCCTGCACGCCCCTGCTGCTCCCCTGAATCCCCTAGCTTCTTCCTCTGAACCCCCAGCTTCTTCCCTGCCCCCCTGCTGCTCCCCCTGCCCCCATAGCCTCGCCCCTGCACCCCCAGCTCCTCCCTCTGAACCCCCAGCTTCTCCCTCTGAATCCCCCAGCTTCTCCCTCTGAACCCCCCAGCTTCTTCCCTGCCCCCCTGCTGCTCCCCCTGCCCCCCACAGCCTCTCCCCCTGCACCCCACAACCTCTCCCCCTGCACCCCCCAGCTCCTCCCTCTGAACCCCCCAGCTTCTCCCTCTGAACCCCCCAGCTTCTTCCCTGCCCCCCCCCCCCCCCCGCACCCCACAACCTTTCCCCCTGCACGCCCCAGCTCCTCCCTCTGAACTCCCCAGCTTCTCCCTTTGAACCCCCCCAGCTTCTTCCCTGCCCCCCAGCCTCTCCCCACGCACCCCCAGCCTCTCCCTCTGAACCCCCCAACTTCTCCCTCTGAACCCCCAGCTTCTTCCCTGCCCCCCCAGCCTCTCCCCCCACACCCCCGGCCTCTCCCCCTGAACCCCCCAGCTTCTCCCTCTGAATCCCCTAGCTTCTTCCCTGCCCCCCCTGCTGCTCCCCCTGCCCCCCAGCCTCTGCCCCCAGTCTCTCCCCCTGCACTACCCAGCTTCTCCCCCTGTCACTCCAGCTTCTCCCCCTGTCACTTCAGCTGCCCCCCCGGCTGCTCCCCCTGCCCCGTATCTGTTCCCCCTGCTTGTCACCCCATGTGTCCCCCCATCTTCTCCTCCTGCCACCCCGGCTGCTCCCTCTGCCCCCCAGCTCCCCTCCTGCTCCCCAACTTCCCCTGCCCCCTAGCTTCTGCCCCTTATACCCCCAGCCTCTCCACCTGCACCCCCCAGCTTCTCCCCCTGCACCCCCCAGCCTCTCCCTCGCACCCCCCAGCCTCTCCCTTGCACCCCCAGCCTCTCCCTCTTTTTGCAGGTCTTGGGGGGGGGGGGCCTTATTCATACGAAAATAGGGCAGGATCTAAAAACCCTGACCTATTTTCTTGAATGGACAGCCTTCATCAAAAATCCTGAATAGTGTCCATTACTAATGTACCCCTTTGGATCCAGAAATCAGTCCGGATTTCCTGATAAAAAAATCCAGACGAATTTTCCGGATGTGTGAAGGTGCCCTTATACTGTAGTATGGCTATTTCCAAACCCTAATACTAAATAAACAAGAACATATCATGTATTGCTGAGTTTTATTGAATTGAATAGAATGCAAATAGTGCAGTCACAAATGTAAGGTTTATAACAGGATGTCGCATATTGTAAGTTTGCAATAATACAATAGTACATGTGACATAAAGCATGTCCGCTGTTCACTGTAGTTACAGGCAGAATATTCTAGCATTATTCTAGCTGTCATTGATAGAAAAATATGATGGCTGACAACATATAGATGACACACAACAGAATAGAGTTAAACAATACTCTAAGGCCAGGCTAGGCCGGCAGCTTGTAAACATAAAGACATTGTGCAGATAATGCAAGCTCAAGAAATGTAGGAGAAGAATAGTACCACTAATATTAACATAGTCGCACTACTGTGGAATGTCGAGAGGTATCATGGCAGGTCACATTGGGAGGAGCAAGGATTCAGTTTTCAGTGGCAACACCCTTGTTGATGAAATCTTGGATCTTGTCACTGACATCTTTCTGCAAATAGTCCACCTGATCCTGGACACTTACAGTGTATTCTCCCAACTTCTTCTTCATTTCTTCCATTCTGTGTACAAGGGCTTTGTTAAGGGCATCAGCATAGGGGATCATTGTTTCTTTAAATTCTACAATCCTCTGGTCCATCTGCTCATTCATCTTGGTTAGGTATGGCTCCAAGGTTTGCTTGACATTTGTCATGTCTCCCTCCAGCTTGGTTCTTAGCTCATTGGCGTAGGGGTAGAGTTGCTCTCTCAGCTGGCCAGTGACCTCTACGATTTTGCTTTCCATCTGCTCAACGTTCTTCTTCATTTGAAAGTCCAAGTTTTTGATCTGGTTACGCAGCTCTTCCTGTACATCTTCTGCATAGGGTGAGAGGCTTTTATATAGCTCTTGCAGTTGTTGATCGACGTTATCTTTTACTTTCTCAGTGATGGGTTTCAGGTGCTTTCTCAGTTGCTCCACATTGTCATCTATTGCGGTCTTGAGTTCCTGGGAATACGGGGTCAGTGTAGCCTGTACACGGTCTGCGTTCTCTCTGATCTTGACTCCTAGGTCCTTAGTGACAGACTTGAGCTGGTCATTGACTACCTCAGTGTTTTTTTCAATCTGGGCACGAAGCTCCTTTGCATAAGGAGTAAGTTTTTCCTGAAGCTCCTCTGCATTCTTACTCAGCTGCTTCTGTATCTCCTCTGCAAATGGGGAAAACTTGACCTTCAACTTCTCCAGCTCCTGACTTATTTGTTCCTTCAGCTTTTCTGGGTCTTGGGTCAGTTGGTCGTGGATCTGCTTGGCAAAGGGAATAAGTTGTTGCTGTAGTTCTCCTGCATAAAGATTGATGTTCTTGAAATGTTCGTCAATGAGAACACTGTGGAAGGAAAGAAAATATTAGTAAGGACCTATGAATAGGTAAAAATCTAGTTATATTCATAAAAGTATTGTGAACATTTCTTGGACATTTTGATGGACAAAATAATTTCACTTTTTTGCAATTTGCTATAATAGATTTCTGAATAAGTACTTTTATTCTAAATATTGGAAGTAGGTCTGTACTTCTGCTTTTATAGAATAGCCTCTTGTAAATAACTATAAAGCTCTATAAAACAAGCCTATAAACACCAGTATAGTATATGTATATTTATAAAGTACCAGTCAGTATATGTATATTTCAGTCAGTATATTTCAGTCAGTATTGCAACCAAAACCAGGAGTGGATTAAAAACACAGAAAGGATCTGTTCACACAATGTTGAAATTGAGTGGATGGCCGCCATTTAATGGCAAATATTTGCTGGTATTTTAGAACAACGGCTGTTATATTAAAATAATAATGGCAGTTATTTACTGTTATATGGCGGCCATCCACTCAATTTCAACATTGTGTGAACAAATCCTTTCTGTGTTTTTAATCCACTCCTGGTTTTGGTTGCAATACTGATTGAAATATACTGACTGAAATATACGTAGAGTATACTTACATGGCCATCACTAGTTGAAACTTTGGAACTTATTGAACATGTGTATTATGAATGTTGCTAACAGCTGTACAGATCTGTCTTCAGAGCTCCCTCTGGTGGTGACTGCTGGCAACCAACATTTTATCATGTTATTTTGATTTTGGAGGATAGCACATCTATATTGTTGGAAGTACAGTTAAAACTTTTTTTTAAATTACTTCTTGTCTGGAAAAGTTTAGTTATTGGGAAGTTGTAAGGCCCTAGGTGTTGATGTCCCCTGGGTAATTGTCTCTTTGGCTGTTTCTCAGGCTGTACTGGTGATATAATATATCTCTACACAACTCCTAGCCCTACACTATAGCTATACCACCATATCTCCACTGGAACATGGGATCCAGTATAGTAATCTAGTGGGTCACTGCTGGGTTAAATGGGTCATTACTTAGCAGTAGCGCTAGCAAAAAGCATATACAGAGAATTTAAAGGTTATATAATGAATCATTATAATTGGGCTCATATTTATCTGAATGTCTCCACATCAGTATATTATTTATAAGATATTTATTACTAGATTACTTTATTGTTGCTAGTAGAATGAAGTCGATTTTATTGCCTTGATTTGTATAGCACAGAGACAGAACAGAGGCAGCACATGAATGCATGACATGATGCATATATATAGTGAAAGAGAATGGCTACTAAGAGTATGTTTTCCTACTTTTTCTACCTTTTAAAAAACTAATTTTTAGGTGAAGGCATTGATAAATCTCCCCAAATGGGTCTCCTGAGGGGATTTAACATGCAACTTGTAACTAATAACTAATTCCTTATCTATAGAATGTTCAAAAAGCTCCTTATCAAATCAACTCCTTATAATATATTTTAAAGCTTAATTTAATATAATAAGAAACCACCATGAATATATGCAGAAATGCCAATAATTAGTGATGAGCGAATAGTGAGATATTCGAATATTCAATATTCATACGAATATCCCGAATGTTCGAATATTCGATCCCATTAAAGTCTATAGGAACAAGTATTCGATTAGTGAAAAACATCTACTCGACCATTTGGAGGGTAAAACCGGAAGCTGGGGGATTTGAACGCTTATCGAATATTTATTGAATATTCGCGGGATATCCATACGAATATCGAATATTCGAATATCTCACTATTCGATCGAACAGTATTCGCTCATCACTACCAATAATGCCAATCATCTTTTTCAATTAGTGAGGCCATTGTTAAAGATTTGAAACTTCAATTTTACCATGTACCACATAAGGTATTTTACCCATGGCTTATATTATAATATTAATGACAATATACTGTATCATATTTTATAAAGGCTGACCCAAGTTTCAATAGCAAGAAAAACATGGTGAATGGTTACTCATTATATGTATAGTGTTAAAATGACTCAAATAAAACACACATATATATTTTCACACACCGTCAAAATAACATCTGTTTTAATTGGATGGCTGTCATTTAACTGCACATAACAGCCGTTATTTGTGAGACACTGACCATTGTTATAAAATAATTACCATTATTTGCCATTAAATCACGGCTGTCCATAAATTTTTCACGGCGTGAGAACATAGCTTTAATCTTCAGGCTATGTTCCCACTTTGGGAACGTAGCGGGAAAGGTGGCTGTCTTGTTATAATCACGGCCTTGAATAATGATCATTATTTGCAGCCATGATTATAATCCCATAGAGGGAACATAGCCTAAAGATTAAAGCTATGTTCACACACAGTGAAAATGATGGCCATTTTTTGTGGACGGACTTAATTTAATGGTAAATAATGGTCATTATTTTATAACAATGGCTGATGTTTTACAAATGACGGCCGTTATTTGCAGTTAAATGACATCCAAATAAAACAGACGTCATTACAGGGTGTTTATAAGTTCTGCCTCAGAGAGGGGGTATCAGGTGAGGGACCCCATCTGTGACAACTATATGTCATAATAATGCATATGGACAGTGATGTACTGTATAACCACCCAATAAGAGTAGTAAACCAGGTAGAAGATAAGTGATTACAACACATTCAGACTATAGCGATTGCCATTCACAGATACATGGACGCTTACTTTAACTGTTTGCTGATGTCAGATTGTTGTATCTTCTCCACTTTCTCTTTAGTATCGCTGGTCAACTGGGTGAAGTAATTCCAGAAAGCATCAGATATCTGGTCGGTGCTGACGTCTGCTTGAGTTCCTAAGACAGAAAAAGAAATATAAAAAGATTTATTTGGCGTACAGTTATTCACATCAGGGACATATGTCTTCAAGTAATAAATAAGACATGGAGAGAAGGAGCTGCTGCACCTCACAACTGCGGTTGCTGACCGACACAGTGTTGAGTTAGTGTAGGGACTCATGTGAACCAGGGGACCTGCACGTGGTACATGAGGCAATATGGTTTGATCAAATTATATATTAACATTCTGGCATTGGTTTTTAAATGTAGCCGAGAGGCATTAGTGTCAGCCATAGCTGTGAGGTGCAGCGGTTCCTTTCTCTCTGAGTAGTAATAAATAAGGCTTGACCTCTATATACTCAGGAGGTAGCAATCACACTCCACTGGCCCCTCTGCTTTATAAGAAGACACCAGTAGCACATATGGCACATGCTAGCTGGGAGTCCCTACAATAGTTTTAGCATTGGGGCCCCAGGGCCTTTAGTTACACCTCTGTTCAGGCATTACATTTACATATTTACTAACCTGTGATGGCACAGACAACTAGTGCCAGGGCTACCACTTTCACCAGCATGTTGACGTTCTGGATTGGTCAACCTTGTCCCAATGGTGGAAACCTGATGGAAAAAACAAATAAGCAATGTTTAAAAAAATCATACTAACAAAAATATACCTGTAGACGATAGTATCTAAAAGCTGTAAAGTAAGAAAGTTCTGCCTGACTGCTTCAAGCGATTGCTCTTTACCTGATCCTTTGGTGTTTGGATCTGAGGATGAAGTTTATGCCACAGCCTGCCCTTTATAGTGGAGCATCCCTACTTTGGCTTTGCTCCAACGCAGATTTATGGACTTTAGATCACATTATCAATGTGGAGTCCGTGACGTGTCTCTGTTTTTAAAGTGATGCTGGAAGTCTGAAAAGCCGAGTGAGTAATGGTTGGTGAGTCACAATCATGGTGAAATAGAAGAGTGCTGAGCTTGTTTTCTTACTCCGTAAGTGCTGCTGACAGTGTACTTATCAGAACAGGTCACCACCAAAGGTTCTGAACTGTGAATTTTGTGGTTATTGAAGGTCGTATCTGAGGTCAGGCAAAATCCCGAGGTCAGGTAACTGTGGGTCAACAGAAACACTACTTTAGGTCTGCTGGGTTGTGGTTGCTGCCATCATGTCCTGAAATGTTTTGTGTAATAGCTGTTTTGATCACTTTGCCAAAAAAAAAAAAATGTGAGAAAGGTCTTGATTGCTGCCATGGTCTCCATTAATGATAAAGTGAGAACCCCAGATATACTTTATGCTTTGGAGAGCTGGCACAGATATGGCAGCCTGGAGCTGAGCGCATACATTAAAGTCATTAATATTGTAATTCCCTTATCTGTATAGAGGCGTTGCTGGGCTTTCCTTTACCTGGGAAAGACATTCTGTGTACTGTCACAGCCCTGTACATAAAATACAAAGAGACTTTTTGCCCCCCTGAAACTCAGTACCCCAGACACATGACCCATGGGTGACTATAACATTCTTCTGTCATCCTGTCCTGAAATAGTTCCATGTTACCATGCATTGTCTATAATCTAATGGGGGAAGTGAGCGATATGAGAAAGGGTTTTTTTTAACACGCTCTACCTCGCACTTTTGCTCTGCATCAGCCCAGCTCTGTGCACTGGAGACAGGCCCACTGCCCCCCCCCCCCCCCCCCCCGTGTGATGATATCCCCTCACCTCTGCGGCGTGGCTCCATTTGAATCAATGTCAGCATATGTCACATATCAGCCGGGTCCAAGCTACAAAGTAAATGAGGCTGGAAGCAGTTTGTGATCGCTTGCCATTTGAAAAACAGTGACTGACAAAGTTGAATGCAGCCCTAGGGAGTCCTGGAAAACATGGATACAATCTATGGCCAAATCTACCGATCAGACACTGATGGGACTATATTGTGGATGGCTCATCAGTCCATAGGCTTAAAAATAGTAAATAAACACCCACAATATACTATACCTACAGCCTGCTGCATTGTGAAAAAACACCATGGACCCAACAAATCTTTTGCAAAATGTGATAGCATTTCACTAGGTAATATATAAGCTTTTATACAGGAGACCTCCCTGATGTGACTGGGGCGGGCCTAGGCTGGGAAGGGCACCGGGGGGGGTCCACATTAAGGGGCTGGGATTGGCCTGGGCAGGGAAAAAGAAGAGGAGAAGAAGAAGACGAGGAGAAGTAGAAGAAGAGGAGGAAGAAGAAAACTGGGAAGGCCTGGGCTGGGAAGGGCGCTGGGAGGGTCTGCGTTAGGGAGCTGAGAAGGGCACCGTCAGGGTCTGCGTTATGGGGCTGGAGTGTGCCTGGGTTGGGAAGGGCGCCAGGAGCGTCCGCATTTGGGGGCTGGGGCGGGCTTGGGCTGGGAAGGGCGCCCGGAGGGTCCACATTGAGGGGCTGGGGCGGACCTGGGCTGGGAAGAAGAGGAGCAAGAGGAAGACTGGGGTGGCCTGGGCTGGGAAGGGTGCTGGGAGGGTCAGTGTTAAGGTGCTGGGGCGTTCCTGGGCTGAGAAGGCTGCCAGCTGTGTCCCCATTAGCAAAGGACAGGTAAATTAAGGGTTGGGATGAGTAATCGGGCTAGGGTGGAGGGGCTCCCTCATGGTGCCTTCACCTTGACGTGGTGAGGGAGCTTGCGTGCTTTGGTAATCCAATGACCTAAGCTGGTGGGAGTAATACTCCTGGTGGGGTCACCCGTGCCAGACAGGTCAATGGGGAGAGGCCAGACTAAGCAAGGCACCCGGAAGAAAGGGCTGGTATTCTAGAAATTGTAAAAAACCTTAAATACAATGGACATATACTATTGACCATACATCTAGCACTCTCACTACACATATCAGTCAGCAGAACACACCACATACATTGTTATTTTCATCAGCTTTTGTTGTTGTTGACTCATAAACCTTGTAATAGGCAAGCAGGAGATGGCAGGACCTCTGCACCTAACATTCCTGTCCATCAATAAGCCGGATACAGGACATCAATCTGAAGAACGTCTTACTATGTTGTAAGTGCAGAGACGGTGCAGTGCCGAGAAAAACCAGGCAGCAATTTGTTCATAGACTGGCCCACTTAGCCCACCGGCTCATCTGGCATTTGCCTGACTTGCCAGTTAGGCCACCCTGTAGTGTCATACAGCACTTCACACCCATGGTTTACATTAATGCCTCTTGGCTACATTTAAAACCCAATGCCAGAATGTTGATGTATAATTTGATCAAACCATATTGCCTCATGTATCGCGTGCAGGTCTTCTGGCACACGAGTCCCTACTTTAAAACAACACTGTGCTGGTCAGCGACCACCAACCCCGCAAAGCAAGCGGGAGGGGGGACTAGAGATTAGCGCTGCAACCCCACTGTAACAGGACCAAACCCCATGGGCTTCCCCACACCCTGCAGGTGGCGCCGGAGGTGTTACTACTTACCAATGCATTAGCAGGTAAAATGGGAGAAAGGGAGGTACTTACCATATGTGCACAGGTGCTTCTGCGTGCAGGTCTTCTGGCACACGAGTCCCTACTCTAAAACAACAATAAAGTGCAGTGAGATGGTCTCATATATGATATACGATTTTATCAGTGCACTCTGATAACTGAAAGCTAAACTCTCATCTCATACATGAGGCTAAATGGAGGTTTATTAAACTGGCATATCTGCTCTTAGGTAAGTTACTGTTAAACAATATGGAATATGTTACTTTAACTCAATAACACCAAATTAAGTTTAATGTTATTCACTGCCACTTCAGAAACTCGTATAATTTCATTGCTAGACCCCATTATTTATAGCTATATGTTTTTGCCTGTGGATTTTCCATGGATTTGAGGCACATTTAATGGAACTAAGCAGTGTGAGTTTACCTGATGTGTTTTTTGTGTCACGTAATGACCTCTGTAATGTGGAATTAAAATCTGTGTCATATGAGCTATGGAGTGAATTATCACCAAAGTAAAAGGAAAAATTGATTTAAAGGGAATCTGTCAGCTCCCGGGCCCTACCTGAGGTGCTGACAGTGTGCTGTAGCTGGCAGTCCCCTAGTGAGCATGGTGCCTTTTGGTAATATTCTGTGCAGTGGATGAATAATCAACGCTGCCCTGCCTCCTGCTCACTCAGCTGTCAGACAGTGTCTCTGATTGCAGATCAGTTCTCTGCAGGCAGTTTACGTCTGAAAGAAACATTCAGATATAGTTGAATCACTAATCCAAAATGTAAAGGAACTGTGGTCTAGTGACCTGCCAGCTATTTGGTCTCTTGTTCAAATCCCCTGATGGACATGAAATAGAGGTCTTTATTTTTTCTTCTCATTATTGTATCATTGTTAAGACTATGTTTACACACAGTATTTTTGCTCAGTATTTTGGTCAGTATTTTGCAACCAAAACCGGGAGTGGATTGAAAACACAGAAAAGCTATGTTCAAACACTGTTGAAATTGATTGGATGGCAGCCACTTAATGCCAAATAATTACTGTTATTTGAAAACAATATTTGTCATTAAATGACGACCATCCGCTCAATTTCAACAGTGTTTCTATAGCCTTTCTATGTTTTCAATCCACTTCTGGTTTTGGTTGCAAAATACTGACCGAAATACTAAGCAAAAATACTGTGTGTGAACATAGCCTTAAAAATGAGAAAAAAAATTAAAGACCTCTATTTTATTTACATCAGGGGATTTGAACCAGAGAATGAACTGCTGGCAGGTCTGTAGACAGGTGAGTTACCCCTAGACCAAAGTTCCAATACATTTGAGGTCAGAGATTTAACTACATGTTTTTCAGACATAACCTGCTTACAGAGGACTCATCTGCAATCGGAGACACTGGCTGACAGCTAAGCGAGCAGAAGGCTGGGCAGAATAGATTATTCATGAAAAGGAGGGTAGAGGAAGAAGTGGTGAGGCGGACAGAGTGTGGCACAAACAAGTCCTCTTTGCCTCTTCAGTACAGTAGGAGACCTGAGATTGTGCATAATCCACTGCACAGAAAATCCCCAAAAGTCACCATGCTCACTAGGGGACTGCACACAGTCAGCACCTTAAGTAGGACCTGGGAGCTGACAGATTCCCTTTAAAGGGGTTTTACTGACAGGAAAGGCCATTAATCTCTGACTGCTGGGATGCCGAAAGCCGGCACCCACTCTAATCAGCTGTTTAGGAGAGGTTACTGCAGCTCAATTTTTATTAATTTAAATTGGAACTAAGTTTCAGGTAATGTAAAACTGGCCTATAGGACAACCTAATAGTTCTCTTAGGCAATAAATGTCAAAGCACCATATGTGTGATACATGTGAGCTGTGAAAACATGTTTTACAGCTACCGTGCTAGACCCTTAGAAGTGGGGTAACCGTAACTTGGCTAAACCCTTATCTACGTCAGGACAGTCACCCCCTAAAGGAAAGAAGAAGGGACTGATCCTCAGTAGGACAAAGATGCTAAATGCAGTAGCATCCTACTAACTTACTCTCAACTACCTTGGAGAATCTTGAGAGGTTAACTACACCCAGAGACAGAGACCTGGGACTCGTGCTACCTAACCTGGCGGTCTCTGAGCTGGTTAGGCAGAAGGCGTCATATATACTAAAGCAAATGCATCATTTTCTGTTCTAAAAGACTGTTCACTAATGAACCATTGAACACAGGGATCGGCGTGTCATGCTTCACCATCCTCTGTTGGTTCCGCAGAATAATAACATGCTTTCTATTTGGTTCCTGCTCTGATTGAAAGTGATTATTAGAATTGGGACAGCCCAGGATCAGATTATTGTTGAGGACCCTTAGGGCCCGTTCACACTGAGTAATTCTTATAGAATTTCAAGCAGAGCCCAGGCCGCCGACTCTGCTTGAAGTTCTGCCTGTCCTTTTGATGCCTGATTAGGATGATTAGGATTATTAGGATTAGGATGATGATGATGATAATAACAAGCTACACAAGGGACAGCTGCCCTGAATTATATGGGTGGTCAGAGATAAGAGGGAACATTTGATTTCCTCTTCAGGAACAGAGTGGACTCTCTGGAGGAGGCAGACAACCTCAGCTTGGAATCACACAGTCCAGGCCCTATCCTTCCTATGCCACAAACTACACCCTGAATTCGATATTAGTGTCTCTGTTACCAGAGACAGTCTAAGCCTAACAACAGGTAGTGAACTTGAAATATAATGGAAGTAAGAAACCTAGCAGCTAAAACTGCATTTTTATTATTATAATTTTTTTTTTTTTGGGGGGGGGGGGGGGGGTCAGAAAGCATTTAAAGATAATGAATTAGATGTTCTTACGAACATTCCATTTATCACGTGAGCACAGGCTGCGTGGCAAAGGTCAGCCTAAAATTACTGTAGATTACTGTAAATTAGGGATATCCTCTTCTTGGTAGAGTATACACTATGGACAGCAATAACCTGAGCAGAATGAATATCCCTAATTTGAAAACATTTTAAAATCTCAAGCGATGATGGGAGTTAACATTATTCATAAATAAAAGTATTCAGAAAAATCTATATTTAGTCATGTCTATTCACCACTTATCTGATGAGCGCTTACTGTAAAACTGGTGCTGTTGTCAGATGTGACGGGAATTGCTCTTTAACCTACCCGTGTACACTCTTACCAAGTATCTGTACTTTTATCCTTGACTCCTTAATGACAAATCTTTGGGGTTTTTTTGCATACATATCATATCCATATCAAATATTTATAGTTTTTTTTTCTTTTAATTCACTTGCTACATCCAAAGAAGTTAAATGTAAGAAAGAATATGGTGAGCACCTTAGGGGGATTTAGGGGGATTTCTCCTATGTCCTCCTAAACCAAATTCTCACAAACCCCACTTGGCTTACTCACCGATCCCCCACACGTTTTTTGACACTTCTTGTACTCTCCTACATGGCTCTGTTTTTCTGTTCTAAACCTTTTTGAATTTTAGATGGTGTCAGCTTGGAAACTACATCCCTCAGCATGCCACGCGCCTCCTTCTTACTACTACAATTACCCACCCCTGTCTGCTAGTTCCTGCCCATCGCGGAAGGCATGGCCCTGGGACCTGCCCACAGCATTGATGACAGTGGTGGGCTTGGTTTACGAGTACCAGGCCTACCGCTGAGAACAGGGAATGTGAGCTCCGTATCCGATAGGAGAGAGAAATAGATGGGGGCAATTATTCTCTCAACACAGTTGTAAGAGGCCTTGTTTTCTACAGGAGTATTTCCCCATTCACATGACTGTTTGGTACAACCAAACTTTCACGTCTTCAATATGGGAAGGAGAGGATAAGCCGCTACTAGACTGCCCTGGCGCTTGTTTATCTCTCCAAGAATAAAGGAGTTAGGGAGTGAAAATCCATCACACCAGCAATGGGTTTGGCAAACTTTAGAATGGATGCCTGTACATTAACAAGCAACCTATAAAGCCATGATTTTATCATGGCCTAATAAACAGATAGTGATTTTAACCTTGCAGGCCTTTCTTAGACCCCCATGTGCCATGCATACTTTCATTGTTGGGTGCCAATGGACAGACAAAGAGAGTCTTTTAATTGGTCAAACTATTCCACTCTTGTCTACCATCAGTAATTCACTCTGTTCTGGGGATTAAAATTTAAACATCACCTGACTAAGGGTCCTTTTTCACCTGGCAATTTGTCAGCCGCTGGCTAAGTGAGGTCAGCGCTTGTTTGCAGTACCTTTACCCAGCACAACAAATTGAGTGCCTGGGCTGCACGAACAATCCTATCATTTGTGCAGCCCTAGAAACTAACAGCACAGATACATCAGTTTCCAGATCAGCACTTTTAAATCTAACTGTTTTGTATATAAGGAGGGGTGGGTAAACCTCATATTCCTTCTTTACATAAAAAGCCTTTGTATGTACTGTGTTCTCTGGCTGCCAGCTTGTAAGAGGATGCTGCCAGCGTCAGCATTGGCCTAGGTAATGTCCAATACTGATGTGGTGTGCACTGTGACATTGAACTCTGAGCCACAATACTGGTAAGCAGGTTGTAAAAGAGTCATGCGCTCACCTGACCATGGTAGACCTGGACCTGTGGGAGTATTGCACAGTCCCCAATTTAATATATATATTCAGCTAGTTGGATGGCTTTGAAAGGCTTACCTACTCTCAAAGCTTTTTTTTTTTCTTTTTACATGAATAGACCAGTGCCAGCGAAGGGATGCTGATGCCGGTGATTCTAATGGAGCCGCGTCACAGAAGGGAGGGCAGATCGCCTTCACAAACACCGGTTTTGCAGCAGATCTGCAGCAGATTTGATGGTGCAGATTTGAAGCTGTGTTCAGTTATTTAGATCTAATCTGCTGCGGATCCGCAGCAGATTAGATCTAAATAACTGAACACAGCATCACACGTGCGGGCGTTCGGCAGTGGCTATCGTTCGGTAGCGGCGGCAGTTCGGTGGGCGGTGGTTCGGCGGGTTACTGTTATGTACTGATTGATTACATTTATGGAATACTTTGGGGAGCAAGGACACTTGCTCCCCAAAGTATTCCATAAATGTATTCAATCAAAAACACTGTATACTGTTTTACATTTACGTACACATCCATTGTAATTACAATGAAGTGTCCAGCAGGGGCACACTATATATAGAAGTCAATGGTACTCATTGACTTCTATATATAGTGCGCCCCTGCTGGCGATCCATTGTAATTACACCCCCGGTTCGTGACGTCATCTTTTTTAGAAAATCTGAAGTCTCCCTGATCTACTAAATTAAGGGAAATATCCCTATATGTGTATTTCTCATAATTAATGTACATTAGAAATTTGTCTAACTTTCCGTAAGTAAAACATTTAAAAAAAAATAGTTTTGGCCGGACTTCTCCTTTAATAGACATGTGAAATTCACCAATACTAACTAAATATATATATTACACTGATATAATGGCTAAGACCAACACTTACTACCATTATAAATGAAAACTACTAGTATATACATATTTTCAGAAGCTTATGGTGGATATTATGACACAAAAAAGGATACAATCCTAAATGAATAAAATCTTTTACATTATCCAAACAATGAGCCAAATGCGGATCCCTACACTAAAGAGAATTAATGAGTGAGCTGGCATATATGAACATTGTTGTCTCCACTGCTGCCCCTGTATGATTGCCTCTGCTTGTATGTTTGTCCTTGTTTTGACTGTGGCCAGCAAATCAGTTGGCAGTGCTGTCAAACCCTGCCAATGTCACTGGGCATGAAGATGGTTTCCTGAGAGGATGAGGAGTCCATGTTCACACTCAATGCTAATCTCAGTGTGTTAGCGCTAAACATTGTGCCATGGCTTTTCTGCATTGGTAGACAGCACACCTAGCATACCTCCTAACTAGCATACCTCTGGCTGGGTGTCCAGTATGAAGGTGGTCACTCAGCTTTCTCATTATGCAGGTGGCCACTCGGTTTCTCAGCATGCAGGTGACACCCAGCTTTCCCAGCATGAAGTCAGTCACCCAACTTTCCCAGCATAAAGTCAGTCACCCAGCTTTCCCAGCATGGGGGGGGGTCACCCAGCTCTCCCAGCATGAGGGGGGTAACCCAGCTTTCCCATCATGAGGGGGGCACCCAGCTTTCCCAACATATAGTTGGTCACCCAGCTTTCCCAGCATAGTGTCAGTCCCTAAGCTACCCCGACATTAAGGGGGTCATCCAGCTTTCCCACAATGGGGGCATGGGGGGGGGGGCACTTAGGTTTCCCAGCATGGATGGGTCTACCAGCTTTCACAGCATAAAATCAGTCACCAAACTTTCCCAGCATGAAGGGGGTAACTCAGCTTTCTCAGCAAGAAGGTGCTCACTCAGCTTTCCCAGCATGTAGGTGGTCATTCAGCTTTCCCAGCATGAAGGTGATCACTCAGCTTTCCCAGCATGAAGGGAGTCACTCAGCTTTCCATATAATAGGCCCCTCTGTGCCTTAATATAGTTAGACAACTCTGTCTCTATATAGCACTTAGACCCCTCTGTGAACCCAGTAATTAGGTTCATCTAGCCCCCCCCCCCCGGACTTCCCATATAGTAGGCCTCCACTATGCCACCATATAGTAGCTCTGCCTCTCTGTGCCCCTAAATAGTAGGTAGGCCTTCTCTGTGCATCCATATAGTGGTTATGCCCCTCTGTGTCCCGATATAGTCGTCAGGCCTCCTCTATACATCTTACCCATCTTATGTACTTATCAGCCTACAGGTAATCCTCCCCGCCAGTTGACAGCATGACCCATGTTAGGCATCTCCTCTGGTAGTAAACTTCACAGAGTAACAACTATGAAATGTTTAGCTTCTGTTCACATTAAACTCGCTGAAAATGATGTCACAAGAAGCTTACAGAATTAAAATGAGTCCTTTATTAAATAAATTAAATTGATTAAATGTGTGAGAAACCTTCATAGAACAATTAAACTTATTATCCAGTAATGCAGTGGCTGACAGCCCATTTCAGTGATTAGTTTATCACAGAACAAATGTTCAAAAGTCCAACTTATCATTAGTAGAAAGACATGTAATGTGTCCCCTCACGTATAGGCATTGCCCCCCCTCCCTCCCAAGTAGCCATTGCCCCCTGGTAATGAACACCTCCCCTTCAGGAAGCTATTGTCCCCCACACCCATGTAGCCATTGTCTCCTGATAGTGAGCCCTCCCCCATTGTAGCCATTGCCTCCTGGTAGTAATCTCCCCTCCCATGTAGCAATTTCCCCCTGGTAGTAAGCCCCCCCCCTCAAGTAGCCATTCTCCACTGTCCTGGTAGTAAGCCTGCCCCCCCCCATGTAGCCATTGCCCCCTGGTAGTAAGCCCCCTCTCTCTCAGGGAGCCATTGTCTCCTGTCCTGGTAATAAGTCCCCCACCCCCATGTAGCCATTGTCCCTGGTAGGAAGCCCTCCCCCTCCCATGTGGCCACTTCCCCTTCTATAGTATATCCTCTAGCGTCACTCGTGCACCACAGCTATGGGGGAGAATAATGGCTGGAAGAATAATGATGCCTTCGGACACAAGAGTTTGGGTAGAGCAGGAAGCCATTGGCTCCTGCTCTGTCAGTGTCACTGTGAGCGCTTATCGGGAACGGTCACAGTGAAAGGGCCTCTGTCGGCACCCAGCGGCTCCCGATGCCGATGCTGGTATGGGGGCTAGGCTTGGTGGGTAAGCGGGACACATGGGGGCTGTCCTGGGACAATGGTACATTACCCCAAAATCGGGAAAAAAGAAAGACAAGACACATAGTAGAGTGCACTCCACAATCAATTCTAAATAAGCCAAAAAATATTTGCACTCTACTATGTGTCTTGTCTTTCCTTTTTCATATACCTGTAGTCATTATTAGATACAGAGTGGCACCCCTTGTCTGTTTGTTTGTTTGTTTGTTAGTTATTTATTTAGGTTGAGCCCCTCAATACTATTATAATCCACCGGGAGGTATGCACTAGAAGGACATATAAGGTGGTGCTTGGAGGAAACAGGGCAGAATGTGGCAGTGACTATGAAGAACCTGCTGTGTAGCATACAGGGTTGTGTACAGCTACAATACAGTGTGGTAGGATGGAGGCCAAAGCTTATAGGACAATGGTTGCCACTGGTTGAGAAGTGAGGGTTGAGAGAGCACCAATCTCATGCTTACTTTAGGTTCTGAACACTGGACTGGTGGGGCAACGGGGAGAATTGCAAATATACTACTCCTCTTTCTGTACACCACCGTAAAAACAGTAAATGCCCTGAAGGTATACAGTATTCTGTATTCAAGTATACCTGTAAGAAAACAACTTTTGACATATCCTAGGGACTGTCTCGCCTCCATAGAAACAAAACGGGGGGGGGGGGGGGAGAATCATACGTCTGCATATATCTTCCCATTTCCTATGTTCTGTGTCTATGGGAACGAGATGGTGATCCGACCCCCTAGGTCCAGTGACACAGAGCCTCGAAAAAATGTGCTAGATGCACTCTTTTTCTGGCTTTTTCTAGCGATTGGTTGTGTCCTGAATACTCAGACCCCCATCAACCAAAACTTTTGACTTATCTTTATGAAATATTAAAAGCTTTTTGAATAAACAGTGACTACTTAAAGTTACTGTTATGTTGTTTCTGCAGGTTATGTTGAGTGTTTTTTTTAATTAAACTGCACCTTTATTGATAGGACTTGGGATAAAACAGTTTGTTGCCGCCCTGTGGTTTGGGGCCATACTACTGTATAGTGTGGAGTACTATTATGTGAGATGTAAGTTGCATGCTTGCAGCCAAGGATGTTTTTGTATATCATGAAAATTTGTGTATCAGCCACAAGGAACCATAGAGGAAGAGCAATTCCCATACTAAGTACCAGATGAAGCCCAATATAGGCAGGAGAAGCTATAACGGTAAGCAGCCCAGCAGGACAAGCTGAGAGCACCAATACCCATGTAGATTACTCTCTTTTTGTGTTCATACCCAGATATCAAGTTTAATGAAGGTAAATTAAACCAATATTTAAGAACGACCAATTTACAGCCCAATGTGCATTGCAATGTTGCATTTTATTTAACAGACGTTAAAGTAAAAAATACTTGAACAGACTGAAGGAGAAGAAATAGACACAGACTTATTTAACACTGTCATGGAAGGCAACAAACTCCATTATCGGTAATTGCACTTTACAAAAACTTACTGACAAACCCCACATTTGAATGCACCTTGAAATAAACAATATGTTTTGAATTAAGGCCTATGGCAACTAGTCAACAACCTAAGGTCAGTAAGGGCAAACAATGTTAGCTCTAAATAGCATTGTAAGGTCAGTATAGAAGTCTATGTCTTGTTGGTGTTATTTTGAGTGACACTAAACTGGCATTAAGTCAATGCCATATAAATCTAGTTTTGGGTGGAAACACCCTTGTTGATGAAATCTTGGATCTTGTCTCGGACATTTTTCTCCAAAAACTCTACTTGATCCTGTACACTCACATGGTATTCTCCCAGTTTCTTCTTCATATCTTCCACTCTCTGTACCAGTGCCTTGTTTAGGTCATCAACATAAGGGGTCATTGTGTCTTTAAACTCTACCACTTTCTGGTCCATCTTCTGGTTCATCTCAGTAAGGTATGGCTCCAATGCCTCTTTAACATTTATCATATCTCCGCTTAGCTTGCTTCTAAGGTCATTGGCGTAGGGGTAGAGTTGCTCTCTCAGCTGACCAGTGAACTCCAACATTTTGCCCTCCATCTGTTCAACATTTTTCCTCATCTGGAATTCCAAGGTCTTAATCTGCTTGCGTAGTTCTTCTTGCACGTCTTCTGCATAGGGTGTCAGGCTTTTGTATAGCTCTTGCAGTTGTTGGTCGATATTATCTTTCACTTTTTCAGTGATTGGCCTCATTTGCATCCTCAGTTGTTCCACATTGTTGTCTATTGTGGCCTTGAGTTCCTGGGAATATGGGGTCAGGGAATTCTGAAAGCGGTCAGCATTTTCTCTGATCTTGGCTTCCAGGTCCTTAGTTACAGATTTAAGCTGCTGGCTTACTATCTGGGTGTTTTTGTCCAGCTCTGTTCTTAGCTGCTCTGCATATGGTGCAATTTTTTTCTGAAGCTCTTCTACATTCCTGCTCAGCTGCTTGTTCACTTCATCGGCATATGGAGCCAACTTGACCTTTAATGTCTCCAGCTCCCGTCTTATTTGTTCCCTCAACTTTTCTGAATCCTGTGTTAGTTGCTCATGTATCTGCTTTGCAAAAGGAATGAGATGTTGCTGTAATTCTCCTGCATATAGATTTACGCTCTTCAGGTTTTCTTCAATTAGAACACTGTGAAGAAAGCAAAGAAGTTATTAATATTAGTAATAGAGATTTGCCCATTAGGTGGCCTTCTATGAGATCATAAATGATCCTGCTAGGGAATTGTAGCCCTTACCTGACTGTTAAATGAATGTATCATCAGTACATTCGCTTTAAGACTTTCACATGGATAGGTTGGCGACGGTGCAGGGAAGCTGGTGCCGTGGTCCTTTTTTTGAACCGCTACCCAGTTCCTTCATACTGTGCCATTCTATTCTTGGGCACCGACTGAGGGTGAAACACTAAAAAAGCGGGCTGGCCCGCCCCCAGTTGGGGAAAAACCCCACCCCTCTATGATGCGGCTCAAAAAAAGGACCGCAGTTTAAAGAAAGGACAGCTGCCCCAGCTGCCCCGTGCCATTCTATCCATGTGAAAGTCTTAAAGCGAACGTACTGACGGTACGTTCGCTTTAAAATTAGAGGGGCAGTGCAGCGCTTAACTTTTATTCACTAAATAATACATATTACAAAGTTATATAACTTTGTAATGTGTGTTATTTATGTGAATGGCCCCCTTCCCCATGTTCCCCCCACCCCGGAAGTGTGGTGCATTATACTTACGTATTCACTGTCCATCCTGGCCACCCAGACCTATGCTCAGCCAATCGCGGCTGAGCAGCTGATGATGCAACAGAGGGGAGCCGGCATGAGGGACAGCTGGAGCAGTCCTCCCAAAGATGACAACGTCGACCCAAGATGGCGGCCGGGGGCGACAGCGAATACGTTATTATAATGCACCACACTTCCGAGGTGGGGGGAACACGGGGAAGGGGGGCATTCACTTAAATAACACACATTACAAAGTTGTATAACTTTGTAATGTGTGTTATTTAGTGAATAAACCACTTTAAAGAAGAAAAAAAACTATTAGATATCATAAAACCTATTTGAATACCCAATGAGAATTTAAAGTGTGAGTATGGACTTCGCTAAGATAGTCCCATCTACTTGCTTACAGTGCTGTAAGCTTCATAGTTATTTTTTTTTTTTCTGTAACTTATGGAATAATGCATATAGATATTTATTATTGGGGTTGGTTTTACCACAAAAAGAATTTATTACATATCCACAGCTTAGTCGATAAATGTGAGATTTTTGAAGGTCAAACCACTACGACCCCTAATCACAACAATGGTGCCCCTTGTGAATGGAGCCACTTACATGACTGTGTCTCAATTAATTTAACTGCCAAGAGCAATCAGAGTCCCATACCAGTGAATGGAGTGGGGGTCATACAAGTGCATTTAACAGGGCACTGGGGGACCTCCGTTCCCTTGATTGACGGTGTCTTGGCAGTTAGACCCCCAGCAGTCACAGGCTTTTCACTTATCCTGAGGATAGGCAATACATTACTTTAATGATTCCCATTGTGCTGACATCTAGTACTCTTTTTAATTATCTAAAATCATTCAGGAATGAACATCTCCCTTAAAAGAGGAGCAAGAGGGCACACAGGTTTGGGCCATAAGGCAACCCGCTTTTTCAGCCCATGTCAGAGCTGCCTTGGTCAGCTATTCATTTTTATGGCCAACATATTATGTAGTATCATGTAGAATCACATGTTAATTGCCGACCATGTATAACATTGCATACAACAGCTCTGACATGAGCCATTTGCCATTCTAAGGTGATAGCATGTGATTTTTCAGGACTTTCTAAAGCCAGACCCAAGTATAACAGCTGTCCACCATTCTGACTTCAGTTGTAAGGAGGGTGGTCTTCATAAGACAGACCCTTTTTATACATGGACCAGTCATTTTAATTCTTACTTATTGGACATTCTCCCAGCCCACCTACTTACTTGAGCTGTTTGCTGATGTCAGACTGCTGAATCTGTCCCAACTTATCATTAGCTCCGGTTGTCAGCTGGGTGAAGTAATCCCAGAAGGCCTCAGTTATCTGGTCAGAGCTGATATCAGCCTGGGATCCTAAAAATGAAAATGATCTAACTTAGAAGAAGGGCTAAAGACAAAGTAAAGTTCTTATCTGGTCATTGAGGGAAACACCTTTGGGACTTTTGAGCCCCATTTATTATTAAAAATGTTTATATGGATTATGAAGATTAGCGATAAGCGAACTTACAGTAGGAACAAAGTGAAGTCCTATCAGGATGCAGGCTTCGAAGTCTGCCCTGCTCTGTGCCGCTACTCCATGAGGGCTGGAAAAAGATGGATCCAGTCTTGGGAAACTGGGAGAAGTTTCCCAGGACTGGATTCATCTTTTTCCAGCACCTGATTAAAAAATAAATAAATAAAAAATTTTAAAATATCCAAAATTCTGATGAAAGCCCTATCTAGCCACGTGCCTGCTGACAAGTATACTATATGGTGTGTAAAAATATTATAGCAACATTATAGAGACATTTCATATGATAGTATTAATGGAGTGACTTTCCTTACACTGATGATTTTTATTTACAAATGTTTTGTATTTCCCATAAAATAAAGTGGAGAATTTTTTATTTTCTAGCAATGCAAAGAAGACTTAATATCTACAAGCCATACGCCATCCACCACCTACAGTATATTTCTTCTTCAACTGACAAAGGTGTGAAAAATTTTACAAACCGCCAAAATAAGCTACAGGAAGGATTTGGATCTGGGCACATCTACTGTCTTGCACCATGCGACATTGTTTGATGGAGATGACATAAGAAATGGTTTTTTAATTAATAAAATTAGTAATAAAAAAAACAATTAGAAATAATTATATATACAGTAATATTTGTAATGGAGCTGAAATGAAGTAAGATGTAGGCAGCAGATCCTGATGATGAGGATTCCAATGGTCAGCATTGAAAATCATCACATACCAGGAGGAGCTAAGCAAATTCATATATATAGTTCTGTGGGATAAGTGACATTTGTTTATCTCTGCATATTCTAGTCTAAGTAGTCAAGTGGGTGGTCCTACTCAGTGATTGGAGGTTCTCTCTATATGCATAATTATATATGCAGATATCTGTCTATCACTAGTAGGATCAGCCCAATTGACTTTTTTTAGCCCTAAATAGACAGATGAATAAATGATAAATTATCCCAGAACATTTTCTTAAAGTGACCTAGCCTCCATTTTCTTCATATGCAAGCATTTTGTTTTGGACACTTAAACATTCTTTCTTCAATAGACAACTACAGTACAGATCATCTGGAACCACACAACTAATACTGACCTGTGACTGTGCACAGAACCACAGCGAGCGCTGCTATTTTCACCAACATATTGACTCACTCAATGGGCCAGAAGTTTTTAGATCCACAGTGGTATATATCTGTAAAATAAAAGATCAATGAGGAAAACTGCACTGATTAAGACCTCCATATCTACTGTTTGTGTTGCATTGTCTCAGTCTCCTTACCTGATCCCTCGATGTTTGATGATGATGATGAGTTGAAACCACAAGCCGTCCTTTATATTACACGATCCCTGTATTGCGGTGATGCTTCAAGGCAGTGTCCTGGACTTTGGATCACATTTTCTACGTGGAATTCCTGACGTGTTCCTGTTTTACGAGTGATGTTAGAAGTAAGATTAGCTCAGTAACCCTGGGCACTGAGTCACAGTCACGATGAGGGGCGGATGGCTCTGAATATTTGCTTTTGTTCAAAAACTGTTTAGGAAAATATCAAGTGACCCTCATTACAAAAACTCATTGTCTATGAGCTTGGGGTTATTCTAGGTCACATCTGGGGACATTCACAATAACAACTGGTACAAGCCAGGCCAAGATTCTTTGACCAAAATGTAATGTTCATTAATGTGCACAAACAGTCTAGATAATCTGTTTACTGAAGGAGCAAATCAGATAACAAGAGAAAACTCTCCAAACTCTTCACATTGTCCTAACACAGTACATAGAAAACATTTCGGTTTGCTCTGCATTTTACAGATTATAAGATTAGTCCACAATCCCTTGAATTTAGCAAATATAGTAAGTGCTGTTGAATCTGTTGGCGCTATACAAATAAATATTATTATTATTATTGTTATTATTATTATTATTATCTAGATAAAAATGAATCTAAGGGCTTGGTGCCCTATTACACAAAACGATAATTGTCGGAATCGGCCCTATCCGGTTGATTATCCCCCCCCGTGTAATAAACAATGATAAGCCGATGACAACCACCGCGGGACGTCCGTGGCCAGTAATTGGCTGAGCGGCCTGTCAGCTAAGACAGGCTGCTCTGAAGCTGGAGTGCGCAGGACCCTGTAGCATGGATAGGTAATGTATAGAGTTTAAGCAAGGGCTGCAAGGACATCAGTAACAATGTCCATGCAGCCCTTGTTACGCGATTATCGGGCCAAGTAAATGAGTGCCGATCTAGCAGATTGGCGCTCGTTTACAGTTATTATCGGGTCCCCATCGGACCATGTAATAGTACCCAAAGTATACATCACCATAATTAATCAGGACAATATGCTGGTCAAATATGTGGCTAAAAGTCCTTGTTTTAGTATAAATATTCATTCTGCTGTAGCAAATAATTCCCCAATAATGGAACTATCTAATGCAGGTATGATGACAATGGTGATCATATCGTACACTCAACAGACACTCTGATCTAATACTAACAATTCTTAGATAAGCTTTATATGGCCTAATGTGATTATGTAATTGCCCTAAATAGATAATTCTGTTTCAAGGCTTATTGCTACAGCTGATCTGGGGGGACCGGGAAGTCTAAAGGCCCTATTACGAGGGCCAATCAGGAGGAACAAGTGAGCACCGACCTGTCAGATCAGCGCTTGCTGGCTCCTCCTTCCCTGTTCGCTGTTGGCGCTATTACATGGACAGACAGCGAGCGGGTAATAGCGGTGGGGTTGGCGCTGTGGGGAGCTGCGGGAGGGGCTCCTCGGACGATCTGTGGATCACCTAGGGAGCCCATAGAAGACAACAGCGTTCTGTTGCCACTCCTATTGCACAGAGTGACAGGCAGCAGACTGTCGCTATTGTTCTAGTTTTTTTTCAACATGTTGAAAGACAAGGATCAGCTGATATTGTGCTTATCTTTTAACACTAGCTATTACTAAAACGCCAAATGCGACCGATAATTGCTTGGTGTAATAGGGCCTTTAGGAAAGTCTTTGGGCAGGTTTCCAGCGACTTCTGACTGTATTGTCAGCCTTGACCGATCTTTCACTAGATCTAAAAAGATGGAGCTGAGAGAAATCACTAGGGAGCACCCCAATGACTCATAATTCAGACAGCGTGGAAGTAATGACAGGTTTCCTTCATCCGCTTGGAGTTGTCTCTGATAGATATAGCTGACACCTGGATTGATAGGGAAAAAACTGTTCCGTTACACCAAAGGAGAAGACAGAAATTGTAGTTGAACAATCATATATCAGGACAGACAGAGTTCTTTGAAAATGGTATTTAGGCAGTAGGATGGGTCAGTGACCAAAACACACAAAAACACTAAAGTACAGTATAGATGGGACTAGGGGAGCCAGTCTAAGAGTCCTTTTAGACGGCCTGATATGCGGAAGCAAAAGAGTGCCAACTAGGAGATCGGTGCCTGTTTGCAGTTCTTTTACATGGTACAATTAATCGGCTGGAGGGGGGATATGCGAACAAACCTTGTATCGTTTCCGTGGCTACGAAAGCTGACAGCGCAGATTTGCAAAAAACTGGCTTGCAAAATAAATGGAAAAAAAAACACTCATTGTAAATGTAAATAATGGAAGTCAACATGTATCTTAAAGCGAATGTACCCCCTCCCCTCGATGATGCGGCTCAATTGATTGTAATGGAGCTGCGTCATAGAGGGGTGGGGGATTCCTCTTACTGGGGGCAGGCCGGCCCGCCTCCAGTGCTTCACCCCCATCCGGTGCCCGGGAAAAGAATGGTGCCATACGCGGAACCAGGCAGCGGTTCAAAAAAAAGTACCAAAAATTGGTACTTCTGATAGCAGGTGGTATCTGGTAACACAAAGTTAACATCAAAGTCTGGAAGTAGAAGCCCTTGCCTGACTGGAGGTCCACAAAGGCCCTCAAAACAGCTATCCACTCAGTCTTGAAAAAACTGTTAGGAGAATGTACTTTAGGCCAAGCCGAAGCTGATACACAGAATATCTATGCAGTATGGAGGCTTAGTTACTTGTCACCTTGGTAACTAACTTAGCCTTTAGACTTCAGAGCTTTAACTCAGACTCAAATACTCCTCATAGGCCATGAGGTTAGGCAAAGCTGGGTATATATAGGGACTAAGGGCCATATTACACGGGATGATTATCGTTCGAAAAATCATTAGATTGTTCGGACTTAAACGATAATCGTTTTGCGTAAAAGCAGGCAACGATTAAATAACCAATGAGAAATCGTTAATTGTTTTAAAGAATCTGGACCTATTTTCATTGTTGAACGTTCACAAATTGTTCGAACACCGTTCGGAGTAATACCATGTTGTTTGGTCGCTCCCTGGTCTATCAGCCAGGAAAGGATGAGTGCTAGAATGACCGTAAGTAACGATCATCATCTTATGTAATAGGGTGAACGATTTAAGATCATTCCTCATATCAGTTGTTTGAGATCGTCTATCGTTAATCGCCCAAAAATCGTCCAGTGTAATACCACCCTAAATAGAATAGTTCTACTTCCTTACCAGAAAGTTCTATGTTATTCTTAGATGATAAACTAAGGAGATGGTGTCTACTAGAGATGGAAGCAGAGCACAGAAAGTGTTTTTGTCTCTTAAGGCTGGAAACACAGTCAGGTTTTTTTTTTTAAACTGCCACTGCAGTTTTTGTGCCAAAAACAGACGCAAAACTATGTTCAATTTCTTTTTGTAAAAGAAATGTAGATCTATTTAATTGACACAGATTGTATGCAGCTGTATAAGATATGCCCACTTAATGGCTAAATTATCATAGTTGCACTGGATGGTGAGTATTCCTCTAAGTTTAGGCCCCAAACTCCTGGCCCCAACTCAGTCAGAAATAGTTTTCTTTTCCCTTTAAGGGTCCTTTTAGATCATGGGTCTCAAACTCAATTTACCCGGGGGCCGATGGAGGTAGAGTCTGGGTGAGGCTGGGCCGCATCACGTTTTCCACAAGAAGGGGACTGGGGGTGACACAGGGGACTGGGGGGAGCTGGGGAGTGACACAGGGGACTGGGGGGAGGAGAGGGTGACACAGGGGACTGGGGGGAGCAGGGGGTGACACAGAAACTGGGGGGAGCAGGGGGGTGACAAAGGGGACTGTAGGCCCCTGCACCGCTCACCTACCCCGCATCGCACCTGCACACCTCCCCTCCCACCACCACCGCCGCCGCCGCCCACCTCTCCGTCGTCTTCGGGAGTCCGGCCGAACAGCTGCAGCCGTCCCTGACGCCGGCCCCCCTCTGCCGCATCATCAGCTGCTCAGCCGCGATTGGCTGAGCATAAAGTTAAGCTCAGCCAATGGCAGCTGAGCAGCTGATGAGGGCCGCACTTACAGGAAAGCTACCATTAAGGTGGGGGCCGCAAACTAGTGTCCCGAGGGCCGCAGTTGACCCGCGGGCCGCGAGTTTGAGACCCCTGCTTTATAGACTCCCCCCCAATGACAGTGCACCTTTATAGCAATGTCCAGCAATGTAGGCTGCAGGGCCTGATTAGTACACAGGCTTTACAGATTCTATCTGTTGGAGCTAGGGATCAGGCCTCTCACAATAAATTTCTGTTTCTCGCTGATAAAGATCCAGCACATAGATCCAACCCGATCAAGGTATCTGTTATCTAGATGCAGGTCTAGATGGGACTGACTCTTAGGCCTTATTCACACATTCAGTATTTTTTTCTGGTCCCTAAATCCGACCCATACAATCCGCTTAAAATTACGGATTGGACATTCGTATTGCATCCGTATTTCCGTATATATCTGTTTTTTGTACTGACTGCACAATACAAGTTAATAAAGTTGAGTTAAAAAAAAAACTAGCACCAGTATGCCCAACCCCTAAAATAAGTCACATAATCGCTTGTCAGCCATTTCTTGTTTGCTTTACTGTGAGACAGTTCTTTTAATTAATTAGTTCATTCTCTTTCTGTTTGCAAGCTCATGCACTTCTGCAGTTCCTTCTTCCTGGCTGTGGTTGCTAAGAAACACAACCATATGACCTATGAGTCATTCGTATTTTTCTTACGGAAATACGGATTCCAAACAGGTAACAATCGGGGTCTGGGTCCGCACTAGGACATGTCCTTTTTTTCAGCATTGGTTTGCATCCTTGTAATCTACCGTTAGTGTAAATAGACATCAATGTGCACCAACTCGGATACGGAAATATGGATCCGTAAATTACAGAAACCTCTTAGCTATTTGCAATCTAACTCAGTGCTGGACAGGCCCACATTCAAAAAATGCTCACCTCCTTGTCACTTTTCAGGTTCTCATTGGCAGTGAATCTGCTCCTTAACAGTGCTCAAAGCAAGTTTTTACAGTCATTCCCCTTCCTTCAAATGGCCATTGTGGTGCAGAGCTACAAAAGCTCCCTTTCCAGGACTGCAGGATACATGTCCACTACAAGGTACACATCTGTGGCCCCCGTACAATATGGTTTCAAGTGCCGAGAAGACCCTCAACCCAAAAAATAAAACGTTTTCCAAAGAATTTCACATTTTTTTTTACTGGCAATAAACATTACCAAATGGTTCAGAACTGAAGTGGTTGAAGGGGGTCACTTACACCATTTTGTAATGTCACTTATATGCAAAAAAGGAACACATTTTTTAACACCATAATTTTTTTTGTTTGAAACATAAACTGGCAGGGTCGTGGTCACGGCCACATATGGGTCACGACGCAACCACATTCCATTACCAAAATCACATTGTAGTCCTAGTCTTACTTCAAGTCCCAGCTAATCCATGCAGCAAACTATTATATGCAGATGTTATCACGGGAAATGAGTTATGGGATTAGCGTTTTATTGTCCCTGCACACCTACAAAACCTTGCAGACAAGCAGCTGGACAGCACATGTTTGCCGGATCGTGAGGGTGTTTTGGGCTGAAAAACCTATTTAAGGTGGTTAATGTGATGTTTTTGTACATAGTTTGCTGAGAGGTTGCTGTAGCCCGGTATGAACTCAGAATATATGATGAAAATCGCAGTGAGAATCACTTCTGGATCATGATGCCTATAAGTTAGATCAGTGATTTTCAACCAGTGTGCCGCGACACATGGTCGGGTGTGCCGCGGGGAAAGTTCCCCAAACTATGGTGCCCCTGTGAAACAGGAGAAAACAATGGGGGAGAGAAACCTGGGGATGGGGGAGAAACGGAAGAGAAGCAGGGGGGAGAAAAACATGGGGATGGGGGAGAGAAACAGCGGAGAGAAGCAGGGGGGAGAGAAGTTTGGTGGAGAGAAGCAGGGGGGAGAAGTATGGTGGAGAGAAGCACAGGAGAGAAGAAGAGGGGAGAAGTATGGTGGAGAGAAGCACAGGAGAGAAGCAGGGGGGAGAGAAGCACAGGAGAGAAGCATGGGGGAGAGAAGCACAGGAGAGAAGCAGGGGGGAGAAGTATGGTGGAGAGAAGCACAGGAGAGAAGAAGGGGGGCGAAGTATGGTGGAGGGAAGCACAGGAGAGAAGCAGGGGGAGAGAAGCACAGGAGAGAAGCAGGGGGGAGAAGTATGGTGGAGAAAAGCACAGGAGAGAAGTAGGGGGGAGAAGTATGATGGAGAGAAGCACAGGAGAGAAGCACAGGGGGGAGAAGAAAACAGGCCCAGGTTTCACACTGAGTGAGTATAAATACATTTAGAATCTATATTATTAACTATATGTATAATATGTACTGTTTTAGTGTAATTTTGTGCCATTTTGGTTGGTGGTGTGCCCCGGGATTTTTTAAGTATAAAAAGTGTGCCGCGGCTCAAAAAAGGTTGAAAATCACTGAGTTAGATGATATAATACAGTCTTTTTCATTGCTGTAATGCGGGTCTTCTAGTGCCATACACGTAGCAGTCAGCCGGGTCATTTTTGTGTCAAAGATAAATAAGTTGTTAGCACAGAGTCTTATCTCCATGTAAGAATAAGCTGTGATGTGTAGCCTGTACCAAAGTCTGCTCATCTTCTATGACCTGAGGGCAAAGTATCTGACAAATACAGAAACTTCCCGCAGACAAGATATGGTAATCTCCAAAATAACAAAACATGTGACACAGCTGCAATAGTTATACGGAGTTACATAAGTCAAAAATTGTGGCCAAATGGCTGATCTAGACTTATATTATTTTCAGTCGTTTTATTCATGTATAATTTTCCTATTATGCTAAGAAGTTATACATTTTTTTCCTTCCAAGCTCAAGTGTCATATAGAAGCAATGCTGAGCATAACACAGAAATACACACACACACACATACACACAAACATAGCTCCTTTAATAAATAAAAGTTATGGCTGTCTGCACATGGAGATACAAAAACAGCTGTATAAACGTAGACAGCATCAGTTTTGCATTGTAATAAAAACAAAACGAAAAATGAACATTTTTCAAGACATAATATGTACCCCAAAATGGTACCATTAAACATACCATGTAACTCCATCCAGCAAAAAACAAGCCCTTCTTGATGGAAACATTAAAGCACTATGGCTTTTGGGAAGCACTGATGAAAAAGGAGAAAAACTGCCTTTGCCTCAATGACCTAAATAGCAGCAGTGCCAGGGGTTACCAGAGTACAAGAGGATATGATTAGAGATGAGCGAACCTCGAACATGCTCGAGTCCATCCGAACCCGAACTTTCGGCATTTGATTAGCGGTGGCTGCTGAAGTTGGATAAAGCCCCAAGGCTATGTGGAAATCATGGATATAGTCATTGGCTGTATCCATGTTTTCCAGACAACCTTAGAGCTTTATCCAACTTCAGCAGCCACCGCTTATCAACCGCTAATTACATGATTAATCATTAAATATTTGTCACGCAGACCTATAAAAAGCTTTGATTAGTTGGGGTCTCTGCACTGAGACCCCCACTTATTTCTACATATAGAAGCATATGGCTGTGTACTTCACTCACCGGCATGGTGTCCGATTTGTCTCACTCTAGGAGACAGACTCCAATATAATTCTATGAAGCTTGGCTCCTGCAATGAGTGGGATCTCCCAGCTATATCTACAGATTGGCGTGGGCCTTTGCACTGAGACCCTAACTGAGCAAAATATTTGACATTTCTGTTTGAAATGTTTAAAGGACAGGACCACTTTAACCATGAGAGGGTTTGTGTCATCATGGTAACACTAGTGCAGATGCCCTAGGAAGCTATACAGATCTCATAGAAGCGGTTCCCCTCTCAATGAACATGACGTGTACATACTGTCCTGGGTGATCGTATCAGGTAAAAGAAACCTGCCCTATAAAGACCAGTTCAGGCATGGGGAACCTTTGGCCCTCCAGCTGTTGCAAAATTACAATTCCCATTATGCCTGGACAGCCAAAGCTTTATTTTTGCAACAGCTGGAAGGCCGAAGGTTCCCCATGCCTGCTATATAGGCTACATTTTATAAAGGGGTTGTCTGCATGAACATAACATAATAACAGAATATAATAACATAATACCAATGTTGTCATACTCTTCTTGTAGATTTTAGTAACAAACACACAGTTTAAGGCTATGTTCACACTACGTAAAAGTACTTTGTACGCCTGTGAACACTGCCTGTTGTTCTATGGGATCCCGGACGGATCCTTTACGGGGCCGCAAATAACTGACATGTCAGTTAAAAAGCCGCAAAAAGACCTGTCAGTTCACACAATGAAGCGAGCGGCTCCGGCCGCTTGCTTCATTGTGCGCTATGGAAGGTTCTGATGCGGCCGCGTGCTGATGCGCCCGCATCAGATCCCTGCGGCCAAAAGATCATCCGGCACGGCCGGTCTCTTCACGTAGTGTGATAATATTAATGAAAATATGAGGTTCTTTTTTTTTTTTTTTTCCAAAATATCAAAAATTATGAGTCATTTTGACTTGTGCTAAATAAACCTACGTGTATTAGAATTGGAGGAGACTGGTAATCCCTGCAAATTATACTTCAAAGTAAATACATGCAAAAAAAAATATATGCTTTGAGATTATTTCCTATCAGTTGATCCTTTCCTATCTCTAACACCGAGTCAGCAGTTTCAGCCGCACGATTCCTGATCTTGTTCTGTAACCTTCACCCCTTTCTTTGCACACCTCTTCTCCTCCCCTCCTAGCAGAGGGCACGGCCTATAAAACACTAGCTGTATAACACCTGTATACTGGACCAAGAGACTGGACAGAGCTTAAAGTGCAGCATTGCCTGGTGAGTCTCAATCCATGTCTAGAGTCTATCATTAAACTTCAGTGGAGGTAAAGCTATAATAGGGGGCTGTAGTTATACAGTTTTCATAATTCATGGCTAAATATAAATGCAAATATGATATTTAGTTAATATAACCTACTATAAATTAATTCATACCGACCAGGGTGTTTCCCCAGTGTCATTAGTGAAGTGGTATGACATTCTGGACATAAACACTGGCTCCCCTTCTAATGCATAAAAAGCACAATACCATACTACATGGTGATGATTCACATTATTATAATAATATTTATTATAGTATACTAACTTTAATTTCATATCATCTATGTTCCATATTATAATTTTGTCATTTGCATTATTTTTGTGTTCCATGCATTATGCTTTTTCTTCTCTCAGGTCAGCTACTATAACCTAACCATGAAGCTTTTGGTTATCTCCGCTCTGCTCGTCCTTGCTGTCTGTGCAGGTAGGAATTATCTTCTATCTCTCCTGAAGCTAAACCTGGGAAGGGGAACCTGCGGCCCTCCAGATATTGCAAAGTTTCAGTTCCTATTATCCCTAGACAACCAAAGCTTTAGAGGTCCAGACATCATGAAAATTGTAGTTTTGCAATAGCTGGAGGGCCACAGCTTTTCCTTAAGCTAAAAAAAAAAAACCTTGAACCTTTTGATCCAATGTAGACCCCATTCACACAGCAGGACTTTAGTCTATAATTTGCATCAGTATTTGTAAGCCAAAACCAGGAGTGGGTCCAAAACATGAAAGAAGTGCAGAACCTTTCATTATACTTTGGATTTCTATAGGGTCAATTGCTTGTTCTTGCTTACAAATAGGGATGGTCCGAACCGAGTTCGGTTCGGTTTCGTACGAACCCGAACTCTTGGTAATGATTCCAGCTGTCTGCCCACTCCGTGGAGAGGGTGGATACAGCGGTAGGACCGCCTGGAAAACTGGGATACAGCCATAGCCATAGGCTGTATCCCAGTTTTCCAGGTGGTCCTCCCACTGTATCCACCCGCTCCATGGAGCGGGCAGACAGCGGAAATCTGATGCCGAGCGTTCGGGTTCATACGAACCTGAACCTCGGCAGTTTCGGACCATCCCTACTTACAAATACTGATGAAAAATACTGACCAGAATACTGCTACTAACTTGTAGTGGTTAAAGGTGTGTTCATGTGTTCAGGATTTTAATTACAATTATTGAACACTACGTCATAAGTGGAAGACACATGTAAAGGAAAGACCAAGACTCCTACTGTCACGTCTATTCCTGGCTTTGTATTCAATAACTGCAATAAAAAACCGTATCGCGTGAACACACCCTAAAGAGCTCTGCTGGGGTAGTAATCGCAATAGACCTCAAGCTCACCATGACAATAACTTCAGGCAATATTTTATTGTGATTTTATATGTCTGTATATTATCAGTGAGATGCACATGTCACCCATAAATCATGTGGATGGGGGCAGTTGCCAAATCCCTATATAAAATTTCCTGTAGCCATTGACTGTTTACACTGGCAAGGAATTAAAGAGGAAAGAATTCACATGTCAACTCTTTGGATGTAAAGTGGATTCACGCGGCGGAACTTACGAGCGGAATGTTCCGCCTCTTTAACATCAGAGCAGAAATCCCATTGAACACAATACCTAATGATCCGCACACACAATAAGATACTAAGTAAATGTAGTGAGCAGTATACCATGAATGCATAAATCTGTTGAGATAGATAGATAGATAGATAGATAAATAGATAGGAGATAGATAGATAGATAGATAGATAGATAGATAGATAGATAGATAGATAGATAGATAGAAGATAGATAGAAAGATAGATAGATAGATAGATAGATAGATAGATAGATAGATAGATAGATAGACAGATATTATGCTATGATGCTTCTCTTGCCTTTGTACTCATCTAATCCCATGTGGCGGCTTCCTCTTTCCTTTGTCTGACTGTGACTCATGAACTCTGGTCAGACTTTCCTAATATTGTACACCGTTTTGCAATCCTGAAAGTGATTACTGTCTGAGGTTTAGAGAGAAAGCACAGTAGGGCAGACATACAGTATGTACATATCTGATATGTCTCCCAACCGCAACAAGACCCTTAAATGCTACACTGACTTTTGGTACATAGTATAACCCATACAGCATATCCCTGTATCATGAAGCAATGCGGCTAATGTCAACTTCTGTCTCGCAGTGTTCTTGTTTTAAGTCATGTAACCTCAGTTTGTTTTGAGTCTTCACATGTATATAACTTTTGTGTCTTAATCTCAGTCTCTGCTGAAGAGGAAACCTTCCTGTCATCGTCCATCAACTATGTGCAGGATCTGGCTAGTGATGTGGCCACCAAAACAACAGATGCTATTAACCAAGTTAAGGAAATGCCCTTGGCACAGCAGGCAATGTAAGAAGATTTTCCCTGATAAAATAACTATACATTTATTACAATTATATAGTACTGGGCAGATATATATATATATATATATATATATATATATATATATATATATATGTTTAACAGCGCAATACCACTGTAAGTCTGAGTATATTGTCAGGGCGGAGTAAGACTTTAGGAGGGCTTTAAAGGCAGATGTCCAGATTTCTATTTTTTAATGGAAGATAAATGAGATTGTATTTTTGTATTTCTTGAACACACATACAAGAACATGGCCTCAGCCTGACTGTCCTCTCCTTTCTTTTGTTGCAGTGGTATGTTTGACTCTGGATCCGAGTATGTCAGCTCTGTGTACTCTTCAGTTTTGAACAAGGCAATGGAGAGATGGGAACAGCTGACTAAGTCCTTCTAATGCAATCCCACCAGCACCTTACCAAGCAGAGGGTCCCAAATGTGCATATACAAGAAAAGCATACAGTATCTCTGATAATAGAGCATGCATTAATCTGGCTATTCCAGATGAAATATTATTCTCTCCTAATAGGCTACGTTGTACCACCAATACAAAATGATTCATCTACACGCTGCACTGGCTATCACTCTGTTTCCCTGTCTCCATTTTTGCCGTTTTTGATGTTTTTGTAATGGACGTCTTTTGTAAATAAAACCACACTGAAGACAGCTTGTATAGTGTTATTTTGCTTATATATGCACTCTCTAATAAAAAAAATAAAAAAATAAAAAAAGACATGTCCTTAAAGTTTTGGGAACCGGCAGGGAGAAGAACTTTTTTTGTTTGTTTGTTTGTTTTTTTCCACTTTAAATATTATCTTGAAAGAAATATATATATATATATAGCAAAATTGAACACATAACAGAATTGAATATATATATATTATTTTTTTTTTCATCAATCCATACTGTTGAACCTCCTGGTTCTCCTACTATTATATCCCCTGCCACAAAGTCAGAATCTGCAGTGTAACCTCCAACACAAATAGCCTAAGATTCATCACATTTCCCGGCTTTTCACTACCGAGATGATAACACGCTCCAAAGAAAAACTGGCATGCACAAAGACTTTCATGGAAAAAATTTATCCATATGAAAAATACAGCAACATATTGATACGTAAAAAGACATTTAGCATTTGGTAGCAGAACCCTGGTCCATGTATTCAAAAGATGGTCTCCCCTATGACAAGTTGTTGCTGGGTAACACTAAAGAACACTAATGAACATAATCAGAAATCAGGCAAATACATTATAGTACTTGCATAAAGTTACTGCACTCATCCCATGTCCTGAGTGATTCTGCTATATATTTTTTGGACCCCAACAACATGTCATACTTGGTTTTAGAACAATTTTATCTTCCCCCATGGAAAAACTTATAAAAAGTTGAAAATTCTGTCAAGTACACCCAGGGTTGTATATTACTGGGAGGGCACTAAGGTGTGTGCCCTGGGGCCTGAATTACAAAGAGGGAAACAGGAAATTGTCAAGAAGAGACTTATGAATATGCAAAAACAACGAGTCTATGGAGCCTCATTTAAGAGTCTTAAAACACAGGACTAGCCAGATATCCATCAGGGAAGGACCCAGCCTAGGGGCAGCCCCTGTAGGGAAACCACCATATTAAGTGGCCCTATAAGTCAATGAAATGACAAGAGAAAAAGCAAGGCCATGTATCCATCCACAGACAGCTGTTCTGGCTAGGTCGGAAAAATTCATATTAGAGCCATAAGAGAAACAGATCACTTTTCCCAGGGAGACCAGCCAAACGATCGGCTGCCAGTTAAAGTGCTCAATACAGTGAAATCCCTGGGAAAGAGACTTCTGTTCCCAATGGATTCAATTGCTTCATTATTTTTAAGACACCACCTGCATTGCTCTGCTTTAGCCAGGCCTGTATAGAAGAGGCCAGAGCTGAGGTAGTTGGGACAGGTGAGTATTGTCAGTGGGACAGTGACACACTTTAATATGCACAGTGACATTTCAGTTCATTTAGGGAGCAGTGGCATAATTCATCTAGGGGTGCATAGTGGCACAATTTATTGGGGGAAAAGCACAATTTATTTAGGAGGACAGTGGCTCCATTTATTTGGGGGACAGTGGCACAATTTGTTTAGGAGGCACAATGGCACCATTCATCTAGGGGTTCAAGAGCATGATTTACTGGGAGGATAATTTTTTAAGGTAAGAGTGGCAAAGTTTATTTAGGGGGGCTGTGGCACAATGGTATTATTCATTGTGGTGCACTGTGATATATTGAGTTCGGAGGACAGTGTGTGGCAGTATAATATTTAGGAGGCACAGCACTTGACAGTATTGTGCTGCACAGAATGTGACAGCATTATATTTAGGGGCAAAGTATGTAAAAGGATAATGTTAAAGGGTACAGTGTGTTAGAGCTAGTATATGGGGTAAGGATCCAAAGATCTCTGGGCAGCAAACCCTGTGTAGGTGAGACATAGCTTGAAGCCATTGGTGGTCATGGTGGTTTCGGCTGAATGAAAAAGAAAAGGGAAGAGAACGACTCTGATCAGACAGGACATGAAGTCACTGGATGTAGTTGATTATTCTGCCTCTGATCAGCACTGTAGCCCCTGTATGATCTGCAGTAATATGGTGGCTGGCTTCTTTCTAGTTTGAGGAACAATAGCTCCCAGCATATCCAAAAATTGTTCAGGTCATACTGGAAGCTGTGGATTTCAAGAAGATATAGTATTACACACTAGTAGCATGTTATATCCTGTGGCTTATTGTGAGGGTAATAATAATGTTCCACAGCAAATACAGCCCTACACCTCTAGGGATTCTGAGATTAACACCTTTCCTGTCCTAGGCCGCCAGTGATACAAACTTAAACACCTTCATTTAGTTTTACCATATTTTTCTGCACTAGTCCGGGATGCTGTTTACCTGGTGTAAAATTGCCTAACTTATACTAGTGACAAAGGCTTAAAGGGAACAGACTCAGGCTCGGACTGGGCCACCGGGGAGTCGGGGGATTCCCCGGTGGGCCCCGCCCGCTCCTTTCTCCTTGCTGGGCCCTGTCCCTGACCCAGAGAGGGGCCTACCATTTGATAGGGAGCGCAAGGGGGCCCCTGCTTGTTTCCACACTGCTGAAAAGAACAGGCGGCATCAGGGCCCGTTCTTAATGTAAACTAATCATGGGCCCTCCCTCCCCCTGCACTCAGTGTGTCCCCGCTCCCAGCCTCGGCCCTGCTCTCTTCCTGCCTGTCACGAGGAAGATGCGGAGAGCAGCAGCAGCAGCAGGGCCCTCCATCCCCCCTCCCCTCTGCAGTCATGTGACTCTCCTGTTGCCATGTGCAGTCGGTGCACAGGAGAAGGGGGAGAGGCTGCCGGGCCTGGTTGGGAGAAGAGGAGGGAAAGATGGAGACAAGAGGACTCCATGGAGCTTCCTGCCCTGCTTAACATGTGAGTTTGTTAACTGTATATTTGTAACTGTATATTTGTCTGTGTGTGTTTGTACATCTGTGTCATGTGTTTATGCATGCGCATGTGTGTGCGTGTGTGTGTGTGTGTGTGTGTGTGTATGTGGTGATAACAAGTTTGCACACTGGAGGTCCAGTTGTGCAGGAGATCCCTGAGGCTTAGGGGCTGATCGGCTGATTCAGTATTATAGGAGTGATGGTAGGATGATAGGAGTAGTAGTAGACATAACAGTAAGACTTTCATCAATGGATGAGGCGTTTTGAGGAGAACCCTCTTTGTCAGATCTATTGAGGGTTTTCTACAAAAATGTCATCCATTGATTAAAGTCTTACTGTTACTTCTACTACAACTCCTATCATCTTTGATGTGAGAATCCTGAATCAGCTGATCAGCGCCTAAGCCTCACGGATCTGCTGCACAACTGGGACCTCCAGAGAGCAAACTTCTTCTCAATTATTGCACCAACTCAAAAAATAAAGATATAAGCATCAGACACAGGTAGTATAATGCCCCCTCATCTGACTGCACCCCCTCCAGACACAGGTAGTATAATGCCCCCTCATCTGACTGCACCCCCTCCAGACACAGGTAGTATAATGCCTCCCTCATCCGACTGCACCCCTTCCAGACACAGGTAGTATAATGCCCCCTCATCTGACTGCACCCCCTCCAGACACAGGTAGTATAATGCCCCCCTCATCTGACTGCACCCCCTCCAGACACAGGTAGTATAATGCCCCCTCATCTGACTGCACCCCCTCCAGACACAGGTAGTATAATGCCTCCCTCATCCGACTGCACCCCTTCCAGACACAGGTAGTATAATGCCCCCCTCATCTGACTGCACCCCCTCCAGACACAGGTAGTATAATGCCCCCCTCATCTGACTGCACCCCCTCCAGACACAGGTAGTATAATGCCTCCCTCATCCGACTGCACCCCCTCCAGACACAGGTAGTATAATGCCCCCCTTATCTTACTGCACCCCCTGCAGACACAGGTAGTATAATGCCCCCCTCATCTGACTGCACCCCCTCCAGACACAGGTAGTATAATGCCCCCTCATCTGACTGCACCCACTCCAGACACAGGTAGTATAATGCCCCCTCATCTGACTGCACCCCCTCCAGACACAGGTAGTATAATGCCCCCCTCATCTGACTGCACCCCCTCCAGACACAGGTAGTATAATGCCCCCTCATCTGACTGCACCCCCTCCAGACACAGGTAGTATAATGCCTCCCTCATCCGACTGCACCCCTTCCAGACACAGGTAGTATAATGCCTCCTCATCTGACTGCACCCCCTCCAGACACAGGTAGTATAATGCCTCCTCATCTGACTGCGCTCCCTCCAGACACAGGTAGTATAATGCCTCCTCATCTGACTGCACCCCCTCCAGACACAGGTAGTATAATGCCCCCTCATCTGACTGCGCTCCCTCCAGACACAGGTAGTATAATGCCTCCTCATCTGACTGTGCTCCCTCCAGACACATGTAGTATAATGCCCCCTCATCTGACTGCCCCCCCAGACACAGGTAGTATAATGCCTCCTCATCTGACTGCACCCCCTCCAGACACAGGTAGTATAATGCCCCCTCATCTGACTGCACCCCCTCCAGACACAGGTAGTATAATGCCTCCTCATCTGACTGTGCTCCCTCCAGACACATGTAGTATAATGCCCCCTCATCTGACTGCCCCCCCAGACACAGGTAGTATAATGCCTCCTCATCTGACTGCACCCCCTCCAGACACAGGTAGTATAATGCCCCCTCATCTGACTGCACCCCCTCCAGACACATGTAGTATAATGCCTCCCTCATCCGACTGCACCCCTTCCAGACACAGGTAGTATAATGCCCCCCTCATCTGACTGCACCCCCTCCAGACACAGTTAAAAAAAATCAGCAGCACAGACTGCACCAAAGTAGTAAAAAAATCTTGTGACTTGATTCACACCCAGCGCGATATTTCGGTTTTAGCCCTCAGAAAGGCTAGAGTACACCGAAACCTCACACAAGAGGGAGTGAATAAAGTCACAAGATTTTGTACTACTTTGGTGCAGTCTCTGCTGCGAAATGATTGTACCGAGTCTCCTGGTTCCGTTGAAAGGGCTGCAGGCGGCATCAATGTGTATAAAGTACCGCTAAAGTAACTGGCGGTGTTGGGCTTGTAGCATGACCGCCCATGGTGAGCAGCAAGTTTAGCCACTGGCACACATTTATTCTGCAGTAATACGCCATGTGCACCTTATGGTGTTTTCTCTTTTTTTTTTTTTTTTCCTAGTACATGTATACAATGGCAGATTAAACCTGAAGGCTATGTTCAAACTATGTAAGTTTCATATTAATCACAGCCGTTATTTCCGATTTGCAACAACGGCCAACGGATTATACGAAACTTACATAGTGCTGCCTTCTATGGAATTACGGCCAGAGTGTATACACATGGGGAGATTTATCAAACTGGAGTAAAGTGAAACTGGCACAGTTGCTCCTAGCAACCAATCAGATTCCACCTTTCATTCCTCACAGACTCTTTGGAAAATAAAAGGTGGAATCTGATTGGTTGCTAGGGGCAACTGAGACAATTCTACTTTACACCAGTTTGATAAATCTCCCCCAAAGTATACGCTCCGGCCGGGATCGCCAGCAGCGCCACAAGAAACTGATATGTCAGTTTTCTGCAGCCACTATTCATTGAATAGTGGCCGTAGAGAACCTGTCAGTGCACACAATGGAGCTCCGGCTGCACGCTCCATTGTGTGCATCTGGGAATTCAGATGCGGGTGCACACGGGTGTGCCTGAATCACAATTCAACAGAGATGAAGACCGTCCGGCTGGGATATTCTGGTAAAAGGGGTATTCTGGTGAAAAATATTTTTTCAAATTAACTGGTGTGAGGAAGTTATAGGAATTTGTAAATTAATTCTAATTAAAAATCTCCAGTCTTCCAATACTTATCAGCTGCTGTATGTCTTGCAGGAAGTGGTGTATTCTCTCCAGTCTGACACAGTGCTCTCTGCTGCCAACTCTGTCCATGTCAGGAACTGCCCAGAGTAGGAGAGGTTTTCTATGGGGATTTGCTGCTGCTCTGGACAGTTCCTGAGATGGACAGAGGTGGCAGCAGAGAGCACTGTGTCAGACTGGAGAGAATACACCACTTCCTGCAGGACATACAGCAGCTGATAAGTACTGGAAGACTGAAAATATTTAAATCAAAGTAATTTACTGATCTGTAATTTCTGACAGATTTGAAAAAAATTATTATTTACCTGAGTACCCCTTTAACGCTTTAATGACCACTGATATGCCTTTCATGAAGGTCCTTAAAAGTCTTATTCTAGCCCAACACCTTGTGGTGAGGCTAGAATAAACTATTATTGGTCTCCTCTGCTGGAGATTGTAATATAAGAATAGACTAGATGGTCATTTTCTCCTTATGTTTCTAAGTCTGTGTTCACACATGACATTTTTCATGTGTTTTTGCAGCAATATTAAAGAGAACCTGTCACCTCCCGTGCCGGGTCAGAGCCCGGCCGACCCCCGCTAGAGCCCCTTATAGTCACCTCATTCCCGAAGTCCCGCTTCTTCAGCCGCTGTGGGGACGGAGATATCATCGTGGGAAGCCCAGAGCGCGCGCTGCTGAGATGAGAATGACTGCTCCATTCATTCTCTATGAGCGTCGGACTCATCTCAGCCGCGCTCGCCAGGCTTCCCAAGGTGATATCTCCGTCCCCGCACCGGCTGAAGAAGCGGGACTTCGGGAATGAGGTGACTATAAGGGGCTCTAGCGGGGGTCGGCCGGGCTCTGACCCGGCACGGGAGGTGACAGGTTCTCTTTAAGTTTCTACCTAAATGGTGCAGTTTTACCATAACTGCATAAATCAGTAACAACTGTATAAGTGACTGGCAGTGCACTAGTATCATTGGTCACATACACAGCTCTATGCAAAGTCGCTGTACTAACGTGAAAGGTTTGGTGCTTATTATGTCTTTATATGTTGGGTGGGCCCCAAGAATCAATTTACCTGGTGGGCCCAAGGTACCCCAGTCCGACCCTGAATAGACTGTACACTGACCAGGAGACAGCATTAGAAGTGGACTCTAAACCTTGTTTCAATCAGCTCAATGGTGTGCCCACAACCATCGTTACCTTAAAAAGTTATTGGGGGTCCCCAACAGATTTTTTTTCTCGAGGGCCTCCATTACCCTGGGTACTCCCTATACTTGTTTCAGTCATTTGAGGATTAATAATCCAAATATCTTACTTTTAGAGAACCTTATTTTATTGGTCTATTATGCTCTTAAATATAATATAAAACAAAAATCTTGAGAAAATGTTTTCCTAACATTTCCTAACATGCTATTGAGAAATGAGATGTTATTATTGGTGGAAATTAGCTTACATCCTGAAACTAACCCAGTGCAGCTCACTAGATCACTGCAGACCCTTTATTCTAAAAGCCTGGACTGACATATAAGAAAACATTGGTGTCAGAAATTTCCAAAGATTTGTAATTTACTTCTATTAAAAAATCTCCACTCCTCCAGTATTTATTAGCTGCTGTATGTCCTGCAGGAAGGGGTGTATTCTTTCCAGTATGACCCTATGCTCTCTGCTGCCACCTGTGCCCGTGACAGGAACTGTCAAAAAAAATTGCAAATCCCCATAGAAAAAATCCCCTGCTCTCCAGACTGGAAAGAATACAGCAGCTGATAAGTACTGGAAGACTAGAGACTATTTAAAATAAGTAAATTACACTTTCTGGCACCAGCTGATTTGAAAGATTTTTTTTCTGTACTACCCCTTTAACACTGATCTATTACTTTGATGGCAAATTAGCACTAATACTGGCTTAGGACTGCTTTACAGCAAATTCCAGAAGTTCACAAGCAAGAGGGTAACTAAACAGAATGCAGCATGCTGAAGGTAGGAGAAGAAAAAATAAGCAAAATCCCAGAACTTTATTCCATTCTCTTTAGAAGCTCCTAGATCGAATGGGAACGAAAGCTGCTCAGGCTACAGCCATTTCATATAGCTCCTTTCCAAGCCTCATGTCTATTCAAAGCAACACCCTGATTATGTCAGCAAATACCAAACACATTTAAAGAAATAATGCATGAGAAAATACCAAAAGCAAGTAAAGTGACAAAAAGAGGAAAAAAGTAAAAGAACAAAGAGATGCTAAAAGATTTTTTCATTTAAATAGGCACTGCACATATAAGAAACGTTGTAGAAGTCCTTATCTGACAGAAACGCTTCCTTCTCCTGTGTCAGGTCAGCACTGTCCGAATTACATTTTTAACCCCTTGATGCAAAATGATGTACCAGTATGCCACGAAAAGCAGTGCATTCCCACATCATGCCGTACCGGTACGCCATAATATGCAGGGGCTCTATAAAGCTTCATAGAGAGTGAGGACCGGCTGCTGTAAGCACCCGGGTCCTCACAGTAATGACAGGCAGCAGCATTTAAGTGTCAGTGACAGGAGCCTACTGCAGGGGTCCCGATCGTTCTCCATGACTGCTGGAGGTCTCATACTTACCTTCATGCAGTCTGATCATCTATCTTCTCATAGAGTCTGCCTCAGACAGGCTCTATGGTAAGATCAAAGATAACTTTGATCAATGCTGTGCAATGATTGCATGTAATAGTCCCCTAAGGGAAGATAAAAAGTGTAGAAATTCTTTTTAAATGTTTTTAAAAATATGACAAAGCCCCTCCCCCTATAAAAGTTTAAATCACCTACCTTTCCCATTATACAAATAAAACATGTAATTATAAATAAACATATTCAATACCAAGTGCACAATTATCTAATGTATTAAAATTTTACAATACTATTTCCCTACAGTAGTGAAAGTAAAATAGAAAAACAAAAGTGAAAGTAAAATAGAAAAACTTGCCAAACTCCTATGGAGGCCAGCGCTGCTGCAAAAGATCACTGGCTCGAAGAATTATAAAATGAGGATTTATTTAAATATTAGCACAGATGTAACGCGTTTCAATATTTAAATAAATCCTCATTTTATAATTCTTTGTGCCAGTGATCCTTTGCGGCAGCGCTGGCCTCCATAGGAGTTTGGCAAGTTTTTCTATTTTACTTTCACTTTTGTACACACAGGCCCCATCTTTGGGAGTATCCCAGAGCGCCACTCCTGGCTAGCTTTTCCTGCAGCCTGCAATGGGACACTACAGTCACGTCGGAATCCTGTACCAATACCCCAGAGTAGGGGTGATACGCACAAAGCCCAAGGGGCTTCAAGGTGAGCCTCAAATCGTTACAACCATCTTTCTACCAAGTACCAAAGGTATCACACGAGGCGCCGCCTCCTGCCTTTCCTCTTTTTCTCTCCCCATTATCTAGTATTTCCCTACAGTGAATGGTGTAAGCAAAAAGAGGAAAAAATGCAAGGATTGCAGATTTTCTGTCACGTTATCTATCAGAAACAAAATCAATAAAAAGTGATCAAAAATTCCCATCTGCACAAATTCCATACGCAGGGGAGAGGGGGAGAGGGATATGCCCAGGGCACAATGTCCCATATTTTATTCAAAAGAAGCAGAATGCTGAAGAATAAGTTCATTCAGAAATTAACTTGCCCTATCCCCCCAAAAAAAGTAACTGGCTGGCGATTTGTCTCCTAAATTTAGTAAGGGAGATTGGTTATCTTCCAAAGCGTCTTGGAAAGTATCAAACAGATCATTTGCTGCTGATGTGATTTTGTGGTATCATATTTCCTTGTGGCCATTTCTACATAGCTTCAACAATAAGAATGATCAGTGACTGAGGTGGGACACCACTACAACCACTGACTATGAGAAACATTTCTCCACAGCTGTCTCTTCCCTGACTTTGTTCTGTTTGTTGGGTTGATATTGGTTATAGTTTGTTTCCTTGTTATGTTTTACATACTTATGCTACATTGTTTTAAAATGTTAAAGCAGAATACCGCCTATAATATTTACTTTTCTATTACCTAAAAACATGTATTATCATTTTTCTGCCACAAGATGGCGATGTATTCGCATAATACATCTAGTTCCACAAAGTCATCCTGTTAGCTTCAAAGGGAATTTGTCAGTAGTTTCCTTCCCTCAGCACAGAGAGGTCTACACAAATGACATGAAGAGGCGTTAAGGTAAAGGAATCCCCAAAACAGTTACATGGCTCATCAGTTTGGAGATCAGTTCATGCAAGTAAGGGAATGTCCATACCTTATTACATGAGGAAATTATTGTTATTGGATTTACAGCTCTCTGTAGTCCCTGTTTCGTATACTAATTTATATATCAGCAATGTATGGGTCTACCACTGCAAAGCCTGTCGGCAGGTCCTCCCCACCTTGTGAGCTTTCACTCAGTTCGTACTCTGTGCTGTTGACTTTCCAAGGAAAGACAAACAGAAACAAAGGGACATAGTGCTCAGGCCAGTGCTTTTGTCCCTTATTTGTAGTGATTGGTGGGGTTTCCAGTAGCTGGACCCCTAAGATTACAACTTCTGACATGTCTCTATGACATATCAAAAGTTTTCTGAAAGTTTGGTTATACTTTATAATATATCACTACTATACAGTCAAAATACTATTTGGTGTCTACAGACAACAACAAACTCACATTGTGTAGTCTGATCCTACGGTCATGCTCCTTTCTATCTGGCCTCTAATTCTCCTCAGTATACATTTGGTAGATTTGCAGACAGAAGGGCATAAGATGGAGATGTGTATGACTGCGGGTCAGACTACACAATGTTTATTTGTTGTCTGTTATCATGGAGACACACATCTATGGAAAGGAAAAAAAAGGTGTACATCATGTTTAAGCTTTTGTATGAGATAAAACACTGGTTTTAGTTTGTTAATTCATCTTAATAACTTGATTAAATATAGTATTAATAGACTGCCATAGACTGCCATACCAAACGTGTAGACTGCACCTTATTCCCCAACGCCGCCAGGAAATAAAAAAACAACGCTCAACTTATTTTGCTTGGTGATGGCCGGCCACAGCTTTTATTAACCGTCCTTTTTTTTTTTTTAAAACACATGACTGTAACAACACATAAACATGTACAATTCGCATAAAAGGGAGAGAGGGAGGGAAACCGCTCTTGTAAGCAGTGAACTGAAAGCGCGGGCTGCGCTAACCCCTATAAGTGGGTTCTGGTACCACTTCCTACTGGTCCCTGATAGGCTCTCCAGCCCGGGAATTCTAATTGGCCACTGAACACATGTGGGAGGGAAAAAGGGGGAGGGGGGATAACACTAAGAAAGAGGAGGAAGAGGAGGGAACAGTTCCTTCATTAACCTTTTCCTGGGGGCCATAAGGGAAACAGAGCGAGGGGTATATTATGGAGGATGCCACAGGCTGTCTATAAGCACCCTCCATAATCAGTCAGGTGCTTGCTAGACTGCCTAGATCTCCATACCAAACGTGTAGACTGCACCATATTCCCCAACACACAAATTTAGAATGCTGAGTGCACCTGAGTTCAGCGAGTGTGATCAGGAAGCTCCACTCTCCACCGGCACCGTACAAACACATAGAAACACCACGCTACAACATAAGAAACTTCTTTAGCAAATTTCTTTACTTTTCCAACAATAGTATAACAAGAAACATGGAAATTATATTCCCCAACGCCGCCAGGAAATAAAAACACAATGTTCAACTTCTTTTGCTGGGTGATGGCCGGCCACAGCTTTTATTAACCATACTTTTAACCTTAATTAACCAACCGGCACTACATGCCAACTCACCAGAAGGGAAGCCACGGTGTGCCCGTACACAAACGCCCGCTTAACCCTTTAACCTGCTGGGCAGGTGTACTCAGCCACGAAGGAGACCAGTCAAACCTAAACTGGGCTCCGACCCCCACACAGCACGAAAAACGGATGCTCGATACCATCTTGCAGGCCCAATAAAAAGATATCTATCCCAATCTCCGACAGTTGCACGCCGTCACCAGACATCAGCCCTCTATTCTCCCCTCTAGCTGACGGTGGCGAATCACCATGCCTGACCTAGATCGAACGAAGTGGGACATCCTTGCACTGAGCGTTTGGCACACCCTTTCAATCGCCCCAGGATCCCTGGCGAATTGTCACACCATCCGGGTGGACAATCTCAGACCACACAAGCACGTATTCAGTAAAAAAGGGGACCAAAACGTTCTATGTCCGCGCGCATGAGGGTCATGAGCTGACATAAGTCATTGCCCCCTGCATGGATAACCAAAATCACCGGACCTGTAACCGTGCCAGCGAACAACATAACTTCCGGCAAAACTTGAGGCCAGCGAAGCCCCCGAATTCCACGCCAGGACATTGCAATCTGCCGGAACCCGAGGCTCCTGCCTCCTGGACGGACCTCCGCACGTTGGCCAGCATGGAATATGTAAGAGTGGCCCACTATGAAAACCGCAGGTGGAACGACATCTGAAAGGAAAGAACAATTAGAAATCACACCAAAAGCTCCAGACTCACATAACGTGCATAGCAGTCCGAACGCCATTTGCAGATTCTCTTAACCACCTCTTTAGGGAGTTCCGCTCTAGCCGCTTTTGTGGCCACTCCTATCCTAAAGGAATGCGTACCATAGTCCTCCTGGGGAAACCCAAGGGCTTAACACTAAGAAACACTAAGAAATAACACTAAGAAAGAGGAGGAAGAGGAGGAAACAGTTCCTCCATTAACCTTTTCCTTGTGGCCATAAGGGAAACAGAGCGAGGGGTACAGTATATTATGGATGCCACAGGCAGTCTGTGAGCACCCGCCATAATTAGTCAGGTGCTTGCTACTCATTCTGTGTTCAAACCACTGGTATCATGCATTAGCTCTCATGAAGTCCTCTCCCTGTGCTGTCTTTTAGCTAAAAAAACACATTTTTATTTCAGAGGAGCGGTGTCAAAGAGATGGGGCCTAAAGCATCTGTGCCCTGGGCTCACGGTGCCTCTCAGGTCTTCCTCCTCACCCAGTGTCTGTTTAGCAATGTTCCTGGGTAGGATTCTCTTCTTCTGCAATGACCTGGAGCCAGGCTTCATTAATGCGTCTGCAGCACTTTGGTTCGCACATGTGCTGGATTGAGTCGGGGCAGAAGAGGAGGACCTTGCCCAGAGCCTCGCCTCTCTGACACTGCTCCTCTAGAATAAAACAGTGTTTTTCAGCTAAAAGACAGAACCAGACAAGATTTGAACCAACCCTCCACAAGGAAAAGACTACATAAGAGCAACTGAACAGTACCAGTGTTTTTTTTTTTTTTTTGTTTTTTTTTGGGTGGGTGAAAAGTAACAGTGCCGTGTCCTGATCTCTTGCATCTGTACAATCAGTCAAATAAAAGCAATAATAGAATAATGTTGAAGCCAAATGTCCTTGTTCATGCTGTGATAGTGTGATCACCTGCTATCACAAGGAACATTTTTATGATATTACATAGCAAAATCTTACAACATATTCATGAGTCAAACCGGTCGGTCAAGGTCCTGACTGAGTTTCGTCTTACTGACTAGATTTCTTTCTTATGATTAGATGTTAAAATGTGCACAGTGATAACTCAATGGAGTTCAACCCCTTTACTCATACCCCCAGCCATCAGCTGTAATAAGAATTACATGAAAATAAAAGCACTTGGTCACCTGTTATTTTTGACCTTTTCTATTGGCTTATATTGTGCAACCCCAACGAAGGACAGATGACTCTCTATTGGCCTTTTGTTGGATGAATGGAGCCTAATGGATGTGACTGGTGTATACACGGCATTTTATTTTCGGGTTTATCTGCCAAACAAAGGCTCCAAACATAAATTCAATATGCATCTCCAATGGCCTGTTATCTAGGAACAGGGACATCACTTCCTGGAGACTATGACAGTGCTCTGCCTAGTGGTTCCCATTCACTTTAGTTTCTATATAGCATGCGCCTCCTACTGCCTTGGTCCCTCGGACAATACAGAAGGACCGATGTTTCTTCAATTGTGTTGTTCCCAGTGAATATTTGAAAAAAAGACTATAACTACAGTACACAGATTACATCTTGGTTCTATCAGATCTCATGACCTTTTGGTAAATACTTTCCCTATATTATAAAAATTCTGGAACTTATTTTCTTAGAATTCTAAATGCTTCCACGTTATAATTCCTTGTAAATATTTATGAATAAATTAAGTGTGTGTTACCATTCCCCACGGCAAAGGGGTGTGTCCCTACACAGTTTGTTATTGACAGCACTAACTAGGCAATGTGATTGTGGTCAAGGACATGGCAATGACCAGTAGCCCATTTACTGATTTATTTCCAATGAACACTGAATTTTAAGAATAAGGCTGGGTTTACATATATAAGTTTGCATCATTTGTGGGTTTTTTTCCAAAAACTGACCACAACTGATGTCACAACTGATGCCAAAAATGCATCAGTTTTTCTATCCTTCTTTTCATTAAAAACCATCATTTTCCATCAGTTGCCATCAGTTGACACAAGTTGCTCTCATCAGTTGACATTTTTTCCCCTATATGTTTTCCTGTCATTTTCAATGGGGGTAGCTTACAGGGGGGCTATATGTGAGGGGTAGAGCGCACAGGGGGACTATATGGGAGGGGGAGAGGACATCGGGGGGGCTATATACTACTGGGGGAGAGCGCACAGGTGGGCTATATACTACTGGGGAGAGTGCACAGGGAGGCTATATACTACTGGTGAGAGCGCACAGGGGGGCTATATACTACAGGGGGAGAGCACACAGGGGGGCTATATACTACAAGGGGAGAGTGCACAGGGGGGCTATATACTACAGGGGGAGAGCGCACAGGGGGCTCTATACTACTGGGGGAGCAACAGGGGGGCTCTATACTACTGGGGAAGCAACAGGGGGGCTATATATTACTGGGGGAGCAATGGGGGGGCTATATATTACTGGGGGAGCAACAGGGGGGCTATATATTACTGGGGGGCTATATATTACTGGGGAGCAACAGGGGGGCTATATATTACTGGGGGAGCAACAGGGGGGCTATATATTACTGGGGGAGCAACAGGCAGATAGGGATGTATTGCTGTATAGGGGGGGCAGATAGGGGTGCATTACTATACAGGGAGGTGCATGACTGGACGGCTGCGGGGGGCATTCCCCCTGGGCGCTGCAGGGCACTCCTCTTCGGCTGAATGCCGGATGCCAGAGCCGAACGGCATGCGTCCTGCCCCGCCAGGCGCTCTATTTGTTTCAATGAGTGCGGTGCCGCATCGCCGGAGCGGTGGTCCATCAGGACGCTGCAAGATGCGTCCTGACGCACCGACGGTCCGGCGATGCGGCAGCCACTATTTCCCCGCCGCATGTTTTGAACGATCCCATTGAAAACAGTTCAATGATGCGTTTCCCTCCGGCGCTTTTCTCCTGCGCCGGAGGGAAATGCTGCCGCACCGCCGCATATATGTTAACCCGGCCTTAATGTTCTGGAATTATTATTTCACAGGTAAACAAGTATCTTCTAAAACAGACATGTGAGGATTTCTGATAGAAATACATGAGACAGTCCCTTTAAGATAACTAGAGTACTGTGACAAACATAGATAAGACACCATGGTATTACAGCACATCATGTGAAAGGTTATATATTGTTTTGCTCAATATCATATCAATAAATAGCTGATTTTATGACCTAGATTTGATTAATTGAGACTTGGTCTTTGACCTTGTTTTTTAAATCAAATCTGTTTGTATGGACACAGCAGTTCTGATCACTCTATTAGTCAGAACTATTTTGCTCCTCCAGCCTTTAGAGGCCTCACTTATATGGCTATTTTTATGTATCTTTATAGTATGGCAGTCGCTGTTGCTACTGGTTTTTGCAAACTGTCCAATACATCAATACAAAATAACATACTTACTAATAAGTAGAGATGAGCGAATTTACAGTATTAAAGAAGTGAATCGCTTTGTTAGCTCGGCAGTCAGCTTATCAGCCAGCTGCCCTTGAACTCTGAGCCGCTGCTCCCCGGCTGCCTTTAAAAGCTTAATCCAGTCCTGGGAAACTTCTCCTAGTTTCCAGGTCTGGATCCAATTTTTCAGGCACACGAAGTAAAGCGACACGTAGTTCAAGGGCAGCAGGCTGATAAGCTCATCTCTACTATTGAGTCTCAAACGTGCAATTTTTCTACAGAGTGTTTTTTAATCAGCTGAATAGGAAAAATTCAACAAATATTCAGAAATTTGTGGATGAAAATAATCGCAGAAAAATCGGCAAAAAAAAATTTGGGAGACTACTCAAAACAGGCAGTTTCGCATCTATAAAATATTATCCCGGCCAATACTGCTTCATAAATAGAACTAAGGCCTTATGCACACGTCCCGTAATTTACGGATTCGTATTTACGGAAAAAATACGGATGAAGTGCATTGAAAAGCAATGAGTAGTAAAAAAATGGAATTACGGAAATACGGATGAAATACGGATGTCCAATCCGCAATTTCTCACGGGTTGTTTCAGGACCAGAAAAAAATACTGAACGTGTGCATAAGGCCTTAGACCAAAAAATGGGCTCAAAAACTATATAGTAACCAAAAAATAGGCGCAATGTCCTTGATAAATGCCCCCCAAGTCTTTTCCTTTGCTTTTTCCATTATGTTATGTGAACAAAGATTTAGTTGTCTATCAGATTCAGAACCACATGTATCATTGCAGATTATCACACATGACAGTAACATATTTTCTGCCCATGCAGAGTTTGAGGGTTGGTGGAGCCTGTTTGCTCTGATGTCATTTTGGAGGCCTAGACCCAAGAGACATTAGTCTGCTCAGTGTACGGTCTCATTTGTAGAGTGATATAGTGATGGTAACCCAGGAAAGCCCTTCACAAAGTGATATTTCAGCAGCTGGTGACTCCAAAAATGGGTTGAACTTTTAAGACAAGGCTCATATAAAATAATGTTTGTAGTACTGAAGGATGGATTGGTATCGAAATAGATTACTTTAAAGGGGTAGTGCGGCGCTAAACAATTATTCACTAAATAACACACTTTACAAAGTTATACAACTTTGTAATGTATGTTATGTTAGTGAATCACCCCCTTTCCCGTGTTTCCCCCCACCCACACCAGACCCGGAAGTGTAGTGTTCTATACATACCTGCCTCTAGCCGACCCCCGTCCGCCATCTTGTGCCACGACGTCATCTTCGGGCAGACAGCCAAACCGCTCCGACCGTCCCTAGTGCCGGACGCCCTCTGCCGCGTCATCAGGCCGCGATTGGCTGAGCATAAAAACATTACACTTCCGGGTCTGGTGTGGGTGGGGGGAAACACAGGGAAAGCGGCGATTCACTAACATAACATACATTGCATAAAGTTGTATAACTTTGTAATGTGTGTTATTTAGTGAATAATTGTTTAGTGCCGCACTACCCCTTTAAAGGGAACCAGTCAGCAGGATTGTGATGACATGATTCCCAGTATAGAGCTACTGTGCATCTGCAGCTGTGCCTTACATCCAGGGAAAAGTAGTTTTATTCCGGTGGGCAAGACTGGGACAAAGGTGGAAACTAGTCATCTGGTCGGGGATCCGCCCGTCTGTATGCTAAATGGGGATGATTGACAGGCAAAGAGGCTTCTAACAGGTCTCTCTGCCTGTCAATCATCCCCACAGAGTGCGCTGACTGGCAGAGAGACTAATCGGTATGATGCTGCAAGGTTTACATTTGGGTTGGGGGATTTTCTTACCTTCTTCTCAGCAGATCTTCCCCAGCTCTGGTTGGATGGGGATCATCATTGAACATAAATTTTCAGGTCTCTCCAGAAATGTTTGATTTCTGTCTGGGTCACTCAGGAACATTCACAAATATTGTCCCTGTGTCTCTCTCATGTTGTCTAGAGTCAGACTGTACTTAGGGTCATTGTGTTGTTGGAAGGTGACCCATTAACCCAGTCTGAGGTCTTTCACATTCTTATTTAAGGGTAGTAATACACGGGACGACGAGGGCCTGATAATAACTGTAATTTAGCGCCGATCTGCTAGATCTGCGCTAGTTTACTGGGCCTATTACACAGCCCGATTATCGTTTAACAAGGGCTGCCTGGACATCGTTACCGATATCCTTGAAGCCCTTGTTTAAACTCTATACATTACCTATCCATGCTGCAGGGCTTCTTTTGCGCTTTGCTTCTCACCAGGTCCCACGCGCTGCACCTCCAGGGCGGCCTCTCTGAGCTGACACGCCGCTCAGCCAATCACTGGCCGCGGCTGTCCTGGCCAGTGATTGGCTAAGCGATCTGTCAGCTCAGAATCTGGACCCAGGGAGAAACACAGCACAAGAGGAGCCCTGCAGCATGGATAGGTAATGTATAGAGTTTGGAAATCGGCAGCCACCAGCCACACACCGCTTTTACACATAGTGATGCGCGGCCGGGGACTGACAATTATAGGTCCAAACCTATATCAACAATCAGGCGATAATTGTTGTCATCATCTGATCGTTGTGTTTATTACAGGGAGCCGGATCGGGCCGATTCGGACGATTATGGTTCTGTGTAATAGGGCCCATAGGCAATTGAGTGAAGAATGATGGGGAAAATGGTTTTGTATTTTTTTTTTTTTTTTAATATAGCACAATGCTGCAACATAACAAAGGCAAAGGGGTATGAAAACTTTTTTAATACATTGTATCTGTATTATAACATTCTATTAACTGATATTGTAGCACTGTGTGACCTCAATGTTTCATGCATGCTGTATTTTATAGAATTCTGACTATAGGATAATTTAGCTGGAAATGGAAGAACTATGTGATGGCACGCAGAGTAATACAGACCTTCAGGGACTTTGCTGGCTACCGTACAGGGTCCAGGTGAGCCTTAATCCTGCTAATCTAGCAATGATTGTGTCTGTTGAACTATTAAAGCATTATCAAGCGAACATTTGAGTTGAAGGAGCATAGTTCTCAGATAACACACCGATCCAATCTGCTAATATAGCAAACAGCATGTCTATCAAAATAAAGGAACTTTATCAAAAGCAAAAGGACAATATTTCTCAGTTAACGCTGATGCTTAGGATTATGGGGAATAAAGGTGAATGTTTAGAGGGAATATACAATCAGAAAATAACATATTTAGTGGGATTATAATGCATTTTGTTAGTACTATTGGTTGCTAAACAAATAAAAAACTATCTTAACATACAGTACCTGTTTCCTGTATCTTCTTTTGCTGATCTGTGTAGTCTAGAAGATGGTGGTAGAGGCATCGCATTATTATTATAAGTTTAGGGATTGAATAACTCCCGTTAAAGGGGTTATTCTGTGCCACAAATCCATGGCCACTTTCTTCCAGAAACAACACGACTCTCGTCTCCAGTTCAGGTGCGGTTTGCAATTAAACTGCTTCTGTTTGTCAGGTTTATGCACATAGTATACATTATACTCCACATACTGATTGCTATACCGTACAGTAACTTATAATATCACATTTTCAGCTGTTACTCGTTGTTTGTTTCATCTCTTCTACATGTTATTCAGAATAAAAAAATCATTATTTTTGAGGTGTGGAACCAATTGTCTACATATCAGTGATTTCTTATGGAAAAATTTGCTTTGGTTTAAGAGCGGATTTGGATTACACACACGGTCCCGGAAGGAATTATGCTTGTAATCCAAGGCACCACTGTACAAGTCATACATCATATTTTAAATAATCTATTTAAAATGATCCATCTAATTCCTAATTTATTTATGACTCTTCACCTCATAAAACTGTTGTAAAATCTTGACCAATAGGTGTCTTACTTCTCTTCAGTCTGCTATCCAGTGCTTTTTATCAAGAGAAATATGTCTCTAGTAATAAAGAGAACAGGACAATTTATAGGAAGCAATTTACTGTAGAATTAGATCCCCAATTCCCTCCCTGCAGGCTTTCAGCACAGTGCAGCCTGTTCACACCAGTGCAATTTCTGCAGCAGTAGGTCGTGGCATAGCAGACAGGAGTGTGTCTCCTGTCTCCTCCAGCTCTGCCTGGCCGCGTGCCAGCTCTCGGTGCTTTAAAGTGATAGTACGTCCCTAATTGGATGTTGCACCAACCAGCTCCCCTATAAATGAGCACCTGTCCTGACATTCCCTGTTGGAGCCTCTGCATGCTCCCATAGTGTGTGGTACCAGTTCTCCCTTGGTTTCTGTCCGTGGTTCCTACCCCTGGTTTCTGCTTATGGTTGCAGCCAGTGACTGCTGTCATGGTTCCAGCCATGAATCATGTTCCTACCAGCTTATGTCTCCAGCTGCACCTCGCCTGCTGCCGCTAGCAAGCCAAGTCAGGGGAGGGACTAGAGATGATCGAACATTGGGAAATCTTAGGTTCGATCGAACTCGAACATTTTCAAACGTGCAGCATTTGATTCCTGATGCCTTCCCGGTCTGTGGGGAAAGAGGAGATAGCCTGGGTACCGCCTGGAATTCTGGAATACAGTTTATACAGTCCATCCCACCTTGCGGTGGGCCCTGGTGCGGCTTACGCCATCGCTAGTGGTGGTACAGCGGATCTACGACTCTAGTCGTTACAGTAGTGCATTGTGGAGGGGTTTCTCGGGGCTGCGGTTAAAGCCAATAAGTCACTAAGCTGAAGGGCCACACTAACAAAACAGGTGCAGGTTTTTGCAGGTTTTTGGAGTATTTGGAGTATTAATATTGCAGAATGAGACTGGCCCATAAACTTACAACGTTTCCTTGGAGGCTGAAGTGCCACAAAAGTGATGCTGAGCCACAGGATGCATGCCTCCTCCCCCACCTCTCCCTTCCCTGACTTATTGATGTACAGGGCTGTACATTATATATACCAACTTGCTTTTATAAAAACATGTCATATATTGTGACACAACAGAGTCCATTTCCCATTTTGCCATCCTGAAGAATGACTCCATGCAGAAGATTCCTTGTGGAGATAGACAGCAATGTTACATGCTCTAACAACATATTGGATTGGTGTACATAATGTTTAGTGTTGATAATGATGCAAAGGACGGTAGGTAAAGGTTTATTGTAGTGTGTGTCCTGAAAGTTATTACACATTTTGGAAATATGGTATATAGAGGAGGTAAGGAACCCTCCTGTTTAGTACACACTAGACCCATTTTATTATGTAGTCATCTAGTTATTTATTTTGTTGATATAGGGGTATATCATTTACCATTTATAGTTATTTATTCAAAGCATAAAGTCTGGGAACATGGTATATTGGATGTGGCACAGGGGCGTAACTAGAAAAGGCTGGGCTCCATAGCAAACTTTTAATTGTACCCCCCTCTTCTCCCTATCTCACTGTAGGTAATCCCCCTGTTTGTTAGCCCTCCGCCCACTAGATAGCATATATTAGGCATCTCCCCAGTAGGCTTCTCCCCTGGATTCCCCTGTAGACAGTGTTCCCCAAAATAGGCATCTCCCCTATTATCCTACCCCCCAGTACATAGTGCCCCCTATGGTAGGCATCCCCTTGGTGGTATGATGACAGCTCAGGAGACCCAGTGTATTGGAGGAATGGGCCTCCTGATGAGGCAGGCCCCATAGCGGCCATTATGGTTGCTATGGTGGTAGTTACAGGTCTGATGTAACATAAGGTTTGTTGGATTGATTTTATGCTATATTCATTTTCTAAAACACAGTCACATTCCTCTGTATTGGTGTGCCGTGGTTTACCTTGGCACTGACTTCCCCAGACCATGGTGCCTATTATCAGGAAAACTACGCTGTTTATGTATAACATACTGGGCGGTGATGACTACTATGATTTCAGGGAAGTGTATTTTGCGTTTTCTGCTTCGTGTATTACTACACAATACTACAGAAGGGATATTATGTGTTTTGCTGTAGCATTTACTTACGTTAGACTATAACCTGTAATATAGAGCTTCAGTTACTCTGTGTGTCATTGTATGCCTTGAAATATATTGTGGAGGTAATCGCCTCTACTGTACTTATATTTCTATACTATGATATTGGATTTAGTACGAGTTGTGTTTCTTTATATTTATCCAAAATGCAACAGAAAAAAAAAGATATAGTTAGGTACATTATGACCTTATGAGTGCTCTTTAATGGCTTCATAGAGGTTGTATGAAGTGTTATAGACCTGTGTGCAAAAGCCCCAAGTTGTCCTTCATTATATTACCTGGTCTCCTCATAGGCTTAGGCTAAGTTCACACAATGTAAATGTTTTATTAATCATGACCATTGTTGCCGACTTGCAACAACGGCCGTGATTAATAGAAAATTTATGTTGCACTGCAGTCAATGGAATCCTGGCCGGAGTGTATACACATAGGGGGAGATTTATCAAACATGGTGTAAAGTGAAACTGGCTCAGATGCCCCTAGCAACCAATCAGATTCCACCTTTCATTTCCCAAACAGTCTTTGAGGAATGAAAGGTGGAATCTGATTGGTTGCTAGGGGCGACTGAGCCAGATTTACTTTACACCATGTTTGATAAATCTCCCCTATAGTATATACTCTGTCCGGGAATCCTAGAAGCCACAGGAAGAACTGACATGTCAGTTTTCTGTGGCCACTTTTTATTGAACACTGACAGCTCACACAATGGAAAGTGCGGCTCCGGCCATACTTTCCATTGTGTGCTATGGTGAATTGGCATGTGGGAGCTCATGGATGCGCCCGCATCCCAATTCAGCAAAAATGAAGTGCGGTACTGGCTGGGATGATCTTCACTGACACCGGACGTTCTGTGACATGGACGGGTCACAGAACGGCCGGTGTCATACAGCGTGTAAACCTGGCCTTAATAGGTAAATAAAATATATGATGAATCAGGTATCCAGTATTTAAGCAATGAAGAAAGTTTAATATCATAAACTGAATAGAGATGTTACACTAAAGATTTTATGAAGTCATAGAATGAAATGTTAGATTTACAGAAAAACGTATATGTTTCTAAGTGGTAAATCACAATCACATTTCTTCATTGCTTTTCTCTTGAGCCGCCTTCATTACAGCTTTTCCAGAGCTTCTTTCAATTCCTTAAGGAAATTATCAATCTTTTCTTTAACATCCTTTCCATCAGGGAATTTACTTTTGATGTTTTCAAGGTGAGGCTGAGCCTGTTCCTTTATCTTCTCCATATTCTGCTCTACATCTTGTTTGAAGTCATGATAATCCTTCTGTAATTCACCTTGGAAATCTTTGCGGTATCTCTCATATTCTGCATGGACGTCATCTACGTAGGGTTGCAGTTTGACACGCAGGCTGTCGATCTCAGCGCGCAGTGCATCCCGACGCTTTTCAGCAACGGTTTCCAGATTTTCGAAGAAATCTATTACTTGCTTACTTATTCCAGATATAAGATCAGATCCAACCGGCACTACTTCTTTTACAACTTTCTTAATATGATCTTCCATAGCATCATCAAAACCCTTCAAAATAGGCACTACTTGTTTTCTGAAGACAGGGAACTTTTCGTGCAGCTGTTCATCGAATTTCTTAGCAACTGCGTCATAGTAACTTTCAACAGCTTTCTCTAGTTTTTCGGCATGGTTTTTTGCAGCTTCCATCCTCTCTTTTAAATGGTATCTGGGAATAAAGAATAAGCAAATAAATATATCGCATTAACTTATTTAACAGAGGACCCATTGGGGTACAACTACAGAACAACCTATCTGTAAGTACCAAGACCCTATGCAACTTGCAAATGATCTTCAATAATTCATGTTCTAGAAGTTCTACACCTATAACTGAACAACAACTGAGTAGTATTGCTTACAGGCATCCCAATGCATATATATATATATATATATATATATATATATATATATATATATATATAATTATTATTATTATTATTATTATTATTATTATTATTATTATTATTATTATTATTATTTGTTTAAAGGGGTTATCCAGCGCTACAAAAACATGGCCACTTTCCTCCAGAGACAGCCCCACTCTTGTCTCCAGCTTGGGCGGGGTTGTTCTGCTCAGTTCCATTGAAGTGAATGGAGCTTAATTGCAAACCGCACCTGAACTGGAGACAAGAGTCGTGTTGTCTCTAAAAGAAAGTGCCCATGTTTTTGTAGCACTGGATAACCCCTTTAATCATTAAAATGCCTTCCAGAAATAGATCATTGATTTACAATCAACTTGAACTAGTGATCTGCTAAACTGTACTGTGATCAAACACATCATCAAATCACACTTATAGGCAACTTTAATTTTAAGACCCCTGGGCTTCTAAGTGGGTAGTTATTAGGCATCCTGGCCTGGTTCTCTCAGATAATATCCTGCAATCATTATTACACAATGTCAGTTTACACAAATCTACACAAATCTACTATTAAAAAGAAACAAAAATACGGTCATCTAGACTTTACTGTACACAAACTGACAAATTGTCAACAAAATCTTACTGCTTTTCAATTTCAGGTAAATCCAGGTTTTTCCAAAGCTCTGATACTATTCCAATAGCATCATGTACAATCTTCTGTATTGTTTTGTCGGATTCTTTTTCTTGGCTAGGTTCATCTTGTTGCCAAAAGTAGCGCCCCTGTGCCCCTGCAAGACAAAGAGAATGTCATAGGAAATCCTGCTGGCATACTGTAAGTTGGATCTGAGTGTCCGATTCTTGGTGTGTATGTCACCTTGTATAAATGTGCACGATAGATAGACATCACCCATGATTTTTCCAGAAACGCACATATGGACGCCCAATGGATCTTAATCATCGAGATAGTCCCTGATGATTCAGATTCACAATCTTGGCAAGTTTTATTTCTAGGATTCCTTTCCACCTTCCTAATGCAGCTGGGGTTAAGTGTCCAAAACCGCTTGTATAATGCCTGCCAAGTCCATCGATGTAGTGCCTGCATTAGCAACCAGGGATGCAAGTGTGGGATACCGCTCCCAGAGAGTAAAATGCCAAATCATATTACACTGCTGGACCAGGCAGGCATCATATAAGCAGTTTTGGGGCACATACCCCCAAGCAGCATAAAGACATACTGGTAATTTGATGTTCCAAAAACAGGGGACAGGTTTTCTTTAACCCTTAAGGACACATCCTACTTTGGAGTATTATACCTAATTGGTCAGTGACAGATGCCGTTTCTGTCACTAAAACTCTTAAATGCTGCAAAATTTGAGGGGTTTATGGACGACATCAGCGTGATCACTGATGTCAGACGCTGATCTATGATGCAAGCTCAGCCAGTATGGTATACATGTATGACATTGTGCACATAGGCCCAGGCGTCCATGATGCACATCTGTTATCACAAGTACATGTAGTATTACATGACTTTTATTCAGAATGTAGTACAGGGCTTATAGACAGGGTTCATCTAGTTGGTAAAATCTTTAGCACAAAGACAAAGTAGCTCTATGATTAGGACACTATTAACAGTTACAGAAAGGATTGGTGTACATAAGTGGATACAAGGCTGGAGATGAGAAGAGGGCTTCAAAACCGGCCTAGACAAGTTCTTAGACCAAAATAATGTAAATGCATATGTATAGAACCTATCACCCCTCCCCCTTCCCTGTATCCATCCCTTCCTTGGTTGAACTAGATGGACATGTGTCTTTTTTTCAACCGTATTAACTATGTAACTATGTATGTAACTATGAGTGTAACCCATTATTACTAATCACACTAATGTCCCAAGAGTCATCATACCTGTAAAGAACAGCAGGGCTACCGATAGTAGCAACACTTTCATGCTTTAGCAGGCCCTTCAATACTGCACTTACGCAACCTGTAGAAGACAAAGATAATGATACTTAAAGGGGTATTTCCAACTGCCCATTCACCATGTTACGGACGTTGAGTTCCAGATCGAATTCAGGTTGGGATGTTGGTGAATTATTGACATGTCAGGAAAGTGGCACTCTCGTGATGTTGTCTGACTAGACACCCTCCCACATGATAGGATCAGTGCATATTCACGACAGATTGTTTGTAACCAATGGCTACTAGTAAACAAAGCATCAACACAGCAAGGAGTAATAGCTCAAAGACTTTGCAACTAAATAAGGCTAATTGAATATACACCTATTATCACCAGGACCTCCAAAGTACAGATGAGTTGATTGTGTGCAACTGGCCTAATACAACACTACAGCCCCTGCACCCCAAGGCTTGTCAGGGGTCCCAGAGGTCACCAAATATAAAAGGTTGTCATATCCTATTAGATGAGAAAACTGCTTCTGTTTATTAATTTAATATTATCTGTAAACAGTTTAACTATCTAACCTATCTAAGCTATTTGCACATATACAACTTATTATATGCAATATTGTTGTAGTGTCAATAAGTTTGCTGGTAGATTATCCTATAGGTTGGATCCATTAATATACTAAGATAGTTCCTATTTACTTTAAATAATTCAGGTTTTTATCAACACAAATCTTTACACTAATACACAAATAAATTGCTAAAAGAACTACAAGAATAAATAGATGACATCAGCATGCCCCTATAGAATCCCTTATGGGGACCATCACATAACATATACAGACAACTTACAATTCTGGGAAAACTCAGGCTGTTGTGTGAATGTGGTTGCTCAATGACTGGCATATATAGTGATTCTACCACCCACTATTGGGCACCTTCCCAATCAGATTATAAAGACACGTTTAATACAAAGTCCAAGACTACCAATAATCCAGTACATGAATACGGAAGATTAAAGCAGGACACGGACACAAATGGGGGATGGGCAGGTACCTCTGCAGCTTGCCTCAGGAGACAAACTAGGGGGCAGCATTTTAACACATATAAAAATCATCATTGCACTTTTTCCATGTTCGAACTTGAAAGTAAAGACTTGAAGTGAAAAAAAAGTGTGTGGAGGTTTTAAGCTGGAATTACATATTCTATTTTATGTCATTTTTAGCCAAAAAAAATTTGATATAAGAGAGAAGAATTAGTCTTTCTTTTATTCCTCTTAAGAATTGATACCTGTTTTCATCTCCAAAACTGTGAAACAAAGCTGTATGTGTGGTTCCACGGCAAATAGTCATTTTATTTTTATTTTGCCAAATAAACCATGTTGATTTCCTCAACAAAAAACATGCAGTGTCAGCATCTAAAACCCTCATAAGACTTCAGTGGGAGCAGGGAGGAGCAGGGAGCAGCAGGAAGCACTGCCCTGACGATCCTAAGCTCATCCAGACTGCCCATTTTAGTCAGCAGCGGTCTGCTCCTTCAGCAACTATTACACGGAGCAACAAGCAGCAAACTATCACTGCCATCATCGGGTCATTTCAACATGTTGAAAGACCCCATCAGCCGATATCATGCATGTCGACTGATCATGGTCTTTAACCCCTTAAGGACCGGGCCTGAAATGGCCTTAAGGACCGGAGCAAATTTTATGAATATGACCTGTGTCACTTTATTCATTAATAACTTCGGGATGCTTTTACCTATCCGGCTGATTCTGAGACTGTTTTCTCATGACATATTGTACTTCACATTTCTAGTAAATTGGAGTCGATACTTATAACGAATCTTTATGAAAAAACCCAAAATAGCGTGAAAAATTGTGAAAAAATGCATTTTTCCAACTTTAAAACTTTTCTGCTTATACAGAAAATGGTTATGCCACATAAATTATATATTAAATAGCATTAGCAACATGTCTACTTTATGTTGGCGGCATTTATTAAACTATATTTCATTTTTTTTTTGTTTTAGTCAATAGAAAGCGTAAAACATTAGCAGCAAATTTCCAAATTTTCAGTAAAATTTCAAAATCAGATATTTTTAGGGACCTGTTCAGGTTTAGGCCAGGTTCAGACGCTGTAACTGTGCGGCTGTATTTGCGTCTGTAATTGTGCGGCGGTATTTTTGGTGGTTCATGCGAACGCTGGAAAGTATAGGATATACGGCTGCACAGTGCACACTATGTCTGAATCTACGGCCCGATCGTAAACGGACCCTTAAAAAATGAACAAGACCATTGTTTGCGGCTGAATATGCGGCCCCGGATTGACAAGCGGTCCGTACGGAGTACTTCAAAAATAGCCGGCAATGATGCCGAATGCCGATGCCTCTAATAGTTAATATATTAAATTACTAAAACACATTTTCTTTGTAATAAAGACACTTTCGTTGTTCAATAATTTAATTCTAACGAATCCATCATTGTGCAATTAAATATACTGTCAAAAAATAAATATATATATAAATATACATTTATTTATATATATATTTATTTTAACAGTATATTTAATTGCAAAATGATGGAATCGTTTACATTTAATTATTGAACAATGAAAGGGACTTTATTACAAAGAAAATGTGTTTTATTAATTCAATATATTAACCATATATTAACCATGAGAGGCATCGGCATACTGCAAAACCCGCAAACCCCGGTAATAGCGATTCATGTAAACTGTTTCCCTGCTTTCCCAGATGCATCCAGAGGTGTTTGCATCACTTTCTTAAGATTTTATTTGTTATTTTTAGTTGAACCAGATTTCCAAGTAAATGACCGTATGTTTTGAGCCGCATGTCTATTTTTTCCCACGGCCACAGTTTCACCCGCACATTTACAGCCGCATAAAAAATACAGCCGCACAGTTACATCGTGTGAACCTAGCCCCCAAGTGTCTTTGAGGGGACTCTATGTTAGAAAGCCCTACAAAGCACCCCATTTCAGAAACTGAACCCCCCAAACTCTGCAAAAGCACATCCAGAAAGTTTTTTAACCCTTATGGGAGTCACAGAAATAAAAGCTAAGTGTGTAAGAAATTTGAAAATTTTAATTTTCTGTGCAGAGATTTTATTGTAATCCAATATTTTTCATAATTATGAACCTATTACCAGAGAAATGCACCCCAATATTTATTGCCCCGTTTCTGCAGTTTATAGAAATACCCCATATGTGACCCTATTGCGCTATTTCACGCAACCACAAGCCTCAGATATAAAGGAGCGCCTAGTGCATTTCAATGGCTCCGTTGTATTTGGTCATTTCTGACTGTACCACTTCAGGTTGGCAGAGGCTCTGGGGTGCCAAAACCTAAAAAACACCCCTAAAGGGACACCATTTAGAAAACTACACCCCTCAAGGAATGTAACAAGGGGTGCGGTGAGCATCTGGACCCCACAGGTGCTTCACAGATTTTCCGAACAATGTGGCGTGAAAAAAGACAAAAGTATTTTTTACACTAAAACGTTGTTCTAGCCTTCAATTCTTCATTTTCACAAAGGGATAAAAGGAAAAAAAAAAACACAAAACATGTAGTGCAGTTTCTCCCGAGTACGGAAATACCCCACATGTGGACATAAAGTGCCAAGCGGGCGCAGGACGAGCCTTCAAAGGGAAGGAGCGCCAATTGGCTTTTGGAAGCTGGATTTCACTGGAATGGATTTCAAGGGCCATGTCGCATTTACAGAGCCCTCGTGCTGCCAAAACACTTGAAACCCCCCACAAGTGACCCCATTCTGGAAACTACACCCCTCAAGGAATCTAACAAGGGGTGCAGTGAGCATATGGACCCCACTGGTGACGGGCACAAATGTGGAACAATGTGACGTGAAAGTGAAAAACTTCATTTTTTTACTTTCACGGCACAAATGTGCCCATCATCAAGGGGTCGATATCCTCATTGCACCCCTTTTTAGATTCCTTGAGGGGTGCAGTTTCCAGAATGGGGTCACTTGTTTCCACTGTCTTGGCAGCACAAGGGCTCTGTAAATGCGACATGGCATTCATCATCCATTCTAGCCAAATCCAACCTCCAAAATCCAAATGGCGCTCCTTCCCTTTGGAGGCTTGCCCTGCGCCCACATGGCGCTTTATGTCCACATGTGGGGCATTTACGGACTCGGGGGGAATTGCTCTACACCTTTTGTGTTTTTTTTTCTCTTTTAACCCCTTGTGAAAATGATAAATTCAAGGCTAGACCAACATTATAGTGTAAAAAATGTAATATTTCATTTTCACGTCACATTGTTCCACATTTGTGCCCGTCACCAGTGGGGTCCATATGCTCACTACACCCCTTGTTACATTCCTTGAGGGGTGTAGTTTCCATAATGTCACTTGTGGGGGGTTTCAACTGTCTTGGCAACACAGGGGCCTTTTAAATGCAACATGGCCCCTCAAAATCCATTCCATGCACCCTGCACCCGCATGGTGCTTTATGTCCACATGTGGGGTATTTCCATACTCAGGGGAAATTGCTCTACACATTTTATGTTTTTTGTATCTTTTAGCCACTTGTGAAAATGAAAAAATCAAGACAAGATCAATGATTTAGAGTAAAAAAAATTTACAAAATTACACTAAATGTTGGTCTAGCCTTGATTTTTTTCCATTTCCACAAGGGGTTAAAAAAGAAAATAAAAGCAAAACATGTAGGGTAATTTCCCCTGAGTACGAAAATACCCCACATGTGGACATAATGTGCCATATGGGCACAGGGCAAGCCACCAAAGGGACAGAGCGCCATTTAGAGGCTGGAATGGAGGATGGAGGCCATGTCGCAATTACAAAGCTCCTGTGCTGCCAGGACAGTGGAAACCCCCCACAACTGACCCCATTCTGGAAACAAAACCCAAAAGGGATCTAACAAGGGGTGCATCTGGTGACGGACACGTGTAGAACATGTGCCGTGAAAATAAAAAATACCGTTTTTTTCATTTTCACATCCCAAATGTGGCCGTCACCAGGGGGCCATATACCCACTGCTCCCCTTGTTAGATTCCTTATGGGGTGTAGTTTCCAGAATGGGGTCACTTGTAGGGGGTTTCTACTGTCCTGGACGCACAGAGGCTTTGTAATTGCAACATGGCATCCTCTAATGGGAATGGCGGCCATACCTATTTAGCTGGGGAAAAGGGACAATTCTAATTTATTTGGGGGTATTAGGCCAATTATTAGTTTATAAGGTTGAAAATGACAAGAGTCCATCAAATTCAACCTGTGTTGATCCAGAGGAAGGCAAAAAAAAACCCTTGTAAGGCATACGACAGTAGCCTCATCACTGGGAAAAAATTCCTTCCCGACTCCATAATGGCAATCAGAATAATCCCGGATCAACGTGACCCCTGAAATAGGAGTAAGGGACAGAATTTAGAAAATGTAGAACCCCAATGACCTGTGGCCTTGAAGCGATACAGTATGCAGAGGCCGGGGTGATCAGGACAGGTGTCATACTGGTAAATGGTGATCCTGATCCCCCTGTTACGCCACACTCTGCACTTCTTCTGGGGTCTCCCTTTCTCCAGTGTGGGGGACATCACCTGGAAAATGTTGCCCTGGTGTGATACAGGGTCCTTCATATCCAGAAGCGCTGGGTCGCCATTCCGCAGTGTGCACGTACCCTAAATCTGTAAGTGTACCCTGAGGTACTCTCACAGAGTTTGTAGAATTTCACGCCATACCGTCATCTCTTATTGGGACGGTACTGGCGGAAAAGACGTGTCTGGGAGGCAGCGTATGCTACGCTACCCCCAGATACGTCATTGGAGGATGAGGATGATGAGGATGAATGGAGGAAAGAAGGATCCCCCCATTCATCCTCACTGGCTGTTTCGGTGTCGGAGGCAATAATAACGTATGTGTCCGATACCGAAAACACGCCGGGGGCCACTTTTATATAGGGATTGGTATATGGGGTATGTAGTGGTGTAGTGTCAAACTTTATTCAATGTAGTGTAGTGTGGTGTAATGTAGTGTTTTTTACGCGTTTTTTTTACAGTAAGTATAAAAAAAAAAAACCTACGCCAAAAATGGTGTTGCTGATAAATGCCGCCCTTATGTGCGGCACTTATCAGGAGACCGTGGCAGTAGGATATAGAAAAAAAACACCCTACGCCAAAAAGGAGGAGTTGCTGATTAGCAGCGCACTTTTGTGCGATGCTGATCAACACTCAGCAGCGATAGGGTGCGGAAAATAGAAAAAAAGAAATTTGGAAAAAAAAACCTTTATTACATACTGAACATCCCTATAGCTGCTGATAAGTGTATTACACTTATCAGCCGCTAGAGGGCAGCAGAGCGCAAAATCTGAAAAAAGACGACGCTGGAGCCGAAAAAAGCCAAAAAAAAGCCGAAGGGGACCGCACGGAAGAAGCCGAAGACCCGACGAGAAGACGAGGACGCCGCAAACCCGGAAGACGCCGATCAGGACCCCGGGACAGGTGAGTAATGTACAAATACCTGCCAGAGCAGGTATTTATAACTTTTGGGGACTTTGATCGCAGTGAACAGCCGGCCGGTACCCGCCGGCCGGTACCGGCCAGCCGTTCACGGCGTTCGGGCCGGTGGCACCGTGACCACCATTACTTTTTACAACCCCCCATGCCGATAGGGAGAGATGGCCTGCAGTGTATTTCTGCAGGCCATCTCTCCCGATCGCATGCGGCCGGTCCGCGGCGCACTCTTGAAAGAACCCGCGTACTGGCACGTCATGGGTCCTTAAGAGGTCACACTTAACAACTACTGGACAGTAATTGGCCAAAAAGAAGTAATATCTTTTTCAATCAAAACGCCAAGACGCACATAGGAATCAATACCATCACTGACAACATGAGGTGAAGAGCTGCTGAGGGATAGCAGCAGCTTAGTTTACAAAAATCTGCTTCTAGTTCCCCTTTGAAGAAAATAAATAAATAAATATGGTCCCACATAATATCCTACTAGTCTTTGTACGGAGCGCCTATGCACACCAAGTGTCAGAACCTGTCCGCAGCTAGTGTGCAGTATTGCAGCTCGGCCCCCATTCACTTCAAGTATAATCCTATTTTGGAGCTGACATGTTTGTCTAATAACGCTATTTGAGGACTGGAGTGTAAATTTGGAATATTAATATTGCAGAATGAGACTGGTCCATAAACTTAATATTCTTATACTCTGCCTTCCAGGGGCTCTGCACAAAAATAGCCATGGGCCTTAATAGAAATTTCATAATACACTAAGATTTTTCTAGTTAAAGGGGATCTGTCATGTCCATATCAGGTCCACAGCTGCAGACACACGGGATAAAACAATGCTTTACCTTTGCCAGGGGCGTAGCTAGGGGTTCAGCCTAGGGGGGGCGAGTGAGTCTGAGTGGGCCTCCAACCAACCTTACCCTTACCCATAGGGAACCTCAGCAGGTGACAAGGCTTTCTGAATAATAAAGGGAATATTCTTCTACATTACTCATAGTGGATAAGGATAAAGAGCAGTGTAAGAGGCTTCTGTACATTTCACATAAAGAACCACAAAAAAATCTAAAGTGCTTAAGATTAGAAAAATATAGCTGCCTTCTTCCACAGACAGCACCACTCTTGTCCTCAGTTTGTGTGTGGTATTCGACTGAAGTGAATAGAGCCCAGTTGTAATACCACACACAACCTAAGAGCAGGGGTGGCGCTGTTTTGGAAGAAAGCAACTGTTTTTTTTCTTAATTCTGGAGAACCCTTTTAACCAGATGAACTTTGCCTAAAAATAATAGTGGTATAGGTAATACGTTTTTAGACATTAAGGCTATGTTCACACTGCGTATGAGTCCAGCCGCATTTCGTACACCGGCGTACATGTGCGGTTGAAACTACGGGCGTGGGAAAAATCGACATGCCGCCGGATGCGTACGAACCGCGAACATACGCCCGCAGTACAGTTATGCTTCCCTAGCTTGTTTCGAAGCGATCTGAGGCAGGTCATTTACTTGGAAATCTTCGCCCAGCCCCGTAAACCACACAGAACCTTTTGGATCGAAAAATCAAGTTCAATTTGGCTGAAATAAGTACTTCGTACGGGACCGCATGGAAATCCACGGCCGTGAGTTGGAACATTTCCGTCCTCAAACAATGGTCTTGTTCATTTTTCACAGCACGGCATACGATCTGGCCGTAAGCTCATACGTAGTGTGCACTGTGCGGGCGTATATGGTATACTTCCCAGCGAACGCATCAACCTCAAAAAAAGGGGTCCGTGGAGCCTCAGTTACGAGTCTCAAAACACGCGAATAGCCAGATATCCCTCTCTCCAGAGAAGGAAGCCCATTGCCAAGGGGTGCCTCCTAGTGGGGAGAGCACCAAACCACCCGGATACATAGTCCCTCAGGTCCTCACTCTGTTGCGAGCTTTAGGACCTAAATAGGGAAACACCAGGGTGGCCCCTGTGAGTCAAAGTCTAACTCTGTGGCGAGTATAACGACATAAGACAAGGGTTACCAAGGCTAGGCTTCCATCCACAGACTGCAGTTTCGGGGTATTTGCCCCTCGTCAGTGTGGATCAGGATTCTGACTACTGGGGCAATGATAAATAGACCAACAAAACACAACAATCACTGAACTCAGGGAGAACAGTGAAAAATTCCAATGGAGTACTCATTTACGAGTCTCCATTGATTGTCCCATATCTATCTATCTATCTATCTATTTATCTATCTATCTATCTATCTCCTATCTATCATCTATCTATCTATCTATCTCCTATCTATCATCTATCTATCTCCTCTCTCTCTCTCTATCTATCACATTACAGGAGGAGATATAAGAGGACAATGATAATGATCACATGTCCTTCATGCACCAGCATCTTCTCCCGTTCTCAGCCCCGCCCCCTCATGACAATGTTTTGCTTGCGATCACAAGAGGCAGGCTGGGACGGGCCCCTGACTGACTTGCGGGGCTGGGAGCATCAGGTAGGCAGAAAAAACGAGGTCCCGCGAAGCTCTGCCCCTTCAGCGGGAAGCCCCGCCCCCCGCCGCGGGAAGCCCGCCAGCGTGCCTGACTAGAAGACTAGAGAAACCATTCAGGTGAGTATAGATTTTTTTGTTTTAAAGGGCATGATGGGGGGTGTAGTGGTATGATGATGGAACAAGAGGATGATGAGGGGTGTAGTGGTATAATGATGGAACAAGAGGATGATGGGGGGTGTAGTGGTATGATGATGGAACAAGAGGATGATGGGGGTGTAGTGGTATGATGATGAAACAAGAGGATGATGGGGTGTAGTGGTATGATGATGATGGAACAAGAGGATGATGAGGGGTGTAGTGGTATGATGATGATGATGGAACAAGAGGATGATGAGGGGTGTAGTGATATGATGATGATGGAACAAGAGGATGATGAGGGGTGGTGTAGTGGTATGATGATGATGGAAAAAGAGGATGATGAGAGTGTAGTGGTATGATGATGATGATGATGATGATGATGATGGAACAAGAGGAGGATGAGGGTGTAGTGGTATGATGATGAAGGAAAAGGAGGATGATGAGGGGTGTAGTGGTATGATGATGAAGGAACAAGAGGATGATGAGGGGTGTAGTGGTATGATGATGAAGGAACAAGGCTCAGCACTCACTGTGTGTGCTTGCTCACTGTGCTTGCTGACAAGTGGTTGGAAATAAGTGGAGTTTAAAAAAGGAGTTGTTGGTGATTCAGTGGGTTTGGAGTGACTGATATATTGTTGTTTTTGTGCAATTGTGTGGTGTGCATTGCTGCAGTGCATAGATAGCTAGTGCCATAGTTGCTTAGTTAAACAGGTCCAAACAGTTTTTTTTCTCTGGTCTGCTCTGCACCTGGGGGTGGGGTTAATTGATCTCAGGTGCTTAAATCAAGGCTCAGCACTCACTGTGTGTGCTTGCTCACTGTGCTTGCTGACAAGTGGTTGGAAATAAGTGGAGTTTAAAAAAGGAGTTGTTGGTGATTCAGTGGGTTTGGAGTGACTGATATATTGTTGTTTTTGTGCAATTGTGTGGTGTGCATTGCTGCAGTGCATAGATAGCTAGTGCCATAGTTGCTTAGTTAAACAGGTCCAAACAGTTTTTTTTCTCTGGTCTGCTCTGCACCTGGGGGTGGGGTTAATTGATCTCAGGTGCTTAAATCAAGGCTCAGCACTCACTGTGTGTGCTTGCTGACAAGTGGTTGGAAATAAGTGGAGTTTAAAAAAGGAGTTGTTGGTGATTCAGTGGGTTTGGAGTGACTGATATATTGTTGTTTTTGTGCAATTGTGTGGTGTGCATTGCTGCAGTGCATAGATAGCTAGTGCCATAGTTGCTTAGTTAAACAGGTCCAAACAGTTTTTTTTCTCTGGTCTGCTCTGCACCTGGGGGTGGGGTTAATTGATCTCAGGTGCTTAAATCAAGGCTCAGCACTCACTGTGTGTGCTTGCTCACTGTGCTTGCTGACAAGTGGTTGGAAATAAGTGGAGTTTAAAAAAGGAGTTGTTGGTGATTCAGTGGGTTTGGAGTGACTGATATATTGTTGTTTTTGTGCAATTGTGTGGTGTGCATTGCTGCAGTGCATAGATAGCTAGTGCCATAGTTGCTTAGTTAAACAGGTCCAAACAGTTTTTTTTCTCTGGTCTGCTCTGCACCTGGGGGTGGGGTTAATTGATCTCAGGTGCTTAAATCAAGGCTCAGCACTCACTGTGTGTGCTTGCTGACAAGTGGTTGGAAATAAGTGGAGTTTAAAAAAGGAGTTGTTGGTGATTCAGTGGGTTTGGAGTGACTGATATATTGTTGTTTTTGTGCAATTGTGTGGTGTGCATTGCTGCAGTGCATAGATAGCTAGTGCCATAGTTGCTTAGTTAAACAGGTCCAAACAGTTTTTTTTCTCTGGTCTGCTCTGCACCTGGGGGTGGGGTTAATTGATCTCAGGTGCTTAAATCAAGGCTCAGCACTCACTGTGTGTGCTTGCTCACTGTGCTTGCTGACAAGTGGTTGGAAATAAGTGGAGTTTAAAAAAGGAGTTGAAAGAAGGAGTTTCAAGTTCTGGTAAGTGCTAAATCTCTTTCTTTTTCACTGTTTTTGTTGCACTGAGGATGATGGCTAGCAGGATGGAAGGATTCATTCAGTGCGCAGTCTGCCGCATGTACGCACAACTGGAGCAGGTGTTCCAGGGTGAGTACCGCTGTGACAGATGTGAGCATGTTGCCCATCTAGAAGCTCGAGTTAGAGATCTGGAGAAGCATATTGCAACACTGAGGGAACTTGGCCACCTTGAGAGGGAACTTCGGCTCACTGAGCAGGAAGTTAGTGGGTTAGAGATGGAGGGTGGTGATGTAGATCAGGAGGCCCAAGTAAGTAGCTGGGTTAATGTAGTTAGAGGGACCAGTAAGGGATCCAAGAAAAGGAAGGCCACTTCTCCTACTATATGCCCAAGCAAAATTGCCAAGTTAGGTGATGATGCAAGGGCATCTGTGTCAGAAATGGCAGCTCTAGTGGAACCTGTTCTCCCTAACAGCCGGGGGAACAGTCCAACTAGTAGTGGGCGGGATGGTATTGTAGGTAGGCCTAGACAGCTAGTGGTTGTAGGGGATTCTATAATCAGGAAGACGGATAGAATAATTTGTCGCCAAGACCGCCTCAACCGAATGGTTTGCTGTCTCCCTGGTGCCAGGGTTCGGCATGTGGTGGAAAGGGTGGATAAATTACTTGGGGGGGCTGGGGATGACCCAGCCGTCGTGGTCCATGTGGGAACCAATGACAGGATACAAGGTAGGTGGAGGTCTATTAAAAATAATTTTAGAGAACTAGGTGCTAAGTTGAAGGGAAGGACCTCCAAGGTGGTATTGGAATACTGCCTGTGCCATGCGCATCGCAGGAAAGACAGCGGGAGCTTAGGGAGTTAAATGCATGGCTCAAGTCATGGTGTAGAGGAGAAGGGTTTGGGTTTTTAGAGCACTGGGCTGACTTTTCATTGGGGTACAATCTGTTTTCCGCAGATAATTTGCACCTTAATGGAAGGGGGTCCGCTGTGCTCGGGGAGAGAATCCTAGAAGGGGTGGAGGGGTTTTTAAACTAGGGATGTGGAGGGAGGACAATGAAGTATGTAATGTAGAGGCAGATAGGTTAGAGAGGGGACAGAACATTAAGGAGGGAGGAGAAGGGTCCTGTGGGGGGAGAATAAGAGCAGTGGATAGGGAGATCCATATGTTGCGGATGAACAGTGAGGATGATTGTAGCCACAGCACAGTAATAAATCCCATTTCTTATAATGAAGCGGTTAAACTCGATGGTAATATAAAGTGTATGGTTACTAATGCCAGAAGTCTAGCCAGCAAGATGGGGGAGCTGGAGGCCTTGGTTCTGGAGGAGTCCATTGATGTGGTTGGTGTGACTGAGACATGGCTGGACTCCTCACATGACTGGGCTGTCAATATTCAGGGATTTACGTTGCTCAGAAGGGACCGGGTGGGCAGAAGGGGAGGAGGAGTATGTCTGTATGTCAGAAATGATATTAAAGTGAGTGTAAAAGATGCAATAGTGGGAGATGACTGTGATATGGGTAGAACTACAGAAGGAGGAAAAGAGGGAAAAAATTATTCTTGGTGTAATCTACAGACCCCCCAACATTACTGAGGAGGTAGATGGCCAGTTGAATAGACAAATAGAGCGGGCTGCCCGGGAGGGAACAGTAGTGGTAATGGGGGACCTCAACTACCCAGATATAGATTGGGGTCACGGTTCAGCTAAATCCACAAAAGGGAGGGAATTTCTTAACCTCCTGCAGGATAATTTTCTGGGCCAGTTTGTGGAGGAGCCAACTAGAAGTGATGCCTTGTTGGATCTGGTTATTTCTAACAACGCTGAGCTGGTTGGGGATGTCACTGTCCATGAACACCTGGGGAATAGTGACCACAATATAGTGACTTTTAGCTTAAAGTGTAGAAAAGAAAAACATGTTGGGAGGGCAAAAACTCTTAATTTTAAAAGGGCCAATTTTCCTGGGTTAAGGGCAGAACTTCAGGGCATAGACTGGGAGCGGCTGCTGTCACATACCGATACAGCTAATAAATGGGAAATCTTCAAATCCACATTAAATAACTGTACTGCCAAATATATTCCTATGGGTAACAAATATAAACGGTTAAAATCCAATCCCACATGGCTTACAACCGAGGTTAGAAGGGCTATAAATGAGAAAAAAGGGGCATTCAAAAAATATAAATCAGAGGGGTCAGCTGTAGCATTTAAACATTACAAAGAAGTCAACAAAACCTGTAAAAATGTAATAAAAGCAGCAAAAATTCACAATGAAAGGCAGGTAGCTATAGAAAGCAAAAGAAACCCCAAAAAATTCTTCAAATATATTAATGCAAAAAAACCAAGGTCAGAGCATGTAGGACCCCTAAATAATGGCGACGGGGAGTTAATAACTGGGGATCAGGAGAAAGCTGAGTTACTTAATGGGTTCTTCAGTTCTGTATATACAAAAGAGGATGGAGCTGTGGTGGGTGGGGCCAGTACTGAGGTGGGTGGGGCCAGTGCTGCTAACACATGTAATGTACTGAACTGGTTTACTATAGATATGGTCCAAGATAAATTAAATAAACTCAATGTAACCAAAGCTCCAGGGCCTGATGGATTGCACCCCAGAGTTCTTAGGGAACTCAGTTCTGTAATTTCTCTACCCTTGTATGAAATATTCCGTGATTCTTTGCTTACTGGTATTGTGCCGAGGGACTGGCGTAAGGCAAATGTAATGCCGATCTTCAAAAAGGGCTCTCGAACTTCCCCAGGTAACTATAGACCCGTAAGCTTAACGTCCATTGTGGGGAAACTATTTGAGGGGCTTATAAGGGACTACATCCAGGAATATGTAGTGGCTAATAGTATTATAAGTGATAACCAGCATGGTTTTACTAAGGACAGAAGCTGTCAAACCAACTAATATGTTTCTATGAAGAGGTAAGTAGAAGCCTGGATGGCGGCGTGGCTGTGGATATAGTGTACCTGGATTTTGCAAAAGCGTTTGACACAGTTCCTCATGGACGTCTGATGGGTAAGTTAGTCTATCGGTTTGGAAAATTTAATGTGTAACTGGATTGAAAACTGGCTTAATAATCGTACCCAGAGAGTGGTGGTCAATGATTCCTACTCCGAATGGTCCCCGGTAATAAGTGGTGTACCCCAAGGGTCAGTACTGGGCCCTCTTCTGTTTAACTTGTTTATTAATGATATTGAGAATGGAATTAACAGCAATGTTTCTATCTTTGCAGATGACACCAAGCTTTGTAGTACAGTACAGTCTATGGAGGATGTGCAGATATTACAGGATGACTTAGATACACTGAGTGTTTGGGCGTCCACTTGGCAAATGAGGTTCAATGTGGATAAATGTAAAGTTATGCACCTGGGTACTAATAACCCACATGCATCATATGTCCTGGGGGGAGTTATTCTGGGAGAGTCGCTGATGGAGAAGGATCTGGGTGTACTTGTAGATAATAGACTACAGAACAGTACACAATGTCAGTCAGCTGCTTCTAAGGCCAGTAGGATATTGTCATGCATTAAAACAGGCATGGACTCTCAGGACAGGGATATAATATTACCGCTTTATAAAGCTTTGGTGCGGCCTCATCTGGAGTATGCCGTCCAGTTTTGGAACCCGATTCATAAAAAGGATGTTCTAGAGCTGGAGAGGGTACAAAGAAGGGCAACTAAACTAATAAGGGGAATGGAGCATCTTAGTTATGAGGAGAGATTAAAAGAATTACATTTGTTTAGTCTGGAGAAGAGACGTTTAAGGGGAGATATGATTAACTTATTTAAATATATAAATGGCCCCTACAAGAGATATGGGGAAAAGATGTTCCAGGTAAAACCCCCTGAAAGGACAAGAGGGCACTGCCTCCGCCTGGAGAAAAAAAGGTTCAATCTCCGGAGGCGACAAGCCTTCTTTACCATGAGACCTGTGAATCTGTGGAACAGTCTACCACAGGATCTGGTCACAGCAAAAACAGTAGAGGGCTTCAAAACAGGGCTAGACAGGATCTTAGAGCAAAATAATATAAATGCATATGTATAGAACCTATCACCCCTCCCCCTTCCCTGTATCCATCCCCTCCTTGGTTGAACTTGATGGACATGTGTCTTTTTTCAACCGTATTAACTATGTAACTATGTAACAAGAGGATGATGGGGAGTGTAGTGGTATGATAATGGAACAAGAGGATGATGAGGGGAGTGTAGTGGTATGATGATGATGGAACAAGAGGATGATGAGGGTGTAGTGGTATGATGATGGAACAAGAGGATGATGAGGGTGTAGTGGTATGATGATGAAGGAACAAGAGGATGATGGGGGGTGTAGTGGTTTGATGATGATGGAACAAGAGGATGATGGGGGGTGTAGTGGTATGATGATGATGGAACAAGAGGATGATGGGGGGTGTAGTGGTATGATGCTGAAGGAACAAGAGGATGATGAGGGGTGTAGTGGTATGATGATGGAACAAGAGGATGATGAGGGTGTAGTGGTATGATGATGAAAGGGCAAGGGGATGAAGGGGCTGTAGTGGTATGATGATGAAGGAACAAGAGGATGATGGGGGGTGTAGTGGTATGATAATGGAACAAGAGGATGATGAGGGGGGGTGTAGTGGTATGATGATGATGGAACAAGAGGATGATGAGGGTGTAGTGGTATGATGATGGAACAAGAGGATGATGAGGGTGTAGTGGTATGATGATGAAGGAACAAGAGGATGATGGGGTGTGTAGTGGTTTAATGATGATGGAACAAGAGGATGATGGGGGGTGTAGTGGTATGATGATGAAGGAACAAGAGGATGATGGGGGGTGTAGTGGTATGATAATGGAACAAGAGGATGATGAGGGGGGATGTAGTGGTATGATGATGATGGAACAAGAGGATGATGAGGGTGTAGTGGTATGATGATGGAACAAGAGGATGATGTGGGTGTAGTGGTATGATGATGAAGGAACAAGAGGATGATGGGGGTGTAGTGGTTTGATGATGATGATGGAACAAGAGGATGATGGGGGGTGTAGTGGTATGATGATGATGGAACAAGAGGATGATGGGGGGTGTAGTGGTATGATGCTGAAGGAACAAGAGGATGATGAGGGGTGTAGTGGTATGATGATGGAACAAGAGGATGATGAGGGTGTAGTGGTATGATGATCGAACAAGAGGATGATGAGGGGTGTAGTGGTATGATGATGAAAGGGCAAGGGGATGAAGGGGGTGTAGTGGTATGATGATGAAGAAACAAGAGGATGATGGGGGGTGTAGTGGTATGATAATGGAACAAGAGGATGATGAGGGGGGGTGTAGTGGTATGATGATGATGGAACAAGAGGATGATGAGGGTGTAGTGGTATGATGATGGAACAAGAGGATGATGAGGGTGTAGTGGTATGATGATGAAGGAACAAGAGGATGATGGGGGGTGTAGTGGTTTGATGATGATGGAACAAGAGGATGATGGGGGGTGTAGTGGTATGATGATGATGGAACAAGAGGATGATGGGGGGTGTAGTGGTATGATGCTGAAGGAACAAGAGGATGATGAGGGGTGTAGTGGTATGATGATGGAACAAGAGGATGATGAGGATGTAGTGGTATGATGATCGAACAAGAGGATGATGAGGGGTGTAGTGGTATGATGATGAAAGGGCAGGAGGATGAAGGGGGTGGTAGTATTATGATGGAGGTGTTTGTAGTATGATTATGAAAGGGCAGGAGGATGAAGGGGTAGTAGTATGATGATGGAGGGCAGGAGGATGAAAGGGGTAGTAGTATGGTGATGAAGGGGCAGGAGGAGGGGACAACATGGGGGGCATCTGTAAGGGGGATAAAATGGGGGGCCATCTATATGGGGATAACATAGGGGGGAATCTATAAGAAGGACAACACAGGGGGGCATCTATAAGGGGGAAACATTGGGGGGGCTATCTATAAGGTGAACTACATGGGGGGTGTATACAATAGGGCATGCACAGAGGGGGGCATGTACTGTAAGGGGGGTCACATAGTGTCAGGGCTACCTACTAAATGAGGGTGTAAAGGGGACAGTACAGATGTGCAGTGTGTAGAGAGATGAGGATGGTGTCAGTGTGAGGAGCCTAATATGTCTGTCTGGCAGATTCTGTGGATTCGTGGCTCAGAGAAGTTCTCATAATGGCCCAGGGCAGATGGAGAAGATGAAAAGGGAAGAACTCTGATCAGAGAAGACGTCAACTGTGAGTCACTTGATATAACTGCACTGTAATGTATATGGTGTACAGAGCCTGTGTACAGTGCTTTCACCTCTATATGACTGGATGAAGTGATATTGGTCTATGTACAGAGGATTATTTTCAGTAGCAGCGGTGGTGTTAGTCAGTATGTGGTGGTGTTAGTCAGTATGTGGTGGTATTAGTCAGTAGCAGCGGGGTGTTAGTATGTGGTGGTATTATTTGTTACTTGTAATCTGGTACTGTGTTTTATTGGATTTAGTATACTAGATTTGGTCAGTAACAATATGGTGGTGATGGTTGTGGTGTGGCGGTAATATTTCCCCTTGTGTACTGGTAATATTGGCAATATTGGTTTCAGTAAACAGGATTTCTTTAGTAACAGTATGGCGGTAATATGTATGGTGATAATATTTCCTGTATACTGGTATTATTGGTAATATCAGTCTTGATATATATATATATATACCAATAGCATCGAGAAGGGGGGGGCCCAAGTTGACCTCTTGCACCAGGGCCCAAGAGACATTAGCTACGCCCCTGCTGGGCGGTGATTACTACTATGATTTCAGGGAAGTGTATTTTGCGTTTTCTGCTTCGTGTATTACTACACAATACTACAGAAGGGATATTATGTGTTTTGCTGTAGCATTTACTTACGTTAGACTATAACCTGTAATATGGAGCTTCAGTTACTCTGTGTGTCATTGTATGCCTTGAAATATATTGTGGAGGTAATCGCCTCTACTGTACTTATATTTCTATACTAAGATATTGGATTTAGTACGAGTTGTGTTCCCTTAAATTTATCCAAAATGCAACAGAAAAAAAAGAAGATATAGTTAGGTACATTATGACCATATGGGTGCTCTTTAATGGCTTCATAGAGGTTGTATGAAGTGTTATAGACCTGTGTGCGTAAGCCCCAAGTTATCCTTCATTATATTACCTGGTCTCCTCATAGGCTTAGGCTGAGTTCACACAATGTAAATTTTTTATTAATCATGGCCATTGTTGCCAACTTGCAACAACGGTCGTGATTATTAGAAAATTTATGTTGCACTGCAGTCAATGGAATCCCGGCTGGAGTGTATACACATAGGGGGAGATTTATCAAACATGGTGTAAAGTGAAACTGTCTCAGTTGCCCCTAGCAACCAATCAGATTCCACCTTTCATTTTCCAAAGAGTCTGTGAGGAATGAAAGATGGAATCTGATTGGTTGCTAGGGGCTCTGTCCGGGAATCCTAGAAGCCACGGGAAAAACTGACATGTCAGTTTTCTGTGGCCACTATTTATTGAACACTGACAGCTCACACAATGGAAAGTGCGGCTCCGGCCATACTTTCCATTGTGTGCTATGGTGAATTGGCATGTGGGAGCTCATGGATGCGCCCGCATCCCAATTCAGCACAAATGAAGTACAGTACTGGCCGGGATGATCTTCACTGACACCGGACGTTCTATGACACGGACGGGTCACAGAACAGCTGGTGTCATACAGAGTGTGAACCTGGCCTTAACAGGTAAATAAAATATATGATGAATCAGGTATCCAGTATTTAAGCAATGAAGAAAGTTTAATATCATAAACTGAATAGAGATGTTACACTAAAGATTTTATGAAGTCATAGAATGAAATGTTAGATTTACAGAAAAACGTATATGTTTCTAAGTGGTAAATCACAATCACATTTCTTCATTGCTTTTCTCTTGAGCCGCCTTCATTACAGCTTTTCCAGAGCTTCTTTCAATTCCTTAAGGAAATTATCAATCTTTTCTTTAACATCCTTTCCATCAGGGAATTTACTTTTGATGTTTTCAAGGTGAGGCTGAGCCTGTTCCTTTATCTTCTCCATATTCTGCTCTACATCTTGTTTGAAGTCATGATAATCCTTCTGTAATTCACCTTGGAAATCTTTGCGGTATCTCTCATATTCTGCATGGACGTCATCTACGTAGGGTTGCAGTTTGACACGCAGGCTGTCGATCTCAGCGCGCAGTGCATCCCGACGCTTTTCAGCAACGGTTTCCAGATTTTCGAAGAAATCTATTACTTGCTTACTTATTCCAGATATAAAATCAGATCCAACCGGCACTACTTCTTTTACAACTTTCTTAATATGATCTTCCATAGCATCATCAAAACCCTTCAAAATAGGGACTACTTGTTTTCTGAAGACAGGGAACTTCTCGTGCAGCTGTTCATCGAATTTCTTAGCAACTGCGTCATAGTAACTTTCAACAGCTTTCTCTAGTTTTTCGGCATGTTTCTTTGCAGCCTCCATCCTCTCTTTCAAATGGTATCTGGGAATAAAGAATAAGCAAATAAATATATCGCATTAACTTATATAACAGAGGACCCATTGGGGTACAACTACAGAACAACCTATCTTTAAGTACCAAGACCCTATGCAACTTGCAAATGATCTTCAATAATTTATGTGCTAGAAGTTCTACACCTATAACTGAACAGCTTTTGGATAAAATTATAATAGACCCCCTTTTTTTTGCTGTCATCTGACTTTATACAGTTACTTTTAATTTTAAGACCCCTGGGCTTCTAAGTGGGTAGTTATTAGGCATCCTGGCCTGGTTCTCTCGGATAATATCCTGCAATCATTATTACACAATGTCAGTTTTCTACGCAAATCTACTATTAAAAAAATCAAAAAAACGGTCATCTAGACTTTACTGTACACAAACTGAAAAATTGCCAAAAAAATCTTACTGCTTTTCAATTTCAGGTAAATCCAGGTTTTTCCAAAGCTCTGATACTATTCCAATAGCATCATGTACAATCTTCTGTATTATTTTGTCGGATTCTTTTTCTTGGCTAGGTTCATCTTGTTGCAAAAAGTAGCGCCCCTGTGCCCCTGCAAGACAAAGAGAATGTCATAGGAAATCCTGCTGGCATACTGTAAGTTGGATCTGAGTGTCCGATTCTTGGTGTGTATGTCACCTTGTATAAATGTGCCGATAGATAGACATCACCCATGATTTTTCCAGAAACGCACATATGGACGCCCAATGGATCTTAATCATCGAGATAGTCCCTGATGATTCAGATTCACAATCTTGGCAAGTTTTATTTCTAGGATTCCTTTCCACCTTCCTAATGCAGCTGGGGTTAAGTGTCCAAAACCGCTTGTATAATGCCTGCCAAGTCCATCGATGTAGTGCCTGCATTAGCAACCAGGGATGCAAGTGTGGGACACCGCTCCCAGAGAGTAAAATGCCAAATCATATTACACTGCTGGACCAGGCAGGCATCATATAAGCAGTTTTGGGGCACATACCCCCAGAAACATAAAGACATACTGGTAATTTGATGTTTCAAAAACAGGGGACAGGTTTTCTTTAACCCCTAAGGACACATCCTACTTTGAAGTGTTGAACCTGATTGGTCAGTGACAGATGCCGTTTCTGTCACTGAAACTCTTAAATGCTGCAAAATTTGAGGGGTTTATGGACGACATCAGCGTGATCACTGATGTCAGACGCTGATCTATGATGCAAGCTCAGCCAGTATGGTATACATGTATGACATTGTGCACATAGGCCCAGGCGTCCATGATGCACATCTGTTATCACAAGTACATGTAGTATTACATGACTTTTATTCAGAATGTTGTACAGGGCTTATAGACAGGGTTCATCTAGTTGGTAAAATCTTTAGCACAAAGACAAAGTAGCTCTATGATTAGGACACTATTTAACAGTTACAAAAAGGATTGGTGTACATAAGTAGATACAAGGCTGGAGATGAGAAGAGGGCTTCAAAACCGGCCTAGACAAGTTCTTAGACCAAAATAATATAAATGCATATGTATAGAACCTATCACCCCTCCCCCTTCCCTGTATCCATCCCTTCCTTGGTTGAACTAGATGGACATGTGTCTTTTTTTCAACCATATTAACTATGTAACTATGTATGTAACTATGAGTGTAACCCATTATTACTAATCACACTAATGTCCCAAGAGTCATCATACCTGTAAAGAACAGCAGGGCTACCGATAGTAGCAACACTTTCATGCTTAAGCAGGCCCTTCAATACTGCACTTATGCAACCTGTAGAAGACAAAGATAATGATACTTAATTTCCAACTGCCCATTCACCATGTTACGGACGTTGAGTTCCAGATCGAATTCAGGTTGGTATGTTGGTGAATTATTGACATGTCAGGAAAGTGGCACTCTCGTGATGTTGTCTGACTAGACACCCTCCCACATGATAGGATCAGTGCATATTCACGACAGATTGTTTGTTACCAATGGCTACTAGTAAACAAAGCATCAACACAGCAAGGAGTAATAGCTCAAAGACTTTGCAACTAAATAAGGCCAATTGAATATACACCTATTATCACCAGGACCTCCAAAGTACAGATGAGTTGATTGTGTGCAACTGGCCTAATACAACACTACAGCCCCTGCACCCCAAGGCTTGTCAGGGGTCCCAGAGGTCAACCTCCCACCAAATATAAAAGGTTGTCATATCCGATTAGATGAGAAAACTACTTCTGTTAATCAATTTAATATTATCTGTAAACAGTTTAACTATCTAACCTATCTAAGCTATGAGCACATATACAACTTATTATATGCAATATTGTTGTAGTGTCAATAAGTTTGCTGGTAGATTATCCTATAGGTTGGATCCATTAATATACTAAGATAGTTCCTATTTACTTTAAATAATTCAGGTTTTTATCAACACAAATCTTTACACTAATACACAAATAAATTGCTAAAAGAACTACAAGAATAAATAGATGACATCAGCATGCCCCTATAGAATCCCTTATGGGGACCATCACATAACATATACAGACAACTTACAATTCTGGGAAAACTCAGGCTGTTGTGTGAATGTGGTTGCTCAATGACTGGCATATATAGTGATTCTACCACCCACTATTGGGCACCTTCCCAATCAGATTATAAAGACACGTTTAATACAAAGTCCAAGACTACCAATAATCCAGTACATGAATACGGAAGATTAAAGCAGGACACGGACACAAATGGGGGATGGACAGGTACCTCTGCAGCTTGCCTCAGGAGACAAACTAGGGGGCAGCATTTTAACACATATAAAAATCGTCATTGCACTTTTTCCATGTTCGAACTTGAAAGTAAAAACTTGAAGTGAAAAAAAAGTGTGTGGAGGTTTTAAGCTGGAATTACATATTCTATTTTATGTCATTTTTAGCCAAAAAAAATTAGATATAAGAGAGAAGAATTAGTCTTTCTTTTATTCCTCTTAAGAATTGATACCTGTTTTCATCTCCAAAACTGTCAAACAAAGCTGCATGTTTGGTTCCACGGCAAATAGTCATTGTTTTTTTTTTTGCCAAATAAACCGTGTTGATTTCCTCAACAAAAACCATGCAGTGTCAGCATCTAAAACCCTCATAAGACTTCAGTGGGAGCAGGGAGGAGCGGGGAGCAGCAGGAAGCACTGCCCTGACGATCCTAAGCTCATCCAGACTGCCCATTTTAGTCAGCAGTGGTCTGCTCCTTCAGCAACTATTACACGGAGCAACAAGCAGCAAACTATCACTGCCATCATCGGGTCATTTCAACATGTTGAAAGACCACATCAGCCGATATCATGCATGTCGACTGATCATGGTCTTTAAGGCTGGGTTCACACTATGTATATTTCAGTCAGTATTGTAGTCCTCATATTGCAACCAAAACCAGGAGTGGATTAAAAACACAGAAAGGCTCTGTTCACACTATGGTGAAATTGTGTGGATGGCCGCCATATAACAGTAAATAACAGCCATTATTTCAATATAACAGCCGTTGTTTTAAAATAACAGCAAATATTTGCCATTAAATGGCGGACATCCACTCAATTTCAACATTGTATGAACAGAGCCTTTCTGTGTTTTCAATCCACTCCTGGTTTTGGTTGCAATATGAGGACCACAAAACTGACTGAAATATACGTAGTGTGAGCCCAGCCTCACACTTAACAACTACTGGACAGTAATTGGCCAAAAAGAAGTAACACCCCCCCCCCCATATACACTGCACTATGGTGTGGATTATGTTGGTGTGCACACGCCCAAATGTGATACATTTTGGTACAGAAGCTAATCTTCATGGCTATGTGATACTCGGCGTGACAGCTATGTTGTACTTCACTTGAGGTTGTACCTGAGAGATGGTACTGGCATCTACAGCTGTCACTGTAGCGGCTGACTGCCTGGTTTGTGCTTCAGGAACGGCATATGCCATGGTAGTGGCAGCAAGTAGAACTTACTTCTCTTCTTCTGCCGGTAATACTGCTCCCATGTTTCATCCCAGTATGGGAAGCTGTAGGCTTGAATGGCTCCTGGATGTAGTGACGAGGCCTTGTCACTGCAGCAGCCCATCTTTCTCTATCCCTCACATATGGGGTGTACTTGATGATCTCTCTCTCTTTCAGGTTGCGCTTTGTCGCAGTAAGATAAGCTATTTTCACAGCTCTGCGGCTGACTCGGACGTGGTCACCCATTTAAGAGTACTGAATCACTCCAAACCCTCTCTCCTTGTCGAAAGATATCCTCTCAAGAGGGGCTTCACCTGGACCTGGCCTCTTGTACCGCCAGATGAATTCTCGCTCCATCTCAGCTTCTTGCTGGGTAACCGAGTCATCTGTGTCGGGCAGCGCAGGCACCCCCAGACTGGTGTTTGGTTTGTCATCCTCCTCCTCCTCCTCATTCTTAGATTTAAGCTCAGTGGCGTATTCTGCTTCAGACATGGTGAATTCCGAGTACACATCATCTTCATCCTCTGGGCCATCCGGCCTGGGGGGAAGGCTGTGTCGCCGGAGGACAGAGCGCCAGGCTTGTGGTCGCGGGGTCTGGTGCTGCTGCTGCTCTGGAGGAGGTTGCAGCTAACCAGCAGGTGAGGGCTCCAACAATCTCCAAAATCGCTTTTGTAGTAACGTCCAGCATATGCTGCTTGTTGTCTGACATCTTGTCAACATGAGTAGTCTTAACTTCCGGTGTGCGGAAACACTGGGTACAATGAAAGTCTATGGGCGTTGGCCACTTCCAAGATGGCCGCGCCAGTGATGTCAGCGGAAGTGCGCAGCACCTTCAGGGATCCCCCTGGTAACAGTCTCTTGATTCTTGGCTCCACCTGGGGCGGCACTTGTAACTTGGGGGGAATATGCTGATCTTTTCCCACACTTTTGCAATAGAAAAAAACAAAACACAGTTCTTTTTGCAAAAAAAGGATGCTCCTCCACTTTTCGACTCTTGGTTGGGGTGGTAGTTATCTTCAGGGCAATGGTGTTTTAGGTGGTCAGAGAGATACAGTTCTGCTTTTGGCGGGCTTTTCAAGGATCCTAATACTTTTGGTGGGAGATACTTTAGAGAGCAATGTCAGCATTGAGGTTTGTATCCTGTTCATGATGCCACTTCTGTGATACTTGGGCATTTCTGTGATAACTCAGTATTGTGTGTTTTTGTACAGGTAATGTAGGTACCTGCTTTGGCCGGTTTACTGTCCCCAATGGTTGTTAACCTCCTGGAGTGTTGAGGGTCACTTGGGCACTTGTCAGGGTAACCTGGAGTAGTAGCAGACCCACCTGCAGTTGGCACCACCACTCACAGATCTTGACTCAGTAACAGCTGTGGCTAACATTGAGGTGGAACAACTCTCACCAGTTGGTACTTTGTAGAGAGAAGGAGAAGGAGAGGAGTTGCCCGAGGAGCCCTGCTCAATGTAGTATATGTGCTCCGCCAGAACAAGGGTGTAGAAAGAAGAGGTAAGTGATACTCGCACTCACGGATGCCTAGTTGTGGCTCTGAACCACCTATGTCCCCTAGTTGCGAGATACCTGTCCTAGGTGGGTAATACGAGCCCCAGTCGTCAGTTATCTGGGTGTAGCAGGTTGCTTAGACTTTCTAGTCATACATAGACCTTTTCCCTTGTAGCTTTGTCCTACTGGGGTCAGTTCCTCGTATTTCAGGAGACTGCCCTGCACGTTTTAGAAAGGTTCCTGGCGTTGCTAATGGTTATCCTAGTTGGCTTCTCTCCCCTAAGTTATTGCACTTGCTGTAGTTGCTTGCATAGAGAATAAAGTCTTTAGTTACTGTCTATCTCTGTCCCTGTCAGGGGTCCTGGCCAAGGCCAGGCCCTGGCTAAACTTTCGCAGGAACTGGTTTGGGTTTGCTTCCTTTCAAACTGAATACTTGAGTTGAGTGTGTGTAAGAGAGAGGAAAGATAGGGTAGGTTTAGAGGAAAGGGCACCTGTGACTGGTCAGCACACAAACACATGGTACAAAACAGTAAACACTTGACTCGAAAAGACACGAAAACAGTGGTGACACCTAGTGGGGAAAACAACATCTACATCTACATCTTCCACTTGTTAACCTTAAAGAGTGACTTACTCTGGTGCTCTAGACAGCACCCATGGTGGGACACCAAAGCTACATATGCACTTTAAGGCTATGTTCACACTACATATATGTCCGGCCGCATATTTTCGCGGCCAGACATATACGTGTTAAACTCCGGACGGGAATTTACGCAATTTGCGGCCGGCTACGTACGGACCGCGAACTTACGCCCGTAGTCTACTTACACTTTCCGAGCGCCCTACGTAGCGATCTGACAGCGGTCTTTTACTTGGAAATCTTCGCCTAGCCCCGGACGCCCCACAGAACCTTTTGGATCGGCACAAAAAGCTTGCAAAATGAAGAAATCACCACTACGTACGGGACCGCATGTTACGCTACGGGCGTAAGTTACAGCATTTTCGTCCTCAAACGATGGTCTGGTTCATTTTTTACGGCGCCGCGTACGATCCGGGGCGTAAGTTCTTACGTAGTGTGAACGGTGCAGCCGTACATCGTATACTTTCCATTGTACGCAAACTACGTAAGTCTCCGGCCGCTTATTCACGGAACGTGCTACGGCCGGGAACTTACGTAGTGTGAACATAGCCTAATACATTATCAGTATCAGTTGGATATATAACAGTATACCCATGTATACCAACACCAGATCCATTGATTTAAGTCAATGGAATGGAATCTAAATGTAATCAATGTATCTGGAGCAGGTATGTTTGGGCTGATGGTATGGTTTGCTGATAAATATATATATATATAAATATATATATATATATATATATATATATATTTATCACAATTGTACAGCTAGATTCAAATGTGAACCTAACCTTAGACCCTAAGCAATTACTGAATTAATGAAACAGACTGCAGAATGTCAAACACTAGTCAAATATCAAAGTCTAAAAGGTGAGGTTCAAACTCCATGCGTGTTATGTTTGCTTGGCATTGTATACTTCTCTATAAGGAATATTAACTAAAGAAAGGATAAAACAATGTGACCAATTGTTGTTTTCATGACTAGGGGTATGGTTGAGTAGCCTGTCTTACCCCACTTAACACCTTAACCTTCCCCATGAAAACTCCCGCCCCACCGATACCCTGTTAAGACCATAGACACACTATTTAACATTGAAATTAAATGGCCACAACAGTCTATTTATTAAAGTGCTTAAACAGGTTAACAAAATATGAACATGCGTATATACAATAGATGAGCGTTATACAACTCCAATCCTCTAGGACCACCAACAGGTCATGATTTCAGGATATTCTATACAAAGAACAACTAATAACTTATAGTGTATACACAGTGATAGGGAAAGGAAAGTACACACTCTTTGAACAGGCATCCTCTTATGCACAGCCCTCTTATGGTCTCGCCACAACATTTCAATTAGGTTGAGGTCTGGACTTTAACTTTGCCATTGCAACACCTTGATTTCAGTTATTCTATTGACTTGCTGTTGTGCTTGGGATCATTGTCCTGTTCCATGACCCAATTCTGGCCAAGCTTTAGCTAATGGATAGATGGCCTCACATTAACTCTAGAATACATTGGTACACACAGGAGTTCATGGTCGACTGAATGACTGAAAGGTGCCCAGGTCATGAGGCTGCAAAACAAGCCTAAATCATCACCCCTCCACCACCATGCTTGACAGTTGGTATGAGAAGTTTATGCTGATGAGTATGAGCTGTTTTCCAGTAAATATGGCGCTGTGCATTACAGCCAAACATCTCTACTTTGGTCATGTTGGTCCTAAGGACATTGGTCTTGTAATTATATGCAAACTTCAGCCATGCAACCATTTTTTTTTTCAGGAATAGTCTTTCCCCTTCCAAACAAGCTATACTTGTTCAGTCTTCTTCTCATTGTAATGTCATGAACTTCAACAGTTAACATTCTAACTGAGGGATCTAGAGTCTGAGATTAAAGGGGCATTCTCATCTGTCCCTCTGTCGTTCGGCACCATCATGCCCTGCTCTCATTTCCTGGTTCGGCGTGGAGGGTCCGCAGGAGGAACAAGGACGGGATGCAGGGGTTCTGAGCTAAATGAGCTTGGCACTGCTGTGTTCCATCGGACATTACACATTCCCAACCCCCACAAGTACGAGGCAACCACTGTCAACATGACCATGAGAGAAGGGGACCAAACTTTTAAAAAAAGCAGTTTTGCTAATGCAAAAAAGCTTTCTTTTGCATTTCCCATCACCTAACAAAGGGTAAGGTAATGTGAATGCCCCTTTAAAGGGTATCTATCATTTAAACAAACTTCTAACATGTTATAGCAACATGTCAGAGGTTTGTATCGTCAGGGTCCCGGTGGTGAGACCCCCACCAATGTTCAAATAAAGGGGCAAATGGTCCATTAGAATGGAGCGCTATGGAACTTCCTGTAATCACTGTATCGGTGTAACAGGCCAGAGTATAACCCAAGTCCAGACTATACCCGGGGTTAAATTGGCCTAGATTATACCCCGGGTATATTTTGGTCTAGGCTAGTTCATACCCCCTCAGGCCGTACCCCCATGAAATTAGAAGCATTGAGTGATAGACACAAGAACTACTTAATTTTTCAACATTCTATTGGGGATTCAGCTTTGTCTGGTAAGTTAAGTGAGAATCTGAATGACGTGAATCTTAAAAGTAATTCATGGGGCATTCATCATTGTGTTTGCACTATTTTAATTTTTTTTTTGCTAATATGGAGATTTGCACATTATAAAAATATGTGCAAGCTTTATAAAGGGTTTTGCAATATTTTTCAAATGTTTTCACTGCCTGCTGCCTTGTGTTGGGAGGGGCATGGTTTTCTATTAGCTATTTTTTCATTAGATTTATCATATGCACATGTTCATTTTTTGCATGAAATCCTACCCTAGTTTTTTAAGTAAAGTTGTTTCAGACATAAATTGTGCAATAAATTGTACCAAGATTTTTGATGATTTTTGCACAACAACCGTAACATTTTGCATGGCTCATAAAAAGCTCCTCCTGCTCAAAAAAATTGCCCAGATGATAAATTTCACCCATAGACTTTTATTACTTCAAGCAGAAAAACTTGGCTGTTCATTAGGAGGTCATAACGTCCTGAAACTTTAACTTTAAAGGTGGCTCTGGTCTGGAACAGCGGTAAAAAAACCAGTGAAGAGTTTATCCCCTGGGGTATACTGTCGCCTGGGCCAGACTATACCCAGGTTCAACATTAGATGGATATACAGTATTCTAGTCTGTAAGGGTATAGTTTGGCCTAAGCTATTTTACACCCCTGGTTATAGTCTGGCCTAGGCTATTTTACACCCTGGGGTATAGTTTGGCCTAGGCTATTTTACACCCCGGGTTATAGTCCGGCCTAGGCAATTTTACACCCTGGGGTATTGTTTGGACTAGGCTATTTTACACCCCAAGGTATAGTTTGGCCTAGGCTATTTCATACCCCGGGGTGTACTCTGGCCTAGGCTATTTTATACCCCTGGGTATACTCTGACCTAGGCTATTTTACACCCTGGGTTATAGTCTGGCCTAGGCAATTTTACACCCCGGGGTATAGTCTGGCCTAGGCTATTTTACACCCTGGGGTATAGTTTGGCCTAGGCTATTTTACACAGCGGGGTATTGTTTGGCCTAGGATATTTTACATCCTGGGATATAGTTTGGCCTAGGCTATTTTACATCCTGGGATATAGTCTGGCCTAGGCTATTTTATACCCCGGGTTGTAGTCTGGCCTAGGCTATTTTGAACTCCGGGGTATAGTTTGGCCTAGGCTATTTTGCACACCGGGGTATAGTTTGGTCTAGGCTGTTTTACATCCCTGGGTATAGTGTAAAAATAATAATAATAATTAAACATATTATAGATGGCACAAAAAGTGACACCCTAACCAGCCCTGTAGGTGTAAAAACAAAAGTGTTATGGCTTTTAGATGGCGAGGAGGAGAGTGCTGCTTCATTGTGACCTGGACATCCGTGCATTAATGACCTTCGGTTATGAAGGAGTTAAAACCGATCTCTTTAAACTAGACTACAATATTTCTGCTCCACACTTTGACTAGCTGCCCCATCACCTACTGTATCTGTCCCTTTAGCTTGTAGATTGTAGGCAGGGTCCTCTATCTCTATCCACCAGTCTGTCATTTACTTCATTCATGTAGTTTGTTTCGTGATCTTGTAACATTCTGTATGTTAGCCCTTATCATTTGTACAGTGCTCTGGAATCAAGGGTGCTTTAACACTAATTATTAATAATGATTTACATGGAGAATGTAAACAGAAAAGCTGTTTTATAAGACACCATGCACACATAGTTTGTGTTCTCATTAACCTAGAATAAGTCAAACTTACTGTTCTGTTCCTTCTTCTGTCAACATCCCACTATTTGGTTTGTAAACCTACGCATTTATCAATACAAGTTACACAATAGCTGATGCTAGCTGGACTAGCAGATTGTTTTAACTTAATATCATTCTCTATGCTCTATTTGGTTTTAGTACAACATGAATATACAGTGGGGAGATTTATTAAGGCATACTAGCATAATAGCCATTCTTAAGTAAAGCTCTGCCCCATTTATCCGTCCAAATTTACTAAGAGGTGCAAGCCTCTAAATAAAGCCAACTGACCCTGCGCCTGTTACAGGGCTTGTGCAAAAGTCTACACCTAGATTTTTGTATGGTTTATGCCTGTTTCCAGGGTTAAAATCATGATAAATTAGACGCTTTTCCGCTTTTAAGTTATGAACCTACTAGGGGCATCCACCTAATAGGAAACAAGTCATAGTCGGAAGAAGAAGTGTGTTGGTATGCCCCCCGTGTGGTGTTATATCGGAGGAACGGTCGTTTGCTAGGTAGTTAGGTGTGACTCCACGCCGGAGGTGGTTGGCCGAGATACAGCCGGACCTTGGAGTGTTACTTTGAGGCGCCAGTGCCCGGTAGGCACGCAGGTGTGATGGCCTGCTTTTATTTGACAAGGCCGGTTGTACCTTTTTCCCCTGTGGTCAGTGTCCTGCCGGGCTGCTACTTGGTCCCTTGGGTTAGAGTGATGACCCTCCCGGACTATCGGATTTGCCACCCACAGAAGGGGGAAGTGTCTCAAGGTTGCGGTGTGTGCAGTGTTGATGGAAAGTGAAAAATCACAGAGTCTCTTTAACTTAAATAAGCTTGGGTTTCTACTAGAAAATGCTTGCTGGCAGTAGTTTACAAGATTATGATGTTTCTTTTTATAAAGCACAGGGTAATACACTTGACAATAGTTCCAAACAAATTCTTGACAATACAGCAACCAGATCTGTGGTAGAAGTGCAGTGTAGGATATAGTCGTGTTGACTGAGTAGTGTTCTGAGTAATACAAAGAAGCAGAGTAGCAGAGAGAAGGATGCCGCAAGAGTCCCAACCCTGGTAGTACTGTGCTCTGCCGGGATGTTGGAGGATAAGGTAGAATTCTTAGAAGAAGAACACCTGTGCCCGTGTATTGAACTTTGACTTCAGTCTTCAAACCACCTTATGCCCACTAGACTCAGCTGAACCTTCCTAGAGGGAGACACAGGTCCCAGACCTTGTTGCCTGGGATGAGCTGAATGCTGAGGGTTCCCTACTGACACCCGCGCTGCGAGATAGATTTCATTGGCTTACTGCAACTTTGCTCTATCTAGATCAGTTCCCAGCTTCTGTGGCTTTTGTGGATACTGTCTTGCTCTGTTTCTTCTCCTAGTCCACGGCCTGGGTTGAGGTTGCCTCTGGCTTGTCCTCTCTTAAGAGGGTTTTAACAGTGCATAGTGCTGTGTAGCGTTACTGAGAAGAAAGTTGTTGGAGGCGTAACTTCTTGCATATTTCCCATACAGGGTTCTATCTAAGACTGACCCAAGGGTACGGGGACCTGACAGAGGGCCAGGGCCCAGATAGGACCACTGTGGAGAGCTATCTAGCTTGCATCCTTCCTCCACAATGCCTAACACAAAAGACCTTTAGCACCTCCTCCACCCATGTGACATACTTTCCTAGCGTAACTAACATGCGCTGTGAGTCGGCGAAGAGTGCAACAGAAGAAATAAGGAGAGAGTTGATAGGAGAGAAGAAAAACAGATTCCTACTGGTCTGCAGATTCTGGTGACACATAATGAAACAATAACCCTGTACATCCTTCAGCTGTGCAGCTTCCAAATACACATATATAATACATTGACATCTAGTGGCAAAACTTTTTATCACTACACAAGTACAATAAGTACAGACTTTTGCGAAGGGTGTATATAACTGTAACACCTGTGGTAGGACACCACAGAAGTGTCCAAGAAGACACCTCCCCTGTGAGTCACTGCATGTAACCACAGTGTACCCTCTTAAGTCCCTATTACATGGCCCGATCTTCACAGCAAGCCAGCGCCGGCCTGTCAGGTCAGCACTCGCTTGCTCCTCATTCCCCCGCCCGCTGCTGGTGCTATTACATGTGCCAACAGAGAGCGTGTAATAACAATCACCCAGGCAGCCCATAGAGGATAGTAAAAACAAAGGGCGACAGCGCTCCATGGCGAGGATCAGAAGGGCAAGGTGAAAAAGGGATAGGGGTGCACGGCAACCCTCACCTGATGTGGTTGTGCAAAGGGAGGCACAACACTCTGCAGCGTATATATCAAGGACCGCAGCCACTCCCGATATCCAACAGGAAACAATGATGCAAACAACCTCCAACTCCAGACTACACGGATTATGGGGCGCAGGTCCAACTTGAGATCGAGGCACAGTGAGTAATAAAAATATATATTTTATTGTGGAGACTCAACGCGTTTCGGAACCGCACCGGTTCCTTTCTCAAGAGTCATGATACTGATAAAACAGAACAGCACTATATATCACAAACCAAGATGACATTAAAAGGGGAGGAGGACTCAGACCCTCCCACTTCAATCAACAGACACCTGTAACACCAATAAAGAAAGGCATATGGCTATATACTACATTGCATTAAAATACAATAATATATAAGAAGAGTATATAAAACGAATATGTATATAAATAAAAATAATAATATGTGTAGAAAATGTATAAAAAAATGTAAAAAAAAAAAAAAAAGTATTTTTATTTATATACATATTCGTTTTATATACTCTTCTTATATATTATTGTATTTTAATGCAATGTAGTATATAGCCATATGCCTTTCTTTATTGGTGTTACAGGTGTCTGTGTTGATTGAAGTGGGAGGGTCTGAGTCCTCCTCCCCTTTTAATGTCATCTTGGTTTGTGATATATAGTGCTGTTCTGTTTTATCAGTATCATGACTCTTGAGAAAGGAACCGGTGCGGTTCCGAAACGCGTTGAGTCTCCACAATAAAATATATATTTTTATTACTCACTGTGCCTCGATCTCAAGTTGGACCTGCGCCCCATAATCTGTGTAGTCTGGAGTTGGAGGTTGTTTGCATCATAGAGGATAGTGTCAGTCTGCTGCTGCCACTCCTATTACATAGAACAACAGCAGCAGATCATTACTATCGTGGTCGTTTGTCTGTCAATATGTTGAAAGACATTGAAAGACAATGATCAGCCGACATCGTGCATGTCGGCTGATCGTTGCCTTTTATTACACAAAACGATAATGGCCTTAATGGTTGATAATCTGCCAAATACAGCTGATAAAAACTCTTCATGTAATAGGGTGTTTACTCTCACAACAGGGATTTTTACTCAGTATGACTATGGTGGTATTATCTAGTCGCTATGTGGTGATAATGGTAGTGGCCATAGTGTGGCAAAATTATTTATTCAATACACTGGTCTGAGTATAGTGGGGTTTTTTTCTTTAGTAACAGTATGCAAGAATTATTTAGTCTCTGTAGTGGTAATATATGGTCCTAGTGTGGATATTTTATTGTCCTCAACCCCAACCCTTGAGATTATCCTGCGTGAGCTTCTGGTAAGTGGTGGTGCTCTTCTTATATCCATGGGCCATGTGTGTGTGTGTGTGTGTGTGTGTGTGTGTGTGTTGGTGTGTGTGTGTGTGTTGGTGTGTGTGTGTGTGTGTGTGTGTGAAGGGGGTCAGTACATTGCTTTGTCCCTTGTGCTACCAACCCATGCTATTCTACTAAGTGCAACAAGGATAATAGTAAAATAAACACAGTACAGTACATCAGATTTATAACCTTAATAACCTGAAGATCCTTCAAAGCAATTCCGCCCCATCCAGAAAAAGGGAAGTTGGAATATTAAGCTTTTTCAAGTTCATCTTGGTACTAACATTTAGATTCCACATAAAGGGTTGACGAGTTTCACTGTAAGTTTCAAGGTATCCTCAAGGTAATTGCCGTAGTTGTTGCAATGTGTCATTGGTGTCATTTTATTACTATATTATTTCAGAACAATGTATTCAGATGAATGCTTATGTACAGGACCTCTCCTATTGCACTATGCACAGCACAGTATAACACCTTTGTCTATAATGTTCCTTTAATTTTGAACATATCCTTCAATTTTTATTATTCGTTTCTTGCTCATATGCAGAAGGATTCACCAGTCCTTCACCCTAAGTAACTCTGGCCATATATTCACAATTCCTCGTATTCCTCCTATTCAGAAGGATTCACCAGTCCTTCACCCTAAGTAACTCTGGCCATATATTCACAATTCCTCGTATTTCTCATATTCAGTAGGATTCACAAGTCCTTCACCCTCTGTAACTCTGGCCATGTATTCACAATTTATTTACAGTTCTAATCGGTGTAACCGCGCTTCTAGCTTTTTAGTTGGTTGTTTGCCCAGTCAAACAGTGGGTGACCAGATCTCTGCACATAAAAGCTGGAGACAACGTCCATGTGATGGACTTGATCATCCTCTGTGACAGGTAAGAGACTTGCATTATATCATGCTGGGTTGGAGATAGAGATTTTGTTTTACTATACTATTAAAAGATAGATTATATTGAATGTAACACTTTTGGATAAGGAGGTTAAAACAATTATAACAGCTGTCTAAAGTAATCTGTGGTATTAGAAAAAGTGTTAGGCTGTGGTCACATGGCAGTAATTGCAGCCAATTTGCAATGATAAAAAACCATAACAAAAAACATCTGAACATTGAGAAACACATGGAATAAGAGAAGGGCTATACAGGTGTTTTCAACCCACTCCTGGTTTTGGTTGAAAAAAGACTTGACAGAAATACTATGTGTGAGCATAGCCAAGGAGGGGAAGGAACTAGCAGTAGAATGGTTGCTATTGCTTCAAATGCAGTACATGGATTATATTCATAGAAATGGGTTATAATTGGATCAGGACCAACATAAGAAACAGAGAAAGATGCAAGCTGTACAACAATGTTATATACATCGATTATAGAAGGTTTAACTTCCTGTTTTTTTCTCAACAATTTTTGTCTTTCTTGCAGGTTTACCATAAATTCCAATCATGAAAATCCCGGTTTTATCCCTATTCCTCTTGTGCCTATCAGGTATGGGATGTTGTTCCTTTGAAGCAATTTTAAAGGGATTGTCTGGGCATAGAGCCTATTTTAGTATGTTTTGGGGCTGCAGGGAACATAACAGGTATACTTATCAGGAGAGGTTTTTTGTGGGGATTTGCTACTGCTCTAGGCAGTTCCTGTCCAGACACAGGTGGCAGCAGAGAGCACTGTGACTGAGCAGTAATTGTTAGGCTATGTTCACACATACTATTTCCGTCAGTCTTTTGGTCAGTATTTGTTTAACCAAAATCAGGAGTGGAACTGACAGGGCAAAGTTATAATGGAAAGATTTTCCCAGTTTCTGTGTTTTCAGACTGACGGAAATATTATGTGTGAACATTAAATAGCCTTAATAAATTACAAATAACTGTCTGAAACCCGAAAATAGATCCAGTATGGGACACAGGGGCCGGGATTTAGTTAAGACTGGGGCATCTTAAACCCTCTTAAATAAGTGGGAGAAAGTAAATGTGGTTTTTAACCCCTTGAGGACAGAGCCTAAAATGACCTTAAGGATGGCGCCAATTTTCATTTTTGTTTTTTCCTCCTCACCTTCTAAGAGCTATAACTCTTATTTTTCCATCTACAGGGCCATGTGAGGGCTTGTTTTTTTCAGGAACAGGTGCCCTGTAATGGCGCCTTACAATCTACCATAAAATGAATGATAAAACCCTCAAACAATAAGATTTATGGGGTGAAGTTGGGTTAAAAAAATGAAATTCTGCAAATTTTGGGGCTTTACGTAATGCACTTTATAGTTAAACTGACATGATAACATTATTCTATAGGTCAGTCTGAATACAGCGATGTCCATTTTTTCTAATGTTTTACTATTTTTATTAAGGATATGTTCACACTACATAAGTTCCGAAGAAAAACACTCTGGCCGGGATTCCCTCAGCCTATACTATGTGTATACACTCCTGTCATATGCTCCATTGTGTGCAGTGGGGAGTTCTGATGCAGGCGCGCACGGAACTCAACGGTGCTAAAGATCATCCAGCCAGTCCTGCAGTACCGGCCGGGATGATCTTTTCTGTCTCTTACTATGTGTGACCACAGCCTAACAGTGAAACATTTTTTTTGCAAACTGGTATATTTAAAATGGTCTTATTGGGATTCTTATATGGGGCATCATTTTTGCGGCATGGTATTGTTTATTACTTTTTTTATATGTTAAATGTAATTTAAAGTAAAATTTTTACCGCTTTTTGTTCACGCCATTCACCGTGTGGGAATAATACTGTTTTATTTTTATAGACTGGACAATTACACACGCTACTGTGTATAACATGTTAATTAATTTTATTATTTTTATGTGTTTTATATATAAAATGGGAAGAAGGTTGATTTAGACTTTTTTGAGGGGCGGCGCTTTGGCACATTTTTAAAAACATTTTTTTATTAATTTATTACTTTCACATTTTACCTCAAGATCTAGAAAAGCCTTTAAAAAAGGTCCAAGGTCTTAATACTCCCCTGAATCCTTTAGTGACCCAAATGCTGTAAAATTAATATATACTGTATTCTAAACGAATAGTAAAAGATAGTCAGCGGCACTCACCATGTGTTAAAATGCGGTGTTTATTTTCAATACGCAAGTTACACGGCAGACATGGTAAAAGGCAGCAGCGTTCCACAAATGGCATTGGGCCCTTTCGTGCATTCACGCTTCCCCAGGCATGCATGAAACGGCCTGTCGCCATTAGTGTAAGGCTCCTGCCTTTTCCCATGTCTGCCATGTAACTTGCATATTAAAAATAAACACCGCATTTTAACGCATGGTGAGTGCCGCTGACTATCTTTTACTATTAGTTTAGATTACTTTTGCAGCGTCTTCCAGCAGAGCACCCAAGGGTCCAAGTTAAACGTTCCTAGCAAGTTACACAGAGACTATTACGTTTGCCTATCCCCTGGTTGGGGCAGTGCCAGATTCGTGTTTACCTTTGTGCATTAATATTCACTGTGCTCACATTGAAGTTTATTAGTGGTATGCATATTCTTGGACACCTATCCAATGTACTAGTGCACAGAGACCTTAGATAATAAACCTTATTTATCTTCCAGGAACATATGGCGTGTCCATTCCCCAACAGGATGAAGCACAACCTCCACAGCCTACAATACGGGACTCTTTCAAGAATCTATTGCATCATTCAATGGTGTTTGGTGTAGAACTAATCTCAACCTGGGAGTCATCAGAGGCTGAAAGAGAGTAAGATCACTAAACAAATAATTACATTTACAATACAGATGCCAAGGCTGAAAGATCTAACACTTGCAGCCCTCAATAGTCCACAGATGTGTACAGTACACACCGAAATACCATTTTGCCAGTACTGCTTGTATACTGGTTGTATACTGGACACAGCATGTGAATGAGGTTGAGGCACTCCTTGTAATGTACAAAACTAGGATGCCCTTTTTCTACTGCTAGAACGATAATGCAGAGGCCTCACCATGGTAAATCAAAAACGTACCAATCATCTTAATAGAACAAGGTATAAGACTTTCTCCTTCACTAATAATAAATATTCTCCTTTTCCCCCACAGGGCTGTATTAGGCGACAGAATAGAACTAATAAAGAGAAGTTATTTTAGCTTTGCCCTGACAATTGCTGCACCCTTGATACAAACCTATCACGAGGTGGCCAAGGAAATCAATGAGACCTACCCAGTCTACAACAATAAGGTTATGCCTATTGTCCTATCATTTGTGGTTAAAGCTGCGGAAAGTCTACGTTCAGCTGCTGCGGAAATAAAGCCTCATTTTGAGAAGTTTGAGGAGCACATTAAAGAACAACAGAATGCCTTCTGGGAAGAAATACGACCCATTATACTAGGTAAGGTAAAGTCTGTTATAGAAACCCTAAATAGCAATCTAAAGCCCTATATCGAGGATGTCCGCAAAGAAGTAGCAGCTGCAAAGAGCAAAGAAGATAAACCACCATCTGAAAAAGATCCTGCATATGCCGCTTGGGAAGAAAATCTCAAGATTCAAGAGTTTGTGCAAAAATTAGCCTTGTTTGATAAGGACCTGTTGAAGAAGATGTTATCTGAGCTGCAGATTACCAGTACCAAGGCTTAGGAGAGAAGCTCCGGCCATAACTGTGAAAAGCTAAGATGCAGCTACAAACATCCCTATGTGACAGACAGTTCAAATAAAAGCCATTATACTGAATATGTTTTATCGTGAATTTTACTTTTTTCATAATAAGCTAAATAAAGCCAAATTTGCACTAACTGACAAAGAAAATAACACATTAAGATTGGGTTGTAATCGAATAAAACTTGTGAAGGTGAAGGTAATGGTGAAGGTTTGTAGGTAATTTCAATATTAGAGGGAACAGACTGGGGAAACCGGTATAAAATAAAGGTAGCTCTAGTACCGTGTTGAGCCATCTCTAACCTGGATACAAGATGACATGTGGTTTGGCATGGTGGCTTCTATATGGCATCTTTAGGTATATTTGGTATATAGTGTATATTTGGTATAAGGTGTTGCAGTTGGGCTTGTAGATTCTGCACATTCCTAGGTTGCTGAAGCTGCCTCAACAAAAATGCTACTTTGGTGATAATTCTGGTGACTGGGCAAGCCAAAGAAGTGTTGCAACCTGGCAAAGACTCCTGAAAAACCCCTCCTGTGTGTCAGTAAGCCAGAGTCGGACTGGGAAATGCCAGATGGGCTAGTCCCTCTGTGAGCTACTCTACTGACTTTCCCCTCGAAAAATGCACTCTTTGCACATCACAGCCTGCTAAAATCACAGCTGTGTAGTACAGTAAGTGTGTTGTACAGGGGAAGAGCCCTGCACACAGAGCAGCTGAGGAGGAAGATCACTCACCCTTATGTCCTCTATGGGGGAACCTCGTAAGTATGACATCAAGCTAAGTGCGGTCTCATTTATTGGAAGGAGCAGGAACTCATGGATTGCAGGAGGCTGTGGCTGGCTTGTTGCCCTATACCAGTTATGGGGAACCTGCGGCCCACCAGCTGTTACAAAACTACAATTCCCATCATGCCTGGACAGCCAAAGCTTTAGCTTTGGCTGCCCAGGCATGATGGAAATTGTAGTTGTACAACAGCTGGAGGACCGAAGGTTAAGTACTAATACAATTATTGGGAGAAGGTGGGGTGCACTAAATGGAGTTAGGTCAGCTTCACATGGGCATATGACCACAGGTCTGAAGACCCAAACAGACACCCATCCCTTTTGGCCGATAGACCTCTGGTCAGGTCAGGTTCACATGTTGCACTAGCCAAGTGTTGCACTAGCCAAGGTTGCACACTACCATCCTATGTGGGGGAAGGTGGGTTGGTGCATCATGATTCCCACCTTGGTGTTTAAAGTGGCAAGAGAAATGGGGGGGTGAAGTATGGAGGGGAACTATTTATGGATAGATATTGGGGGGATTGTCACATTGACTTATTTCTGGACTAAGGGCTTCCATGACTATGACTTTCCGAGCGGAAAGAGCTGGAGGGCCGCAGAGAGCTGCAGGAGGGACAGCCCAGATGATGGGTGGCTCATAGAAGATAGTGGCGGTCTGCTGCCATCACTCCTATCCAGCCGACCATCGTTGTCATTTTAATTCAACATGCTGAAAGACAACAATCATTATGAGCTGTTACAACAAAGATTTTTACCCAGAATGGCCAGTAATCAGCCAGGTACGTACGATAATCATATTGTGTAATAGGGCCTTAGTTATTGTGTATTCTGTCTGTGATGGTGTCTAAATAGCGTTGTATTCACTAACCTAGTCTGCAGTGCAGAGTCTATGTGGACCTGATATCTAACCACTGAATGGCGGTATTATTGGCTATCTTAATGCTTGTATAGTGAGGGAACTGTACAGATATGCGCCATGCTATGATGACAGAGCCGCGCGGCTGATTCATTACAGCGGGGCGCATATCTATACAGTCCCCCCGCTCCCAGCATCTTATCACAGATGCTGCCCGGGCGGGGGAGGGGGGGAGTCCGTTACAGGCATTCCACATCCGTGTTGTGTGTGGAACACGAAACGTGTGAATACAGCCTTAGTGTTTGGAAATGGTCTGAGGAGAGACAGTGGTGTGTAATAAAAGTCAGTGTCACCATCAGTGTTTAAAGGGTGGACAAGGAAACTTAGGGAGCTACTGTTGTTTAACGGTCAATTTATCTCCTCTACTTGAGGTCTATCTGGGCTGTCCAAAGAGTGTTCACCATGCATATATGTACTCACATAACCACTGCTCTCAACACCTCCTAACAGCAGGTCAGAACAATCTAGATGGCAATTCACTGTAATGACCACCTTGCTTCTCCCAGTCCTGTGTTGTGTCCTCTTGAAGTCTGCCACCTGGGACAAATGTTTCTGAATATTTTGTAGCTGAATGTCTGGCAATTAAAAAACTAGTCACCAAGATAACACTACCCCAAAGTAGCCTCTGAGTGCCTTTTTACAGGGCATTGGGGGAAGCCCTCTTGTGACTCGGCCCAGTGTCCCATCAGACCACATCTGTAATTATTTACAAGTCTGCCTGAGGTATAACTGTATGCGGGTTCTGCAACATTCCCACATTTCCATCTGGGTGCATAATATTTTTCGTGAATGAGTACATGTATAGAAATGGGTCTGGCTTCTGAAAACTGGAGTATATAAGTCTGGCAAAGTGATGTAACAAATAGTCTTGCCAGATTTTTATTCACTTTTAATGTACTTTCAATCATTGGCAATTGGCTTATTACTGTTAGACATTACCTATAAAAACAGTGCATCTTAAAGGGGTATGCTGGCACCAAATACCATCTATCTTTTAGCCACCAGAGATAGCTGAATGCACTGTACTCGCCAATCTCCAATAGCTGCATACAGAATATCCCTTGGGATAGTTGATCCTCGTTTAGGAAATCACCATAGATCCCAGCAAACAGACCCCTCACAAGTAAACAACAAGGGAATAAGGTACTAAGCACAAACTTTTAACTCTAAAAGGGACTGCATAGTTAAAAATTTTTAAAGTTTATATATTATATTTTTTAAAATGTATAAAAGATACATTGGTCCTGGAACAATCTCTACTAATTCTTCTTGGTTTTAGCTCAGCAGCAGGAGATTTCCGCACATTCACACTGCTACATGCAGAATATAGAAGGTAAAGGGTAAAGCATGCATTTAATTAAAAACTTTTTTATCTTTTTCTTTTGTTGTTGTTCACATTAACCTTAGAATAAGTCCAACTGACTGACCTGTTCCTGGTTCTGTCAACATGACACTATTTGGTTTGTAAACCTACGCGTTTATCAATGGAGATTTCACAATAGGTTTTTATAGCTGGACAACAGATAGTTTTATCTTCATTTCTACCTCTGTTATTTGGCTTTAACTGTAAAAGAAAGAGAACAAAACAAAGGCACAGGCGCCTCGTGTGATACCAGAGGCACAGATGGATAGATGAAGAGCGGTGATGTGCTCACCTCGTGGCTACTTCGGCTTGATGCATATCACCCAATTTGGGTAGAAGTCAAGGAGGAATCCTCACTCGTAGGCTTGGATGTCAGGACTGCAAGCTGGTAATACCTTATTAGCGGGATACTTCCAAGCTGGGGGCCCGCAACTCATAAAAAGGAAATAAAGTAAGCATTTTATATCTCCACATCAATTCAAAGAAGTGAATTCCTTCAGTGACAGCACTGGTCCTTGTATATACCTTTTTCTTTTCTTTTTTTATTTTCCTTATTTGGCTTTCATACACATTTGGTGTCCCACCACGGGTGTTGCTAGCTTATACACCCCTCACAAAAGCCTGTACTCTTAGTCAAAGTGGTAATGAAGTTGTACCTAAGTTTTGCCACTAGATGTTGTTAGTATGTATATCATGTACTTAAAGAGTCACTGTCCAGGCGATTTTAAGAAACTTTGTAAATGGGTTTATTAGGCAAATATGCCATTTTCTGCATTTAAAAAGACTTTTCCTAAGTCCCCCCCTCCTCTCCTTTCTGTCATCCACTGCTCAGAATCAGGAAATCTCAATCAGATGGATCCTGTCTGTGCTATAGAGAGGGGAGGGGGAGGAAAGACGGAGGAGAAATGTTGGCAGCAGAGAACAAAGGATTACACAATGAAGGAGCTATTCAGAGTGCTATTCAGAGGTCAGATAGGTCAGTGGTGACATCAGAGGATAGAGCCTGGTGATGTAGCTTTAAATTAACTCTTTGTTGTCCCGTTTTTGTGCCATTTCCCTCTCTTCATAGGAGAACAATGAAGACAGGGGGAGAGCTTCAAACTGCTTTTTCATGATACAAATTAAATTTTCAGCTAATAAACCCAATTACAAAGTTTCTTAAAATCGCCTGTATTATTGATTTCTGCAAAAAAAAAATTATGACAGTGACACATTAACCCCTTAACCCCTTAAGGACAGAGCCTGAAATGGCCTTAAGGACCGGAGCAAATTTTATGAATTTGACCAGTGTCACTTTATTCATTAATAACTTCGGGATGCTTTTACCTATCCGGCTGATTCTGAGATTGTTTTCTCGTGACATATTGTACTTCACATTTCTTGTAAATTGGAGTCGATACTTATAACGAATCTTTATGAAAAAACCCAAAATAGCGTGAAAAATTGTGAAAAAATGCATTTTTCCAACTTTAAAACTTTTCTGCTTATACAGAAAATGGTTATACCACATAAATTATATATTAAATAGCATTAGCAACATGTCTACTTTATGTTGGCGGCATTTATTAAACTATATTTCATTTTTTTTAGACAATAGGAAGCTTAAAACATTAGCAGCAAATTTCCAAATTTTCAGTAAAATTTCAAAATCAGATATTTTTAGGGAACTGTTCAGGTTTAAAGTGTATTTGAGGGGACTGTGTGTTAGAAAGCCTCACGAAGCACCCCATTTCAGAAACTGCACCCCCTAAACTCTGCAAAAGCACATCCAGAAAGTTTTTTAACCCTTTAGGGGAGTCACAGAAATAAAAGCTAAGTGTGTAAGAAATTTGAAAATTTTAATTTTCTGTGCAGAGATTTTATTGTAATCCAATATTTTTCATAATTATAAACCTATTACCAGAGAAATGCACCCCAATATTGATTGCCCCATTTCTGCAGTTTATAGAAATACCCCATATGTGGCCCTATTGCGCTATTTGACGCAACCACAAGCCTCAGATATAAGGGAGCGCCTAGTGAATTTCAATGGCTCCGTTATTTTTGGTCATTTTTGACTGTACCACTTCAGGTTGGCAGAGGCTCTGGGGTGCCAAAACCTAAAAAACACCCCTAAAGGGACACCATTTAGAAAACTACACCCCTCAAGGAATGTAACAAGGGGTGCGGTGAGCATCTGGACCCCACAGGTGCTTCACAGATTTTCCAAACAATATGGCTTGAAAAAAGACTAAAGTATTTTTTACACTAAAATGTTGTTCTAGCCTTCAATTTTTCATTTTCACAAAGGGATAAAAGGAAAAAAAAAACACAAAACATGTAGCACAGTTTCTCCCGAGTACGGAAATACCCCACATGTGGACATAAAGTGCCAAGCGGGCGCAGGACGAGCCTCCAAAGGGAAGGAGCGCCAATTGGCTTTTGGAAGCTGGATTTCACTGGAATGGATTTCAAGGGCCATGTCGCATTTACAGAGCCCTCGTGCTGCCAAGACACTGGAAACCCCCCACAAGTGACCCCATTCTGGAAACTACACCCCTCAAGGAATCTAACAAGGGGTGCAGTGAGCATATGGACCCCACTGGTGACGGGCACAAATGTGGAAAAATGTGACGTGAAAGTGAAAATTTTCATTTTTTCACTTTCATGGCACAAATGTGCCCGTCATCCAGGGGTCCATATCCTCACTGCACCCCTTGTTAGATTCCTTGAGGGGTGTAGTTTCCAGAATGGGGTCACTTGTGGGGGGTTTACAGTGTTTTGGCAGCACAAGGGCTCTGTAAATGCGACATGGCGTTCATCATCCATTCTAGCCAAATCCAACCTCTAAAATCCAAATGGCGCTCCTTCCCTTCGGAGGCTTGCCCTGCACCCACATGGCGCTTTATGTCCACATGTGGGGTATTTACGGACTCGGGGGAAATTGCTCTACACATTTTGTGTGTTTTTTTCTCTTTTAACCCCTTGTGAAAATGATAAATTCAAGGCTAGACCAACATTATAGTGTAAAAAATTTAATATTTCATTTTCACGCCACATTGTTCCACATTTGTGCCCGTCACCAGTGGGGTCCATATGCTGACTACACCCCTTGTTACATTCCTTGAGGGGTGTAGTTTCCATAATAGGGTCACTTGTGGGGGGTTTAACTGTCTTGGCAACACAGGGGCCTTTTGAATGCAACATGGCCCCTCGAAATCCATTCCATCCAAATCCAGCCTTCAAAAACCAAATGGCGCACCTTCCCTTTGGAGGCTTACCCTGCACCCGCATGGCGCTTTATGTCCACATGTGGGGTATTTCCGTACTCAGGGGAAATTGCTCTACACATTGTGTTTTTTTTTATCTTTTAACCCCTTGTGAAAATGAAAAAATCAAGACAAGATCAATGATTTAGAGTAAAAATTTTAAAAAAATTACACTAAATGTTGGTCTAGCCTTGATTTTTTTCCATTTCCACAAGGGGTTAAAAAAGAAAATGAACACAAAACGTGTAGGGTAGTTTCCCCTGAGTACGAAAATACCCCACATGTGGACATAATTTGCCATATGGGCACAGGGCAAGTCACCAAAAGGACAGAGCGCCATTTAGAGGCTGGAATGGGGGATGGAGGCCATGTCGCAATTACAAAGCTCCTGTGCTGCCAGAACAGTAGAAACCCCCGACAAGTGACCCCATTCTGGAAACTACACCCCATAAGGAATCTAACAAGGGGTGCAGTGAGCATATGGACCCCACTAGTGATGGGCACATGTGTAGGACATGTGCCGTGAAAATAAAAAATACCATTTTTTTCATTTTCACGTCCCAAATGTGGCCGTCACCAGGGGGCCATATACCCGCTGCCCCACTTGTTAGATTCCTTATGGGGTGTAGTTTCCAGAATGGGGTCACTTGTGGGGGGTTTCTACTGTCCTGGCCGCACAGAGGCTTTGTAATTGCATCATGGTATCCTCTAATGGGAATGGCGGCCATACCTACTTAGCTGGGGAAAAGGGACAATTCTAATTTATTTGGGGGTATTAGGCCAATTATTAGTTTATAAGGTTGGAAATGACAGGTGTCCATCAAATTCAACCTGTGTTGATCCAGAGGAAGGCAAAAACCCCTCGTGAGGCAGACGACAGTAGCCTCATCAATGGGAAAAATTCCTTCCCGACTCCATATTGGCGATCAGAATAATCCCTGGATCAACGTGACCCCTGACATAGGAATAAGGGACAGAATTTAGATAATGTAGAACTCCAATGACGTGTGGTGCGCCTTGGAGCGATCCAGTATGCAGAGGCCGGGGGGATCAGGACAGGTGTCACACTGGTAAATGGTGTCCTTCCTGATCCCCCTGTTACGCCACACTCTGCACTTCTTCTGGGGTCTCCCTTTCTCCAGTGTGGGGGACGTCACCTGGAAAATGTTGTCCTGGTGCGATACGGGGTCCTTCATATCCAGAAGCTCTGGGTCCGCTCCATGGCTGCTAAATATTAGGGCTCTATTACTACTTCTGATATGTTCGGATCGTGCCGCAAGCTACAGTAGCTCGGGCAGCGAGGGACCGGAAGAGGGGGTGCTGGTATAAAGGTTATCCCCGTACAGGTGGTGACCTTTATCCAGCAGTGGGATGATCAGTTCCCGGACGATCTTCCCACTTGTTCCGAGGATGGGGGGGGGGGCATCTGGCGGCTGGATTCGAGTGTCCCTTCCTTCATACACTCTAAGGGTACGTGCACACTGCGGAATCGCGAAGGATAACCCTTTGTGCATTCCGCAGTTGGCACCCGCCGGCGGACTGATGCAGGCGCACGTCTCCGTCCGTGTCGTAGACTCCATTCTATGCACGGGCGGATTCCGCTCTGCGTCCAACGTGTTGATGGAATGACGGATAATGGAATCCGCCTGTGCATAGGATAGAGTCTATGACACAGGCGGAGACGCGCCCCTGCATCAGTCCGCCGGCGGGTGCCAGCTGCGGAATGCACAAAGGGTTATCCTTCGCCATTCCGCAGTGTGCACGTACCCTAAATCTGTAAGTGTACCCTGAGGTACTCTCACAGAGTTTGTAGAATTTCACGCCATACCGTCATCTCTTATTGGGACGGTACTGGCGGAAAAGACGTGTCTGGGGGGCAGCGTACGCTACGCTACTCCCAGACACGTCACTGGATGATGAGGAGGATGAGGATGAATGGAGGAAAGAAGGATCCCCCCAATTCATCCTCACTGGCTGTTTCGGTGTCGGAGGCAATAATAATGTATGCGTCCGACACCGAAAACACCCTGGGGGCCATCTTTATATGGGGATTGGTATATGGGGTATGTAGTGGTGTAGTGTAAAACTTTATTCAATGTAGTGTGGTGTAATGTAGTGTTTTTTTACGTGTTTTTTACAGTAAGTATACAAAAAAAACCTACGCCAAAAATGGTGTTGCTGATGAATGCCGCACTTATGTTCGGCACTTATCAGCAGACCGTGGCAGTAGGATATAAAAAAAAAACACCCTACGCCAAAAAGGAGGAGTTGCTGATTAGCAGCGCTCTTTCGTGCGATGCTGATCAACACTCAGCGGCGATAGGGTGCGGAAAATAGAAAAAAAAAAAATTGGGAAAAAAAATTTTTTTTTACTACATTCTGAACATCCCTGTAGTGGCTGATACGTGTATTACACTTATCAGCCGCTAGGGGGCAGCAGAGCGCAAGATCCGAAAATAGACGACGCTGGAGCCGGAAAAATACGAAAATAGACGACGCTGGAGCCGGAAAGAGACGATCGGGACTCACGGAAGAAGCCGAAGTCCCGACAAGAGGAAGTGGACGCCGGGAACCCGGAAGACGCCGATCAGGACCCCGGGACAGGTGAGTAATGTACAAATACCTGCTCCGGACCCCTCAGCTACCTAGCTGAGGGGTCCGGAGCAGGTATTTATTACTTGTGGGGACTTTGATCGCCGTGAACGGCCGGCCGGCTGGCCGGCCGTTCACGGCGATCGGGACGGTGGTACCGTGACCACCATTACTTTTTACAGTAATGGCGGTCGGTGCCGTCCTCGGACAGCACCGACCGCCATTTTTTTCCGGGTCATCGGGCCACCGATGGCCCGGAAAGGTTCCGATCGCCGCTATGGGCTTATCAGCCAATAGCGGCGATCGTCGGCATGGGGGGGGTTAACAACCCTCCATGCCGACAGGGAGAGATGGCCTGCTATGTATTATAGCAGGCTATCTCCCCCGATCGGGACCCGGCCGGCCGCGGCGCCCGTTTAAAGGGATGACGTACCGGCACGTCATGGGTCCTTAAGTGACAGTGATCCATGACGTGCCGGTACGTCATGGGTCCTTAAGAGGTTAAGGACAGAGCCAATTTCGATTTTTGCATTTTCGTTTTTTCCTCCTTGTGCTTAAAAGGCCATAGCACTTGCATTTTTCCACCTAGAAACCCACATGAGCCCTTATTTTTTGCGTCACTAATTGTACTTTGCAATGACAGGCTGAATTTTTGCATAAAGTACACTGTGAATCCAGTAAAAAAATAAATGTATGGTGAAATTGAAAAAAAAAAACGCATTTTGTTTATTTGGGGGAAATGTGTTTTTACGCTATTCGCCCTGGGGTAAAACTGACTTGTTATATATGTTCCTCAAGTCGTTACGATTAAAACGATATGTAACATGTATAACTTATATTGTATCTGATGGCCTGTAAAAAATTCAAACCATTGTCAACAAATATACGTCACTTAAAACCGCTCCGTTCCCAGGCTTTTATCCTTTGGTCTATGGGGCTGTATGAGGTGTAATTTTTTGCGCCATGATCTGATCTTTCTATCGGTACCTTGATTGCGCATGTGCGACTTTTTGATCGCTTTTTATTACAATTTTTCTGAATTTGATGCGACCAAAAATGCGCAATTTTGCACTTTGGGATTTTTTTGCGCTAACGCTGTTTACCGTGCGAGATCAGGAATGTGATTAATTAATAGTTTGGGCGATTACGCACGTGGCGATAGCAAATATGTTCATTTATTTATTTACTTTTATTTATAACCTGGGAAAAGGGGGGTGATTCTGACTTTTATTAGGGGAGGGGGCTTTTTACTATTAACAACATTTTTTTTTTTTTTTTTTTTTTAACTTTTACACTTATACTAGAAGCCCCCCTAGGGGACTTCTAGTATAAGTGCTTTGATCTCTCATAGAGATCTCTGCAGCATAGATATGCTGCAGAGATCCATGAGATAGGCACTCGTTTACTTACGGCTGCTGCAGCCGGAAGTAAACGAGTGCCGGGCCTGGGACGGCGCCATCTTGGAGCGGTCCCCGGCCGGCTTCAGAAACGGAGATCGCTCCTCCGGGATAACATCCCGGAGGAGCGATCTCCTCCACTAGACGCCAGGGAAGTGCTGCGTCCGGTAATCGGATGCAGCTGTCATGTTTGACAGCTGCATCTGATTACTGTATTAGCGGGCACGGCGATCGGACCGTGCCCGCTAATACCGGTGGTCCCGGGCTATAAGCTGCACCCGGGACCGCTGTGGTTCAGAGCGGGGTCGCCGCGCGGCCCCGCTCTGAACGTCCTTAACGGCATCAGGGCGTAAATATACGCCCTATGTCGTTAAGGGGTTAAAGGAGAAGTCCAGCGAAAATTTTTATTAAAGTATTGTATTGCCCCCCAAAAGTTATACATATCCCCAATATACACTTATTACGGTAAATGCTTATAAAATGCTTTTTTCCCTGCACTTACCACTGCATCAAGGCATCACTTCCTGGATAAAATAGTGATGTCACGCCCCAACTCCCAGAGCTGTGCGGGCTGTGGCTGCTGGAGAGGAATATGGCAGAGGAATGCTCAGTGTCCCTCCAGTGCCCTGTGTCCCTCAGTGTCCCCCTGTCATCATCCTCTCCAGCAGCCACAGCCTGCACAGCTCTGGGAGTCGGGTCGTGACATCACCATGTTATCCAGGAAGTGAATCCTTGATGCAGTAGTAAGTGCAGGGAATACTTTAATAAAAATTTTCGACGACTTCTCCTTTAAGTATTGCACAGCTACAGTACTCAAGGAGTTATTGCACTTTGGGATTTGTGCACCAATAAGAGCTGTTCTTTCCTTTCACCTATCTCTGTTCTCCTTCTTTTGCACTCTTTTCTCACTGATACTGATAGTTTGGGTGGGTCACATCTCGACTCTGGACAACCGTGATAAGTACCCAAGGGACTGCCTAACAGCCCGGCAGGTCACCGACCACAGGGGAAAGGGCACTGGCATCACAACAACCTAACACCTGGCTGAGCTGTACTTTAACCAGCCACCACAGTAGTGGCATCACACAGCACCATCTGGCAAGTGACCGGTCATTCCACCACACCGGTGGCTCACACCACACAAACACACATATACATATATATATAAATACAGTACATCAGATTCATCACCTATAGCTTAACCTTAAAGGGGTACTCTCTGACATCAGGTAAAAAAATTAAGCATGCTGCAGAAGCATGTTGCATTTCTTATCTGTCTGCTAAACTGATTTGTTTTTAGGGTCTTAGTTCTGTATTTTGGTATTTGTCCTTCCTAGTTCTACATGTCCCAGGATGCACTGCTGTCCCTCAGCTTTTTAGCACAGCCCTCTGACCCCACCTAAAGGTGTTGCAGAGCATCTCATTTCATTGCAGGTTATTTCACAGTGAGATTGCAGCACTTGCTGCTTCATTTAGCACAACAAGGCAGCATGTTGTAATCATACATTACTCTCCCTAAGGCTGTGTTCACACATAGGGGGAAACTTATCAAAGGGTGTAAAATATAGACTGGTGCAAACTGTCCACAGCAACCAATCACAGCTCAGCTTCCAGCTCTGGTGAAAGGAAAGCTGAGCTGTGATTGGTTGCTGTGGCCAGTTTGCACCAGTCTAAATTTTACACCCTTTGATAAATCTCCCCCCTGGTGTTTTTGTTGCATTTTTACTTTGATTTCAAAAATAGCGGACAAATTGTAGTAAAACTTTTCCACAAAAAAACACCATTGTGCAAATGTCAACTGTGAAATGAGATGTTCCACAACAGCTTTGGGCAGGGAACTGGCAGTAGTGCTGGGGGAGGGGCAATGTGGGAGAGCTGTGATGAACAGCTGAGGGAAAGCAATGCATGCTGGGACTTTGGAGGATGGAGTGCTGTTTACGAAAAGACGGAGGAGCCGAGAAGCTGTAGACAATACTTATTTTGTAGTTCTGCTGTTTTCCAAGAGATGACTGATCTCAGGGAAACCAGTCAAAGAAGACACTGTCGGCTGCTGGTTAAAATGCTTAATACAGTGAAATCCTAAGTGAGATCCCTGAGATCAGTGATCTGTTTGCAGTATTAGTCTACTAGTTATTGACAGAAGGGGCCAGTTAATATGGAGGTTTTGGTGGTGTCCTTACAGGAGCCATCCCTTTGCTAGGTCCTTCCCTGGAGGAATATCTGGCTACTCCCGTGTTTTAAGACTTGTATCTGAGGCTCCGCACACCTTTCTGCATATTGATGTTTTCCATTTCGTGAAGCACACTGAAGCCAGTACAATTAGTGATAACTAGAGATGAGGGAATCTCGAGCATGCCCTAGGGAGTCTGTATCCAAGTTTTCCCTACGGCTGCATCCAATTTCTGCAGACGCCAGTAATGAAATGCGGCTTAGATTCAGATGAACAAGGTCAAGCCATGTAATAGGGCCCTGAGTTTTAGTAAGGTGTCAAACTCAGGCCCTTCAGCTGTTACCGGCTCACACAATGGAGAGTGCGGCTCCGGCCCACATCCCAATTCAACAGAAATGGCCGGGTCACTTCATTCTGTGACATGGCCGGGTCACAGAATGGCCGGTCTCATACGTAGAGTGAACCCAGCCTAATAGATATATATATTCTCTTGTTTCCTCACAGGAGAGCAGAAATATTGAAGAAGAGTTATTTTACCTTAGCTTCTGGTGTGATTGAGTCCTGGACAGGTATTTACGAGGAGGCAGTCAAGGACATTAATGAGACCTGCTCAGTCTATGTGAATAAGGTTCGCCCCATTTTTTATTCCCTTGCGATTTAAGCTCTTGACAGTGTCCGTTCTGCTACGGAGGAAGTAATGCAAACAGTAAATTTGGAAAAGTTTCAGGAGCGTGTGAAAGAACACCAGAATGCCTTCTGGGAAGAAGTACGACCTATTATACTAAGTAAAGCAAAGCCTGTTATAGATGTCCTCAATGCCAATCTAAAGCCCTATAGTGAGGACGTCCGAAAGAGGTAGAGAATGCAAAGAAGAAAGAAGAGAGCAGATCACCACGTGAGCAAGAAACTACATATAATACTATGGAAGAAAGCATTAAGCAGGGAGAGATTATGCAACAAATAGTTATGTTTGACAGGGACCTGTTGAAGAAGATTTGGGCTCAGCGAGAGCTTTTCAATATCAAAGCCTAGAGATCCATTCATGGGGCAAAGTCAGTATGAGAGCAGCTCCGGCCACAACTGATATCAGCCGAAATGGAGCAAGAAACGTCCCTACATGAAATAGAACATTTATCATAATAAGCAAAATAAAGCAGAATATATGTATGAAAATTTATCTGAATAATGAGTATATAAGACTGGCTAAGGAGAGGTGGGAAAAAATCATGTGACAACTTGCAAGATGTTCACTTTTAGGCTAGGTTTACAGTGTCGTTTTGCAACCTTCTTTTTGGACAGACATCATTTTGACACCAAAAGACGGCCACATGGATAGTTCAGGCCACAAATAAAGGTCCTGGAACTGTAGTTAGAGCCCCTTTGTGCCATCACAGTGCAGTTCTGCCACCACTAAGTAGATAGGCCTCCCGTATGCCCGAAAATACTATTTAGCCTCTTTTGTCCTCCCTACACTGTAGATGGGTTCCCATTGTACCCCCACAGTGTAGTTAGGCCCTTTATACAACTCACAATGTAGGTAGGCCCTCTTCTCTTACAATACTGTAGTTAAGCCTCCTTTTTTTAACAATACTGTTTAGCACCCTTCCGTGCCCCGTCATTTTACACAGGCCCCCAAACTGTGGCATAGACCCAGTCTGTGCCCCCTTTACTGTAGTATAGGGTACAGATGAGGCCGTCTTCTGTGACCTCATACTATAGACATATGCCCCCATATTACAGACATATACCCCACAGAGTAATTAGTATTAAAATATTAGGCTAAATAAGACAATTCCAACATAGCTTGGTAGCACAATATAGTGACGCACCACCTATATATGATAAACAGGAATTAAGATAAGCAAAGTACCCCAAAAAAAGCAGAAACTGTGGTGGGTTTTAACAGAAATAGGTAATGGCATAGCCAAAAACGCAATGGGCAAAAAGTGCACAAAAATTTTGGTGCATAGTTTTGGAGTACAGGGCTGAGCCCTGTAAACTGATCATGTGCCAGTACTATGCATGCATGGTGACCAATTGGGAAGAACGCCACAGTCTGGTCCCCAGAGGGTTAACTTAACCCCCTGTGGGCCAGACTGTGGTCCGTAAGGGGTGGGATGGAGTCCAGGGGACCATACTCTGGTCCCCAGGAGGTTAATGCAACCCGCTATGGGCCAGGCTGTGCTCCGTTGGGGTAGGGGGGTGTCCAGGGAAGAGATAACTTACCCGCCAGTCTTTTCCACATCTTCTTTCACTCAGCAGCTGAACCAGAAACCGTATCAGTAGCTGATTGCCTAACGACCTGATCTTTGAAAGCTGAAGAGCCAGAGGCCGGCACACTTCTAGCTCAGTGTGCCAGGCTCTGATGAAGAATGAAGACTTTTGTGGTGAGTATAAACACGCCAGCCTCCCCGCCTCCAGTGCTGCAACCCAGCAAGGAAATGGGAGCACTTAACCCCTTGTTTTCCAGGCTGTAAGCAGCATCTGGCAAGATGCTGCATACTGTAAAGGGCAGAACACCTTTAAAAACTATGGGTGTTTTGCCCCTACCTTTTTGTGTTTTTCCCTTTTGTTTTTCATTTATCCAGAGGATTGCGGATTCAGTGCACTATGTTGATAACCAGCATTTTTTTGTTCAGTTTTTTTTAAAATGGTCAATGAGGCAATGTGTTAGATGGCATCCATTATTACCACGGTACGCATTGCACATTACTGGGAAGAGCTCGGTACCAGTAGTCTTAGTGTCAAAATTGGCACTCCTGGACTGGGCAGTGACAGGCTGGTATCACTAAGCTGGGAGGGACTTAAAAATTGGCCCTTACCATCTCTTTTACTGTGTTTTACAGAAGATCTGCTAAGTTAAATTGTCAGCGTTTCTGGCAGCTTGATTATTTTTCTTGTTATTGTAGGTTTGTACATTGGAAACTCTTTCAATAAAAAAATTGTCAAAAAAAATGGCCCTTACTATCCTGGTACTACTAGGCTGCTGCTGCTGTTTGTTTTTAACCTGGCTGGTTATGGACATAGGCAGAACCCTATAAAAAAAATTTTGTTAAATAAATCATTTAAATATAGCAGGAGCCTAGTAGTACCAGGGTGGGAAAAGGAGTTTTTTAGGTTCTCCCCAGCCTAATAATACCAGCCTGCCTGGTAATAATGGGGGGTTAGTGTTAGCCATTTTATACCAACTAACACTAAGCCACAACTAATAAATGCCATCTATCAGATAACTTCCACTACTAAGCCTATAATAAAAGAAATAAAAACACAACACAATTGAGAAAATTGTTTTATTCACAAAATAACACCACCACACCCCTCTATGACCAAGTTATTTAAAAAAAAAAAAAAAAAGAAAACACTGGTTGTCGATGTACTCCACTCTGGATACCAATATTTGGAAAACAAAAGGGAAAAACACAAAAAAGACAGGAGCACCCATGATTTTGACAGGTGTTCTACACCTTACCATTTTGCCAGATGCTGTTTACAGTCTAGCACACAAAGGGTTTCTTGCTGAGATGGGGTATTGCTGGAGGAGCACAGTTTGGCCCACAGTTTTCATTTAAGCCCCTGGAGACCAGATTGTCCTGTTTTCTCCCAAGAAAAGTGCCACTAAAACTCAATACACATAAGCTATGGTGTTTTTAAGTGAAGCACAAGACACCACTGTTTGCAGAAAGAAACGCCACACCCTCAGCATTGACAAAACTGCCACAGGGCTTACAAAATAAAAACAAAGAGGAGAGAAAAACTCCACCCAAAAAAAGAGCATGTGTAAAGCTTTTCAGAAACTTTCATTGGCCTACAGCTAACATCTGGCTGGCATTATCCTGCCAGTGAAGACGCCACATTGCCTACCAGGGCCGGACTGGGACTAAAAAGTAGCCCTGGCATACAAAGCACCCCTCCAGCCCCCACAAAATATCATAACCCCCCCAATAAATAAAAACTTGGGGTAACTGGAGCAGACTGGGGGTGATTGGGGCACACTGGGGGTGATGGGGGCAGGCTGGGGGTGACTGGGGGTAGCTGGGGCAGACTGGAGGTTACTGGGGGTAGCTGGAGCAGACTGGGGGTAGCTGGGGCAGATTGGGGTGACCGGAGCAGACTGGGGGTAGATGGGGCAGACTGGGGGGTTGACTGGGGCAGATTAGGGGGGGTGTCTGGGGCAGACTGGGGCTTTACCTCATCATCCCCCTAATGCGGGCCCCTCAGTATACCACCGGTATAATACAGTGAGGTGAAGGACTGCTGGTATTATTAGGAGCCCACATGAGGGCATGATGTTGCAGGAGGTAAAGCTATATACACTGGTGTGAGAGACTAGCTGTGTATACAGTGTATACCAGTCACAGCTCTGATCACTATTCTCCTGTCCTCTCAGGCCAATGTATATAGCTTTTCCTCCTTCACCATTATCCCCCTCATGTGGGCTTCTCAGTACCTGTCTCCCTGCAGCACACGGCCATCTTCACTTCCTTCAGGCTCTTCTAGCGTCCCTGCCAGGCCCTGTAGCTGGGAGGAGAGAGCGGCATCTAGTGGCTGGAGGCAGAATATACAGCCTCCAGCCAATACTGGCAGCTTTACTTCTTAGGCTGATTGATTTGCATTAGGGGCCATTACGGGGGCGGGACGTCACAGGGGCGGGACGGGAACTGGGCTGTGGTTCAAAAAAAAGGGCCGAGGCACCAGCTTCCCCGCCCTGGCTCCTATATATACATGGGTAATACTTAAAGGAGAAGTCCGGCCAAAATTAATTTTTGATATGTTGTTACTTATGAAAAGTTATACAAATTTCTAATGTACATTAATTATGGGAAATGCACATATAGAGCTATTTCCCTTAATTTAGTAGATCAGGAAGTGTTAGAAATATCTCTGAAGAAGTGACGTCACCACCCAGGGTGTAATTCCTATGGAGTGTCCAGCAGGGGGCGCTCTCTATATAGAAGTCTATGGGACTTTATTGTTTCTATGGGTTTCTATGTAATGTAATGTAATGTAATGTAGTGTACAGTGCTTTATTGAATGAATACATCTATGGAATACTTTGGGGAGCAAGTGTCCTTGCTCCCCAAAGTATTGCATAAATGTATTCATTCAATACATTCAATACACAGTAAGCCCGCCGATCCGCCGCATTCCCGCCGATCCGCCACACGCTGATCCGCCGCATTCCCGCCGATCCGGACCATATACATTGAACTACAGCTCCCATCATCTGCTTCTAGTATGAATAGGTGATGGGAGCTGTAGCTGGGTAATGGATATGACATGCCGCCGGGCGCAGGGGGGAGCCGCTCAGTACACAGGAGCGCTCCCCCCTCCTCCTGATAACTTCCGCCTATACCAATGCTGAGTCCCTGCCTGGCCGCCGCTCTCCGCTCTCCCCCCCATACATACCAGCTCCCGATGCATCCTGGTGTCCGCGCTGATGCCGGGAGCCGGTATATGAGAGCGGAGAGCGGCGGCCAGGCAGGGAGTCAGCATTGGTATAGGCGGAAGTTATCACGGAAGGAGGAGGAGGAGGGGGGAGCGCTCCTGTGTACTGAGCGGCTCCCCCCTGCGCCCGGCGGCATGTGATATCCATTACCCAGCTACAGCTCCCATCACCTGTTCATACTAGAAGCAGATGATGGGAGCTGTAGTTCAATGTATATGGTCCGGATCGGCGGGAATGCGGCGGATCAGCGTGTGGCGGATCGGCGGGAATGCGGCGGAAATTTGGCGGATCGGCGGGCTTACTGTGTATTGAATGTATTGAATGAATACATTTATGCAATACTTTGGGGAGCAAGGACACTTGCTCCCCAAAGTATTCCATAGATGTATTCATTCAATAAAGCACTGTACACTACATTACATTACATTACATAGAAACCCATAGAAACAATAAAGTCCCATAGACTTCTATATAGAGAGCGCCCCCTGCTGGACACTCCATAGGAATTACACCCTGGGTCGTGACGTCACTTCTTCAGAGATATTTCTAACACTTCCTGATCTACTAAATTAAGGGAAATAGCAGTATATGTGCATTTCCCATAATTAATGTACATTAGAAATTTGTATAACTTTTCATAAGTAACAACATATCGAAAATTAATTTTGGCCGGACTTCTCCTTTAAAGCGAATTTACCTGATGGCATATTCTCTTTAAGGCTATGTTCCCAGAATGTAATAATATGCACCATTATTTGCACTTATTTTTACATTGTGGAAACATAGGGGGAGATTTATCAAAAATTTAAGTCATATTTTTTTTGGAGTGGAAAAGTCATAAAATTTTGGGCAATTGTATAGCTGCGCAATATTTTGACACTTTTCCCCGACATACACTAATCATGCCTACTTCAGCTTACACTGAAAGTAGGCATGAATTTATCATGTGCGACTAACTAAAATAGTCGCACATGGGTCACAGACTGACTCCACACTAGAGGTGGTGTATTTTGGTATGCTCCATGGGTCAGGTGCAGTGCACCTGGTCCACGGAGTGTAAGGGGCTAAGTACACTACTAACCCTCTGGGGCTGTACAAAAAGGAGGGGTGCTTAGCACACCCCTCCTTACAGTAGAGGAGCAGGGAATCCCCTAATTAAGCCAGGATTCCCTTCCATACAGGGCTTCCCACCCAGAAGCAGAAAGCAGACTGGAAATTTGAAATCCCCGACAGAAGTTACAGTCTGACTTCCAGGGGCTTAAGCCTCTGGGGACCAGACAGTTCTGGCACTGCACCAGCAAGGAAGGGGGTTAAGTGCCCCCTTCCTTGCTGAGGCACATGCAGTGTGCTCTCCATGGGGGGGGGTTGATGCTAGGGGCTGGGGGTTACCTGCTGCCCCTTCCTTGGCAGTTGCCAGCAGTCCCGGTAAGCCCCGCCCCTGGTGATAATAAGCCCCACCCCATGCATCGACCAAAGCGGTACAGGGGGCGGTTTTTACCATCCTGGGGGCGGGGCTAACCAGGACATATTGGGATTGCTGGCAACGAGGAAGAGGCAACAGGTAACCCCCAGCCGCTAGCATCAAACCTTCCCCATGGAGAGCTCACTGCATCTGCCCCAGCAAGGAAGGGGGCACCTAACCCCCTTCCTTGCTTGTGCAGGTGCAGTGCCAGAACAGTCTGGTCCCAGGGGGTTAAGTCCCTGGGAGCCAGACTGTAACTCCCATGCCCATGCTGAAGGTCACCCAGCTTTCCCAGGATCCTGTGAGGGTTAACCTTACAGGATGCTGGGAAAGCTGGGTAACCTCCAGCATAGGCATGGGAGTTACAGTCTGGCTCCCAGGGACTTAACCCCTTCCTTTCTGTTTGTTTTTGCTTGTATTTTTTTTTTTTTTTTAAGATACCGGCATGCAGAGGATTATGTCGGATTCATTTGGATTACGTCGATGACCAGACGACTTTAATGTTCAATAAAATGGTCAACGAGGGATGTGGGGTTGTTTTTATTTGAATTAAAAAAAAATGTATGTGTGTTGTGTTTTCTTACATTATTTTACAGTCTTTGTAGTGGAAGCTGTATGATAGACGGAATCTATTACTAAGCTGGGGCCTAGTGCTAGCCGATATAAAATGGCTAACACTAACCCCCCCATTATCACCCAGGTACCCAATGCCACCAGGAGCGTCAAAATTGGTGCTCCTAGACTGGGCGGCAGAAGGCTGGTCATATTAGGCCAGAGAGGACCAAAATAAATGGCCCTTCCCGTCCTGGTACTACTAGGCTGCAGTTGTTTGGTTTTTAACCCAGCAGGTTATGGAAAGGCTGGGGAGGAAAAAAACCTGCATAGGATCCCCCCCTTTACATAACCAGCCGGGCTAAAAACCAAGCAGCGTCAGCCTAGTAGTACCAGGGTGGGAAGGGCCATTTATTTTGGCCCTCCCCAGCCTAATAATACCAGCCTGCTACCGCCCAGTCCAGGAGCGCCAATTTTGCTGCTTCGGGACTACTGGCACCCGGCTCTTCCCAGTACCCCTGGTGGCATTGGATACTGGGGTAATTATGGTCGAGTTAGTGTTAGCCATTTTATACCGGCTAACACTAGGCCCCGACTTAGTAATGGATAACGTCTATCAGACAGCTTCCACTGCTAAGTCTGTAAAGTAATGAAAGAAAACAACACACCTAGAATTTTTTTTAATTCAAATAAAAACACCTCCACGCCTCTTGTTGACCATTTTATTGAACAGTAAAGTCCGCTGGTCATCAAAGTAGTCCAAACGAATCCAATGTAATCTTCTGCATGCCGGTATCTGAAAAAGAAAGGGAGAAGAAAATGCTCATTACCAAGGAGGCAAACCAGGGCCAATAAGACGATTTAGAGACAATTCTGAGCCAAACAAATCTGCACCACAGAAAATAGACCAGGCTTATCCCTGATAGTAAATTGCACTTTAAATAGACCAGTCTGTTCATGCCAAAGCAGAAATAGACATCTAGAAAAATCCCCTGTTGATAAATCTCCCCCATAGTCTAATAATAACATGGGGGCCAGGGTATATTGACCTCTGATGCCTGCACTTTATTCCTTCCTCTACTAGGAATGTCTTTTCTTGTCACCCTACAAACATGACCTAAATAATAACATATAAAATGTTTATACATGAAGATGCTGGTGGCCGGCCGGGCAATGGCGCCTACAGAAGATACAAAATAGTCAGCCCCAATTTATGGCTATGTCAATACAAGGTATGTGTGACTCCATCTATCTTGACTGTAATCTAGAGCTTTATCCTACCTTTTATAGTGGAGATGACCACATTATTTTGTAATATTCACAATTCAATTCCATTTTAAGCATCTTGAGATCTCCTCCTCTGTAATGATCCCATAAGCTGATGTCGCTATCTCTGCCCCATGTTCTGTGTCCCCTGCTGCTGCTACTATCTTGTAACAGCGGCATGGGATAGAGAGGAGGGGGCAGAGCTCAGCCCAGCCTTCCCTTCCGACCCCTGCTGGCTTCCGTAGCCAGGAAACCGGAAGCCTGAGGCTTCTGGTTTCCATGGCTACCATCGGGGCTCTGCAATTAGTTCGTAAAGCCCCGATGGACACCGGACACCTTTCTGGAGCCCTATAGATGCTGCGGTCGTGCTAACCGCAGTATCTATAGGGTTAGCTCTCAGCACCGGAGCGCGGCTCTGGTGCTGAGAGTTGCGGCATGTCCCCGGCTATCACTGATAGCCGGGACCCGCTGCGGATGACACAGGCATAGCTCCTGCGCCTGTGTCATCCTAGAGCATTAATTAACGTCGCTGCAGCATCGGGCATAAGCTGCAGCGACGTTAATTAACAGTGCGGCGGGAGGGGGTTGAATAAAACTACTATAGTTTTGCACCATAATATAGCATATATAAAGTCATATGTAACATAATTTTACAAAAATATTCTCTCATATTTTATGGCTATATTATAAGGAGTGATATAAAAATAAAATCATGCAATATAGTATCAAATTTTTTTAATTTTCTTTAAACAAAATAATTAAAACCACCCTGTGGGCATACTGTCATACACACCAAGAAAATCTTATATCTACACAGTGGTGTGTCCATAGACAGTAATGGACCAACATATACCAAAGCCTCCAATACTAATGTTAATAAAAATAATAAAAAAACAGCCTATATATTTTTTTTTATAATGGCCGCCTATGGCAGACTGTTAGCAATGGTCAAGTTCAAGATAAACACTAAATCCCAAAAGTGACCTGAGCCGTATACAGGCAGAGCAGCAGCGATGGAAGAGATATAGCACTCATTTATGTTCATGTCCCCTTAACAATTAAAAAAACAGCAATTTTATTTTATGGGAGAAACTATTCTTACAAGAGGTTCACTGTTTTTGCCTTAAGTAGATTTTGGGTGAGGGTAATAATACCATCATTCAGTATAAAGCATAGTAACATACCGCTGCTGGGCCCCCACATCTATATATTCAGCCCTAACAATAATTACACATCACATACCAATTACCAGTAGTTTATTATACAGTAAAATAAACAAAAGTTTAAAAAAAATATGGCCTAGCATTATTGTCCTTGTTGCTAGGTGACAGTGTACAATGGATATTTGATTGACAGTACATTATGACATCACAGCTATGACACAAATTCAAATACAAACTGCTGCAGCCTCACTCTGGATTCAGGGTTGGCGGTTGGTGGATTGGATTGTAAGTATGCTCCTACATTGACTCCTATTTGTTTTCTATGTCTTTCCTTATATTTCCAATATGTTTCCTCTGTGTAATCTTTCATCTTTTATCTTATTTCTAGGCGATTTCAGAGATTTTGGACAGCGACTACTGGACAGCGACCGAGGATCGACGCGTGGATTTGGACCATCCCCCGAGGACATGGACTATCCACTGTTTTTCCCGGATTATGTGAGTTAGAAAATGACTATACAATACGGTGTTGGGGGGAGGGGGGTGACTGAGAAGCATTTAGTTTACTGACCGGTAGTGATAGGGATGACATCTGTATAATGGGGATGTATTATAGGAGACTGATGGTGGTCGGGATGACACCTTTATACTGGGGATGTAATATAGGAGACTGATGGTGGTCGGGATGACACCTGTACTATGGGGATGTATTATAGGAGACTGATGGTGGTCGGGATGATACCTGTATACTGGGGATGTATTATAGGAGACTGATGGTGGTCGGGATGACACCTGTACTATGGGGATGTATTATAGGAGACTGATGGTGGTCGGGATGCAGATGTATTGATAACTTACATTGTGTCAATATGTTTCCATGACTCCCAACTGCCATTTTCCCTCCTCCCTGGAGGGGGCAGGGCTTAGTTGGAGCATGGCCACTGCAGGGTGGGTAATGCACGCTCTATGGCCAGGCTCATGCACTGTGTGTTATGTGCCCATCTTCACTAGTAATGAGAAAACTTGAGAAAACTGTCCGAACCCAAACACTCAGGATTCAGCTCCCGACGTCTGGAGAAATGTTATGTCACCATAGGGAATCCTGGAAAACATGGATACAACCATAGGCTGTATCTTTTTTGAAGTTTGCTCATTACTAGTGAAGATGGCCACATAACACACAGTGCATGTACTGTATAATATAACATAACATGTACTGCATAATATAACATGTACTGTATAATATTACATGTACTGTATAATATAACATAACATGTACTGTATAATATAACATGTACTGCATTATATAACATGTACTGTATAATATAACATAACATGTACTGCATAATATCACATGTACTGCATTATATAACATGTACTGTATAATATAACATAACATGTACTGCATAACATGTACTGCATAATATAACATGTACTGCATAATATAACATAACATGCACTGCATAATATCACATGTACTGCATAATATAACATGTACTGTATAATATAACATAACATGTACTGCATAATATAACACATACTGCATAATATAACACATACTGCATGTGTACTGGGCCTAATATACATTTTCTAGCTAAGTTAAATCAACTGGTGTTAGATTTGTAAATTACTTCTATTCAAAAATCTCGAACCTGCCAGTACTTATCAGCTGCTGTATGTCCTGCTGGAAGTGGTGTATGCTTTCCAGTCTGATACATTGCTCTCTGCTGCCACCTCTGTCCATTTCAGGAACTGTCCAGAGCAGTAGAGATTTTCTATTTGCTGCTGTTCTGGACAGTTCCTGACACAGAAAGAGGTGGCAGCAGAGAGCACTGTACAGTATGTATCAAAATGGAAAGAATACATCACTTACTGCAGGACATGCAGCAGCTGACAAGTACTGAAAGGATTGAGCTTTTTTATTAGAAGTCATTTACAAATCTGGATAACTTTCTGACACCAGTTTAATTTATTTTCCTCCGGAGTACTCCTTTAATGTGAAGTACATTGAACTGGATTAAAGCTTTATATATCAGATGAATGTCGTCTCTGCCCGCTCACCACAGCAATGCCGACTTTTGAAATGTTGTAAGATGTAAAATAAAGTTGCAAATGAGATCTTATAAATGAAAGGTGTCAGATTCCTGCTCTATTGTGCACCATAAAGTGATGGAGATTCCATAATGCATTCTCTTTAATGTGTATTGGTTGAGGGATATTTTAGCTTATATTTGGTGGTTGCTACTTTACTATCACATGTCAGACTAGACAAATGTTCATTAGATATAATGACCATTAGATATAGCTGGGAGAAGCGCACATCTGAGCACTTCACTCACCGATCACCATTAGATCCAACCTGTAATAAGGGAAAAGGCTCCATTGTTAGTCAGTGAAGCCCATCTCCTGCCATAAGTAGGATTGAGCATTGAGGCGGGGAGTGAAGAGCTCAGCCGTCCACTTCTCCTGACTATGTCTTATGATCCTGGGGGTCTGGCTATATCTTAAAGGGGTAGATCACCAAAAATGGTTTTCTTTCAAATCAACTGGTACTAGAAAGGACCTGAGATTTATAATTTACTATTATAAAAAAAAATCTCAAGTCTTCCAGTACCTATCAGCTGCTGTATGTCCTGCAGAAAGTAGTATTCTGGAGAGCAGGAGAGGTTTTCTATGGGGATTTGATGCTGCTTTGAACAGTTCCTGGCATGGACAGAGGTGGTAGCAGAGAGCACTGTGTCAGACTGGAGAGAATAGACCACTTCCTGCAGGACATACAGCAGCTTATAAGTACTGGAAGACTTGAGATTTTTTTAATAGAAGTAAATTACAACAAATCTCTGGCACTTTATTGCAGCAGTTGATTTGAAAGAAAAAAAACATTTTGGTGAACAACCCCTTTAGGATCCTGACCAATGAATACTTTTGAAGTCTCTACGCAAATTTTTTTTTTTTTTACAGTAACACTTTAAAAACTGTAGTGAATCTGTGGCTTCAAATATTATCACACGAGGTATGGAGTCTTTGTTATGTGTTTCTCCACAGGCTTCTCTATATAATAAAAAAAGACAAAAAAAAGTCTCTCATAAGTGTATGAAAAGATACAAAAAAGAACAAAAGAAACGGACAGAAAAATACCCTGACCGAATCACAACCAATCAGGGCGCAACTTCAAGCTCTGTACAATGAGCTAAAAATGAGCATTTTACACCACTTTCTATTTTACACCCTTTAAAAAATTTGGCCCACTGTGTTTTTTACAAGCCCCAAAAACACCTAAAAAATGTGAGGTGCTGTCACACTGGGGGTTTCTAGGGGGGGGGGGGGGGGAAACACCAATGGAAGGGCCAAAATTTTGTATGTTATCGGGGAGTCATTTGGGGAATATGAAACACCATGGAGGAGATTTATCAAACATGGTGTAAGGCCTTATTCACATGTTCCGTAACTTACGGATCCGTATTTCCGTATCCGAGTTAGTGCACATTGAAGTCTATTGGGCTATTCACACGATCAGTAGCAGAAATGGATGAAAATCAATCCGTAAAAAAAAAGGACATGTCCTAGTGCGGACCCGGTGCGGACCCAGATTTTTTCAAGGATGCTCTCATTGACATCAATTGTCCACGGATTGTTTGCGGATTGCAACATGTTTGGCATCCGTATTTCCGTAGAAAAATATGGATAACTCATGCTCCTATTTGCACAGCAGTATATAGAAGTGCTGGGATCTATAGTTCTCCGGATTTCTGTTGCTGAAGACCGTATGCCGATTGTAGCAGAATCCTATCGTGTGCCGATTATAGCAGAATCAGTAGACGAATGTTATGGAGGCAGTGTTGGTGATGGTATATCAGAGAGCTGGGATCTGTAGTACTCCACAAGGTGAAGACCATACAGAAGAGTTCCTGCTCGGAACATTGCATACTTTATATTGTGCCCAATTTAGCTGACAGGCCATTCATTCACTGCTCACAGTCTCTTAATTGATTCATTGATACTTTCCTAACAACATAGTAAACACAATTTATTGTGCTAATTGGTAATGATGATTGGCAGCTGGGTTACAAAGGTACAAGTACCAATTACCTCAATAAATTGGGGTGTTTACAATGTAGTTAGGAAAGTATCAATGAATCAATTAAGAGCACTGAAGGCAGAACGGCACAGGAGGATCGCATAGGAGATCGCATCCTTACCGCAGGAGGGGGTCTGATGCCGCAGAGGGGGTCTGATGCCGCCGAGGGGGTCTGATGCCGCCGCAGGGGGGGGTCTGATGCCGCCACAGGGGGGGTCTGATGCTGCAGGGGGGGTCTGATGCCGCCGCAGGAGGGGGTCTGATGCCACAGAGGGGGTCTGATGCCGCCGCAGGGGGGGGTCTGATGCTGCAGAAGGGGTCTGATGCCGCCGCAGGAGGGGGTCTGATGCCACAGAGGGGGTCTGATGCTGCAGAAGGGGTCTGATGCCGCCGCAGGAGGGGGTCTGATGCCACAGAGGGGGTCTGATGCCGCCGCAGGGGGGGGGGGTCTGATGCTGCAGAGGGGGTCTGATGCCACCGCAGGAGGGGGTCTGATGCCACCGCAGGAGGGGGTCTGATGCCGCCGCAGGAGGTCTGATGCCACCGCAGGAGGGGGTCTGATGCCGCAGAGGGGGTCTGATGCCGCCGCAGGAGGGGGTCTGATGCCGCAGAGGGGGTCTGATGCCGCCGCAGGAGGAAGTCTGATGCCGCAGAGGGGGTCTGATGATGCCAATCCCCGCCGAGCACGGAAGCGTCCCCGGTGTCCATGGTGATCGCAGGAGGGGTCTGATGATGCCTGTAAAGACCGAGCACAGAAGTGTTCTCCTGCGATCACCATGGCAACTGGGGACGCTTCCGTGCTCGGTGGTGATTGCAGGCATCATCAGACTTCTGTGCTTCCGGATGCAATACGGAAGCAATACGGATGTCCAACCTGTAATTTTTAGCGGGTGGTTTCCGGACCCGAAAAAATTACGGAACGTGTGCATAAGGCCTAAAGTAAAACTGACTCAGTTCCCCCTAGCAACCCAGGGCCGCCATCAGGAATTTTGGGGCCCCATACAGCCAAAGTGCCAGGCTGTATGAGGCCACAAAAATTTGCGATGTATCTGTAACTTTCATCTCCGGAGTAGTGTACAGAACCAGCTGCTTAGGATACGTCTCACGCCAGCCGAGTTCCGTGCACGAGCCCTATTAATTATAATAAAAACATGATGCTTGAACTCCCAGCAGCAGCTACGTCTGCACGCCACTCCGGAGACACTAACTTTGTGGCAAGTACCCTATAAGAACTACTGTCATTTGAATTAAAGGGGTACTCCAGCCAAAATTCCTATTTTATTGTATTGCCCCACAAAAGTTATATAACATCTAAATATACTGTCACTACCCCTTCTGGCCGCATAGGGCTATATTATCTGCACTTACCGCGACCGGAAGTCTTGAACTCTATAGAAAAATGCTTTTGTCTCATCTCACTGGCTAGGATCAGGCACCATCTTGGGTCAGTGACGTGTCTGCTTGGTGGCCCTGGTCCTAGCATCGGGGCATGTAAGAGACTAGGAGGCCGCCTTTTCCCCGCCTAACTTCCTGCCTCTTGTGAGACTTGGTAACTGAGCAGATAGTGAGGGTCCCTGCCTCTGTATCTGATGTTACCAAGTCTCGCGAGAGACGGGAAGTGGGGCAGGGAAAAAGCCTCTTACCTGCCCCGATGATAGGACCAGGACCACCAAGCAGACACGTCACTGACCCAAGATGGCGCCCGATCCTAGCCAGCTATATACACTATACACTATATACACAGGACGCTTCTGGGTTTGGTGTTTTTCTGCTCTTTGGCAATGTTCTGTGTTTGGTGATTTTTTTTTCAGCAATTAGTGAGGTTTTTTTTCTCCATTGACTTCTCTTCTATAAAGAGGGGAAAATGCCAGATAAAAACATGCCTATATGCATACTGGTGTTTTTGCTGGTGTTTTTTTCTCTCTAAATACTTCAATAGAAAATCTGGAATCACGTAATTAAAGGATCAGGTGAATTTTAATCAAATGCCGGGAATAAAACACTACAAAACAATGCCTATACTAATATACACTAAAATAAAAAATAAACAGCAGAAAAGCTGAAGAAAAGTTAAAAAAGAATGCTGCCAGTTTTTGGGCCATTGTTTGTGGTGATATTTTGGGCAGAAAAACCACCATGCAAAATGTAATTCTGAAAGTCTTTTCAAATGCTGTCAAAAAGTTATACAGATTTGTAAATTACTTCTATTTAAAAATTTCAAGTCTTCCAGTACTTATCAGATGCTGTATGTCCTGCAGGAAGTGGTCAAATCTTTTCAGTCTTACAGAGTGCTCTCTGATGCCACCTCTGTCTGATACAGGAACTGTCCAGAGCAAGACGGATTTTCTATGGGGATTTGTTTCTCCTCTGGACAGTTCCTGTCATGGACAGAGATGGCAGCAGAGAGCACTGTGTCAGACTGGAAAGAATATACCACTCTTTGCAGGACAGACAGCAGCTGATAAGTACTGGAAGACATGGGATTTATAAACAGAAGTAAAATACTAATCTATATAACTTGATGACACCAGTTAATTTGAAAGAAAAAAAATTCAATTTCACTGGATTACAGGGATACTTTGGTAAAAATCTTCTTCTTTCAAATCAACTGGTTACAGAAAGTTATATAGATTTGTAATTTACTACTATTTAAAAATCACAGGTTGTCCCATACTTATCAGCTGCTGTATGTCCTGCAGGAAGTGGTGTTTTCTTTTCAGTCTGACACGGTGCTCTCTGGTGCCTCCTCTGTCCGAGACAAGAACTGTAGAAAATCCCAGAGCAGTTGAAAATCCCCATAGAAAACCTTTCCTGTTCTGGACAGTTCCTCACATGGACAGAGGTGGCAGCAGAGAGCACTGTGTCAGACTGAAATAAAACAATATTTCATGCAGGACATACAGCAGCTGATAAGTTCTGGAAGACTTGAGATCTTTTAATAGAAGTAAATTACAAATCTATATAACTTTCTGAAACCAGTTGATTTGAAAGAAAAAGATTTCCGCTGGATAACCCCTTTAACCCCTTGCCGCAAAATGACATTCCAGGAACGTCATGTAAAGCAGATAGTTCTTGCAACATGACGTTCATGGAAAGTCATGTTGTCCCTGCCTCCCTCCGCGGTTCCTAGTGGCGATCGGGCAACAGGAGGCGGCAATCTCACACAGCCTCCTCCCGCTGCCACTGCCCGGAGGGGAGCCGTGCTCCCACCCTTCCCCCAGCAGTTAGCCACATAGGCGCCAGTGTCTATGGGGCAGCCAGAGGGAAAAACCTGAAATAAAAAAAGGCCCCAAAATTCACCAGGTCTCTGTCATGTCTGCGGCCTGTGGTGGAGCATGTCTCTTTTAACTTGATAAAGGGGTCCCTGTACCCTGGAACGCGTCGTTTTGTTTGAGACAATAAATGTACTTTGAACAAAGTACTAGTATCTGTATCCATTCCTACCGCCGCTCAGCGCCAAGAGGGGGTAAATCCCAACTTTCGCCGTGTCACGTTGATTGGACACCTGCATACCGACTATCCTTGTTGGAAGCCAGTGGCTCTGGACTCTTCTACCAACATGTACTCCCGGCAGCTCCGGCTCCTCTATCTTCACTGACAGCGCATATATATATATTGTGCTCTTAGTACAACATCTCAAGGTGAGCGTATACAGAAAGTTACTATTTCACCTTTTTCTCTCAGTTTTCACCCTATGGCGCCCTGCAAATTTCTTTTTAAGCCATTGTATGAGTCACTGATAGCAAGCAGAGATCCTTGATAGACCTAACCTGCACTGATGCATTATAACATATCAAAAGATGTGTGCAAAGGACTTAATCAAAGCAGTTTTACAGCCTTTCCATTCACTGACAGCAAGCAGATATGAGTGTAGAGCAGCCCTGTGTCCTGGATGTATCTACATAGCTGAGTCTTTGCTATGTGACCAGCACAGAACATCTACTACTGGGGGATAGCTACATTGGGGATTCTCCTTACTGGGCAGGCTACAACTGGTGGAGGGCGGCTACATGGATGCACGGAGGAGCCCAACTCCTATCTGGAGGCACAGAGAACATATAGCACAGAGCCACCTGAATACTATATGGAGGCACATATTGGGCATTATTTGGGGACAATGTTACTGTGTGAGGTGCCTGCAAGGAGAGAATTTTTTTTTTTTTAACCTATAGAACTATAAATCCTATGTGCATGTAATATGCATGTGCAGAACTGGGCAACTAGCTAATAACATAGGGGATGCTGCTATTAGTAATGTTGGGTTGTCTTGCAACAGCTGGAGGGCCGCAGAATGACTAATGTTCACATAAATATATATATATATATATATATATATATATATATATATATATATATATTATCTCTGTAGCTAGATATGTATGCTACAAAAAGGGGCCCACTGAGGCTCTGTCACCCAAGGTCCCACATAAACCTGGAGCCGGCCCTGCAGGATAGATTTGAAAAATAGGCCCTGGACATTAAAGGGTTGTACAACAAAAAAAAATTCTTTCAAATTAACTGCTGCCATAAAGTGCCAGAGATTTGTAATTTACTTCTATTAAAAAATCTCAAGCCTTCCAGTACTTATCAGCTGCTGTATGCCAAGCAGGAAGTTGTATTATTTCCAGTCTGGAGAGCAGGAGAGGTTTTCTATGGGGATTTGCTGTTGCTCTGGACAGTTCCTGACATGGACAGAGGAGGCAACAGAGAGCACTGTGTCAGACAGGAAAGAAAACACCACTTCCTGCAGGATACACAGCAGCTGATAAGTACTGGAAGACTTAAGATTTTTTAATAGAAGTGAATTACAAATCACGGACACTTTATTGCACCAGTTGATTTGAAAGAAAAACAAAATTGGTGAACAACCCCTTTAAGGCCAAAACAGGCTGCAGAGGCAAGGGGTTAATGTTAGTTACAAAAATTTATGTTGGATGTCAATTCATTGTAAAGGAAAAGAAAAGTGTAAGGTCACGTCCTTACATGGTGGATTTCTTAATGTGATATCCACAAAACAAAAAAACACAGTATAATAACAATATGGCACATGAAAACGCCAGTCACATGATCTGAGAAAATGTCAGGCAGTTCTGTAGATCTTCAATTGCAATGTAAACAAAATCTGCAGGTAACATGAATTCTTCCCCTCCTGAACTCACCCCAAAGGGAAGATCTGACACAGTAGATTGGTAGCAGAGATTTAGGAGATGTTCTGCAGCACGGGACATGGATTTCTACCTGATACAACGGTATGAAACCGTCACAGAAATTCCTATAGCTAATCTGCATTATGCTGGTTGGGGTTGATCAGGGCCGTATTTAGAGTTCATAGTGCCCCTGAGTCACGCTAAAGCCTGACATGTTATATCGTTTTTAACTAAACACTTATTAGGCATCCATCAGACACATATTTATCATGGCGTTTTATTGGCTGAAAACATGTAACAAAAAATGCCAAAAAAACTTCAAGCGGTTATTATGCCAACATGCATAGGGATATGGCGTTCTTTCTGCCTCCCCCCTGCAATTTTAATCTGATCACCCCCGGACGAAGATTGCGAAATGCGCGTCGGGGTGGTGGCGTCCCGGAGGAGTGCGATTGTCATTGACTCATAGGTAATATGTCTATCTTGTCCCAAACCTTTGCGGGGTAATAGAGATTGAAGGGTGAAACGTGATCCAACTAAATCAGTGGGGAGTGATGTGAAGCAAGTAATTATTTGCATATAGCACTTTATACATTGAGACTCCCAGGTAGCTTATATTTTTTAGGACTTGCACTTTATCCTATTTTGATATGGACCCTGTAATGATATGTGTGATATGATACCCCAATTTATGCAGCTTTTGTGAGGTGGGCACATAGCAATAATATCGTTTTTTGTACTTGTATATACCCTCCGGGTGCATGGTTTTTCCTCTTTTTTATAAATTGTATTTTTAATGCTGTATAATAAAGATTTATTTGCTACTGAAACTCAGTATTGTGTGGTTGTATTTGATCTAAGGTAAACTGAGGTAGAAGACACTAGTGCATATAATTTTGTGATTAATTTAAAATATTTATACCATAGAGTGCACATTGACAAATTAGGTATTAACTCATTTTAATCTGACTGTAGAATTTATGGGCCAATAATGGTATTTTTATTGGTATTTTCTTTGTGAGTACGTCTAGAGTGAGCCCACCTTAGGCCAGCAGGTATCCCTCATGACCCCACGGACGTACCCACTCAGCCCAGCAAAAAAGCAATAATTATTGTTGAGAAAACCTCCAGTTTCTGTGCAGGTTTTGCAACTTCTCCGGACTTGAACACTCGGCATTTAACTCCATTGGAAGATCTGGAAAACGTGGATGCAGCCAGTCTGTATTCATGTCTTCCTGGCAGCCCTAGGACGACGTCCAGCTTTTCCAGACACGGAGAGTTAAATGCTGAGTTTTGCAAAACCTGCACAGAAACTGAAGGTTCACTCAACAATAATGATTGCTTTTTTACTGGGCTGAGTGTGCACGTCTGTGGGGTCGTGAGGGATACCTGCTGGCCTAATGTGGCCTCATGGGCCCTGGTACAATATTTCAGAATAATAAACTCCCCCACAGAACATGCAGAATAAACTCACAGGAGCCACAGGTTGCAAAACTACAATTCCCATCATGCCATGTTGACGGTCAATGCTGGGGTTGTAGTTTTGGAACCTGAAGAGCCACAGGGTTGTGGGTTGTGGTTCTGCAACCTAGAGAGTCAAAGTCTGCAAAACTACAATTAGCATAATTGACTGTCAACATGTTGGGGACTGTCGTTCTGCAACCTGAAGAGTGAACCTTAAAGTACCACCAGGTACTTCGCTATGGGCTTTTTACATTAACAGATCCATGCCAGCACAGGGATGCCTGTGGCACAGTCCTATTTCTGAACCACCGCCTGGTTCCCGTACATGGCGCAGATCTATTCCTGAGGACTGGCCGGGCATGAAGCACTGGAGGGGGGCCCACTGGCCCCCAGTGTGACAATCCCCCCTCCCCTTTGTGACACGGCTCCATTGATTATAATGGAGGCATATCACAGAGGGGAGGGAGTTCCGTCACACCCCCAGTGTCTCATGCCCGGCCAGTGCTTTGGAATAGACAGTAGGTTCAAAAAAAGGACTGCACCACTGGCTTCCCCACACCGGGGACAGTCTGTTAATATAAAAAGTCCATAGGGATGTTCCTGGTGGTACATTCACTTTAAAGATAACAATGCCTACTCAACAGGGCATGGTGAGGTTTGCAGTTCTGCAACCTAGAGAGCCTCAGTCTGTAAAGCTAAAACTCAAATCATAAACTGTCAGCCGGACATGAGTGGGGTTGTAGTTCTGAAACTCCTGGAGATTGCACAACTACTACTCCCACTATGCCCTGCAAACAGTCCATGCTGGAGGTTGTACTTCTGGAACTTGGAGAAACACAGACTGCAAAACTACAACTCTCATCATGGACTGTCAACAGGGCATGATGGTAATCTCACCTGTCTAGGCTCCTGCTGTGCTTCGGTTTCTTCTGGTCAGGTCTGGATCCTGTGTGATGGGGGCGGAGGCAATCACTGCTCTCCCGCCATTACACAGGAAGTGGCAGGACAGGGAGCTCTGGGCTCCCCTCAGCTATTCACTTGTATCAGCGATTGCTTATACTAATGAACAGGGGGAGAGAGAAGCCTGAAGGCGTACTCACTGCAGTTCTCCCCGACCAGCTGTATCACAGCGACGGAATGTGGTGTGGGGGGCTGCATGGGCCCAGTCACAATGGCGACCACTGTGACCCCTATCGCTACGCCCACTGTGCCATAGAAATATAGGCTATATACTATTTATTTGTGATGGGAGATATTTGTATTCTTTTGATTAATGGGCACCCTGTAACCAATCTATGTGTGGCCTCACTTTACCTGGCTTACACCCCAATGACAGGAGTACTAATGAGCAGCAGTCATTTATACTTCCTGGTACCCCTCTATAAAGGGCTCAGCCACTCTCTGGAACATATACAGTATATATACATGACATACATAACATATACAACATAACATATATATGAGTACAATATGGGACATAGACTTACAGTGTTAGGTTGCTTCAGCCCTGTTATACAGCCTTGTTAAGCTCCGCCCCCTAATACACTAGCCCATCCATACCATGGTGGTGTATGGAGGGACATGTGACCATACAACTTGTGGAGGGACCATACAACATATAAAGCAGCCTAACACTGTAATCATGCATAGGTTTTTAAAGCGAATGTGCCACCGGTACATTGCTTTTTTGTGTTTTACATGAACAGACCATTGCCAGCGAAGGAATGTCAATGACACTGTTCTTTTTTTGAACTGCCATCTGGTTGCCGCACACAGTGCCGGTCTATTCCTGAGCACTGGCCCGGCATGAAGCACTGGAGGTGGGCCGGCCATCGCCCAGTGTGACGATTTGCCCTCACCTTTGTGATACGACTCCATTGATTCTAATGGAGCTGCGTCACAGAGGGGAGGGGGCTTTCACCACACTGAGGGCCCGGTGGGCCTGCCTCCAGTGCTTTATGCTGGGCCAGTGCTTGGGAATAGACCGGCAATGTGTGCGGGAACTGGGCAGCGATTAAAAAAAAAGAACTGCGCCACCAACATCACTGCACCAGCACTAGTCTATTTATACAAAAAAAGTGATGTACCCGTGGTACATTCACTTTAAAAATACTTCCAGAGAGTGGCTGACCCCTTTAACTTAGAACAGTACTATATACACATATATGGCTGCCTGTGCTGCCATGGTTTCTTCTCCTTCTTCAATTGTCTCTACCTGGGAATTGTATAAGATGGAGCTGAGGAGGACAGACCTGGCCACAGCACCGTGTGTTGGGATCTATGTAAGAACACAAGTGTTTTTTCAGGAGGGGACATGCGCCTCACTAGTAAGAAGCGCTGTCCTAGAGGGTCTACAAAAACTAAGAAAAATAAGTAAAGGAAAATTGCTTGAAATTATTTTTTAAATAATTGTACAGTGGTACCTTGGTTTAAGAACGAGTATGTTCTAATAAGTATAGTATTCACTCAAGGATTTGGCTACTCGAAAGTACTTGATACTCAAGTAAATCATGCGTGTTGCTCAGGTGCTCGATAACAAAAAGCTTGTTATGCTGAGCATAATGCATTTCCACAGCCTAAGGCTATGTTCACAGACAGTTGAAATTGAGTGGATGGCTGCTATTTAATGGCAAACAATGGCAAGCAACCACCATTGTTTTAAAATGACGGTAAATATTTGCCATTAAATGACGGCCATCCACTCATTTTTAACAGTATGTGAACATAGCCTTTCTGTGTTTTCAAACCAATTGGATGGCCAATCGTGTACCTGTACCAATCGGCCATCCCGAATCAGCGGCAAGATCCTCTGCTAATCCTGAAGGTCAGGTCCCTATGTATACAGAGGCACAGTCAGGTGATATTAGCAGAGGATCTTGCACTAATCCAGAAGGGCCATCGTGGCAGGCACACTATAAACTGCATCAGGAGGGGTGGGGGTCGGTGCGGAGAAGTATGCTTTCTACTTCTGTTTTGTATCTGTCTTCACTATTGCCGCTCAGCTGCTGATTGGCTCGCAGAATTTGCTTAGCCAGTCACATTGGGTGAGTTTCGATAATAAAGACAGATGGAAGACCAAAGTGGTAAATATACTTTCTTTGCCCCCCCCCCCAAACAACAGACCACAATCTGGCCCCCAAGGGGTTAACTTAACCTCCTAGGAGATAGAGTGTTGCCCTCAGATTAACCAAATACCCTTTGTACTAAGTACTGAAGTCTACAATTGTTTTCAATGGGCCTAGTTACTCACGACAAGCACTCGAGCATTGAAAAATACTTGACTAAAGTAACAAGCACTCGAGTATTTTGGTGCTCGCTCATCTTAATTCTTTTTTGTTTTTGTTTTTATTTTTTTTACAGGTTCCAGCTTCGTTATTCATCAAGGAGCTGCAGACACCGGAATACGTCAAGGTAAATGTACCTTTCTATAATACCCCAAGCGACATATTTCTATACTGTACTTACCCCGTGTTTCCTATTGCAGGCAGCCAAGGATGTCGACAAGGAGGGTGAGTTCATCCATTCCATGATATTTCTGTACAAGCAATTGCGTCCTAAAGTCCCTTAAGCAAACTCACACTCTAGAAGAATAAGTTAAAAACTTTTTAAAAATTAAAAAAAAAAATCCCAATATATATATATATTTTTTTTTCCAAACACATTTACACAATACAGTATAAGGTGAAATAAAAGATACTCATTTAAGATCACAAACCCTTAAGCCTCATGCCAGTATAGATCCTGCATAGAGCAACATGAGCTTACCTTAGGGTGCATTCACACAGGGAGATATATGACTGCATAAGGGGTCTTGTCTCCCCTCCACAATGCAGACACTGAAATGCAGCCATATTATGGTCATCAGATGCCGGCGAGTGACTGATCTCTGTACTATGACACTGTGTTATGTAGATTATGTCATCTAACAGGATCAGAGACTTATAGTTTTATTCCCATTTTATACAACTATTTTTAAAGTTTTTTCCTTTTCTTTTTTTCCCTTTTTAGATGAAGAACCAGAAGTTTGGTTAGTATTTCTTTACTGTGAATGTACACTTGTGACTGACTTCCCACCATGATGGTAGTATATTGTCAATGTCTATACCCACATGCCCACGGACATTTAATAGCCAACACATAAGAGGGGCGTCCTACTATCATACATCTGACCACGATACATTGGGATCTATACCACAACTGTATGTAAAAGCACAGCTAACACCAAACACAGTGTAAATTCACCCTCATAGATACCAATCATGACTGTAGAATTGTTAAGGCTGCATTCACACCTCCACAATTTTGCAAACCTTACGGATGGAGAACGTAGGTAATGGATCCGTTCCCTGTCTGGTCTGACGTGTATTAATTGTATTCAGGTGTAAATGGTTCCCTATAGTTGTGTTCTCACTGTCCTATCTGTTCCCTGGCTCACAGGACCATTGAAGACATCGAGTTGGACCTTCCGGATCGAGCGTAAGTACATTGTTGTAAAGTAATTAAGTAATTGGGGAGATTTATCTGATTCACATATACTTTTTTATGTGGCTTTTTTTCTTAAAGGGGTACTCCAGAGAAAAAATATTTTCAGATCAACTGGTACCAAAAAGTTATACAGATTTATAAATTTCTTCTAGTAAAAAAAATAAAACTCAGGTCTTCCAGTACTTCTCATCTGCTGTATGTCCTACAGTAAGTGGTGTATTCTTTTCAGTCTAACACAGGGCTGTCTGCTGCCACCTCTGTCTGGGATAGGAACTGTCCAGAGCAGGAGAGGTTTCTATTGGGCTTTGCTACTGCTATGCACGGTTTCTGTCACAGACAGAGGTGGCATCAGAGACTCAGGCTAGATAGAAAACACTACTTCCTGCAGGACATACAGCAGCTGATAAGTACTGGAAGACTTGAGTATTTTTTAATTATAAGTAATTTACAAATCTGTATAACTTTTTGGTACTAGCTGATTTAAAAACTATTTTTTTCTCCGGAGTACCTGAAAATATCATAACGTTCATTATTTTATGACATTACATGTATTTTCCAATTCCAAATCAGGTGTTTTATTACCGGCAATTTTGGTTGCTAATTTTTGTAGTCTCCCCTAACAAATCATATGATTCATAGATGATGTGATTGAACAGTTCCTCTGTTATTCGCACGATTTGTAACATCAAAAGATATACTATTACAATGCCACAAACATTTGCATCTAAACAAATAACATCCCTAGAGCATGCTGCAATAGGAAGAAACACCACTGACCACATACACATCCAATCTGAGGAAAAACATTGCACAGAAAAAAGCACTGGTTGCACTTTATTTTTCCTTTTACCTTTCAGTAAAAATCTAACACAACAAACAAATTCCCACTTTATATTTTTAATAAATCTCCCCCAATGTGCTGCCCCTGGATGAATGACTGTGACCTCTCATAATATGTAATACTCCTCTATTGTTCATGTTTTGTAATAGATGGAAGAAGGCAGTGAAGACGGCGCCGCGGGCATTCAGGTAACTATCTCACAACACATACAGTACTGTTGGCAAAGGGACAGGAGAATAGTCTGGGACATGTGTCAATATTAAGGGGGCTCTCTGCTGCCACCTCTGTCCATGTGAGGAACTGTCCAGAGCAGGAGTGGTTTTCTATGGGGATTTGCTTCTCCTCTGAAAACTTCCTGTCATGGACAGAGATGGTAGCCGAGAGCACTGTGTCAAACTGAAAAGAATATACCACTCCTTCCAGGACAGACAGCAGCTGATAAGTACTGGAAGACATTGGATTTATAAACAGAAGTAAAATACTATTGTATGCTCTGGACAGTTCTTAACATGGACAGCAGTGGCAGCAGAGAGTACTATGTCGGATCAGAAAGAATACACCACCCCCTGCAGGGCATACATCAGATGATAGATATAGGAAGAGTTTAGAATTTTCTATAAAAGTAATTTACAAATCTGTATAATTTTCTGATACCAGTTGATTTATAACAAAATAAAACTTCAAAGGGACTATCCCCTTAATACATAAAGGACAATTTTCTGTTATCAGGAATTTAAGAGGAACTAATCTGAGGGTTGAAGATCATGTTACTGATATATCACAATAGATTACATTTTTTTGTAAGTTTTAAACATTCCTAACAAATAATCCTAACCAAACATATATGTTCTGTGTTACAGACCATTCAAGTTCCCACCTTCTGAATGGCGCCCCAGCCTGGAGACCATCTGGTAAGTATGAAGAAGCAGCACAGCTGAAAACATACAGACAATTCTCTGGAGACAAAACAGACATGGCCGCACTATACACACACTACTAATACACACACTAAGCACTATACACTACTAACACACGCACTAAGCACTATACACTACTAATACACGCACTAAGCACTATACACTACTAACACACGCACTAAGCACTATACACTACTAATACACGCACTAAGCACTATACACTACTAACACACGCACTAAGCACTATACACTACTAACACACGCACTAAGCACTATACACTACTAACACACGCACTAAGCACTATACACTACTAACACACGCACTAAGCACTATATACACTACTAACACACGCACTCAGCACTATACACACTACTGACACACGCACTAAGCACTATACACTACTAACACACGCACTAAGCACTATATACACTACTAACACATGCACTAAGCACTATACACACTACTAATACACGGACTAAGCACTATACACACTACTAACACACGCACTAAGCACTATACACTACTAACACATGCACTAAGCACTATACACACTACTAACACACGCACTAAGCACTATACACTACTAACACACGCACTAAGCACTATACACTACTAACACACGCACTAAGCACTATATACACTACTAACACATGCACTAAGCACTATACACACTACTAACACACGCACTAAGCACTATACACTACTAACACACGCACTAAGCACTATACACTACTAACACACGCACTAAGCACTATACACTACTAACACACGCACTAAGCACTATACACACTACTAACACACGCACTAAGCACTATACACACTACTAACACACGCACTAAGCACTATACACACTACTAACACATGCACTAAGCACTATACACTACTAACACACACACACTAAGCACTATACACTACTAACACACGCACTAAGCACTATACACACTACTAACACACGCACTAAGCACTATACACACTACTAATACACACACTAAGCACTATACACACTACTAACACACGCACTAAGCACTATACACACTACTAACACACGCACTAAGCACTATACACACTACTAACACACGCACTAAGCACTATACACACTACTAACACATGCACTAAGCACTATACACTACTAACACACACACACTAAGCACTATACACTACTAACACACGCACTAAGCACTATACACACTACTAACACACGCACTAAGCACTATACACACTACTAATACACGCACTAAGCACTATACACACTACTAACACACACACTAAGCACTATACACACTACTAACACACACACTAAGCACTATACACACTACTAACACATGCACTAAGCACTATACACTACTAACACACGCACTCAGCACTATACACTACTAACACACGCACTAAGCACTATACACACTACTAACACACGCACTAAGCACTATACACACTACTAACACACGCAACTAAGCACTATACACACTACTAACACATGCACTAAGCACTATACACTACTAACACACACACTAAGCACTATACACACTACTAATACACACACTCAGCACTATACACTACTAACACACGCACTAAGCACTATACACTACTAACACACACACTAAGCACTATACACTACTAACACACGCACTAAGCACTATACACACTACTAACACACGCACTAAGCACTATACACACTACTAATACACGGACTAAGCACTATACACACTACTAACACACACACTAAGCACTATACACACTACTAACACACGCACTAAGCACTATACACACTAGTAATACACGGACTAAGCACTATACACACTACTAATACACGGACTAAGCACTATACACACTACTAACACACGCACTAAGCACTATACACACTACTAATACACACTCTTAGCACTATACACTACTAACACACACACTAAGCACTATACACACTACTAATACACACACTTAGCACTATACACTACTAACATCAGGAGTCAGTCACATTGTGATCATCTCATAAGCCCACACACCACCTCAAGGTTCCTGACACATGTGGGTACCTAACTACAAAATGGTGCAGCCCCACACGACGACCAACGCAGCAACAACAACAACAGCGCTGGAGGGGTAGCGAACCAGTCGCCCAGCAGCCCCAATGAGCCGGACATAGCCCCCCTGGGCTCTGGGCCCGCCTGCTTCCCACCTTGTCGCCCCCCTCCCCCACTCTCTCATCAGGTGAGCGAAGCTTATGCCTGGCATTCACCACGGAAAAGGCAAGAATCTGCACCTGGAGTCCATTGCAATCTGTTCAGTGTTTTGTCCTAATAACTATATATTGCTATGAGCTGCTTTATGTTACATATACAGGGAAGTGGATGAAGAGGAGGAGACCATCATCGCGCCTAGGTGAGCGATCAAAGCCTATAACTTTGTGTCTGCGTGGAATTGCTTTGTTTCTGTGCATAGAGAGAATCACTAAGAGGACAGGGGGCTCCACATTTCTTCATTTATTTGAATGCCAAAGAACTTGTACTTAAAATTTAATATTTCAATATTTAAAAAAAAAATGATAGCGATGATTTTATGTTGGCTTTTGCCTAAAGCTCCTTAGGACACTGAAGAATGGAGAAATCTGATGTAACAGGTTTTCCTAAGCTAGTACACTAACACACGTGGTACATTATGGTCAGCGCTTATTGTATAGCTTTTATTGGTTGTACAATCCCTACTTTATAAAAACGGAATAACAATGAATATGTAATATAATTTTGTGTTAGCAGCATGTATAGTCCAGAGTTCTTATAACACCTTCTACATGGCCCAGATGGAAGAAGTAAAGTCTGCGGTTCTGTTGTGATTATAGTGAATAGTGAATAATGTTTTACTGCAGCAGTAAATGGAGCTGGTAATAAATGCTGTAGGGACAGAACTAGAATACAAATATCCATAACATACATACAAGCAAAGGCTTTGCCGTATAATATATATGTCTGACCATTGCTTGGTTATTTCTCCTTTCCAGAAGAAGCAGCAGCCGGAGAAGCCGTATACTATCCAGGTTAGTACGAGTGATAATGCATTTTCACGACAATACACTGTTATGGGATGAACAGCGCTCCAGCATTGTCACCCTTTTTTTACCCTTATTACTTGGGAACAATGCGATTCAGGTGCGGCCTAACAGTAGAAATCACACATTGGATGGCAGGACCCCCTTAGCACTTCCTAGGCCCAGAAAAGAATGGTCTTTTTTATGTTCTACTGTGTGATACACTGCTGAACTGATGTCCCTATGTGTCACCAGAAGATATGTCTGATCTACGGAAAGTTTTCATGATTTCTCTTTCTCTTGTAGACTTCGTTCCCTATTCTGCTGCTGCTGTGAGATCAAGGACAACTGAAAAGTGAGTATCCATATTGCCACAGTTTTCCTGATTGTATGTAGTATGACTATGTTTATGTATTTATTATAGTTTCCTTATTTATAACAGTTTGTTTGGTATATCTCCTGTCTAGGTCACAGCATGAGGGGAGGACTTCATACCATCTGAGGTTCCTTGGAGAGGTGGCGCCAGTGACATCAAGAGGTAAAATGAGGCGCCTTGAACACCGGTAAGAATCATTTACCTCATATGGGTCAGGAGGAGGCCCCCATTTCCATCAAAATAGGAGGAAGTTACTCCCACAACACCTAGGAGTATGGAGGAGGCACCTATGAAGGGGTTATCCAGAGAGCTGAGAACGTAGGACCTTTCTTCTGTCCCTGGAGGCTCACCTCCAGTATTGGCTCGTCTCATCCCAACATCTTTCCAACTAGCATGAAGAAGGCAGACTGAATCAATGATGGGGCAGGTACATTGCTGCAATCGCCACATGCAGGCAAAACCAGTGGCGGCCAATGTGTACACAATATTACCAACTGCAACATTGTGTGCACACTGGCCGCCTAACGGGGCCTGGTTTTGCCCACATGCAGTGATTACAGCATAGTGCCATCCCGGATGTTTCAGTCCACCCCCTTCACGCCTGCTGAATTGGTGTCAGGATAAAATGTAACCAAACTGGAAGTGAGCCACCTGTTGGCAAGGAGAGGTAAGACATTTTTACCTCCCCAGATAACCCCTTCAGAATCTAGAGGCAAATAGGGTGCCCTTTACATCTGGAGGATCTATTTGCCTCGTATGGGGCAGGAGGAGGCCCCCTTTACCATCATAAATAGGAGGAAGTTACTCCCATAACACCTAGGAGTATGGAGGAGGCACCTATGAAGGGGTTATCCAGGGAGCTGAGAACGTAGGACCTTTCTTCTGTCTCCGGAGGCTCACCTCCAGTATTGGCTCATCTCATCCCAATACCTTTCCAACTAGCATGAAGAAGGCAGACTGAATCAGTGATGGGGCAGGTACAATGCTGCAATCGCCACATGCAGGCAAAACCAGTGGCGGCCAATGTGTACACAATATTACCAACTGCAACATTGTGTGCACACTGGCCACCGAGCGGGGCCTGGTTCTGCCCACATGCAGTGATTACAGCATAGTGCCGTCCCGGATGTTTCGGCCCACCCCCTTCACGCCTGCTGAATTGGTGTCAGGATAAAATGTAACCAAACTGGAAGTGAGCCACCTGTTGTCAAGGAGAGGTAAGACATTTTTACCTCCCCAGATGACCCCTTCAGAGTCTAGAGGCAAATAGGGTGCCCTTTACACCTGGAGGATCTATTTGCCTCATATGGGACATGAGGAGGCCCCTTTTACCATCATAAATAGGAGGAATAGACTCCCATAACATCTAGGAGTATGGAGGAGGCGCCCATAGAGGAGTTATCCAGGGAGCTGAGAAGGTAGAACCTCTCTTCTGTCTCCCGAGGCTCACCTCCAGTATTGGCTCATCTCATCCCAATACCTTTTCAACTAGCATGAAGAAGGCAGACTGAATCGGCGATGGGGCAGGTACAATGCTGCAATCGCCACATGCAGGCAAAACCAGTGGCAGCCAATGTGTGGATAACATTGCTGATGTTGCAATATTGTGTGCACACTGGCCACCTATGGAGGCCTGGTTTCGCCCACATGCAGTGGTTACAGCATAGTGCCATCCCATCCCTTTCAGCCCACCCCCTTCAAGCCTGCTGAATTGGTGTCAGGATAAAATGTAACCAAACTGGAAGTGAGCCACCTGTTGGCAAGGAGAGGTAAGACATTTTTGCCTCCCTAGATTACCCCTTTAAAATCTAGAGGCAAATAGGGTGCCCTTTAGATCTGGAGGATCTATTTGCCTCATATGGGGCAGGAGGAGGCCCCCTTTACCATCTCAAATAGGAGGTTTAGACTCCCATAACACCTAGGAGTATGGAGGAGGCACCCACAGAGGGGTTATCCAGGGAGCTGAAAAGATAATACACCTTTCTTCTCTCTCCAGAGGCTCACCTCCTGTATTGGCTCATCTCATCCCAATACCTTTTCAACTAGCATGAAGAAGGCAGACTGAATCAGTGATGGGGCAGGTACAATGCTGCAATCGCCACATGCAGGCAAAACCAGAGGCAGCCAATGTGTGCACAACATTGCAGATGTTGCAACATTGTGTGCACACTGGCCACCTATGGAGGCCTGGTTTCGCCCACACGCAGTGATTACAGCATAGTGCCCTCCCATCCCTTTCAGCCCACCCCCTTTAAGCTTGCTGAATTGGTGTCAGGATAAAATGTGACCATGCTGGCAGTGAGCCACCTGTTGGCAAGGAGAGGTAAAACCTTCTTGGCTACCTAGATGACCCCTTTACAATCTAGAGGCAAATAGGGTGCCCTTTACATCAGGAGGATCTATTTGCCTCAAATGGGGCAGGAGGAGGCCCCCTTTACCATCTTAAATAGGAGGATTAGACTCCCATTACAACTAGGAGTATGGAGGAGGCGCCCATAGAGGGGTTATCCAGGGAGCTGAGAAGGTAGGACCTTTCTTCTGTCCCCGGAGGCTCACCTCCTGTATTGGCTCATCTCATCCCAACATCTTTCCAACTAGCATGAAGAGGTTGAGCTGAATTACTGGTGGGGCAGGTACAATGTTGCAGTCGCCACATGCAGGCAAAACCAGTGGCAGCCAATGTGTGGATAACATTGCAGATGTTGCAACATTGTGTGCACACTGGCCACCTATGGAGGCCTGGTTTCGCCCACATGCAGTGATTACAGCATAGTGCCCTCCCATCTCTTTCAGCCCACCCCCTTCAAGCCTGCTGAATTGGTGTCAGGATAAAATGTGACCATGCTGGCAGTGAGCCACCTGTTGGCACAGAGAGGTAAAACCTTCTTACCTTAACAGATGACCCCTTTACAATCTAGAGGCAAATAGGGTGCCCTTTACACCTGGAGGATTTATTTGCCTCATATGGGGCAGGAAGAGGGGCGGCCTGGGCTGGGAAGGGCGCCGGGAGCGTCTGTTTTAGGGGGCTGGGGTGGGCCTAGGCTGGAAAGAAGAGGAGAAGAAGAGGAGGAAGAGAAGGAAGAGTAAGTTCTGGAGCGGGCCTGCGCTGAGAAGGGTGCCAGGAGAGTCCGTGTTAGCAAAGGACAGGTAAATTAAGGGTTGGGATGGGTAATCGGGCTAGGGTGGAGGGGCTCCCTCATGGTGCCTTCACCTTGACGTGGTGAGGGAGCTTGTGTGCTTTAATGATCCAATGAGCTAAGCTGGAGGGAGTAATACTCCTGGTGGGGTCACCCGTGCCAGACAGGTCATTGGGGAGAGGCCAGACTAAGCAAGGCACCCGGAAGAAAGGGCTGGTATTCTAGAAATTGTAAAAAAGCTTAAATACATTGATGTATTGACAATACATCTAACATTCTCACTACACATATCAGTCAGCGGGACACACCGCAAGCATTACTATTCTCATCTCCTTTTGTTGTTGTTGACTGAAGAACCTTGTAATAGACAAGCAGGAGATGGCAGGACCTCTGCACCTAGGATTCCTGTCCATCAATTAGCCGGATACAGGACTCCAATCTGACGGATGTCTTGCTATGTAGTAAGTGCAGGGAGGGTGCAGTGCCAAGGAAAACCAGCCATCAATCTGTTCATGGACTGGCCCGTGTAGCACATCGGCTCATCTGGCATTTGCCTTACTTGCTGGATGGGCAGTTAGGCCCTGCTGTAGTGTCATACAGTGCACAAATTACAACATCATAAAGTGCCATAGGGGTGTCCGACTGGGACCAAAAAGAAGCCCTGGCAAATAAATCCCATCAGCCCACAAAATCCAGTAATCCTGCTAAGGTCAACTAACCTTCCATAAAAGTGGCTTCAGTGACGCAGGGAAAAGTTGTAAGATTATTCCACAAAACGAGCGAGGCTTGTACAAATAATGGATCCTTGTGGATTATTGTATCTGAGTTACAAAATAATTCCTGAAAAGATGGAGCCAGAACTTTTTTTTGTTTTTACATTAAAACATTGGCAGGTCCAGGTGCAGCCCACAATAATGTAAATTGCCAACACTAATGCCCATGTGAGTGCACTCAGCAATAGGCAGAAATTCATTATTCTACGAAATAATCAGACTTGTGGCCCTTTGTCAGCTCTAGTTGGGGGTGACCCTGACAAAGAGCTGCGGCCACCCTGGCTACCATGTGTTACCTACCTTAAATGGCACCTTATGAATGGGCAGGATACGTTCATGAACTAGCAGAGGATGCCATCCAGCCTGCTCAGACTACTTCATCATAGACACTCCAGACCTTGTTGAAGACTCCTTGCCTCTTCTTTTGACTTATACATCTTTTATCTAAGCTTTGGGCCTGTGGTTCCCCCGTTCTTTCCCCTTCTCCCATCACTCGTCTGCTCCTTTATCGGAACATTATTGTAATGTAGTGTGTAGTGTATACTGTAGGGTTCTTACTTCAGCAGTATCATATGTTATGGCTTTGTGCTACAAGGTAGGGGTGAGATATTCATTGCACAGTGTTCCAGTCTGTTGCAGTATACCATATCTCTGTGTTTCTGACCGATTATAAATAAAGCAAAACTCATGAAAATGCTAAGACATAATTGTTTTGTATTTAAGGCTAGGCTCACATATCTCCAGCAATCTGGAGCCACCCCAGATAGAGACATCAGATATAACAATGTGGATTTGGTGCACCCAGCATCTCATCCAGTAACATAAGCTGAAATGGGGGTTATGGTGCTGGACCTATAGACTGTCCAGCATAATTGTTGAATGCAACACTTTTTAATCCAGTGCAACCACACCAGTTAGCCACAATGCTGTATCACAAGACAGATGTGAACCTCCCCTAATGAGCAGAAGGAAAGGGCTAACCACATAGGGTTCCCCATATAACATATGGTTATAAACTTTAATAACTTTTCAGTTAATTTTTAACATGACAAAAAACCCAAAAAATTAAAAACACAAATAGAATTATGCTCTACCCATGCATTTTATTCTCAGACCGATGTGAAGGATAACAGGACATGGTCAAGGGGAGAAGGTTATCAGGATGCATCATTGAAACAATGCATTACAGTTCACATTCTTCAGGCACAATAATAGCTAGACTAACATTGGTGTACGTAGCTAGGCTAACATCAGCACCTTGGTAATATATCCTCCTTGAACACTTTGGAAATTGTGGATCTGTCCAAGAATAATACCAGGATCACCATGTCATCACCAATCATTACATGGGAACATTCTAAGCACCTTGGTTAAGTCTGGCCCTCACAGCTTCCCAAAGCTTGGTGAGTTTGGCTTTGGCTTCTTCAGCATGGGGCAACAGACGTTCTCGGAGATTCTCAGTCAGGGGTCCAACTCTTTCCTTCAGGGTTTCAATGTGCTGGTTGATCTGAGCTTTGTATTCTTCTGCCCTAGGACCAGCATTAGCCTTAACTTCTTCCAGTTTCTCGATAATCTTCTGCCTCAACTCATCGGTGTATGGAGCCAAGTTGGCACGAAGAGAGTCAACCTCAGAACGCAGCTTCTCTCTGAAATCTTCAGCCACTGGTTGCAGCTTCTTGTAGAAGGCTTCGAGGTTGCTTCTGGTTTGTTTCTTCAGCTCTTCTCCCAAAGGTACGGCCCTCTCTCTGAAAGCTTTTACATCTTCAGCCCACTTTTTCTGGAAATTCTCTAGGATGGGACGGATCTTTTCTCTGATGAGAGGGATGTCTTTCTCCAGTTCTGCAGAAACCTGTTCTCTGACTTTGTCCACATATGGATTCAGTTGTTTCTTGAGGGCCATTGCATTAGTGCTGAGGGTGTCAAACTTCTCTGTGATTTTCAAACTAAAAAGACCAAAGATATAAAGATTTAAAATGAGTTCTACAAGAATAGAGAAAAGAATAAACAAAGACAGGGACCCCAAGACAATAGAGTTACGCGTAATCCCTCGGATGTGTTTTATGAAGGTGAGCGAACCCGAGCATGTAATATTTGATTAATAGTGGCTGCTGAAGCTGGATGCAGCCCTAGGGAGTCCTGGAAAACATGGATACAGCTATAGGCAGCCTTAGGGTGCATCCAGCTGCTATAGATGTACCTTAAGAGTGCTGTCATATTGACTGTCTCTTTCGCATTACAAGTTATAAAGTTTAGTGTGCACTGAGAGTCAAACACCCTGACACACTGATGGTTAAAGTGAATGTACCATCAAGGACCTTGCTTTAAGTTTATTATATGAATAGACCAGCGTTGGGTCAGGGATGCCGGTGCCGCGGTCCTTTTATTTGACCTGCAGCCAGGTTCCCGAGCATGGTGCTGGTCTATTCCCAGGCACTGGCCTAAAGCACTGAATGCGGGCCGACCACCCCCAGTATGATAAAACCCCTCCCCTCTGTGATGTGACTCCATTGATTGTAATAGAGCTGCATCACAGAGGGGAGGGGTTTCATCACACTGGGGATGGATGGGCCCACCTCCAGTGCTCCAGGCCGGGCCGATGGTCTATTCATTGCAGTGCTCCAGGCCACCGCCGCTGGTCTATTCATATAAAAGACTTAAAGCAAATATACCATGAGGTACATTCCTTTAAGGTGGATTTTCTTTATTCAAAGTTGGCAGGCAATTTATATAATCCTGTTCTTCTACTAAGCCTTGTGTCAGTACTTCATTGGCTGAGCTATGAGAACAGCTTCTTGCGTAGCCCTAGGCTTTACTTATGTAAGCTTTAAGAAATGTAAACATCTCTATGTGTTTAGAAGGTCAGCGCCATATTGTAATGGCTTCACTAAATGTACAAAATATAACATCCTTAACACAACTTCAGCTACCCCCACTATTCAAATGCTACACGCTCGGGTTAGGGTGAAAAAGGAACCTCTCACCCTGTGTGTTCACCATCATGCGTAGAGTTTCAGGTCCTCATCTTATTTCCACCTTGGATGATTTACTCACATGTCACACATTCCCAAACTTTAACTTAGTTGCCCCAACAATAAAGGACCTTGAATCGGGAAACTTTTTTTAACAGTGTAAAAGTTTTTCCTGATTTTACGGATTCTTCTATTGGTGGGTAACAGATATATGTAGTGATGTCAATGTGATATTCATAAAATGTTCATCCCCCAATATGTATTATATCCATATCCCCAGAGACACAAGTGCCACTAACCCATCTAAAACATTAGAGCCTTAAAGTAGTGTCATCCCATTTAGGAGAACTATCCAGTCAGCCACTTACTCAAGCTGTTTTCCAAGGTCCGAAGACTCCACCTGGGACACAGCTTCTCTGCCCAGATCCCGCACTTTATTCATGTAGTTTTCAAGCAATTCACGGGCATAATTTGTAGGGCCCTGGGGTTCATCATGTTGCCATGGATATCTCGCCTGTGTTCCTGATGGAAAGAGAAAGAGTATTCATGGGATATGTATAGAAAATACATAACATGACTAGAAATTGTAGGGCTTACACAGAAGAAAAACAGGACTTCATTCCTACAGAAACAGCGCTACACCTGGCCAGTGGTTGCATTGACTATTGGAGCTCAGCTCCATTGAACTGAATGGGTTTTCGCTGTAATAGTTTTTTTTTTTTTACAAAAAAACTTTGTTTTTAAAATTTTTAATAAAAAAAAAATCAACAAGATCACTGAATAAATATAGGGAGGGAAGAATGACCTCACTTACCTGTGAGGAACAGGAGTGCGAGGGTTACCACAAAACCTCTCATAGCTGCAAAGTCTTCTCACCAACCTATAACAAAGACAGTTGTACTCATCAGTCTTGACTTTCTCATCATATCTTAGATGTGAGTAACAGTAACACTTGTACGGAGGCTTTGTACTGATTTTCCTGAATTTACACAGCCACAATAGTTGGCATCACTTACAGCTTCTAGACGACAGGCAGTGTACCTCACAGGTTGCGCAAGTACTAAGCATATGTGAAGGTCACAGGGAAAAAAGAATTGTATGTAAAATATTCAAAAAGGAACTAAATATAAAAAATCCCAAAGTTTTTCCTTTAATTAATCAAAGTTGCCGTTATACCGGATATCAAAATGGAGTTTTAATGTGAGATTTGGACGAAGAAATGTAAAAAAAAAGTTTCAGAAAGTGGAAATCCCCATGGGTCTTGCCTGAATAATACAAACTTTGCCAGTTAAAGGGGTATTCCACACAAAATCTTTTTTTTCAATCTGTAATAGTCCACAAAAACTTCACATATTGGTCAAAGTAAGTAATAATGTGTTCTTTGCCCTTTTGTCACTTTTCCTGCAGACTCACCCCCTCTGGATGCAAATAAATGAGCTAAATGGAGTCCTTTCTCCTGGTCCCACTGTCTGTGTAGAGGATCAGGTATTTCCTTCTCTTCAATGAGTTGAAGTGAGGGATGACACCTGAGAACCGCTGCTACAGATCAGTCTCCATCTCCCTCACTGTGTCTCCGCCCTGTTTCTCTGACTGCCCCGCCCCCTGCTGCTGCAGATCAGTCTCCCCCTGTGTGCCGCCCGACCTCTCTATAATGAGGAGGGTAAAGGGATCGCAGCACACATGCGCAGGACAGTTTTCTTCCTCTGCTGCTGCACTTACATACTGCAGGAAGGGTTAAATCTTACAGTCTTCTCAGGGTTCCTGCTCATTTTCCTTCTTGCCGGCAGTGGGGTGAGGGAGGTCAGAGCAGCAGCAGTGCCCTGATAACCTCTGACCTCTTCTCTCACTACAAGTGGGAAAATGTGCGGGGACAGGACCTGGCAATCATCAGAGCGGCAGCCGAATAGGAATCTGTGCGGTTTAACCCTTAGGTTTATATGATAAAGTGACACAAGCACATGCAATAGAATTTTAGAGAAAGAAATATACAAATATTCATCCTCTCAAACCCCTCTGCTGCCTTGGTCCAAGCTACTTGCCAGATCCTGGTCCCCATCCCAACAAACAGGAAACACCCACTCAGCCAATCATTGGCTGAGGACGGTCACAACTGTGGCCAGTGATTGGCTGAACATTTCTAGCATGTCAAGGTGATCAGGTTGGTGAGTTTTCCTTTTTTTTTTCCCCCCAAGGCCATCTGAGCCCCTTTGAAAATGCAGCTATTGGTGGATAAACCCATCAACGCAGATCTATAGTGTGGTCACACTGGTTCAGTAAGGGATAACCAATTAGAAGAAGAGAGGAGAAGTTTCAGAAGTGTAATCCCTTTCTCCATAACAGGTCTAATATCAATAAAAAAAAAAAAAAAAAATCTGGGTATGCGTTTGCGATACCCCTAGACAATATATTTAAAGGAGTTATCCAGTGCTACAAAATCATGGCCACTTCCCCCCCCCCCCCCCTCTCGTCTCCAGGTAAGGTGCGGTTTGTAATTAAGCTCCATTTACTTCAATGGAACTGAGTCTGAAACCCCACCCAATCTGGAGACAAGAGAGGGGGAAAAGTGGCCATGTTTTTGTAGCACTGGATAACCCCTTTAAGTGTATCCTGTCCTGTCTACCCTAAATCAGTCTGGCTAAGTAGTCCACCGAGCGCCCTTACATTCAAATGCTGAGGCATTTTTCCTTGAAAATACATACACAATACAAAGATACAAAGTCAAACTTAGAATATCACAATGCTATTGCCAGAATACAACACAGGTTTCCTAAGTGGAAGAAATGTAGTGATGCACAAATGATGAGTGACAAACTCAGCTCTGCTCCATCTCTATAGAAGTCATAGCTCAGTGGTGTCCAAAGAGGGTTGTGTTAGCTCTTACCTTCTCTTTGCTGGTCAGCTGCTCATGGGATCTATACTGGGCTTTGCTGGGGTTTTATACTCCCACATACACGCACAGCCTGTGGTTTATCAGCAGAGATAAGCTGTATCTGCAGTTTAACATATGGAACTTGGGGAGTAAAGGTCAAGATGATGTGCTAGGAAAACATAAGTATTTGCTGTTTCATTCCCTTCCTAAGCTATAATAAAGTGTATGGAATAGATATATGTCCAGATTAGACGATATAGGCAGGTGTTCTGCTAATCAATGCCGAGTCACAAAATACTCAATGATCCAACACTCTACAGGGATTGGTCTAGAACAAATGATTATATGTATACAAATATCACACATTCACAAACTGAAATGTAAACCACTATTTTGTTGTTGTTGTGTGTACGATATCTACAACCTTAGGGCCCTATTAAACCAAACAATTATCAGCCGCACTTGACCGATAATCGTTTGGTGTAATAGCGCCTGTTTGAAAAATCCTGATCATGATAGCGAACGTGGAGAACAGCAAATTGGTACTTCAAAAAGAATGGTAATGGTCCAGCACATACGAAGAAATGGTCTTTTAATTCCAAATATAACAAGCTGCAGGTATACGCCACAGTGCAGAGACCCCACAGGACTACTTATGTGGTGTTGTCTTTGTTCATCCACGGTCTGGAGGCACAGCCGGTCACTTGCCAGATGGTTAGGTTTGACGCCAGTTCTATGGTGGTTGGCCGAGATATAGCCCTGCCCAGTGATGGTATTTCGTGTCGCCAGTGCCGGTTGGGCACACAGGTATGGTGGCACACCTGCTTTTTTTTTTTTAATGCGCCGGCTATACCTTGTTCCCCTGTGGTCAGTGACCTGCCGGGTTGTTGTGGGGTCCCTTGGGTACTTACCACAGTGGTCCGGAGTGGAGTAGTGACTAGAGATAAGCGAACCTCGAGCATGCTCGAGTCCATCCAAACCCAAGCTTTCGGCATTTGATTAGCGGTGGCTGCTGAAGTTGGATTAAGCCCTAAGGCTATGTGGGAAAACATGGATATAGTCATTGGCTGTATCCATGTTTTCCAGACAACCTTAGAGCTTTATCCAAGTTCAGCAGCCCCAGCTAATCAAATACCAAACGTTCAGGTTCGGATGGACTCGAACCCGAACCCGGTTCGCTCATCTCTAGAGATGACCCATGGAAGGTGTGTGTGTGCGCTGGGTTGGTGCTTGAAAAGGAATCACCGAGTCTCTTTAGCATAAATAGAATCTTGTTTACTCTGAAGATACTTGAGGTAGGCAGCAGGTAATACAACTTTGCCTTGACACGATACTTTACACTTGATAAGTTACTTAATACTTTAGAGTTCAGATCTGCACTGAGAGTAGAAGGAGTGGTACAGGCCTGCTGACTGAGTTGCGTGATGAGAAGTAGAAGAGAGGATCACAAGAGTAGAGAGTAGAACGTCGGGAGTCCCAACCCAATGCCGGAACTTTGGAGGTAGAAATAGAAGAATACTTGAGTAGAGAGAATACTTGTCTATGTGTTTTGACTGTTTAGTCTTTGCACCACCTATTGCCCACCAGTGTCGAGTGACCCGTCCTAAAGGGTGACACAAGCCCCAGACCTTGTTACCTGGGATGAGCGGAATGCTGAGGTTTCCTGCTTACACCCACACTGTGAGATAGAGTTTATAGGCTTCTAGCAACTTTACTCTATCCGGAACAGTTCCTTTACTTCTTTGTGGATACTATCCTGCACTGTGTTCCTCTGGTCCACGGCATGGGTTGAGATGATCCCAGACTTGTCCACTCTAGTGGAAGCTTAACATTGCATAGTGTTGAGTGGAGTTACTTGAGAAGAAACTGTAGGAGCCTGCATGTGCTCTGGTCTACGTCTAGACTGCACAACTTCGACTGGGGGCTTGGCAGGAGCCAGGGACCAACTGGATTGCTGTGGAGAGCTTTTTAGCTTGCGTCCTTCCTCTACAGAATCCGAAGGCAAAAAGACCCTACACTTCCTCTACCCATGGAACTTCCTTCCTACAGAGCATAAGGTGTGCTGTGAGTGGGTGAAGAGTGCATATGTAAGTAATAAAGAGAGAGGTGATAGGTGAGAAGAAGAAAGAACTCTCATTGGTGTGTAGATTCATGTGGTACACAAACTATAACCCTTTGGGTACTACAGCCGTGCAATCTTTGAATACACATATATAGAACAGCGGCATCTTGTGGCAAAACTCTGGTATTACTACATTACCGCTTAATCTTAAAAGTGCAGGTTTTTACAAAGGGTGTAACCGATAGCAACACCCGTGGTAGGATACCACACTTAGTGTCCATGTTATTTAGGAGAATCTCTCTGGATCAGCTGCACAGAACAATTCTCTCACTAATTTATGCTACCCTGAGATAGGACAGCATAAACCTCCTGAGTGTTTCTTTAAGGTCTTGTGACTTGGCACTCTTCATAGGAAGCAGCAATAAACTTACATCACTATCAAACTAATACTGCATCTAAAAGGTTCTATACGTAACAGAGATTTTTCTGGTAAGAATATCATGTAAGTGTCAGACCGCTTACTTTATTGAAACCCCCAATACCATTCCAGCCTACAGCCACTTTCTTCAAGAGACAGCGCTACTCTTGTATCCAGTTTAGGTGTGGTTTGCAGTTAAGCTCCATTCACTACAATGGAACTAAGTTGCAAAATCTGCACCCAAACTGGAGACAAGGGTGGTGGTGTCTCTGGAAGAAAGAGGCTTTTTTTTTTTTCTAACACTGGATAACCCCTTTAATGTTTGCTAATATTCCCCCGATTCCACCCACATACTAATAGGTTCATTGCCTACTGTGCAACTGTGTCTGGTGTTGCTGAAATAGACAGGGATGAGTGATGATCATGTTGATGTACAACGCTCTGTACAATATGCGGACATTACATATAAGGGAATAATTTCCACAGATTTGCAAAGGGTAAAAAAAAAATAAAATAAAAAAATTACTTGTCGAGAGAGATTTAACACACATTATACCAAGCTATATCCGTGTGATATTGTAGAACCCATTGACATACAGACATATAGCCTATCACATTGTGGGCTTCTTCCATGTATATTGCAATCACATCATTGGAGAGTCCAGCCTCTTCTCTGCTTGTGACCAGTCAACATCTTAAAGGAATTATCCAGCGCTACAAAAACATGGCCACTTTTCCCCTACTGTTGTCTCCAGTTCAGGTGTGGTTTGCAATTAAGCTCCATTTTCTTCAATGGAACAGAGTTTCAAAACCCCACCCAATCTGGAGACAAGAGTAGGGGGAAAGTGGCCATGTTTTTGTAGCACTGGATAACCCCTTTAACCTTTAGATCTCATGCTGCTTTCTCCCTAAATCTGCTATCAATCCCATGATGGCTCATCACAGCATCACATGGGCAGCTAGACCGGGTCCAGAGGTGGGACTTCATGGAAGGATTACGAATGCGGGGCTCCACCCCGGCAGCCGGGGTAACAGATCCTCTTTAAACATTGGGGGAGATTTATTAAACATGGTGTAAAGTGAAACTGGCTCAGTTGCCCCTAGCAACCAATCAGATTCCACCTTTCATTCCTCACAGCATTTTTTAAAAATGAAAGGTGGAATCTGAGTGGTTGCTAGGGGCAACTGAGCCAGTTTTACTTTAAACTAGGTCTGATAAATCTCCCCCATAGTGTGTGTGTTTATATAGCTGAATAGTCATTTCTAGGAATGAGTGAATTTACTGTACTAGCAAAGCAATTTGCCAGGCTCTACTGTCGGCTTGTCAACTGGCGCCTTTGAGATCTGTGTTGCTCCATGTGCCTAGAAAAGTTTGATCCAAGTCCTGGAAAACATCTACCAGGACTGGATCCATCTTTTCCAGGCAGCCTGAGAGGAGCAGCGCAGAGTTAAATGGAAGCAGACTGACAAATTAATGGCTGAGCCTGGCAAAGTGCTTCGCTAGTACTGTAAATTCGCTCATCCCCAGTCATCTTCATTATAGCTGTGTAATCACCATCAGCAACTGCAATAAAAATCTATTTCTCGTGCGTCTTATTGGGGGACACAGACACCATGGGTATAGGCTGCTGCCACTAGGAGGCTGACACTAAGAAAAAAACAAACTAAGTCGGCCCCTCCCAGCAGGCTATACCCGCCCACTGGCACTGAGCTAATCCAGTTTAGCTTAGTGTCAGTAGGAGGCAGACGCAGGTCTGGTTATTCCAGACCAGTTTCTGCTAGTTTTTCTTTAGATTGAAATTTTTTTCTTCCTAACAGGTCGGGGCATGGTGGGTCAGGTCGGGGCACGGTGGGTCACTAAAGACTCACCCTGATCCCCCCCCCTTATGCAACCAGGGCACAGAACCTAACTGGAAAGGGGCTGTTTACCCTAGGTTGCCAGCGCCCAGGACACAGACTAGCTCTGCTGTCTGTTGCTCCTTCATGCGGACTTGCTCCGACAGCCCCTGCCCGCCCAGCCTCCAAAAGTTGAGCGCGGCAGCATGGCACAGTGCCGGCAGAAGATCCAAAAGCATCGGGGGTAAGTATATGCCTCCCCTGCTCTCTCTCCCTCTCATGGGCTATTCAGGTCCCTCGGTCCCCTCCTGCGGCCTGTTCTATCTTTTAGCCCGCCGCCCCCTTCCCCATGCACCTCCAGCTTCCCGGGTCCCCTCTTTCATCCCCTGCTGTGTTCCAGTCCTCTGTTCCGTCACCGCATGCGGGGGGTCGGGAACTGGGATGCCGGTTTTAGGTGCCGGGTGCAGGGCCTCCTTTTCTGTACGGACCGCGACTTCCGGTGTGCGGCCCGTGACTTCCAGTTCGCGGTCTCTTCTCTGTGCGCGCGCGCCGCTCCTCTTCCCTCGGATCCTCCTGAGTTTTTGTATTTCCCGCGCGCGGCATCCGTGCGGCCCGGTCGGTGCAGCATCCTGCAGACTGCGCAGCTCCACAGTCTACAAGAGACCTCAGTCCGTGGGACTACAACCCCCAGCCTGCTTTCCTGGCTAGAATTCTTCTGCGGACCCATTCTTGCCCTCAGCAGCCGTCCTGTGCCCTGACCGGACCTCTGCCATCTTTCTGACTTGTTCCTGGTAAGCTCCCCTATTGCCTGTTTCTTGTTACCTGTTCTGAGTCTTCTCACTGTGTGTATTCTGTTATTCTGCAGGCTTGGTTACTTCTCAGCCTCCAACAGCTGCCTGCCTGAAGGAGCACACTAGCTGGCTGTTTTTTTTTTCTTTCTTACTATATATTTGTATATACATATATATATTTAGGTTTCAATTGCTCTCTTATTTTTTTCATTATGTCTGACTCAAGATGTGATTCCACACGCCGCCAGCATCCTCCTCCTTCCTCACGCCGCCAGCATCCTCCTCCTTCCTCTGTTACAAGACGTACAGAAATAGTAGGTAACACTAAATCTGCTTCTGGCCACTCTCAGCCTCTCTGCGCTGCTTGTTCCATGCAGTCCAGTTCGTCTCTTTCCCCTGCTCAGGACCCCCCACCGGAGTCTGAGGAGTCTGCTCCGGCTTGGGCGCGCTCCCTCTGCCAGTCAGTGTCGCAGATGGCTCAGTTGTCTCAGTCTGTGGCGGCCGCTCATGATCGCCTGTCCGCTTCTTCTTCTGCGCCTGCCCAGTCCCGCCCGGCGGCCTCTAGCGTCCGCCCCGGCAGGAGCCGCTCCCGCAAGCGTCTTCGCCGTGCCTCTTCTCACTCTTCCTCTGGCTCCCCTGGAACCAGCCTGGCCCCTACGCATCCCTCTCCTAACAGGCGGTCCCATTCGCCTGGAGATCCGTCGGATTCTGAGTTGGCTTCCAACTCTGATACTGAGGATATTTCCCCCATGGCTTCCACTGTGGACAGCCTTGTGGCCGCAGTCCGCGATACTTTCCAGTTGAAGGATTTACCGCACCCATCGCCCTCTGATGAGGTCTTTTTTCATAAAAGCGGCCGCCGTGTACGCAGCACTTTCCCCAGTCACAAGGAATTTGATGACCTGTTTTCCAAATTTTGAAAGACCCCAGACAAGCGTTTCTCAAAACCTAAACACTTGTCGGTTCTTTATCCTTTCCCTGAAGACCTTGTGTCTTGCTGGTCAGGTCCACCCTCAGTGGATCCCCCGATCTCTCGCTTGACCAAGGTCACGACTCTTCCGCTGGACAATGCGTCGTCCCTTAAGGATTCCACTGACAGACGCTTGACACTGACAGAGTCCTTAGCTAGGTCAGCTTTCGAGGCCTTCGGCTCCTCTCTCCTACCACACTTGCTTCCACTTGGGTGTCTAAGTCCATTTCAGTGTGGGCTAAGCAACTGAGGGACGGTCTTATTTCTGGCGTATCGGCCGAGGACTTAGCCGACCTCGCCCAACAGATTCAGGACGCGGCTCAGTACCTCTGCTCGGCTTCTCTGGACGCTGCAGCCTGCTCGGCTTTTGCGTCGGCCAATATTGTAGCCATTCGCCGGTCTCTGTGGCTTCGTGAGTGGCGGGCTGACAGCGCTTCCAAGCGTTCTCTCTCCAGTCTTCCTTTTGCTGGCTCTCGTGATCTCACAAGGTTACAAGATCGAGTTCGTTTCCGTTCCCCGCAATCGTTTTTTCCTTTCTCGTCCCCCCAGGTCCCCTGCCCTGGCGGCCGGTTTTTCCCAGGCCATCCTTTCGCTCCTCTCAAAAGGAGTGATTGTTCCCGTCCCTCCTCTTCAACGGTTCCGCGGGTTCTATTCAAACCTATTCGTGGTCCCGAAGAAGGACGGTTCGGTACGTCCGATTTTAGACCTCAAACATCTGAATCGTCATGTCCGACTATCTCATTTCCGGATGGAGTCCCTGCGCTCTGTGATCGCATCTCTGGAGCCGGGCGAGTTTCTCTCTTCAGTGGATATTCAGGAAGCGTATCTTCACGTGCCGATTTTTCCTCCTCATCAACGTTTCCTGCGCTTTGCGGTAGGGGAAGAGCATTATCAGTTCATGGCTCTCCTGTTCGGCCTGGCTTCGGCCCCGCGGGTCTTCACGAAGACCATTTCGGCAGTCATGGCTCTTCTTCGGGCTCGAGGTATCTCAGTAAGCCCCTTACTTGGACGACATACTCGTCAAAACCCCGTCCGAGGACCAGAACTTAGAGAGCCTCCATATCACCCTGGATACGCTCTCACGCTTCGGTTGGCTGCTCAACCACCCCAAGTCCTCCCTGATCCCTGCTCAGTCCATTGTTTTTCTGGGAATGCGTTTGGATTCAATGCAGGCCCCCGTATTCCTTCCAGAGGAAAAGTTGTAGTCCCTTCAGGTCGGCATCAGAGCTCTTTGCAGCCACCGCCCAGTGTCCATACGTTCCTGTATGAGGGTTCTGGGGAAGATGGTGGCGTCTATGGAGGCAATCCCTTTTGCCCAGTTTCATTCCCGTCCTCTGCAGCTCTTCCTGCTGTCACGGTGGGACAGGTCACTCCCCTCCCTAGATCGGAGGGTGAAACTACCGGCTCGCCTCCATCGAGACCTTCAGTGGTGGCTGCGGTCTCCGAGCCTCTCTCTGGGTCGCTCCTTTCTTCCCATTCGTTGGCAGATCGTGACCACCGATGCCAGCCTGCAGGGCTGAGGAGGGGTTTGGAACGAGCTGACGGTTCAGAGAACCTGGTCGTCCAAGGAAGCTTGCCTCCCCATCAACATCCTCGAGCTGCAGGCGATTCGTCTCTACCTTCTGCACTGGCAGGCACAGCTCCGCGGTCTACCCGTTCGGGTGCAGACAGACAACGCCACTGCAGTGGCTTATGTGAATCATCAGGGCGGGACCCGCAGCAAGGCCGCCACGCTTGCTTGCCTTGTCCGCTGTTCACATCCGTGCTTGCCTTGTCCACTGTTCACATCCCGGGAGTGGACAATTGGATGGCCGACTAGAGTCGTGCACGTGTGGATCCAGGGGAATGGACCCTGCATCCCGAGGTGTTCTCCCAGATCTGTCGCAGGTGGGGGACACCGGATGTGGATCTGATGGCGTCTCGCTTCAAGCACAGACTGCCGAAGTTCGTCTGCCGGACGCGGGACCCTCTGGCTCTGGCCTCAGACGCCTTGGTGATTCCCTGGCATCGGTTCAGCCTCCCTTACATCTTTCCTCCTCTCCCGCGGATGGTGAGGAAAATAAAGTCGGAAGGAGTTCTGGTAATCCTCATGGCCCCGGACTGGCCGCGGCGCGCCTGGTACACGGATCTCGTGAACCTCGCCGCCGACGTCCCCTGGCGTCTACCAGACCTTCTCAATCAAGGACCACCTTGCTACCAGCGTTTAGCCACGCTACGTTTGTCGGCGTGGCTATTGAAACCTGGATTCTGAAATCACGCGGTTTCTCTGATGCGGTCATCAGGACCATGATTAGGGCCCGGAAGCCTGTGTCGGCGAAGATTTATTATCGTTGTTGGAGGGCCTACCTCAGTCATTGTGAGGCCTGTTCTGCGCCACCACTTCCTTTCTCTCTGGCGCGACTCCTTGCCTTCCTCCAGGCAGGCCTGGACTCTGGCTTATCCCTGAGCTCTCTTAAGGGCCAGGTCTCCGCCCTTTCAGTTTTTTTCCAGAGGCCCTTGGCGTCAGTTCCCCAAGTCAGGACCTTTCTCCAGGGGGTGGCGCACGTTGCACCTCCTTATCGGCACCCAGTTCCCCCGTGGGATCTGAACCTTGTCTTGGATGCTCTGCAGTCTCCTCCGTTTGAGCCCCTCCGAGATGTGCCTTTGGCCATCTTGTCCTTTAAGGTGGTTTTCCTGGTGGCGGTCACGTCTGTCCGGCGGATTTCGGAGTTGGCAGCTCTTTCTTGCCGTCCTCCCCTGCTGGTGTTGCACCAGGACAAGGCGGTTCTTAGGCCCGTGGCTTCCTTCCAGCCCAAGGTGGTTTCTCCTTTCCACCTCAACGAAGATATTGTTCTTCCCTCTTTCTGCCCGGCCCCCTCTCATCCAAGGGAGCGCGCGCTCCACAAGCTGGATGTGGTTCACGCCCTGCGCATCTATCTCTCCAGGACAAAGTCTCTTCGGAACTCGGACTCACTCTTCGTCATCCCTGAAGGTCCTCGGAAGGGGTCAGCGGCGTCTAAGGCGACCCTTGCCCGCTGGGTCCGCTCCGCCATCGCTCAGGCTTACCGGAGTAAGGGTAAGTCGCCCCCATTCCGGATTGCAGCTCACTCGACTCGTTCGGTTGGGGCTTCCTGGGCCATCCGTCATGGGGCCTCGGCTCTTCAAATCTGCAAGGCCGCCACGTGGTCCTCGCTGCACACCTTTTCGAGGTTTTACCGTGTGGACACTTTTGCATCGGCCGATGCGAGTCTGGGCCGCAAGGTCTTGCAGGCGGCAGTGGCTTCTTCCTCTTCTTAGCTCCACTCTGTCTCTTCCCACCCAAGGGACTGCTTTTGGACGTCCCATGGTGTCTGTGTCCCCCAATAAGACGCACGAGAAAGGAGTTTTCATTGGGGGACAGCACCCACCCTCTGTTGTCTGTTTTAAGGTTACCTGTTAGCCTGTGTTTTCAGATTTTGAGTGTGGACTGTTTTTTTCTGTTTGTTTCGGCTCCTCCTACTGCTTTTTCAATACTGGATTAGCTCAGTGCCAGTGGGCGGGTATAGCCTGCTGGGAGGGGCCGACTTAGTTTTTTTTCTTAGTGTCAGCCTCCTAGTGGCAGCAGCCTATACCCATGGTGTCTGTGTCCCCCCATAAAGACTACGAGAAAGAGTTTACGGTGAGTAAAACTCCTCCTATCCCCCCATGAAGAACTTTTGAAGAGTCCATACAGTTATCATACAGGTGGTTCTATTAGCTGAAATGTCAATCTCATTGCAAGCATAGAAAAATCATGTCATTTACTCTGGGAGTGGCAGACAAATCTATGTATGAATGCAGACGCTGCTAAACACTGCACAGCCAAGAAGCTGGGGACTTCTGTGCAGAGGAGACAGTAAAGGTGACACAGCTCTAGATCCCCTTTATTTAGTGGGGTTGGACTCCCACTGACCCTAAAGTGATGAAACAGGATTACCCCTTTAAATTGATGCTTTTTTTCCCCAAGATTAGAAAAAAACTAAAGCCAGTGCTTCCTCGCTCATCCTCAGGTCCTCTAGCAGGGCATGATCTGTAGATCTCAAGAACACCTATGGTGAAATCACATGTGAGATACTAAGGCAACCCCTAGCATGTGACCTATTGGGAAACCGGAGGACCTGAAATGAGAAACACTTCGCTGGACAACAAAAAAATGAGATGTTGAATGATCTGCATATCACAAGTTTATTTCCAGGAATTCACTTCCAAAAATCATTGTTTGACGTCTCCAAATAAAAAAAAAAATAATATCACTGAAACAGCCATTTTACATACATCTTTTGTATTTTTTTTTTGTCTAGTCCAACATAAATAAAATGAAAAATATCAACCATAAAAACTAAATCATTACTTTGGACATACTTAATAGAGAGCTGTTTTGTAACATTCAGCGGATTCCTGCGTGTATTGGATGCAAAGAAAATATTGACCAAAAATATCCAGTATTATACAGGTATTTCTTAGAAATAGAAACAAAAGGGGGGGAAAAAAAGAGACTGAGTAGCTGTAATGCGCTCTCTTGATGGAAGCGGACCACTCGTCTATCGCTTGCAGGCCTATACTATAAGTACAGGATAATCTCAATGGTCACCTGCTTTCTCTGTATGTGATCTCACATATGTGCATCTCTCCTTATGCTGTATATATGGCATTCCAGGGAAGGAGATGTGTCATACTGTAGATGATAGAGGGCTGTACAATGCCACACATTCTCCAGCATGTTGTTATCGGTCATATTTTTAGCACTTGTTTAGTATATATATATATATATATATATATATATATATATATATATATATATATATATAATTAGTAGAAGAGTTAGCTTGCTTGTTGGCTGATCACCAGCTCTTGTCCACAAGCCAATTATCGAGGAAATAATGTTTCTATGAACATTCATGATAATCAGTTGTCCGGTGTAATAGGCCAACAAAGCAATGTGCCTTAGGGCCCTATTCCACCGGACGATTATCGTTAGCATAATTGTTAACGATTAACGATCTCAAACGACCGCTATTGCGAAAGACCTGAAAACGTTCACTCATTTCCATGGAACGATAATCGTTACTTATGATCGTAATTGCGATCGTTTCTTCTTCCGTATTTATTCGCTATTGCGTTCGTATCTATTGCGAACGACCGAACGATGTCTTATTCAATGCGAACGATTTGCGAAAGAGCAACGATAAAAATAGGTCCAGGTCTTATAAAGCGAGCAACGATTTCTCGTTCGGTCGTTAATCGTTAACTGCATTTCAACCGAACGATTATCGTTTAGATTCGAACGATTTAACGATAATCTGAACGATAATCGTCCGGTGGAATAGGGCCCTTATTCTGGAACAATACTATAGGTGTCAGGTACCTGCACCAACTACAAAGGTGGAAGAGACATGAGTGGGATGTCAGGGGTTTAAAAAGGATTCCCAACAACTGTCCTGATGTAGTTTAAAAACAAGAAGAGAAGTATTGGATGATGGACCAGAGCCAAGATTAAGATACTGATACACACAATACAGGGTGGGGAAAGGAGGGCTCAAACTTTCTATATTATCAGGAGGGGGGAATGGATGTAGTTCCTGCTTTGTCAGTACTGTGGCCACAGTAATACATGAGCATGTCACCGATTGGCAGTAGCAATGACATTCTATCCTATGTAAAATATTTGGCCCCCTAAAGGGTTCTATCTCACAAACAGATGGCATATCACTAGAGAGCATTACTTTGTGATTGGAGAGGATTTATATATCATACAATACTAATTTCAATGATTCACGTGTCGCATGTGCCAGACTCAGTGTAAGACAAAGACCCTAATACTATACACGCATCAAAAACCGAAGCTAGCTTTTAATGATCCCCCCCACCCAATGGCATTATAATTTATCAATATAGCCTTCTTCTTGTGCGGCAAATGATGGACATACAGCTATAGCAGTGGCGTAGCTACCATGGAGGCAGACCACTCAAATGCCAAAGGGGCCTGTACAGCAGCAGGGCCCGCCCCAGTGAAGAGTGTAATGCCTTTATGGTACTAAGTACTAGCTATGGCACATCCCAGCATACTCACCTTGCCTGGCATAGTCCCCCAGCATACGAGTGACATTGGTCGTGTGCTGGGGAGCTGGTAGAATAAATCAACAGCAGGGGACGAGTGCTCAAGAGTCAGACCTGTCAGCTTAGCCAATCACTGGATGCAGCAGTATCTCATCTTGAACAGCCATGGGCTGAGCCACAAGGTTCTGCACCCCAGAACTCATCTTAGAAGCAATGTTCTAAGGTTACTCTGAACAGAACGCAGAACACTGTAAGGGATGTGACACTGCTTTAGTATGATATTGACACCAAGGACACTATCGTGCTCAGCAAATGCATGTATTTGTAACCAAGTTATAAGCACCGAAAGTATGTAACAATGTGCTGGAGAACGGCAAACCTCAGCCCTGTAGCATACAGAAAGTCAAGTCAGAAATACATACAGCAAGCAGGCATTTTGTTATTTTTTTCTAATCTTTCAGTTGCCTTCCTTCTGTTCAAGTTTAGGAATTTAAAAAAAAAGCTGTCTCTATGAGTGTATTTAGGTATATCCATCCTGTGTTGGCATCCATATATAAGTGAACGTATCAGACCACAGCCAACTCACAACAGAATCCCCCTCTATAGAAATAAATAAGGGTAATAAGGAGCAGCACCGCTTGATGACCGTTTTTCAGGACGCAACCAAAGTTTTTTTTTTTTTTGCCCCTATGAAGTGCACAGTATAAACAGCAGTAAAGTTAAGGAAGATCTGGAAGATATGCCTTGTACACTTACCATATACTACATAGTAATGAAAGGTGGACCTTCACTTTACGTTTATGTACAAGGGGAATTAACTATGGATCAAGAATATAAAACTATCATGTTCCAGAATAAATGTCTTTACTTCCCTGCAGTGCCAGAATATTTAGTGGCTATATAAAAATAATCACAGTAAGGTTATATGTACATTTTTGCATCTGTATAATGGGCCCAAGTCTCAGCCAAACTTCTTTTCTGATGACACAGACAGCTGTCAGGACCGTCAGCGCTGCAGTCAGACGGGTCCATAATATGAACACAAAAATGTTCATACACCAGGCTAGTGTGAAGTTGGCCTTAGAGAGATCTGCCTGTTACAGCAGTCATGTTTAAAGGGCTGATACAGGCTTAGGCTATGTTCACATAGCTTATGACACCCGCCGTTCTGTGACCCGGCCGTGTCAGTTAAGATCTCCCGGCCAGATGATCTCCATTTGTTAAATTGTGATGCGGGCGCACCCATGGGTCAGTGTGTGAACTGACATGTTAGTTTTTTGTGCGGTCGGTTGGCATCCCGACCAGAGTATACGTTCCAACCGGGTTTCCATTCATTCACGTATAATGTATCTTCTGCATAAATCACAGCCGTTGTTGCAAATTGAAACATCGGCTGTGATTTATGCCAAAGATTTGTTGTGTGAACATGGCCTTAGGAAAGCAGTTTCCAGAAACAGCACCAATCTAGTACTCAGTTGGAGTGTGGCTTTGTAGCTCCATTCTACTGAAGTCAATGGAGCTGAATTGTAATACCACTAACAACCTGGGGAGAGGAGTGGTGCTTTATTTTCAAAAAAGTGTGTGTGTGGGGGGGGGGGGGGAACATAATAGAGAAAGTATGCTTACCAGACCTGGTGCTCACAATGTGCCGCATGTCAGGCTCCCGAACCCTGCCAGATGTCATTTTCTCCCAGCTTCGGGGTAGGTCATGAAACATCACAAAAGGGTGGGATTTAGCCCGCTCAGTCAATCAGTGACTGCAGTGGTGTCCCGCCCCAAACACTGACTGGCTGAACTGGCGATCCATCAGCCTGGTCTTGACGTAGCAGGAGGGAAGAGTCCAAGCGTGGGATGAGGCACCGGGACAGGTAAATATACGTTCTTTATTATGTTCCCCCCATCCCCTGTCCAAAATGATTACCCCCAACCCACCCAGGTACTAGATTAAAATTTCTGGAGTGGACTTCTGTTTCAGGGGCAATTTTCAAGTCCAATTCTAGCATATGATTGAATGGCACTCACAGTGATCCGATAACCTGAAAGACTGTACCCCTACAGGAGTTGTCATTGGACTTTATACTTTTATCGTCACTGTCTGCAAGGTTACAACCTGTGTCAGGACAACTCTGCAATACATGGAGCCTCTTGCAGAACAATGCCCTGGAAAGTTCTCCGCTTCCGCATGGTTATCATTGCACGCTCCTGTTTAAGTGACTCCTATAACTAACCATTTGGGCATTAGATAATACCTTCTGGCTCCATGTCACAGCTTGACTTTGAGCAAAGACCAATTTTCTGTAAAACAATGTCATTTCTCTGTGGGTTTGTCAATACCTGCTGCTTCCTAGAACAAACATTCCAATCCAGATACACCCCCGCTTTCTAAGTAACTGTACAGCGGCCAAATACTGTCACATATACTGGTGATCACATAACATTGTGTCCAGATAACCTAACCAGGGCAAAGAACAGATGCCATTTATATGTTCAGAGAACCGGTCAAATAGGCAAATGTGCAAATTATTTATTTACCCATAGAGTGATTTTTTTTAAAGGGAGACCCTGCAATCTTTGAAGAAAAGCTAATATAGCAGACAATAGATTTGACAGGAGCTGGAAAAACAAAGGAGAGAAAAGAAACAGAAAAATAGAGGAAGAGAAAGGATGCATATAAAAGCATGCAACTCAAAGATACAGAACATCCACCATTACTCCATGAAGATAGCCAGGAATTACTCAGAGGCGCGGCGGCTGGAAGGCACTCAGGATATGTAAACCGGGCTACTCCTGAATGCTACAACACACAGAAACTAAGTCCATCCCATCTTTCACTGCATGGCCCAGCAACGCTTCTGAGGCAGCAATACGGAATTATATCGTGCACATGCCAGGGTGGAATTGATGGGTGTCTTAACTCCCATATAATAAGACTGAGGGAAGGGGGCAGGCAAAAAGAACATTTAAGGTAAAAGTAGGCACGGCAGCATTGAAATCAAATGAGAAAAGTGACTGCTTTAGTTTGCTTCTACAAGTTAAAATTCTGCGCAATAGGAACACACATTATGCAGGCCTCGGGAAAGGGCCAAAGCTTTGCTAGCAAAACCAAATACCACTAACTTTGTCCTGTGTACAGCAAGTCACCCATACTGCCATAACATTTAGGATCGTATCAAAAAGGTCTGTCAAAAGTGTACAGGAAGTTTACAAATTTCGTTAAAACAAGCAAAACAGCAGTGTGTCACACACTTATGGAATGGTCTCCAGGTATTTATAGGTCTATAATACATCTGCACAGGATTCAGCGTCTTCCAATGTCTGCGGAGCATTACCTTCTGTAGAAAGTCTTCAGCTAATGCAAATTTAATCTGCCCGCCCCAAAACTAAAGATAGCACAAAGAGGATAGGACTATATATATATATATATATATATATATATATATATATATATATATACTTTTTATATATTTATGTCTCTCTCTATATAGATCTATATCTGTGTTATAATAAAGGGGCTGTAAGAAAAAAAAATAGCACAAAAAGGTGAATTAAAAAAATAAAAAATCATCAAAATGTAGAACATACCAGAAAATGAACACTTAATGGGGACCCGCATGCAAACCTGCAAGTTCTGCCCTCTTAAAACACAAACTTTGTTACGTTTAGTTTTTTTTTGTTTTTTATTACCAATAATAACAATTATATAACAACATTTAGGGAGACAAAAATGAACTATGAAAATAAAAACAAGGGGGGAAGAGGGAGGGGGGGGGGGGAAGAAACATTTGTTACGTCAAACGAGAGATATGCAGTGAGAGCCTGCTCGGTTTAGCAGGTGCATTTTTTTTCTTCTTTCTCAAATATATATATATATTTTTATATATTTTTTAATATATATTTGTGTTTGTAAGAGAAAAGAGAGGCTCTTTGGGCCAAAATTGAAATGAACTGGCGAGGAGTGCAGGGACAACACACACACATACCTGTATATAAAGACATGTTGTTCCCACCCCAACCTCCCATGACACAAGCTGCTCTGTAGAAATTGCTTCCTATGAAACAGATTAGCATGTATCGGCAAGCACAGAGTATGTTATATCCAACATACATTTTTAAACATTAGGTCAGCTGCCTGTATGATCACATCTGATATATGACGACATATTGCAAAAGTTACATGTGCTCCCCCCCCTAAGTAAGGAGGTGAAAAGCTTACGAAGCAAGGAATGAGTATTGTGAGCGGGGCAATACTGCAGTATTACAAGAAAAGGAAGCGACTAGTTGGTCATGAATAAAGCTACTTAATGTCGAGCTTGACAAATGTGTGTGGGTACTAAATACAGGGCAAAGTGACCTGAGATTACAACCTAGACCCAGCAAATTCAGCACTGGTTAACTGAAAACCAACAATGATGTGGATGAGAAACCTTTGTGCGCGTGATGAATAAGCAGAGATATAGACTATGTAAGGTTATAGTGCAGGACAAGGTCTTGTTTGCATCCATAAAATGTAAGCTTGTTTTATGGCCGGACATCTGGCGGAGCTGCCACTTTTAGAGGGGCTCAGCGCACACAGGACCATATTAGTTTAAAATACAAATATATGCTCAGTCGTCCTGGACTTATCCCTTAGAAAAGTCCTGTAACAGGCCAAAAAAAAAAAAGCCAAAGCTAAAACATAAAAAGGCTATATGTGACACAACTAGAAACAGCTGCTGATCTATAGGGAACAAATGTCTTTATATACACACACTCACACAGACATCTCCTCATGATATATACATCCATCCAGACACTTATATACACATACATATGTACACAGTCCCCACACATACTCCATGTGAAACACTTTATGATCTCACTTCAACCATCTCACTGCTAGATGGAGAGGACACAATCCCAGCACACAGTGAGGGGTTAAATCTAATCATGATTAATGACGGACAAAACACACACAAAAAAATAAAAGAAATAATCATATGTAAAATAAGTAGCATATTGCACCAGGCCTAATCTCCCAAGGGCCTCAAGGGCGCTACATGGGATCTGTGTCTATGAAAAGTGGATGGGCAGGAGGAGTTGGCACCCAGGGTGTAGGTTTATCCTACACCAACATACAACCACAGACATGGCCTATGGCTGCTAATCAGGAAGGTAAAACATAAATAAAATTAGAGTTGTTTTTTTTTATCATCTTATTACACTAGACTCAGAATACAATCACTACAATGATGAGGAAACACTTGGTATGGCACATCTTATAACCAATACACTCTCCAAAGGCAGCAGCTTCATCGTGTGCAAAACATGGTGCCAATATCACTGTACTCGAGTCCCCTATGGATCTTAGGAGCACAGAGAATATCTGTATTGTCTACATCCCACTTGTAAATGACATACTCTCTCCCCAGGCACTTAAGTAGCACTATTTGTAAGTCTTCTATGTTGTAACAGTGCCACCTGTACGGGTCAGTACAGAACTACTCAATATGTGATCCCTCTGCTATTAGGTAGATTTATAGTGCTTACTCTGGGCAACCTACGCTTCCTGAAAACTGGCCAAGAACTTAAAAAAAAAAAAAACCTCTAAAAAGAGTAAGCAAGGGAATAAAGATCTAAAAACTACCTATTAAAATGGCACATATTTCCCCTCCCAATAATCATTTAGCAAGTGGGATGAAAGATTTTCTTTGGCTTGGAATAATTTAAAGGAAAAAACAAAACTACATGCCCTCAACTAGACGGAGTAAAATAAAATAGTGCAATTTATAAAAAAACTGGAGCTTGTCAGAGGTCATAATACAAATTCATGACCAGTGTCCAGACTACACTTACCCCGTAAGCCAAGACAGAGAACAAATGTATCCAGCTAGAGTGTATTGAGGAACATAGGCTCTCAGTCAGGTGCCAAACTCTCCTACAGCACTCCACCCTAGGTACTAGCTGCTCCTGCCAGGCCACCCTTGGACATCAGTCTTGAATGCACTGGTCACCCGCAGGTGCCGGCGACTCCTGTGTCCATGCTAGGGTAAGAGCCCCTACTACCATGGGGCTGCAGTCTCTCTTGACACAGTAAGTGCCATACTTCTATGTTGGATTCATTGCTGGTGTTTCTGTATTTCAGTCACCAAATATTTCCCACCCACGCCAAAGATACCCTTTTCCCACAGTGTCTTTCAACAAGAATCTTCCATTTCTTGCCAGTGTCTGTAAGGGTGGTAAATCACAAACCTATCTTTAAGGAAATAATCCCATCCCTTCTGTTGTGATGACCCAAACTCCTCAATGGAGAAAGGGTTGAGAAAAAAATATAGACGTAATATGAGGGGCACTTCAAGAATTAGTCTGTGATGTGATGGGGCATGGCGAGTCAGTTCGGGGAAGGAATACAGACGAAATTTGGCGCTAAAGCTGCAGATACTGTTGGTGTCAAAAGATGGGACCCTCTTGTTTCTTGATGGAAACCTAGGGACACAATAAAAAAAATAATATGTAAGTACACAAGGAAATTTTTTGCCATCAACATTAAAGCAAAGTAATGTCTGGCAATAGAGTACAGTACAGAAGTACCTGTTCCCAGAACTCTGCATCGTGCCATTACAAACATAGAAGATTGTTGGAAGAAAAAGACCACCTGGTCCATCTAGTCTGCCCTTTATTATCATCTTAGGATAAAAATATTTTTTTTTATCCCAGGGATGTTAACATTGTTATTGTAGATTTACCTACAACATATGCTGGAAGATTATTCCAAACATCTACTACTCTTTTAGTAAAGTAATATTTTTTTCCTGTTGTTTCTGATCTTTCCCCAACTTATCTCAGATTCTGGATTTTTCATCTCGTCTTGTGTTCTCGTGTTTTTTTTGTATGTTTTCTAATTAAAGGGGTAGTTCACCAAATTATTATAATTTTTTTTTTTAATCAACTGGGGCCAGAGATTTGTAATTTATGTCTATTAAAAATCTTCCAGTACTTAGCAGCTTCTGTATGTCCTGCATGAAGTGGTGTATTCTTTCCAGTCTGGACAACAGGAAAGGTTTTCTATGGGGATTTTGCTAATGCTCTGGACAGTTCCACAATTTCCTGCAGGACATACAGCAGCTCATAAGTACTAGAAGTTTTGAGATTCTTTAATAGAAGTAAATAACAAATCTCTGACACCATGCCCCCCCCCTTCCTCCAGACTATACAGATTACTATTCGCAGGAAGTCCCAGTCATCTGAGCACTCAAGCACTCACAAAGAAGGTTCTGGAATAACCACTTGGAATATACTAGTGGTCAACAGCAACTCACTTCAGGATTTACAGACTAGAAATGACAGATCCCTACAATGTTTATCAGCTAAATCAAGAGCCATGAGGCATATAGCAGAGATGAAAACCCATACTGTGATTTCATACCTCCATTCACACTCCTGCCTGCTCCATGCTGAAATTCAGATCAGTGTGTTTGTACCCCAACAGCATGGTAGAAGGGTAGCAGGAGGTGGAAAGATGTTGCCCACTGTCGCTGATCACAGACAGCTCTGTCTCTTCAGGAGATCTCTCACAATCTGGTTAATAGAAAGCAAATATAGACAACTATGGTTTATATACAGAAAGCACATAATAAAAATCAAATACATAGATACAGGACAAAAAAAAAAAATTAAGAAAGTTGGTTGTTTTTGTGTTATGTCAGAGGGAGGTTGGGCATTAGGTGGCCGAGGGAAAAGTCATCCACTCACCTCCCCGGTTCCAGCGGCGGGTCCCGCATCGCGGCGCTCCGGTGCCCGGCGGCTTCCGGGTGCCTGACGCGGGCCTGAGATGTGACGTTGCAGGTACGCTCAGCCACTCAGTGAAGGAGGCAGGAAAGTGGGCGCAAAACTGCCCCCACGCTGGAGTACCCCTTTAAAGCCCAAGGGGGGGATTTATCTAATGGTGTAAAACATACACTGGTGTATATGGCCCACAGCAACCAATCACAGCTCAGTTCTGGTAAAATGAAAGCTGAGCTGTGATTGGTCACTGTTTACGCGTGTGTATATTTTACGACCCATTTCTGGGCCCAAGAGTATATTTTATCATGTGAATTTAAGCACGGTTTTTATACCAGCTTTAAAATTGTTTTGTGATCGGACACCATTGTTATAGCAGCTGGGTGGCACTGTAAAGGATGGGGATGGGCTGCAGAAGTACAGAGAAAAATATGTCTTTGAGCTGTATTAGATGGCACAAGTCTGTCCGTTTTCTAGCTACACCATTGAATACGCTTGTTTTCATACAACATCAAATGGTGAAAAGGTTCATATATATCGCAACTCTGAATACTGGTAGACTGTGGGTGCTCACTAGCTGACATGCTGGGAATTCCCTGACTGTTTATAGCATTAAATTGGTTTCTATTGTCCCTGGCATAATGGCTAGCCCTGCTAGCCTAACATTGCACATATCACCTGGCTGCTCCACGCTGCTTCTTCACTATGTAGGATTTGTTGTTTTCATTAGCACAAAAACATAATTACAATTTGCCACCTAATTTTCTGTGCCACACAGCACTTGCGAAAATGTGGTATGAGTACATTTTAATGTAAAAATTAATACACTTAGTTAAAATATAAAACTTAAAAAAAAAAAATTAATAAAGAGACCCAAGAGCATGGCACATACCGTCACCCTCTCCATCCTGAAGCTGCTGACTTCCCATGAGTGAAGAGCGGCTCTGAACGGCGTCAGCCATGCGTGCAGAGCTTAGAGCTTTACCAGCCATTAGGCTCATACCAGCCAAATTATCCAGCTGCACCTAAAAAAAATAAAATAATCTGGTCAGTCTTTCTTTATATATGAACTCACCTATTGTATGGATGTCCAGGTATTAGACTTAGTATTTGTTTCCATATTTATATAACCTGACAATCCAATATACATACATAGGCATCGTCACTTGTTTGGATGGTGTGGTGCCGCTGCAACATCCTGGTACGGGCATGTTCACTGGGGGAGGACCTTGGAGGATAGGGGACACCATTATGATCTGGAACTTCCATAACATGAGGAGGGGAAACTCTGTCCATGCAGTTTACCGATGGTCCTGGTTCTAGGGGAAGAAGAAGAAAAAAAGTAAACAAACATGTATGGCCCATTGAACTTATGTTACCAATATACACACTAATACCGAACGTTACCTTGTTCTAGTATCTACATTGCAGATCACACAAACATATAAGCAAAGCTAAACATATTCTGAGTGAGTAGGAAGGACAGGTAGGTAGAGGCTCATCTCTCAACAAGATGATGGATCAGACACATTAACCCCTTAAGGACAGAGCCTGAAATGGCCTTAATGACAGAGACAAATTTTATGAATATGACCAGTGTCACTTTATTCATTAATAACTTCGGGATGCTTTTACCTATCCGGCTGATTCTGAGATTGTTTTCTCGTGACATATTGTAGTTTACATTTCTGGTAAATTGGAGTCGATACTCATAACGAATCTTTATGAAAAAACCCCAAATAATGTGAAAAAATGTGAAAAACTGCATTTTTCCAACTTTGAAACTTTTTTGCGTATACAGAAAGGAGGAGTTTTTACTCACCGTAAACTCTCTTTCTCGTAGTCTTCATTGGGGGACACAGACACCATGGGTATAGGCTGCTGCCACTAGGAGGCTGACACTAAGAAAAACCAAACTACGTCGGCCCCTCCCAGCAGGCTATACCCGCCCACTGGCACTGAGCTAATTCAGTAGTGAAAAAGCAGTAGGAGGAGCCGAAACAAACAAAGAAAAACAGTCCACACTCAAAATCTGAAAACACAGGCCAACAGGCAACCCTAAAACAGACAACAGAGGGTGGGTGCTGTGTCCCCCAATGAAGACTACGAGAAAGAGAGTTTACGGTGAGTAAAAACTCCTCCTTTCTCGTGCGTCTTATTGGGGGACACAGACACCATGGGACGTCCAAAAGCAGTCCCTTGGGTGGGAAGAGACAGAGTGGAACAAAGAAGAGGAAGAAGCCACTGCCGCCTGCAAGACCTTGCGGCCCAGACTCGCATCGGCCGATGCAAACGTGTCCACACGGTAAAACCTCGAAAAGGTGTGTAGCGAGGACCACGTGGCGGCCTTGCAGATTTGAAGAGCTGAGGCCCCATGACGGATGGCCCAGGAAGCCCCAACCGAACGAGTCGAGTGAGCTGCAATCCGGAATGGGGGCGACTTACCCTTACTCCGGTAAGCTTGAGCGATGGCGGAGCGGACCCAGCGGGCCAGGGTCGCCTTAGACGCCGCTGACCCCTTTCGAGGACCTTCAGGGATGACGAAGAGTGAGTCCGAGTGCCGAAGAGACTTTGTCCTGGAAAGATAGATGCGCAGGGCGCGAACCACATCCAGCTTGTGGAGCGCGTGCTCCCTCGGATGAGAGGGGGCCGGGCAGAAAGAGGGAAGAACAATGTCTTTGTTGAGGTGGAAAGGAGAAACCACCTTGGGCTGGAAGGAAGCCACGGGCCTAAGCACCGCCTTGTCCTGGTGCAACACCAGCAGGGGAGGACGGCAGGAAAGAGCTGCCAATTCCGAAATCCGCCGGACAGACGTAACCGCCACCAGGAAAACCACCTTAAAGGACAAGATGGCCAAAGGTACATCTCGGAGGGGCTCAAACGGAGGAGACTGCAGAGCATCCAGGACAAGGTTCAGATCCCACGGGGCAACTGGGTGCCGATAAGGAGGTGCAATGTGCGCCACCCCCTGGAGAAAAGTCCTGACTTGGGGAACTGACGCCAAAGGTCTCTGGAAAAAAACTGAAAGGGCAGAAACCTGGCCCTTAAGAGAGCTCAGGGATAAGCCAGCGTCCAGACCCGCCTGGAGGAAGGCAAGGAGTCACGCCAGAGAAAAAGGAAGTGGTGGCGCAGAACAGGCCTCACAATGACGGAGGTAGGCCCTCCAACAACGATAATAAATCTTCGCCGATGCAGGCTTCCGGGCCCTGATCATGGTCCTGATGACCGCATCAGAGAAACCGCATGATTTCAGAATCCAGGTTTCAATAGCCACGCCGTCAAACGTAGCGTGGCTAAACGCGGGTGGCAGAGTGGTCCCTGAGTGAGAAGATCTGGCCGGTCTGGAAGACGCCAGGGGACGTCGGCGGCGAGGTTCACGAGATCCGTGTACCAGGCGCGCCGTGGCCAGTCCGGGGCCACGAGGACTACCGGAACTCCTTCCGACTTTATTTTTCTCACCACCCGCGGCAGAAGCGGGAGAGGAGGGAAGATGTAAGGGAGGCTGAACCGATGCCAGGGAATCACCAAGGCGTCCGAGGCCAGAGCCAGAGGGTCCCGCGTCCGGCAGACGAACTTAGGCAGTTTGTGGTTGAAGCGAGACGCCATCAGATCCACATCCGGTGTCCCCCACCTGTGACAGATCTGGGAGAACACCTCGGGATGCAGGGTCCATTCCCCTGGATCCACACGTGCACGACTCAGATAGTCGGCCATCCAATTGTCCACACCCGGGATGTGAACAGCGGACAAGGCAAGCACGGTTTCCTCCGCCCAGGAGAGGATCAGCGCCACTTCCATCATGGCGGCCTTGCTGCGGGTCCCGCCCTGATGATTCACATAAGCCACTGCAGTGGCGTTGTCTGTCTGCACCCGAACGGGGAGACCCCGGAGCTGTGTCTGCCAGTGCAGAAGGGAGAGACGAATCGCCCGCAGCTCGAGGATGTTGATAGGGAGGCAAGCTTCCTTGGACGACCAGGTTCCCTGAACCGTCAGATCGTTCCAAACCCCTCCCCAGCCCCGCAGGCTGGCATCGGTGGTCACGATCTGCCAATGAATGGGAAGAAAAGAGCGACCCAGAGAGAGGCTCGGAGACCGCAGCCACCACTGAAGGTCTCGACGGAGGTGAGCCGGTAGTTTTACCCTCCGCTCTAGAGAGGGGAGCGACCTGTCCCACCGTGACAGCAGGAAGAGCTGCAGGGGACGGGAATGAAACTGGGCAAAGGGGATCGCCTCCATAGACGCCACCATCTTCCCCAGAACCCTCATGCAGGAACGTATGGACACAGGGCGGTGGCTGCAAAGAGCTCTGATGCCGACCTGAAGGGACTGCAACTTTTCCTCTGGAAGGAAAACGCGGCCCTGTACTGAATCCAAACGCATTCCCAGAAAAACAATGGACTGGGCAGGGATCAGGGAGGACTTGGGGCGGTTGAGTAGCCAACCGAAGCGTGAGAGCGTATCCAGGGTGATATGGAGGCTCTCTAAATTCTGGTCCTCGGAAGGGGCTTTGACGAGTATGTCGTCCAAGTAAGGGGTTACCGAGACACCCCGAGCCCGAAGAAGAGCCATGACAGCCGCCATGGTCTTCGTGAAAACCCGCGGAGCCGAAGCCAGGCCGAACGGGAGAGCTACGAACTGATAATGCTCTTCCCCTACCGCAAAACGCAGGAAACGTTGATGAGGAGGAAAAATCGGCACGTGAAGATACGCGTCCTGAATATCCACTGAAGAGAGAAACTCGCCCGGCTCCAGAGATGCGATCGCAGAGCGCAGGGACTCCATCCGGAAATGAGAAAGTCAGACATGACGATTCAGACGCTTGAGGTCTAGAATCGGACGTACCGAACCGTCCTTCTTCGGAACCACGAATAGGTTCGAATAGAACCCGCGGAACCGTTGAAGAGGAGGGACGCGAACAATCACTCCCTTTGAGAGGAGCGAAAGGATGGCCTGGAAAAAACCGTCCGCCAGGACAGGGGACCTGGGGGGACGAGAAAGGAAAAAACGATCGCGGGGAACGGAAACGAACTCGATCTTGTAACCTTGTGAGATCAGTTCTCGCACCCAGGCGTCCTGAACATGCGCAAGCCAGACCTCCTGGAACAACAGGAGGCGGCCGCCCACCTGAGGAGGTCCGGGTGGGGGAAAACCTTCAGGAGGAGGAGGGCTTGGAGGTGCCAGGCTTAAAGGGGGGCGGGAGGCGGCAGATCGCGCCTGCCAGGAAGAACGGTTCTTGGAGAAACCGGACCTTTTGTTCTGGGGGGCCGCAGTCTTCCCGGAGCGAGATGGCGGAAGCGACCGAAAGGAACGAAAGGAGCCTGGTTTGCGACGGGAATCCTGACGCTTGGGGCGCTGCTGGGGAAGATTGGTACTCTTCCCCTCCGTGGCATCGGAAATTATGTCATCCAGACGTTTCCCGAAGAGACGAGAGCCCGCAAAAGGAAGACTGGTGAGAGAACGCTTGGAAGCGTTGTCAGCCTGCCACTCACGAAGCCACAAAGACCGGCGAATGGCCACAATATTGGCCGACGCAAAAGCCGAGCAGGCTGCAGCGTCCAGAGAAGCCGAGCAGAGGTACTGAGCCGCGTCCTGAATCTGTTGGGCGAGGTCAGCTAAGTCCTCGGCCGATACGCCAGAAGTAAGGCCGTCCCTCAGTTGCTTAGCCCACACTGAAATGGACTTAGACACCCAAGTGGAAGCAAGTGTGGGTAGGAGAGAGGAGCCTGAGGCCTCAAAAGCTGACCTAGCTAAGGACTCGGTGCGTCTGTCAGTAGAATCCTTAAGGGACGACGCATTGTCCAGCGGAAGAGTCGTGACCTTGGTCAACCGAGAGATCGGGGGATCCACAGAAGGTGGACCTGACCAGCGAGACACAAGGTCTTCAGGGAAAGGATAAAGAACCGACAAGTGTTTAGGTTTTGAGAAACGCTTGTCTGGGGTCTTCCAAAATTTGGAAAACAGGTCATCAAATTCCTTGTGACTGGGAAAAGTGCTGCGGACACGGTGGCCGCTTTTATGGAAAAAGACCTCATCAGAGGGCGATGGGTCCGATGAATCCTTCAACTGGAAGGTATAGCGGACTGCGGCCACAAGGCTGTCTACAGTGGAAGCCGCAGAGGAAACATCCTCAGGATCAGAGTTGGAAGCCGACTCAGAATCCGACAGATCTCCAGGCGAATGGGATCGCCTGTTAGGAGAGAGATGCGTATGGGCCAGGCTAGTTCCAGGGGAGCCAGAGGAAGAGCGAGAAGAGGCACGGCGAGGACGCTTGTGGGAGCGGCTCCTGCCAGGGCGGACACTGCTGGCCGCCGGGCGAGATAGGGCAGGTGCAGAAGAAGAAGCAGACAGGCGATCAAGGGCGGCCGCCACAGACTGAGACAACTGAGCCATCTGCGACACTGACTGGCAGAGGGAGCGCGCCCAGGCCGGGGCAGACTCCTCAGACTCCGGTGGGGGGTCCTGAGCAGGGGACAGAGACGAACAGGACTGCATGGAACAAGCAGTGCAGATAGGCTGAGAATGGCCAGAAGCAGATTTAGTGTTACAAGACGTACAGAAATAGTAGGTAACGGAGGAAGGAGGAGGATGCTGGCGGCGTGAGGATTCAGATCTTGAGTCAGACATAATGAAAACTAAATATATATATATATATATATATATATATATATATATATATATATATATATATATATATTAGTAAGAAAAAAACAGCCAGCTAGTGTATTCCTTCAGGCAGGCAGCTGTTGGAGAAGTAACCAAAGCCTGCAGAATAACAGAATACACACAGTGAGAACTCAGAACAGTAACAAGAAAACAGGCATAAAGTCCCAGAGAGACCTTACCAAACAAATCCGGAAAATGGCAGAGGTACAGGACGGCTGCTGAGGACAGGATGGGCAGAAGAAGCTGGTCAGGAAAGGCAGGCTGGGGGTTGTAGTCCCACGGAATGAGGACTCTTGCCGACCGTGGAGCTGCGCAGTCTGCAGGCTGCCGTACCGTCCGGGCTGCACAGAAAGCCGCGTCACGTGCGGAGTGACGCGTCACGTGCGTGGTGACGTCAGGCGTTGGCCCGCGCGGGAGAAGAAGACCGCGCGCGGGAATTACAAAAAGACCGGGAGGAGAGGAGGAGCGGCGCGCGCGAGAAGAGGCCGCGAACCGGAAGTCACGGGCCGGACTCCGGAAGTCGCGGTCCGTAGGAAAAAAGGAGGCCCCGCACCCGGCACCTAAAAAGACCGGCATCCCAGTACCCGACCCCCCGCATGCGGTGACGGTAGGAGGACGCGGGGGACCCGGGAGCCGGAGGCGCATGGGGAAGGGGCGGCGGGCGGAAGACAGACAGGCCGCAGGAGTGGACCGGGGGACCCGAAAAAACCCACGGGAGGGGAAGAGAGAAAGAGCAGGGGAGGCACATACTTACCCCTGATGCTGACTGACCTGTCCCACGGATCTTCTGCCGGCACTGTGCCGCGCTGCCGCGCGCAACTTTGGGAGGCTGGGCGGGCAGGGGCTGGCGGAGCAAGTCCGCATTAAGGAACAAACAGACAGCAGGGCTAGTCTGTGTCCTGGGCGCTGGGTCCGGCCGGTGGCAACCTAGGGTTAACAGCCCCTTTCCAGTTAGGTTCTGTGCCCTGGTTGCATAAGGGGGGGATCAGGGCGAGTCTTTAGTGACCCACCGTGCCCCGACCTGTTAGGAAGAAAAAAATTAGCAATTCAAAGAAAACCAAGCAGAAACTGGTCTGGAATAACCAGACCTGCGTCTGCCTCCTACTGACACTAAGCTAAACTGAATTAGCTCAGTGCCAGTGGGCGGGTATAGCCTGCTGGGAGGGGCCGACTTAGTTTGGTTTTTCTTAGTGTCAGCCTCCTAGTGGCAGCAGCCTATACCCATGGTGTCTGTGTCCCCCAATAAGACGCACGAGAAAGTGGTTATACCACATAAATTATATATTAAATAGCATTAGCAACATGTCTACTTTATGTTGGCGGCATTTATTAAACTATCTTTCTTTTTTTTTTAGACAATAGGAAGCTTAAAACATTAGCAGCAAATTTCCAAATTTTCTGTAAAATTTCAAAATCAGATATTTTTAGGGACCTGTTCAGGTTTAAAGTGTATTTGAGGGGACTGTATGTTAGAAAGCCCCACAAAGCACCCCATTTCAGAAACTGCACCCCCCAAACTCTGCAAAAGCATATCCAGAAAGTGTTTTAACCCTTTAGGGGAGTCACAGAAATAAAAGCTAAGTGTGTAAGAAATTTGAAAATTTTAATTTTCTGTGCAGAGATTTTATTGTAATCCAATATTTTTCATAATTATAAACCTATTACCAGAGAAATGCACCCCAATAATTATTGCCCCGTTTCTGCAGTTTATAGAAATACCCCATATGTGGCCCTATTGCGCTATTTGACGTAACCACAAGCCTCAGATACAAAGGAGCGCCTAGTGAATTTCAACGCCTCCGTTATATTTGGTCATTTTTGACTGTACCACTTCAGGTTGGCAGAGGCTCTGGGGTGCCAAAACCTAAAAAACACCCCTAAAGGGACACCATTTAGAAAACTACACCCCTCGAGGAATATAACAAGGGGTGCGGTGAGCATCTGGACCCGACAGGTGCTTCACAGATTTTCCGAACAATATGGCGTGAAAAAAGAAAAATTTATTTTTTACACTAAAACGTTGTTCTAGCCTTCAATTTTTCATTTTCTTAAAGGGATAAGAGGAAAAAAAAGACACAAAATGTGTAGCGCAGTTTCTCCCGAGTACGGAAATACCCCACATGTGGCGATAAAGTGCCAAGGGAGCGCAGGACGAGCCTCCAAAGGGAAGGAGCGCCAATTGGCTTTTGGAAGCTGAATTTAACTGGAAAGAATTTCAAGGGCCATGTCGCATTTACAGAGCCCTCGTCCTGCCAAGACACTGGAAACCCCCCACAAGTGACCCCATTCTGGAAACTACACCCCCCAAGGAATCTAACAAGGGGCACAGTGAGCATATGGACCCCACTGGTGACGGGCACAAATGTGGAACAATGTGACGTAAAAGTAAAAACATTTAATTTTTTCACTTTCATGGCACAAATGTGCCCGTCATCAAGGGGTCCATATCCTCACTGCACCCCTTGTTAGATTCCTTGAGGGGTGCAGTTTCCAGAATGGGGTCACTTGTGGGGGGTTTCCACTGTCTTGGCAGCACCAGGGCTCTGTAAATGCGACATGGCATTCATCATCCATTCTAGCCAAATCCAACCTCCAAAATCCAAATGGCGCTCCTTCCCTTCGGAGGCTTGCCCTGCGCCCACATGGCGCTTTATGTCCACATGTGGGGTATTTACGGACTCGGGGGAAATTGCTCTACACATATTGTGTTTTTTTCTCTTTTAACCCCTTGTGAAAATGATAAATTCAAGGCTAAACCAACATTATAGTGTAAAAAATTTAATATTTCATTTTCACGCCACATTGTTCCACATTTGTGCCCGTCACCAGTGGGGTCCATATGCTCACTACACCCCTTGTTACATTCCTTGAGGGGTGTAGTTTCCATAATGGGGTCACTTGTGGGGGGTTTCAACTGTCTTGACAACACAGAGGCCTTTTGAATGCAACATGGCCCCTCGAAATCCATTCCATCCAAATCCAGCCTTCAAAAACCAAATGGCGCTCCTTCCCTTCGGAGGCTTACCCTGCACCCGCATGGCGCTTTATGTCCACATGTGGGGTATTTCCGTACTCAGGGGAAATTGCTCTACACATTTATTGTTTTTTTTTTTATCTTTTAGCCCCTTGTGAAAATGAAAAAATCATGACAAGATTAATGATTTAGAGTAAAAATTTTACAAAAATTACACTAAATGTTGGTCTAGCCTTGATTTTTTCCATTTCCACAAGGGGTTAAAAAAGAAATTGAACACAAAACGTGTAGGGTAGTTTCCCCTGAGTACGAAAATACCCCACATGTGGGCATAATGTGCCATATGGGCACAGGGCAAGCCACCAAAGGGACAGAGCGCCATTTAGAGGCTGGAATGGAGGATGGAGGCCATGTCGCAATTACAAAGCTCCTGTGCTGCCAGGTCAGTAGAAACCCCCGACAAGTGACCCCATTCTGGAAACTACACCCCATAAGGAATCCAACAAGGGGTACAGTGAGCATATGGACCCCACTGGTGACAGTCACTTACGTAGAATATGTGCCGAGAAAATAAAAAATACAATTTTTTTCATTTTCACGTCCCAAATGTGGCCGTCACCAGGGGGCCATATCCCCACTGCCCCACTTGTTAGATTCCTTATGGGGTGTAGTTTCCAGAATGGGGTCACTTGTGGGGGGTTTCTACTGTGCTGGCCGCACAGAGGCTTTGTAATTGCATCATGGCCTCCTCTAATGGGAATGGCGGCCATACCTACTTAGCTGGGAAAAAGGGACAATTCTAATTTATTTTGGGGTATTAGGCCAATTAGTTTATAAGGTTGGAAATGACAGGTGTCCATCAAATTCAATCTGTGTTGATCCAGAGGAAGGCAAAAAAAACCCTCGTGAGGCAGACGACAGCAGCCTAATCACAGGGGAAAAATTCCTTCCCGACTCCATAATGGCGATCAGAATAATCCCTGGACCAACGTGACCCCTGAAATAGGAATAAGGGACAGAATTTAGATAATGTAGAACCCCAATGACATGTGGTACGCCTTGAAGCGATCCAGTATGCAGAGGCCGGGGTGATCAGGACAGGTGTCACACTGGAAAATGGTGTCCTTCCTGATCCCCCTGTTACGCCACACTCTGCACTTCTTCTGGGGTCTCCTGTTTTCCAGTGTGGGGGACGTCACCTGGAAAATGTTGTCCTGGTGCGATACGGGGTCCTTCATATCCAGAAGCGCTGGGTCCGCTCCATGGCTACTAATTATTAGGGCTTTATTACTGCTTCTGATATTTTCGGATTGTGCCGCAAGCTACAGGGCAGCGAGGGACCGGAAGAGGGGGTGCTGGTATAAAGTTATCCCCGTACAGGTGGTAACCTTTATCCAGCAGTGGGAAGATCAGTTCCCGGACGATCTCCCCACTAACTCTGAGGACGGGAGGGGGGGAGTGGGTTCATCTGGGGGCATCTGGGGCTGGATTCGGGTGTCCCTTCCTTCAACCACTGTAATGGTACATGTACACTGCGGAATTGCGAAGGATAACCCTTTGTGCATTCCGCAGCTGGCACCCGCCGGCGGACTGATGCAGGCGTGCGTCTCCGCGCGTGTCACACTCCATTCTATGCACAGGCGGATTCTGCCCTCTGTCCAAAGAATGAACGTGTTCATTCTTTGGACGGACAACGGAATCCGCCCGTGCATAGGATGGAGTTTATGACACGGGCGGAGACGCACGCCTGCATCAGTCCGCCGGCGGGTGCCAGCTGCGGAATGCACAAAGGGTTATCCTTCGCCATTCCGCAATATGCACCTACCCTAAATCTGTAAGAGTACCCTGAGGTACTGTCACAGAGTTTGTAGAATTTCACGCCATACCGTGACCTCTTATTGGGACGGTACTGGCGGAAAAGACGTGTCTGCGGGGCAGCTTACGCTACGCTACCCCCAGACACGTCACTGGATGATGATGATGATGAGGATGAATGGAGAAAAGAAGGATCCCCCCATTCATTCTCTCTGGTTGTTTCGGTGTTGGAGGCAATAATAGCATATGCGTCCGACGCCAAAAACACCCTGGGGGCCATCTTTATACGGGGACTAGTATATGGGGTATGTAAATGTTTATTGTAAAACTTTATTTCATGTAGTGTAGTGTATTTCATGTAGTGTAGTGTAATATAGTGTTTACGTTTTTTTTGACAGTAAGAAAATAATATCCCTACGCCAAGAAAGGAGCTGCTGATAAATGCCACACTTATGTGCGGCACTTATCAGCAGACAGTGGCGGTAGGATATAGGGAGGAAAAACGCTCCTACGCCAAAAAGGAGGAGTTGCTGATCAGTGGCGCACTTACGTGCAATGCTGATCAGTACTCAGCGGCGTTAGGGCGCAAAAAAAGTAAAAAAAAAAAAAATTGGGAAAAAAAAAAAAAAAAATCTTTTTAACCCAAAGCAACTGATGAGTGAATGATATTCACTGATCAGCCGCTAGGGGGCAGTAGAGAGAAGATTGCCGGAGATTACTGAGGCCCGCCGAACACGAAGACCCGAGTGTTTCCGAAGATTTCCGACGCTGGACGAACAAACCCGGAAGCGACGCGAAGACGACGCGGACTGAAGATCTTCGCTCCGGACGGCCAGATCAGGTGAGTATGGTACACCTGCACCACACACACCTGTTCTGCACCTCTCAGCTACCTAGCTGAGGGGTGCAGAACTCGGCAACACTGTTTTTTACCGTATGATCGCCGTGATGGGCCGGCCGGTACTGGCCGGCCTATCACGGCGATCGTGGGGGTGGCATCGGCGCCATCTTTGTTGGGGACACTAATGGCGATTGGTGCTATCCCGGACAGCACCAATCGCCATTGCTTTCCGGGCCACCGGGTCACCGATGACCCGGAAAGCTGTTTTCAGCTGCTATATGCTGATCTGTATTGATCTGTATACATTATAGCAGGCCATCTTCCCCGACCGCTGTGTGTGAACACACAGCGATCGGGGAAACATCGGGCGTACGTATACGCCCGTTTGCGTTAAAGCCCACCCTGCGGAGGCGTATACGTACGCCCGATGTCGTTAAGGGGTTAAACTACGTCAGGCCTATAATAGCATCTAAGTGATAAATCCCACAAATAACCCATCAGATTGTTTTGTGATGGTAGCAAGATTCCTTTTTACCACTAAATAGGAAATACTAAGGGCCCTATTACACCGACAGATTATCTGAAAAGAGGAGAAATCTCAGTCTTTCCTTTATTATCTATCAGATAATCTGTTGGAACCTAAAGGTCCCTATTCCACCGGACGATTATCGACCGAACGAGAAATCGTTGATCGCTTAATAAGACCTGGACCTATTTTTATCGTTGCTCGTTCGCATTGAATAAGACGTCACTCGGTTGTTCGCAGTAGATACAAACGCAATAATGAAGAAATAGCGAAGAAAAAACTATCGCAAATATAATCATAAGTAACGATTATCGTTCCATGAAAATGAGTGAACGTTTTAAGGGCTTTCGCAATAGCGGTCGTTTGAGATCGTTAATCGTTAACGATTATGCGAATGATAATCGTCTGGTGGAATAGGGCCCTAAAGCCAACAACGAGCTATGATAATACTGCGACTACCACATATCAAGGACAAATCTGTACTTTTGAGGCTATAGCCTAGAATCCAGAAGTCTATTAATCTATAGGATTTCCAATGACATTTTAGTGGTTTTATTTCTGTGGAAGTAGTAGCAAATGGGTCACATTTGCTACTAGAGCCTACAGAAATGTATGCCCCATTGTATTTTCCAGTATTATAGTTCAGCAGGTCCATAAATAATACTTGCAAAAAAGAAAAGAAAAAAAAAAAGATGCATACATTTAGACAGAATAGACAGCACCATAAGGTTAAAATGGCAACTAAATATACATCCAAACCACTCCATTAAAGTGTACCTGTCACAAAGTATGCTAATCCGATTGCCATGAAATTCATCTATAAGTTCGTGTATCCATGGACATGACCATGGTAAGACAGTACTGTGCACAAGTGCAACTGGATCAGATGGGGAATGCATGCAGTATTGACCAGGCATAGTCGTATCCAATGGATTTCACGTCGATTGGGTCAGTGTACTTCTTGACAAGTACAGTTTAACTTGCTGTCATAACAGTTGCATGTACATGACTGCTGTGACAAAGCTTAGGAACAATATGCCAAAGGTTATGTCTTCTGACTCTTCAGTCTTTAGAACTATTGGAAAAACACCACATGACTCTCAGCAATGCTGTCACCTCCAGTAACATGTCTCACTTTTTAGATCCATTGTAATCCCAAGATACAGCCTGGGTGGGTGGTGCAGGGTCACCCAACTCATTTGCCACATAGACTCTAAGGGAGCAAACAAGCCATATATGATTGACAGTCAAGAGAGTAAAGCATGCTGCCACACACACCTCCGCACCATCCGGGGATCCCAGTGGGCCTCTGGAGTGAGACCCAGTGCAAAACGGAGTGATTGGTAATGATTTAACCCCTAAAACTACATCTGACAGGATCTTTTACGTGTTTTCCCACAATTGAATGTTATCTATCCCTGAGTAATGTAGCCGATTGGTGGGGATACAGCTGCTGGAACCCGACCAAAGCTGAGAACGGAAGGAAAGTGTACCTGACAATGAGCAAAGCGTGCTGTGCAGGTGGGGCCATTCATACATTATTGGGGCTTCCAAGCATTGCCTAGTAAGTGCATGAAATTAAACAAAGGTTTTTTTCCCCTTTTTCCAATTTTTCGTATGACATAAAAAGGATTTTCAACTTTTTTCCAACTAATAATGAATTTTTATATTCCTGTATGGTAATATCTTCTCTGTCACTTGTACATATACTGCCGCTAGGGTTTTTTAGGTCCTCACGGGTGACCGCAGAGCATTTTGAACATTTACATGGCCTACAGTGTGATTTGTACTTGCAAATGCCACACTATATATAGTTACAGTACAAGGTACGACAGCACTGCCCTGTTTACCTGAATGGGACAACACTGCAATAGCTTGCACCAGCAAAACAAATAGTACAATGTTTGAAAGAACAAATCGGTTTACAGCCCACGTAAACAAAGAGACTGCAGTGCTGACATGAGGAATCAGCAGGGGTTCTGTATATGTGACAGCATTCGATCAGAGGGGGCGGGATCTGAAACTGCAGGCCTTAGACAGCCCTACAGTTCCCAACACAAACATTGGTGGCAGCGGAGGAGACCTTGCTCCCACTCCACGGAAGTTGAATGGTAGGTAAAAATAAACTATACATTTTAATGAAGTTATTTTAGAATTATAACCTTATTAATGTAATGTATTGGCAAAAAAAAAACAAAAGTCTTGGAAGTACCCATTTAATTTCTAAGAGATTAAGGGATACATAGAATGGAGAGTCAAACCCTATAGAAAAAAGCAGCGGTCGGGCTGGTGTACTACCTCTTTACCCCCTGAAGAGTTCCATTTCCAGTCACAAAATTTTGACGGCCTACCCTTAGGATATGTAAAAAAAATATCAGATAGGTAGGGTGACAGCACTTCTGATGATAGTCCATTTGCATACACAAAGAAAAAAAGCCAGAAGCAGAAGGCACCTTTTTTTTTAGCATACACAAAAATGTGGTTGATCACTTTTTTGTGTATGTTAAAAGTAACCACTTAAAGGAGAAGTCCAGTGAAAATTTTTAATAAAGTATTGTATTGCCCCCCAAAAGTTATACAAATTACCAATATACACTAATTACGGGAGATGCTTATAAAGTGCTTTTTTTCCCTGCACTTACTACTGCATCAAGGCTTCACTTCCTGGATAACATGGTGATGTCACGACCCAACTCCCAGAGCTGTGCGGGCTGTGGCTGCTGGAGAGGATGATGGCAGGGGGATGCTCAGTGTCCCTCCAGTGCCCTGTGTCCCTCAGTGTCCCCCTGCCATCATCCTCTCCAGCAGCCACAGCCCGCACAGCTCTGGGAGTCGGGTCGTGACATCACCATGTTATCCAGGAAGTGAAGCCTTGATGCAGTAGTAAGTGCAGGAAAAAAAGCATTTCCTGTAATAAGTGTATATTGGGGATTTCTATAACTTTTGGGGGACAATACAATACTTTAATAAACATTTTTGCCAGACTTCTCCTTTAAAAATACGGATCCGTTAAAAGTACTGCAAAACCAGTGTGAACCCAGCCTAAGAGAAATTCTTTATCAGTGAAAAGCAGAAATGCAGACAACATCAGCTTCTTCACCAAGGCCACATGGTAATAAAATGTCTTTAGTACACAAGGAATGACCTTATTCTGATACCTAATAAAACCGGCATTGGTGGGCAGGACATAGCAGGATCATTTCTATGTCTGTGCTTAACATAAAGCAGAAATTTTAACTCGTCTACTTTGGTATTGCAGGCTAAATATGCCTATCCACAAGGGAATGGGTTAACCACATGAAAGTTTTGTATGCAAAAAGGCTGTGACCAGCTTCTTGATGAAAGTCCAAGAGGCAGATGGATAACGGGTCATAAAGATATCAAAAGAAGCAGAATACGCAGTTAAACTATTAATCACATTGATAGCTGACGCATTGTAAGCATTTTCTGATATGTCTCCTGAATAATTCCAACCTACCTCTGCTGGCCAGCTTGGTCCGGCTGTAAGAGGTCTGTGGCTGATACTGCTGCGTACTCAACTCCTGCTCCCTCATTGTACCCAGAAGAGACTCTGTGTCATGTCCACTCTCCTGCAGGGGTTTGCTCAAACCTCTGAGAGTCTCTCCATCACTCATCCTATGTCCTTCCCCAGAGCAATCCTCTTCCATGCTCTCTGAATGTAACATAGATGGGTGATATCGGGGTGGTGTTGCATGTGGTGCCTGATGCATACATTCTTGTGCTCGAATCTGAAGGAGATGGTGGTAGGGCTCAGAGGGGTTCTGGTAAGAAATGTTGCCTGCATCTACTTGATTCAGGTGCTGGTTGAACAGTTCATTCAGCTCCTGTTGTTGCTGCTGGTGCTGTTTTATAAGCTGCATGAAATCTGCAGGAGGCAAGCGTGCGTCTGCATGACCTGTTAGAGAGTGCCGTGGGGAGAGCAGACCCTGAAGCATGTGCGGCAGTTGCTGGTGATGTCTGGTATATGTGCTAGGTGTAGGCGAGAGCAAAGCTTGTTGCAACGCTGATGTGGGATAATTTTGTTGGGGAGTTGCACTGAATCCAGGATACTGTTCTAGCTGAGGAACTTTCAAGGCTTGAGAAAAACCAGCAGCACCCGAAGGGTTGTATCCTGCACCTCCTTGGCTTGTGTATCCTGATGGAGGAGGCCTTGGCTGGTCAGGAAACACATGAGGGTGTAGGTGGGTCTGGTCATAATTTGCAGAGGGAGAAAAGCGGCCCATATTCAAGCTGCAAAAGAAAACAGTCAAGGATAAATGTTACAAGTGCTAAAATCAGATAACTAACAATCCCCTAAGCCCAGGTATTTTCATGGAGGGAAAAAAAAAAAAAAAAAAAAAAAAAAAAAAAAAAAAACGAAAAAACATTTTCTCATAAAACTCAGTACATAAGCATCATAGTAGCAGTAAGGGAAGCTTACATGCCAAATACTGGAGAAGGGAAAGACCAGCCGACAAACTGCCCCATGGCGAAATGTGTTCAGCTGGGGTCTTGGAGGTGGTATGTAATAGGAGAGCTTGTCTGTAATGAGACTGGGCTACACAACTGATTGACTTTAGGTGTTTGATTCATCAGAGTTTAATGGTGCGTTTACACAGACAAATTTATCTGACAGATTTTTAAAGCCAAAACCAGGAACAGACTAAAGAAAGAACAGGTCATAATGGAAACACTAAGATTTCTCCTCTTTTTAATCCATTCCTGGCTTTGGCTTCAAAAATCTGTCAGATAAATCTGTCTGTGTAAACGCAGCATTAGGATCTGTGGCCGCCATGATCACTGAAACAAATTAACAGCAGGGCTCAGTAAAGAGCTGTACTTAAGGGTATGTTCACACTACGGAATTAAGTGTTGAATGGGCTGTAGCACAGACCTAAGGAGTCAGTCTCATTCCAGCCAAACCCTTTTATGAAAGGTGGTGCTCTCAAGACCCTGGGGAACAGTTTATTTTGCTGGGGAAAGTTTTCGTGGCCTCACCCTATCTTACCATGCCTGCAATAGGGAAAATAAAAGAATATTCCACTTTCCATAAATAATCAGTAAAGTTAACAGTAAAAAGAGAGAGAAAAAAAAAGCACAAACAAATACTGTACCTGTGCACTTCAGCACTGTCAGCACTCAGCTGCTTGGATAGAGGTCGGTGGTTATAATTGCCCAATGAAGCCATAAGTGATGCCCGCTGTTGCATCTGTATGTGATTGGCACAAGTATTAATAGGAATACCCCTGGCAGCTCCTGACATATCGGATGGCTCTTGCACCTGGATGGTGACTTGCTGTGCTGACTGCTGCTGGTTCTGCTGCTGCTGTATGCTCAAGCGTGGCAGTGTAATGCTAGGTGGAGGGGAGCCACTGTTAGAAGGCTGGTAAAGGGCAGTATGACCTGGAACCCCCTGATACTGAGTGGAAGGTTGGGCCCCTGAAGGTGGTTGGAAAAAAAACATCTGTAAGGTGAACAAACAAAAAAAACACAACACACATAACAAGACCTAAGAAAATAAACATATAAATTGCATAATGTAACACGAGAAGGTACCATACCATGTGTCTGGAGCATGGCACTGGAAGATGGTGGGGGGCTATTGTTTGGCTGCCTGAAGAGGTGGTTGCTGGCTGGATTTGGAGGGGGACTGGAAGGCTGGATTCGCAATCTGAAGGAAAAAAAAAAAAAGTGTAAGACAGGTCAATGGAAATACAATACTTTGCTGTCAAATTTTTAAGTAATCTACCCAGACACATTTTTTAGCAAAACATTACGTACGTGTATGCAAATAATTATATTTTCTCTATTTGACAGTATTGGTAGATCTACCATATATGTTATTAGCGTCAAGTACAAAAGCAGCTTTTAAAGGCAACTAAATGAGCTAGGTATAAGGATGAGGATGAGAATGACGTAGTCCAACAGTGTGAATGCCCTATAAGGGGGGCACAATACCTCTGCAGCTGGTGTGTAAGGAGAGCAGGCTGATTTTCACAAGCCGATACTATTGTTGATGACTGGAGAGGAGGAGATGGCTGTGCAGGGCAGATGCAATCCTAAAAAAACAAAGAAGAAAGGAGATATTGAGTCTGCTACTCCACTAAATTCAACATATACTATACATACTGCCTATTACTGCGTAAAGCATTCATACAGAACAAAAGGATTTTTATTAGGCCTCATGTTTTCTTAAATGCTTGACTCAAATATATTTCTATAGGCAAGAGAGACAATCTCCACGTCTGATTTAGTATAACACAGCGGCTTACCTGGATTTGATGCTGCAGGAGGTGCTGCTGATGCTCCTGCTGGTACATCACATGCTGCTGTTGTGTGTGTTCCAGGGTCCTCTCATCCATATGTATACCATACATCTTCTGCAATTGCTCACATTCCTATAATTGGGCAGAAATACCATGGGTATTTGGGTATTTTCAAAAGAGGTATTGATGGACTAATGTTTCTGGCTGTCTGATCCACCCTTCCTCCCCCCATCAACAAACCTCAGAATTAAAAGACTGCAAAGCTAAAGATTTTTATTTTTAAAACAATCTCAAAGGACTTTGACTGTCCATGTTTTATATGTCTAGCCTCAGATGCCAGGGTCAGTGAGGGTCCCAGAGACCTCCACAATTCATAAAAAGGATGGCAAATGTAAACACTATGGGGGAGATTTATGAAACATGGTGTAAAGTGAAACTGGCTCAGTTGCCGCTAGCAACCAATCAGCTTCCACCTTTCATTCCTCACAGACTCTTTGAAAAATGAAAGGTGGAATCTGATTGGTTGCTAGAGGCAACTGAGCCAGTTTCACTTTACACCATGTTTGATAAATCTCCCCCTATGTCATTGCTTTATAACATAGGCGTATCCCTTTAACATCCTGACAGAATCAGACACACTGGCTGACAAACCTTTTATACGACTGTGCTTACTGCTGAACCAAATGTATAGTATATACAAACATAATCCATAAGCTGAGCAGGTTTCTGAAGGCTGTCCCTGCATGGCAGAAGTATTAACCACTGTGAAACTTGGTGGTGATTTGGGCTGCCACCTATCTATTTACCTGTTGTAGCTGCTTGATGCTGCTGTTCTGGTGTCCTGTTTTCTCCAGGTGAGCTTTGAACGCTTGGATGGTGGCAGCTCCATCGGAGAACCTGCGCACTGGGGAAAAGCGCTCAGCGGGAAGGTGAAGAGTGTTTGAATCCTTATACATGGAACTGAAAAGACAAAATTGTCTCTAAGTAATGTAGATACGGGTGCTCACTAGAAGACTCACACCAACTGTGGCAAACCAGGACAAGAACATGGCGTACATAACCTAATATAGATGAGAGTTTATATAAATACATACTAAAAAATCTTTGCAAATATGAAAACAGTAAGCAGTATTATCCATAGCCCCTATAAGGTCCCCATACACCTCAGACTTTGATCAGCCATCAATCTAAAGTGTATGGGGCTCTCCCGACTGTCCACTGACATATGCAGATGGAGATAGGGGAAAATACCATCGTACCCGTTTGTTTCAGGAGAGTTGAGGACGCAGCAACCGGGAATAAGTTCTTTCAGAATGTGAAAAGAAAAGATGACTTTTAGCTCCATCCCCTTCACGATCCCTCGCTACCCAAGAAAAGACAGTGAAGTGGCGGCATTGTTGGATCAGTGATTTAACATTGTCCCTCATGATCATGGGGGGGGAAGTTGTTTGAATGAATCAGAAAGGAAAACGGTAAAGTACATCATTCCACATCTATGAATTATATAAGGCTACATGTCAGCTGACTTCCTGGAGAAAACAAAGAATCCCCAATCTATTTGCTCCAGCGTGGCAATCAGCGGGTGTTGGGCAAAGTTTACATGCTCACGTATGCATTGACTGGTCAAAGGTTGTGAGGACACCTTTGCGATTACTTCCTAAGGAAAAAAATGAACTTTTTATTACATAGTAACGTAGTTTGTAATCCAAAGAGAGTCTATTCACTTCAGCCTAATAACCAGCAATGATGATGCCAAGATACTATTATTTTTTAATTGTGAAGTCAAAGTTAAATAACTATTAATGCATTTAAATAAAAAATAAATAAAACTAACTATAAAGGTTATAAAGCTCCTATGTGATGCATGGAAAGCAGAAGCACAAAACACAGGTTGGGATATTTTCTGATGAAAAAGGCAGACATATATTGGGTCACCTGTCTAGCTACTCACCGATGCTGGTCAGGTATCAGGTGTGGAGGCCACACTCTGTTTCGGAAGGCCTGCTGCCCAAGCTGGCGCTGTAAGTCTGGGTGGATTTCTGCTGTAGGACTAGTCATTGCCAATGTGTGCCTCTTGGAGCGGTTGGCAAGATACCTTAATGATAATGAGAACATTACCTATATTTTCTGGATGCTGAGACAATATACTGTGTTTAAGAGGAGATGGTTCCCATTCTTTATAAAAGACACCATCTATATTTGCAGTGCAGATGAATACAATGTAGTCTGTTGAATGGGGAGACACTGGGGGATGTCACATCCTTTAGCTTTATCTCATATGATCAGTTAGGGCCCTGTTACAGAGTCATAAATCGGCCTGCTCCTGGTCTTCTCTCTTGCGCTCCGCAGCTTATGTCCCGGCCTGTGATTGGCTCAGTGGTCTGTCAGCTGACAGGCCACTCAGAAGCTGTGGTGCACAGGAAAGACGACAGGGAATGGGGAGAGGTAAGGTATCAGGTGTTTGGGCAAGGGCTGCATGGACATTGCTAACGATGTCCATGCAGCCCTTGCTGCCTGATTATCGAGCCGTCTAATAGGTCCAGTAAACAAGCGCCGATCTAGCAGATCTATGCTCGTTAGCTAAAAATGATCGAGTCGTAGTCTTTATAAGCTTAAAGAGTACTTGCCATTAGTAAACAGGAACAATCAGGAAAACCAGAGCAGTGGCGACCGCGCCGCCACACACTCCTCTCCCTGCTCTATGTCTGGTCGAGCATTACAACTCCATAGACTTACATTATGCAGCTCATGTGATACGGAAAGAATGTCGAGAGAGAATGTGCTAAGCGTGGACTTCTCCCAACTTGTTCTTCTGATTGGTCGTAGTCTGAACACTCAAACCCTGTCTGATCAAAACTTTTGATCTCTGTGACACCTTAAAAGCTTTTTTCCTTCTAATAACAGGTACACTTTAAATGGGCTTTCCGGGGAAAATAAAGCAATCTGCGGGGGGCCGACACCTGGAACCTACTTTGCCATCCTGACTACACAGATAATGGGGTTTAGATGCACAAAAGCTGAGCTGCAGTTACCGCAGCATATAAAACGCCACACATTAGGTGTTTAAAAGCTAGAGAAAGGCATGACAACATTCACAACTGTAGCAAAATCAAAGGTTCAATGAAATGAATGCTTTACCTGCCAAGTACGAGTCTAGTAACCTTCTACTAACTGTACCACCTCAGGCTAGAAAGCAATAACAGCTAGAGGTAGCATTAAAGCAAGACTGGGGTTGTGGTGCTAGCGGTGATCCAGCCTGACATACAGCAGACTGACCTGAGGGCTACATGTACTCTGCAGCTCTCACTTCAGCCAGAGAGGAGGTGGGCAGCAGGTGAGTATGCTGACAGGCGGCAGAGACAGGAGGAGGATGTGTGATCCTGCTACTGTCTCTGTATTACCTGTACATGACTCTAGGGGCATGTTTAATAACTCCACAAACAAGACTTCTACCAGCATCCGGTGTACTAAGCTCTGGATCTCTAGAAAGGATCAAAAAAGCACCCATATATTAAACCTAAATGCAGCCTTTTAATTTTAGGGACTTACCATTACTGATTGGGGTAGAATTTATACAGTAGGAGAATTATATACCCACATAATCTGCTATTTAAATAGCTTCCACAAATTAGTTGGCACATAAATGTGTTTTAGCATCTCTTTAACACACACAGCTGTGAATATAGACATCTGTGGTATTTATGAGCTACTCACACCTTAGGGTGCCCTAGTGCCTGGTAAAGCTGGATCCAGTCCTGCAAGAAGTTTTCCAAAACTGAATTCAGCTTTTCCAGGCACCTGGGGAGGAGCAGCATGAACTTCAAAGACAGCCAGCTGATAGGCAGACTGCAGACCTAAAGAAGCGATTCCCTTCTTTGTATTGTAAATTTGCTCACCACTAGAGAAAATATAGAAAGCACATAACAACTAACAGCACGTGTTCATTTTAGAGTACGGTATGTTTTGTTAGCATCAGACATAAGTATGCATTTCAGTTGAAAATGAGAATTTTGCCTATAATCACTGGTAAGCGGTTGTGTATACTCATCATAATGTATTTGTATTACCTGCATGCTGAATGCATGCAAAGTTTGTTAGTTTAGTAGCTATTCGCAGTGTTGCATATATATTATTACATTTCTTAATGACTATGTTACATTGAAGGGAACCGCTGTATACAGCTCCTGCAGCAGCCGCGGCACATACCGGCTGCAGTGGCAGCAGGAGCTGTATAACCGGGAAAAGAAGCACTTTAATCCCCTGGGCGCTTTACAGGCAGAGACGGGGAGATAGTCATCTGGGTGGCTCTCTGCCAGTGTCTAGTCACCGCGCTCTGCCTGTCAGCACGCTCTGAGGGATGATTGACAGGCAGGAAGGCCAGTAACGGACCTCTCTGCCTGTCATTCATCCTCTACGAATGCGCTGACAGGCAGAGCGCAGTAACTAGACACGGGCGGGGAGCCACCCAGATGACTACCTCCCCGCCTCGGTCTGTCACGCACCCAGGGGATTGGGGCTGCTGTAGGATCATAAAATAATAAAGCAGATGGTATAGTCAGCGGTTAGTTTGCTGCTGCAAACCTAAATTTACAAAAAATGGTAATTACTAATATAATGCTCATCATCAATGAACAGCAGCGCCATTAGATCTCACTGCTTAAATTCTATCAGATTTTTTAAAACGTTGTTGTTTTTTAGATTTCATGTATTTTGTCAAGTTTTGTATACAGCTACCTCTAACACTATGGTTCACTTCCTGCCATATTTACACTTTGACCTTATTTTAAATATATTACATATAAAATATACAGTGCTGTTTCATAATGCATTGGTTTGTAGAGGTATATGCTGGTGTTTGCACACATTATATGCAAAAGGTTGTAAAACTTCTAGGGGAAAACCACCAAAACAGAGCTTTAGACACGTCACAGATAAATATCCAAAGATCACTGGGCAAGACTTTGCAGACAAAGGTCCGTTCAGAAAATGTTTAGATTTCCAGTAAGTGAAATTAGTTGTTTTACCTCTGCACGGCCTCTTGATCTGGTTCCCCATCTGAACTTTCCTCATCTACGGGGGTAACTGCAGGTACAGCCTAAAAGTATAGCAACCACAAATTGTTAAGAAACTACTATCTCCTTTTTGAAGTCACAATATGTTACATAACTGTTATCCAATGCTGCAAAAGCATTATTTCCACCAAGCTATTTTATCCTCCATTTACTAATAACCCCATGATGCTTGATAACATTGTATAGATGCTGCCCAACAAACCCCCTGGCAGCAGATGTGAGGGAAACAAGGACTGGATATGCTGAATTTCAACATACAATATTCAATGACCTGATTGAATATATATCTTTATAGGGATAGCGGCTGTTGGGAGAGAAAGCTGTCAAATCACAGGAGACAAGCTATTACCTCAATCCCCTGATGAAGTAACAGGTTTTATAAATGAAAATGAACGTGTATATTTTTGGGGAAGTAGTTATAAGTGTGCTCTGTTATTCATACACTCACAGTTGTCATTGTAACCAGTGGTGAAGGACCCCGTGGCCTTTTCAGGAACTGTTGTGCATGTAACTGAATATTAGCCCCTCCATCGGATGCCCGGCGTCCAAGAGGTCCCATGCCATTTAGGAGCTGAAGGGTGGGAGGCTGTAAGAGGGACTGTTCCTGGAAAAGAAAAATACATATATACAATACATTTTGTATACCTTGCATCCAGATTTTAAATTATCTAACCACATAAAAGCTAGTAGAAGTATTGTAGATTAGATAACACTAACTTACCTAAAAAGACTAAGCAAGCCCTAGAAAACTGTAATCCTGCATATTATTGGAACATCCCTGCTTAAGTATATGATATTCTTAATTTAATTACTTAGTAATAAGTAAAGGTTGCAATGTGCGGTCAGTACAATTTGTTCTTTTGAGTGCTATCCCACAGCGTCATCTGCTGGTCAGATGTAAAAACCTAAGAACTAACCTAAATATGCCTTCTGTTTGCTCTGGCAATCCAACAGAAGGCAAATAAGGTAAAGTGGTAGGCCTGGGTATAAAGACACATCTTTAGGGCATGCTTATAACTATGGAAGTTAGGAATTCTTTGATTGCCTATGATATTGCATTTATTTCAGTGTATGTTAGTACACTTTAGGCATTTCTGGGGATTTCTACTGAAGTGAGGAGGAAAACTGCCAAAAAAATATACATATACATATGGTATAGAAGTATATGGGAGGGAAAAGTTGAATATTTCTTGGAAAAAAAAAAAACTGAACACCAAATGCTTAGCATGGTTCAATTTTGCAACACTGCCTAGGAGCAGAACACACACCAAACACAAAAGCCGTGTGGTATGACGCCTCATATTTGTCAGTGCTCCCTATGTACACTTGTCATAGATGTCTGCAAACTGGAAGAACAAGGCTTACCTATGAAAAATCTACTGTGTTCAATGGTCAAAACTTGGATTGTTGAAATGGTCTTAACTTACTCATTAGTCTACGTGAATGCAGCTTTTTGGCTACTTGAGGGAAAGAAAAAAAAACTGCACTTTTATAAATGGACGAATAATGTTCTTCCAATTAAACTCAATAGACCTGGTGCAGCTGCACTGCTAGCTGGTTTGCAGATGTATGCCATGAATATAGTCTTGGTTTAGACATGCATGTAGACTGCAGAAAACATACACTCCAAGATTTTTAATAAACCAATTCGTAAGCAGGACTACTGCCCCCAGTGCACAGTGCCTCAGGCAGCCTTCCCCTTGTAATGAGTATAAGCAGAGTGGGCAAGATCAGTGCACTGGGGGTGGTAGTCCTGTCCCCAGTGCACCAAACTGCCTTACTAGCCACAGGATTAGACTACAAACTGCATGGAAACGGCACTGAGGATAAGGGTAAGAAAGTTGCATTCATCCTTAGTGCCCCATGTGTAATAGGGACAAAATCAGCCGGTTAGATTTGTCTATCCTGCTGATAGTTTTCCTTTAGGGTATATTCACACTGAGTAAATCAGGCAGAATTCCTCAGGGGAGAATCCCACCTGCCTCAGTGTGTCATAGCCCATCTAGAGAAGCAGTGTCACACAGAGGCAGGCGGGGTTTTGACGCGGAATTCCACCTAAATTAATCAGTGTGAACATATCCTTAAAGGCAAAGTTCAGACATTTTCTCAAATTACCATCCTCCAACTGCGATAGCTCTTTCAACCACAGCTAGAGCCTGTGTGCCTTCAATAGGACTGGAGGGTAACTGCCACAGTAAATACTATTCTCACCAGCAGCCACAGCCCGCACAGCTCTGGGAGTCGGGTATATTGGTCACTTGTATAACAATACTTTAATAAAAATTTGACAGACTTTTCTTTTAAATTTATATAACCTAAATGTAAATCCTTTCAAAGTGGCCACTAGGGTAACATAAAGAGAGGAAGAAGACTGGGACTTAAAGCGACTCTGTACGCACAATCTGACCCCCCCCCCCCCCCCCCAAACCACTTGTACCTTCGGATAGCTGTTTTTAATCCAAAATCTGTCCTGGGCTCCGTTCGGCAGGTCATGCAGTTATTGTCCTAAAAAACAACTTTTAAACTTGTAGCCCATGCCAAACAGGAGTATCTGTGCCCTAACTTTGCACCACCTCTCCGTTCCTCCTCCCCACCCTCCTCATCATTAGACATGCTCCAGGCAGATTGCCTCCTATTCCCTACCTGTGGCAGCCTGGCACATGGGCTGGATCGTTAAGGACCTGTGCAATGTTCAGCAGGGAGGAAATGTTCCAGTGGCATTCCTAATGATGAAGAGGGTGGGAAGGAGGGACGGAGGGGTGGTGCAAAGTTAGGGCAGATGCAGCCTGTGCCAAACGGGAGTATTTGCCCTAACTTTGCACCACCCCTCCGTCTCTCCTCCCCTACCTCTTCATCATTAGGAATGCCACTGGAACATTTCCTCCCTGCTGAACATTGCACAGGTCCTTAACGATCCAGCCCATGTGCCGGGCTGCCACAGGTAGAAAATAGGAGGCAATCTGCCTGGAGCATGTCTAATGATGAGGAGGGTGGGGAGGAGGAACGGAGAGGTGGTGCAAAGTTAGGGCACAGATACTCCTGTTTGGCATGGGCTGCAAGTTTAAAAGTTGTTTTTTATGACAATCACCATGCATCACCTGCCGAACGAACCCCAGGACATATCTCAGATTAAAAGCAGCTATCCGAAGGTACAAGTGGTTTGGGGGGGTCAGATTGTGGGTACAGAGTCGCTTTAAGTTGAGATTCATCCATCCAAATTAACTCATCCAAATTAACTGATGAGCCTGGCAATGATGCAAGTGATGCCAGAAATGTCAGCCAAGATGAAAAGGGAAGGGTTTATTGGGGAGTGATTATGGAAGGGAAGCTGAAGCACAGCAGTGGCTTAGCCAATCCTCCAGGGTACCTGCCGGACTGAATGAAGTATTATGTTTGAAGCTCACTACTATGAACGCTACCTTATATACAATAGAACTTGTTTTTATGTGACCTATCCAAGTTCACTGATTGAATAGGCTATGAAGTCCTCAAAAAATTACCTTAATGGAGGGTATTTGCACAAGAAACATTGCTGCTTTCTACCAGTAAACAGCACCACTCTTTGGCAGTGTATAATATTGCATCTTACAAACTCTGGTATTTTAAACAAGGTGTCAAAAAAGTGCTAAAGGTTCCAGCACTTCTTTGGAGTGCTGAAACTTTGACCACTTTCTTGCCTTCTTATGAACTAATCGGCTTGCCACCATTGGATTTGTGCAACCTGCATCAATATGTTGTAACTGTAAAACTGTACCAAGGTGAGATTTCACTTTACATTTCAGTTAAGATGTGTTTCCATGTGTCAAAAGTTACATAAGACACATTCTCTGATGTTGATTACACACATACCTTATACTCAAGGTGGCCACTAGGTGGCATGTTTTGCATTGGTGGAAACGGGTGAAGAGTGTTTGTGTTTTGTGCCACTGGAAGGAATGGAGTCTGGGGAGTGACCCTTGGAAATCCAGGAATGATCTTCTGCAGCTCCTCTGCCCCTCCTTCATTACTGGGGAAAAAATTGCAAATCTCTAGTCAGGCCAAAAACCATAAAAAAAAACCTCGAAAGACTGTTTATAGTCAATTAAAGTAATTCAGTGTCTTTAGAATTAAAAATAAACATTTTCCTTATCAGTTTTTATATGCAGGGCAGCGACCACTGGCTGCATTCACACTGCATGCTCTACAATAGGGTTCTCTCCCTAACCCTGTGTGGCATCTGCATGCTTTTTTTCTTCTCAGTCCAGAGCTGCATGTTGATATACACTATAAACACAAGGTGGCACTATACAACTATTCTTTCTGTCCATGGTCTACAGTAAATGTGATCGTTTTATAACAGGACAACTTCTTTGAATTGGATGCCCAGAAAATGAAAATTTCCAGTACCAATGGCCACAAAAAAGACACATATAGCAGAGCACCGGAGACCCCGTCCAATTTGGAGGCTTGTTGTTACCACATCTTATTCATACTTACTCATCCACTATAATTGAAAATAAGAAAAAAAAAAACAAAGGCTATGACTCACTGTGTGTCCGGCACTCCCACCGTATGTCTCCTCATTGACAGATATCGGGCCAAAGCTTCCGGGGAAGGTTCTTCTCCTTCATCACTGTCCAAGTTCATGGTGCCATTAGTCTAAAAATCCAAGATAAAAAGGTGCAGATGCTAAGAAAACAGGAAAAGTACAAACTTACTGCCAATGCACAATAATCCAAATGGATTTTTACTTCTAAAATCTACGTGACCTCAGGTTATTTATGGATTATCTACAGGATACACTATAAAATGTCTGATAGATGCTGGTTCCAGAGGAGGGATCCACATTTAGGTTGGGCTCAAGGACTCCAATGCTCACTCTGGTCTGAATGCAGCTGCAAGAGGTGGTCGGAAAGCCAAAACAGACACTCGTGATGTTTATGTAGTTTAAACAAGCCCCACTAACAATATTATGGGGTGCGTAAACAGCATACATGAACATCAAATGGGAGTTACACTGTGTAATTCAGTCAACTAAACTGTTTTCGGCTTCCGTGGGTGTCCCAGAGTTGAAAATCATCACCTCCTGAACAGTTTCGTCATTACCCTGTGAGTTTGCCATTAATCTCCGGAATTCTTGCTTTGTACCCATTTAGGTGCAAAAATATGTCTCTATAGTTCAATTTTTGCTTAAATAAGCACTTGGTTTGTGCTTCGTTACAAAAAACAGGTAAAACTGTTTTACCAGTGAGGTTCTCAGCAGCCGAGAAAACCTCATGGCCATAAGCACCCTTCATATATCCATTTATTTTGTCCGCAAATTTGCAGACAAAATAAGGACCCATGGCTCCATACACACATCCATGGGGGTTAAGGATTCGTGTTGGGGCCATGATCCTTGCTGCAAAACACACGAGTAACCTATTGTGTGGTCCTTAATTGCGGCACAGATCACCTATTCTAAGGGGCCTATTCCACGGAGCGATAATCGTCCCGATTCATCAGATTATCGCTCCATCGAATAGAGAAAACGATTGTTCATTTAGGTTCAAACCTAAAATCTTCGATCGCTACGTGGAATAGCGGGCGCGACGGGCGACGATTTCACAAACATCATACATTACCTGTCCAGGTCTTCTCCCGGTCCCGAGCGGCAGCATCAGCTCCGGAGCGGCCTGTCTGAGCTGACAGACAGTCGTGGCCAGTGATTGGCTGAGCGGTCTGTCAGTTCAGACAGGCCGCTCCGAAGCTGATGCTGCTGCGCGGGACCGGGAGGAGAAGACCTGCGCCTGGACAGGTAATGTATGAAACAAGGGCTGCAAGGACATCGGTAACGATGTCCCTGCAGCCCTCGCTAATGACTGTCGGGCCGTGGAATAGGCCCAGTAAACGAGCGCCGATGTAGCAGATCTGTGCTTGTTTAGGCTACGTTCCCACAGAGCAAAAGGGGCGGATTACGCGAGGAAATATTTCCGCCTGAAATCAACTGACGCTGAATTCCGAGCAGAATATAAGCAGAATCCCTGCGTATTCAGCTAGGAAAGTGTTCAGCTCGTAATCAGCTCTTGACAAATTCAGCGCGGAATACTCAAGGAATCCGCGCTGAATCCGCATGCATTCAGCGCTGAAATTCAGCGAGTATTTGGCGAGTAAACTAGACTATACCAGAATATATACTAGAATCCTCCCCCCCCCCCCTTTTTCCCCCATTTCCGCGCTGATTCAGCGCGTAATTTCCGCTTGTATTACGCTTTTATTCCGCGCTGAATACGCGCGTATTGCGCGCTGAAACCGAAAATTAGAGCCCCATTGGTTTGTATAGGCTTCCGCTAGCGGAAGAACGAACATATTCATTCTTCTGGCGGAAAGCGGATTAGTTCAGTGCGGAAATTCCACTGTGTGAACTGCAGAGCAGAATTTCCATTCAACACAATGGAAATTAGCTCTGCACCTATTTTAACGGCTAAAATGTCAGCGCTGATTCAGCGCAGAAATTCAGCTGCTTTTGCTCTGTGTGAACGAGCCCTTACATCGTTGATTGGGCCCTGCTCGGCTCGTGAAATAGGACCCTAAGGGTCCATTTACACAGAACAATTATCTGACAGATTATCTGCCAAAGATTTTAAGGGGTAGTGCGGCGGTAAGCAATTACTCACTAAACAACACACATTACAAAGTTATACAACTTTGTAATGTATGTTATGTTAGTGAATGGCCCCCTTCCCGGAAGTGTAGTGCTCTATACTCACCTGATTTCTGTCGACCCCCGTCCGCCATCTTGTAACAATGATGATATCTTCGGGCGGGCGGCCGAACCGCTCCGACCGTCCCTCGTGCTGGCCTCCCTCTGCCGGGTCATCAGCTGCTCAGCCGCGATTGGCCGAGCATAACTGTGCTCAGCCAATCGCGGCTGAGCAGCTGATGACGTGTGCCGCATGACCAGATCTCTGTTTATACTGTTTCTGGCTTTGGCTTCAAATCTTTGGCAGATAATCTGTCAGATAATTTTTTTGTGTAAATGGACCCTTAAAGAATGAATCAGTGCAAATGTGGACGGTTACTGATGCACATCCACACTCCTGTCGGCAGCTGTGGGCCCCCAGCTACGGAGAGGATTACGGATGTGGTCTTAGGCTGCATTCACACATTCCATGTTCCGCACAGAAAGTAGACGTGGAATGCCTGTAACGGACTCTCTCCCGAACGGGCAGCATCTGTGATAAGATGCTGGGAGCGGGGGAACTGTAAAGATATGCGCTGTGCTGTAATGAATCAGCCGTGCGGCTCGGTCATTACAGCGCGGCACATATCTGTAGAGTTCCCCCACTCTCAGTATCTTATCACAGCTGCTGCCCGGGCAGGGGAGAGTCCGTTACAGGCATTCCACGTCAGTTTTCAGTGAGGAACACGGAACGTGTGAATGCAGCCTTAGGCCCCGTTCCCACTGAGCAAAGCTAGCGGAATTCCGCGATGGAATTGTCCGCCGCGGAATGCCGTTAGCCTCCCGCTCATAATGGGAGTCTATGGGAGGCGCGCGCTGCTGCTCTGTACGCGCTGAAGAATGAACATGTTCATTCTTCAGCGCAGACAGGGCAGGAGCGCGCGCCTCCCATAGAGTCCCATTATGAGCGGGAGGCTAACGGCATTCCGCGGCGGACAATTCCGTCGCGGAATTCCGCTACCTTTGCTCAGTGGGAACGGAGCCTTAGAAAGCTGCTGTTTATCATACCAACCTCAACTATCTGATTTTCAGGATTGATGAGTTGAACCTGGGGCACATTCATGCTAACGGCACTACCAGCTGAATCAGCCTGTAGAGGAATCACAGACACAAAGCAAGATTAATCCTATACAGTCATAGTATACACAGTATAACTAAATCAGAAATTACCATAATCTAAAATAGCATAGTAAACAATACCAATGCTCATACACTGGACAATGTTAAAAAAAAATAGGTATACTTACACAGTAACGCCTGACAATTTTGTTCCGTAAATGCTATAGAAAATGCTTTAAAATACTTAATTTTTTTATGCAGGTTTTTTTTTTTTTATTAAAAGTGGATCCACTTCTAGCTTTGGTTCAACAAAATGCAACACAAATTGACCAAAAACTGCTAGTCTGATAAACCAACAGACAGAATTAAATGGCAACAGTAAGCGGCAGTGCGACCCCTCCGCTACCACAAACAGCTGTCTCTGGAAATGCAGGGCTGATCAAGCCTTTAGTGATTGGTTATTTGTTGCTGTGTGTTTAGAACGCACGCCATCAGAGGATGTAAGCAAAGGCACTGGTGTTGACCGCAATAATGGTGCTGGACTCAGCAAGGCGAGTATACTGTATTATGTTATATTACACCCCTAGCAAACTGTTTGCTTTTCTATCATATTAGAGGACCCCCCTTAATGAATCTGGACAAAAGAAATTCCCGGAAAACAGCAGCAGGTTATTACTATATGATGTAGCCCCTTCTTTATCAGATATTTTCTCCTTTAAAAGGAGTCTGTCTCAGAACAAATCCTTCATACCCAAAAGTGGTTTACAAGCAACAAAATGTTGTGAGACATCCGCTAGAGAAATATGCACACCTTAAGACACAATGACAATGACTAACCTGTATTGGTGAAGCAGTATAAGACAGTGGACGGGGGGCACTGGGTGGAGTAGGGAGGCGCAGAGTTTTGTGTCTTTTTAGACGTTCGCACAGCAAACTGTAGATAGCACTGTAGTTATCATAAGCGTCTGTTCTTAGAGACTGAAAAAGGAAAAAAGCCATCAGAGGGAAGTGAAAATAAGAACAAAAATTAAAATAAAATAGGAAAACACAAAAAAAGACTGATGTGTCTGATAAAACACAGAAATAGATGAGTAGGATCAGGAGAGAGAAATAGGACACCTGTAAAGTGCGGTCTTTGTCCAGTCCCATCTCCACCATGGTATGCAGAACCTGTTCATTCAAAGGTTCCCTCTGGCGCTCCAACTTTACATGCTGGCATTCTGCTATTAACTGCAAAACAATTTGTTCCCACTTTAGTGACAGTAGTCTACATTAATTTAAATTATGCTTAGAAGAAATCTCAGAATGTGCTTTAAAACCTCAATGAGAAAAAACATCACCACTACTGGAGTCCAAAACAAAGTCTGACAGCTCGGCCATGGTCAATTGGCAAAAATTTGCCAATACCCGACTGCTCGGAGCAATTGGGGCACAGGATAAGGGAAACTACTTTTTTGGCAGACTAAATAAATTGATGGCCGAAACATCAGATTCCATTTTGGACAGGAGTACTTTAGTTTCCTCACCTCTTGTCACAATGCATTATCCTAAAGATGGTAACTGCTTTAAAACTGATGGTCCTCTAGAATGACCATAAAAATGAGATATGGCCGTTTTATCCATCAGATGTCTGAAGTGGCTATGGCTTTCATGTACAATGTTTACAAGTTTTCTGGTACAAGCACTAACTATTGCCATACTCTTGGTAGCCGCGGGTCATTATAGTGCAGTCCGGTTCACTTAAATGGGACCACAACACAGTATCTTGCACAACTCCTTCACACAGCTTTGTTAGTAGGGATACCACAATTTCAACTGCTGCCAATCTAATATGGATGACCATCATTAGGATAAACCATTAATTTTTAAAAACCAATAATCCCATTAAGATGCATGAATACTGCAGCCTCTTCAAACAACTGATCAATGAGGGTGTCAGGAGTAAGAGACCCATCAACATTGTCTAAAGGGGCTATCAAAGCTTTAAATCCTCTGGATGGGCTATCAATATTAGACTGGTGAGGGGTGGACTCCCCGCATTCTCGTAGATAAGCTGTATAAAGAGGCTGCAACACTTAGGAGGTGCTCTGCAATCATCATACTTTTCATAGCGATGGTGGAAGGAACTGCAACACGTTCACTTGAATAAAACATTCCTGCGTGACTAGAACCACCGCTATTAAAATTACACAGATATAAAAAGGATGAGTAACAGTAAACATTAAAGAGGTACAAGTGCCGCCGCCGCTACTTCACATAGCTGAGGGACCCAGCAATCACTTACCCTTTCAAACTCCAGATCCTGCTCTCCCTGACACATCCATTTGTGTTTACAGATTTGCTCCATTGACAGGCGCTTACTGGGCTCCAAAATCAGCATGTGTCTTATAAGATGTTCACATTCTGGAAGAAAGATCAATATGATCCATCAGCACACATAATGCACATTTCTACGCAAGACCGATATCTTCCATGTCTCCATAAGGAAAATCGGGCAAGGTAATCTTATGAATATGTCAGCAACTAAACATTCATTACAAACCTGATGTGAACACAGCCTTATTTTAACACAAAATAATACTTTACCATATGAAAAGAAAGCACTTCCCAAGTTACCTATAGGTGGCAGCAAAGAGTGTTTTCTAATTGCTGAAGGAGAGCTAAAGTCTAGTCATTTTCCTAGGATGCAATGCACCAAGGACTCCATTCCTGATGCAAATATAATAAGTACTTTCTGAGATGGATTTTTTTTTCTTTTATAGTGCAGCATAGGCTACTGGAGAATAAGGTAGATGTTATTGTGCACGTCTATTGTGCCCATTTTACCTGCTAAGCAGGTTTTATTTTCCAGTCATAATGATTTCAATGCCATCACAGAAATGATTTCCTATCATTTCTCTGGCTTCGCAGAGGAGGTGGGGAAGTCTCATCACTGCAGTTCATCTTATTGGGCTGCAGATGCTGAAGTCCAGCCAGGTAAATAGATTAGACGCATAAGTGGGTATGTTTGAGTTCACATGTGCAGTTTTCATGCATTTACCCACCTATTACACAGAGCAATGTCCGGTCAGCAGCCAAATATTTTTAAGCATGTTAAAAGACAATCAGCTGAAGAGCGAGTGTTTGCTCTATCGCACGGAGAGATATCTGTGTGATTTGGCAGGTAATCACTCTGTGTAATACAAACTTTAGAAGACAGTGAAAGGATAAGCCTATAAAAACAAGAGCATCGTTCTGAGAAAACCTCTGTGCTCTGACTCCAAGAAGTTGTTCCAAGCAGAGGGCCTCCTCTTCCGTTGAACCCGAGTCTCCTGTCTTGATTGGCAGTCAAGCATAAACACTGCCACTTAAAAGGGGCTATATAAGAAAACAAACATTATGGGGTAGATTTATCAAACTGGTGTAAAGTAGAATAGGCTCAGCTGCCCCTAGTAACGAACCAGATTCCACCTTTCATTTTTCAAAAAATCTGTGAGGAATGAAAGGTGAATTCTGATTGGTTGCTACGGGCAACTAAGACAATTCTACTTTACACCAGTTTACTCTCCACGTTCCCCAGGTGTCCCCTGCTGTCTGTAGCTGCCGTTTTATTCAAGATAAGTGACAGCCCATTCAGCCAATCACTGACTTAGACGGGACAGCGCTGTGGCCAGTGATTGGGCTGTCACTCACAAGTCAAACTTGTTTCAGAAGTAATGGCAGCTAATGGCAGGAGGGTACACCACAAAAAGACACTGGGGGAGCGCGGGAAGGTAAGCATATGATGTTATGTTTTCTTATTTGGCAGCAAGATGTTAAAAAAAAAATGCTAGCACTGGATAACCCTTTAAATTTACATTCATTCTTTGTCTATGGGATTGCTAGAGAAAGCTAAAATGCCATCTTCACCAAACCTATGGACAATAAAAAGATCATGAGAGCATACACGACTGAAGGTCCATCACACAAGAGATTCCTGTTCTCATGGTCAGTGGAGGTCCTACTGGTTGGACCAACAGCAACTATAATACATTTACTCCTGATCCTGTGGATAGCTGATACACTTTGGGTTGAAGAATACCTTAATAAGGTAAAAGTTTAAGGCCTGCTTGTTTTTCTGTCCCTTTTTTTTTTTTTTTTTTAAATATAGCATAACCAACTGCGAGGAGCATTTACTAAAAACATGACAATTTGCAAAATGGTCTGTATTTAGGGAAGGACATGTATAAAGAGGTTTCTGTTCTTGGGAAAGCTGAGAGTCATAATATACAACATGTATCATAAAAATGACACTTGAGTAACATATTAAAAGCCTCATGACTCTTCCCATCAGGCCAGGATACCTTAATCTGTAGACAGATTCACTTAAAGGGAGAAAAATCACAAGGAAGGAGAGTTTAAGACAGTGTTACCTGTGGACATGAAAAAAGGGATCCGGAACTTTCCGCTCAAGACCCTGGCCCGCAGGTTTTGTAATGTGCTTCCATCAAATGGAAGAGCGCCGCACACCAACACATATAACACCACTCCCAAACTCTGTGGGGAGAGAGAAAAAAATAAAATTAACATGCAGGAAAATAACAGAATGAAATACTTTAGACAACCTTTACCCAAATCACATTTCTGGTGGGCAGAACCATAGCAGCAAGGTCACACATTGTAGTTTTGAGGCGTCTTATGTCAATTAGCACTACCAGTCATTGTAAAGGGGAATCTCTCAGTAGTGGTCACCACAGTTGCTGCATTTGTTCTGTTCCAAGTGTAGCAATCACCGAACAAATCTTTATGGATAACCAAGTGCTGGGAACGGAGAACTACAACTGTGGGACCAATGCAATCCTCTCAATTCTTATTAGAGAGAATTACTTCGTGTGTGGACCTGTAACCAGAATACAGCGGAGTATTTTTTCCACTAATGTATTGCAGACACAGACCTACCAGAGACGAGACACATTTTTCTAATGCAATGATTGCTACAAGGATTTTATCTGGAGCTTGGACTGGAGTCCGGAGTACCCCCTTAAGTGGCTCTGGTTTTCTAAACTCCTGTTTTTTTCTGAGCCTGTAAGGTTTGCTACTTACCCATATATCAACCTTTGGCCCTTCATACTCCTTTCCTTCAAAAAGTTCTGGCGCTGCGTAGGGGGGGCTGCCACACCAAGTCTTCAGCAACTGTCCTGGTGTAAACCGGTTACTGAAACCAAAATCTGAAGGAAAAATGGAAAACCATGTAAGATTAAGCAGGGTATCTAATGCAGTGTATATGTTAAGCAATATGCACAGATTCTGTAAGACACATACACAAACGTGATGAGGAGGAGAAAATTCCTACAATCCACCAGCACCATACGTTATATAGCAGAATACAGTCACTTATTCCCCTTCAGAGTATAACTTGGTGGTTTACAACCTGTGGTTTTGTAGCTTTTCACAGTTACAACTCTAAGCATGCCCTGACAGCCTGGGAACTGTAGTTCTACAACAGCCATAGAGACACAGACTGGAGACCACAGACCTTAACACATACTACCACAGTGGGTAGGGGAAGAGGGCTTGCTCACTAGATGTAGGAGGAATATGACAAGAGCCACTGGTGTGTCAGAGGGTTGGATGCAGCTGATTTGGCTGAAAACGCCAATAAAAGGCCTTACTAAATGCAGAGCCAAGAATAGATTAGACACAAGAAGTCACAATCGCTCCTCTATTATGGCCTGGCTTTTTATTCAAAAGTTGCAGTTACAAAGCATGTCGCCTTTTACTTCTATCATTCACCAGCCACATATCTGCTAGCACACATGGAGCTGTGAGACCAACAAACAAGATGCGATCAGCTGATGAAAAAGTGTGAGCTCTTTGGTCAGCTGATCATTGGCCTATTAAACAGGGCTCTCTCATCTTATGAATATCAACCTTATTTTAAAGGTATATTCACACTGAGCAAATAAGGCGGAATCCCGACACGGATAGCTCTGCCGCTGAATCACGCTTGTCTCAGTGTCAGACAGTGTCTCTATGGTAGGGGTTGCGCACCTCCGCTCAAAGAATTGACGTCGCAGAATTCCGCCACATTTGCTCAGTGTAAACATACCCTTAGACATTAAGTTTCCAGACAATATTTGCATTTTCAAGTGCCCCAGGAAGAAACTAAAGGTTGGCAAGCATAAAGGCGCTATAAATTCAGGATACAAAGGAGATGAGGACATGAATGTGTGTTTGTGTGACTTGCTGCTGCTCATAAGTACTGCAGATCACCACAGATTGCCAGAATCCCTACAAGACCAAGGCCTTATTTTCTGGTCCTATATCATGAGTAACCCTCCTGTCACGGGCTTTAATAACTTTTCATTTGTCGTGTACTCACTAACAGTATGTACTCACAAGGTTGCCTAAATCTCACCCTATACATAAGTGCCAGGTGTAAGAACACACACATTCTTCCTATCCTGGAAATCCATCATAGTCAATCAGACTGATCACTTCCAGATCCTGGATGAGGAGGAGCCTGTGGGATTCGGCAGTATACATATAAAGCAGACAGGAAGCTCCTGGGATACAGGACTCCCAGTAATGCTAAGTTAGGAAGCTTGTGGCAGACAGGATTATGGGCAAGAGTCAGGTGAGGAATCATCGGAGACAGAAAAGCAACAGTAAAAGTGTTTTACATTCACTTTGGTCACATCCGAGACCTTCACCAATTCAGGGAAAGATAAATAGAAAAACAAGCAATCGGTGGAGCAATCCTGACAGTAAATCAGCATTTCCATCCTACTCATCAGATGACGGAGCTGAGCCGCTGCCAAAGTAAACAGCAGATGGGAGGATCTATAGCGTTTCCAGAGCAGCTCCCAGCCGCAGGATTCCCAGGAACAGTCACTTCCCTCAACCCTCGCAATAAACTCACTCACAAAAAAGACCTGTCTATGACATGGATTATCTGCCCTGTACAGGTCAGCCTAGAACTCAGATAAAGGGAATTAAAGTCTCATATACATTCGAGACTAGTGATGTCATCACAAAGATCCACCTCCTCATAACAGTATATAATAAAATACAGAAAACACAAGGTAGAGGGGTTAAAGGCTGCAACTCAGGCTTCCCTGAAAAGCTACTGCCCTTTCCTAAAGGGATATCACCCCCACCACCCTCTTCCTCAGCACATGACTGCCAGGATTCTCTATTTTGGACATCACTAAAAACTTATGACTTGCAAGTGTTCTGACAACTACGACCCACAACCCCCGTCTTCTTGTTATGAAGTTGCAGTGTTATAGGTTACATATACACATCACATTCCAGGTGTAGTGCAGGGAGAGGTTACCATATATCCATCACTGAGGTATTAGTCATGAGCGGTGAGCCCAAACAAACGTCACAATGAAATGATTAAAATTATATAATCAAAATAACATATCTATTATCCCTCTGGGCTGTAGCCAGTACAGAGCAAAAACACTGGAACTGTTCTGAGCAGACACGTGATTTGTCATAGCCGCACACCACAATATTGGGTCTGAGACAAAACACGTTTGGAAAATGACCCGAATAGCAGACTACCTTTAGGCCATTGAAGTTAGTGTGTCTCAGGAAGGAGCCTAAAAGAACCAAGTAAAAGACTGACGGGTGTAAGAACCCCCATCTGAAGGGTCTGCCCATCTTTCAGGTCTGGGTTCCTTGAATAAGATGCCCCACTCCCTATTAGAAGTCTCCCCACACAAGGTGTCATCCTGTTTTTCGTTAAGATACTGATTTAGATGTAAAAATATCTAGAAACATGGTTGAAAAACGTCTCACTGTAAATCAATAATTGCAGCATGTCTGCCACTAGTAGGGGGCAATATAAAGACTGATTCATACAAGCTCATGCAACTCATTACAATGTCCTCTGTCGCTGATTTTTGCAGCCTTGCGTAGTGAGGAACTCCATTTGTGGTGTCGGCTTTGTCTACTCACCTGCAATCTTTATATTGAGATTTGCATCAAGCAGCAGATTCTCTGCCTTCAGATCTCGGTGCACAATATTCCTACAATGACAAAAGTGGACAGCGGCGACAATCTGCTTAAACTTCTTGCGCGCTTCTTTCTCCGCCATACGCCCGTGAGCCACAAGGTGATCTGTGACACAAGAAAAAGGGCTGTGAGATGACTGCGTGCAAGGAACATTACTACCAGAACACAAAAATTACATTCTTTTTTTTTTTTTTTTCTTTAAACATTCAGATTTATGCGACATTCAGATTTATTCATTGCAGGGAATGAACGTAATGACAAGCCTGCAGCAAAACTGACCTGTTGCAGATTTAAATATCTGGATTATATTGAGCGAAATCTGCAGCCATCTGCCATGTGTGAACTGTATCTTAGGGTACACAAAACGATAATCGGCCAAATTGGCCCGATTCGGCCGATTATCGCTCCGTGTAATAAATGCAACGATGCGGCTGATCGTTGATATAGGTTAGAACCTATTTTTGTCGGGCGCCGACTGCACACAGCTGTGTGTAATAGCGGTGCGCGGCCGGCGACTGACGATATACATTACCCATCCACGTTGCAGGGCTGCTCCTGCCGTCCGCTTCTCCCGAGGTCCCCCGCGTGCTCCAGCTTCACAGCAGCCTGTCAGCTGATAGGCTGCTCAGCCAATCACAGTCCGTGGCAGTCCCGGCCTGTGATTGGCTGAGCGGCCTGTGATTGGCTGAGCAGCCTATCAGCTGACAGGCCGTTGTGAAGCTAGAGCGCGCGCGGGACCCGGGGAGCAGCGGACGGCAGGAGCAGCCCTGGAACGTGGATGGGTAATGTATGCCAGTTTAGCAAGGGCTGCATAGACATCGGTAACTATGTCCTTGCAGCTCTTGTTAAACGATTATCGGCTGTGTAATAGGCCCAGTAAACCAACGACGATCTAGCAGATCGGCGCTCGTTTACAGGTATTATAGGGCCCTGTTCGGCCCGTGTAATACCACCCTTAGACTGTAATGTAACTTATGACATGCAAACATTACAAACACATCACAGAGGTAAGTAAATTGAGCAAAACTGGATCTTTAAAAAAAAAAAAAAAAAAACATCAGGATGTCCTTCAATGACACTAGGCAGAAGTCTTTAAATTGGTGAGAAAATTAAACAAGAATTTCACTTTATTCATCTAAAACTGCATCAGGAGGGCATCATAAGTAGAAATAAGATGCAAGGGAGAAAGTGTAAAGAAATATCAGTCCACACAAACAGCAACACTGACATCTAGAGGCCAAACAAGTGTGCTACACCGGCTGGAAACACTGATGAGAAGAACAGTGGCACCTACTCTCTAAAGAGATGTATATGAGTGTTCAAGTATGTTAAGAGGTTATTCCCCAAATCCATGTGTGATAAGTATATAAATCAATGTACGCCACCACTGACGCCTATAAATCAAAGCATGCCCTATTCTTCTTAAAGGGGTATTCCCCCCAAAATTATTTTTGCATTAATACGTTGCCCACCCGCAGCTTTCCATGTTTCCAATATAAAGTTATTATGGATTCTGCACAGTTTTGCTGTTATCTAGAAGCACTCACCCCCACGGATTGCAGAGAATCATCAAATCTCAGTCCACTCTGACACCGTTTCCTGCTCCTGGCCCACACCCTCCGAGACGGCATCACGTGTCCTCCTCTTCAATGGGCCGGGTTAGCGCTTCTAACCCAGCCAAATTGAAGAGAAGGAGGACACTGATTGCTGCTGTTATAGAGGGAGACCGTGATCAGTGCAGCTGTCACTGTCTCCCTCTCTAATGGTAGCCACCCCAGTCACCCGTACCTTGTGACCCCCCCCCCCCCCCCCCCAGCCCCAGAGCTCACCCCTGTATGTGTCCCCTCTGTCACTCGTTCGCCCCACTGGGCTCATCCGCGGCATCTACCGTCACCTTACCAGCTCACCATCTCAGCTCTGCTATGCCATCTCACCATCTCAGCTCTGCTATGCCATCTCACCATCTCAGCTCTGCTATGCCATCTCACCATCTCAGCTCTGCTATGCCATCTCACCATCTCAGCTCTGCTATGCCATCTCACCATCTCAGCTCTGCTATGCCATCTCACCATCTCAGCTCTGCTATGCCATCTCACCATCTCAGCTCTGCTATGCCATCTCACCATCTCAGCTCTGCTATGCCATCTCACCATCTCAGCTCTGCTATGCCATCTCACCATCTCAGCTCTGCTATGCCATCTCACCATCTCAGCTCTGCTATGCCATCTCACCATCTCAGCTCTGCTATGCCATCTCACCATCTCAGCTCTGCTATGCCATCTCACCATCTCAGCTCTGCTATGCCATCTCACCATCTCAGCTCTGCTATGCCATCTCACCATCTCAGCTCTGCTATGCCATCTCACCATCTCAGCTCTGCTATGCCATCTCACCATCTCAGCTCTGCTATGCCATCTCACCATCTCAGCTCTGCTATGCCATCTCACCATCTCAGCTCTGCTATGCCATCTCACCATCTCAGCTCTGCTATGCCATCTCACCATCTCAGCTCTGCTATGCCATCTCACCATCTCAGCTCTGCTATGCCATCTCACCATCTCAGCTCTGCTATGCCATCTCACCATCTCAGCTCTGCTATGCCATCTCACCATCTCAGCTCTGCTATGCCATCTCACCATCTCAGCTCTGCTACACCATTTCACCATCTCAGTTCCGCTACATCATCATCACCATCTCAGCTCTGCTACGCCACCATCACTATCTCAGCTCTGCTATGCTATCATCTCAGTACTGCTTCGCCATCATCACCATCTCAGCTCTGCTACACCATCTCAGCTCTGCTACGCCACCATCACCATCTCAGCTCTGCTACCATCATCACCATCTCAGCTCTGCTACTTCATCATCATCAGGCATAAGCATTGCATGATGGGAAATGTAGTTTCCTATCTTGATAATAGACCATCTTTTAGAAAAACTTTTTCTCAGGAACGGCAGCAGCTAGAAAGACGGGAGACGGCTCAAAATACTCAGGGGAACTTGGCGAGTAAGAACAGCTAGGTTTGGGAGCAATTCATTTTTTTAGCTCTTGGGGGGAATACCCCTTTAATGTCACCAAGTGGAGTGCATGGACAGGCAAAATCCTTCTTATAGTTTCAGTCATTTCTGGTAAAGGGGTTTTCTAGGTTTAATAAAATATTACCAGGAGGAAGAGACTGGGAAGGAGGTCAGTAACTAGCCCCACATATGTATGTACCATATGTATGGAGACATCACTAAGATCCTGGAGCAGCAGCACTGCTGGAGAAATAAAAAGGGTGAGTATACTTTTTTCCCCCTCCCAATTCCGACCCCCTGACAACTTTTTCTTAAACCGAGACAACTCCTCTTTTGAATGGACTACTTTACAACCCACTGGAAATTTTCAAAATAAAAAGTTATAATTTTTCAGAAACTTCCTTTACTTTCCTACAGAAAGTAAAATAAACCCACCCCGGCACAAGTGGTGACAGGTTCCCTGTAAAAGGGCAAGGTGAAAAGAAGAGCACTTCTGTTATTATAAATGTCACATGTAACATCCCTGCACAGAACAGTATATGTGACAGAAGTGGATGGGCCTGATGTCAAGGTTCTCAAATATGTCTGCCAGCTGATGATCCAATGTGTCCATGACACAGAGATGGATGAGCCTGACTAAAGACGGAGTAACACACAGATAAACTGAGAATTGACATTGGTCAAGGTCATCCAAAACTAATGCTACAGGATTTCTGCTTTTATTTGTATAGGCCACTTTAAAAAAAGTTGTACATTTTCTAGCCAAACTAGAAGAAATATTGACTGAATATTTCTGGTGTATCAAACTATGGCTTATTTCTAAGTGATGGCATATCTAATGACCCACCCTCGAGGCCTCCCACTGGTCCTGTTTCCGCATGTATGTGGCATCCTGCTTAGTGAATGGAGCTGTACTGAAGCCTCTTAGTGCACACACTGTGGAGTGAAGGCACATGGGAGAAGGGAAAATCCCTTTAAGGTGGGAACTCCGATAATTAAATGTGTACAGTTGGAGACACAAGGCTTTAGGATAACAGAATACAACAAACTGCAAAGAGAACATCAGTCCTGATACCGGCAAAACGTAACTGGCCCTACCAGACAGGACATTTAAGAGGATATAAAACATGTATCAAAGCCACAAATAAGGACAGCAAGGATCTGAGACATGTTGGTTCCTTGTGTCTGGATGTCCAAGAAACTGAATAAAGTCTTTTACACTTTGACTATCCTAGAGATTACTTCTGGATTCCTTGTATATTTTACGTGTGTCACAGCCACCCTATGTATATGCACCAAGGTCCTAGGATGTATGAACAGCATACAGCTGTGCATACATCTGCCCATCAATACTCAGTTTGTATAATTGTGAATATGGTAAGGTATTGTCAGGATTCTGACAGCAACTACCCTCCGCTTTAATATGGCAATAAGTATCATCCAGAGAAACATGTAGGCCATGGGTGTACTTCTGAGATATGATACAGGAAATGGCCCTATGATGTATGAAAGCAGCAGGTCACTACTGACACAGCGGCTGGTTGTAAACTATGGGTCTAACACCTTGGATGTTGGGGGAAACAAACTTTAGGTGATTTTCTATAAAACCCACAAATCGGAGACATAATAGCTTGCAAATGTTAATAACCTCCCTATGACTAAACATTGGGTTCATAGCTTGCATTAGAGAGGACCAACTGGGTGCAGTGCACTTCCTCCAAGTGCACGGCCGAGGGAAGATTCAGCACTTTGGGAAGGAATGTCGGCCATCTGATTGAAGAAAAGAGACCTATTTATAGGGGTGGCTGCTGGAGGAATGCAAGAAAACCAAAGTGTTTCTCTGCAGAAAGAGTATTTGGACAGCCAGGAGGAGGGTGCAAGGGAGGCAGGGAGCTGTGCTAACAAGAAGGGCTTAGAACAGGATGTTCAGCCAAGCAAAAGGGGGGCAACGGGATCCCTAACACCTCCAGAAATTAGGACATGCTGATAGTGGTTCAATGTTTCATTTTTAATCCTCTTGATTTTTTAATCCACAGCAGTAGCAAGTGATAGCTTAATACCATAGCTAAAATCCGTTATGGTTATTAGGTGAGACAAAGCTGGAACAGGACAATGCGATGAGGAAAGCACGCTCTACTGCAAACCCCAATATCAGTCCAACCCTGCTTAACTATCTATAGCCCCTATAGAAAGAGATGGGTTAAATGATGTTATGACTCCCACACGCATGATACATCCTGTTTACAGAGTCAGGCTGCTGCATGCACGACGGACTCGTATCTCATTACCAGTCACGCGGCTTAATTAACCCCTCTTCTCCTGGTGGAGATAGTGCTACATGCTCCCAGACACGCTCCAGGCATCTGAAGACCCGAGCTATGCACCTCTTAGATTTGGGCGTGGATACTAAACATCCCTGAAGCAATAACAGATACCACGCTTTACTCCATCTTCATTCCTCTAACTCACCGGTTGTATAAAGCGATCGGCTATTACACAGCATGGGCCCAATACGGCCAAAAAGCACTGACTTGCTAAGACAGGTGGAGGAGATGCAAGTGGCCGGAAACAATATCAAACCTCCATTGCCCCCCAGTTTATAATTTTACCGAATCGCCATGATTGTGTAACTTACCGAATATCTCCCCTCCGCTGGCATACTCTGTCACAAGATAGATCATCCGCTCTGTTTCCATCACCTAGGGGGGACAGACAAAATAAAGAGACTGTAAGGGAACACTAAAAGAAAGGAGACGCACATTGAACAATAAGCCGCAAAGTCTGACACATTCTCATACAGGAGTACTGAGGGTTCAGTCCCTTCAGTACTACAGCATTCAAAGCCAAGATTACAATTGAACATGTGGGGAGAATTAATAGTGTAGTTGTGGGATTTCATGTAAAAAAGTGGCAAATTTTTGCACAATCATTTAATTCCCAAAAACGAGATCCTGTCCATTTCAATGGATCTTCGAGCAGGTTGAAATAAGGATGCTCTGGGGTGCTAGATGCTGCCTGCCCATACAAAGTTTTCCCAAACAGGATAGCCGACTTGCTTTATATTAAAAGCCTCTTCCTGTTAAGCCATTACAGCTTTATGTTATGTTCAGTTTTTGGAGACGTAAAAAACTAATTTGAAGCCTAGAAAAAAAAATTCCCAGCTCCTGTCTATTTTTCCCAACTGATGCATTTCTGCACGTAAATTATGCCAAACACTAGGAACTTGCAAGCAAACATCTTATTTGCGGAAAAAAAAACTAAGTGTAACAAAGATATAAATCTTTGTTAAATATAAAAAAAAAAAAAAAAGCTGAAAAGTTGAAGCTCATTTTGCTTGTAAAAGCAGCAAATGCAGGACCCCGCTACAGGGCCGCTGACTGGCTGAGCGTGCCAGACACGTCACGACCCAGGTCCTCGCTCAGACCAGTAAGTGGTCTGATAGTCGGGAATGGAGTGAAGGACAGCGGATCCCTGAGCTGGAGCCAGAGAGGTAGGTACCTGTTATGTTCAGTCACATCATATCCGGCTCTTTAAAAAAAAAAAAAAAAAAAAAAAAGGGCGGCCTCAGAATTCTACTTTTACTCACTATAATTAAAAATAAGTTTTGACCTGTCAGACCCAATGTAATAGTCGTGGCATCCATTCCCCAACCACTGGATATTTCTGACAAGGTAGCCTCAGACTTAGGGGCCTATTCCACAGAGCGATAATCAGCCAGATTCGGCCAATTATCACTCTGTGGAATAGAGATCGTGCCATCAGATGATCGTTTATTTAGGTGAAAACCTAAAATCATCGGTCATCAACCGCGCATCGCTACGTGGAATAGCAGTGCGCGACCGGCGACCAACGATTTCAAAAGACAGCATACATTACCTACTATGCTGCAGGGCTTCTCCTCACCGGGTTCCGCACGCAGCAGTAGCTTCGGAGCGGGCCGTCTGAGCTGACAGAGAGCTCGGCCTATCACTGGCCAGGACCGCCGCAGCCAGTCAGCTCAGACAGGCTGCTCCGAAGCTGCTGCTGCTGCGCACAGGACCCAGTGAGAAGAAGTGGAGAAGCCCTGCAGCATAGTAGGTAAAGTATGCTAAACAAGGGCTGCAAGGACATCAGTAATGAAGTCCCTGCAGCCCTTGCTAAACTATATTCGGACCGTGGAATAGGCCCGGTAAACAAGCGCCGATCTAGCAGATCGCGCTCGTTTACATTGTTGATCAGGCCCCCGTCGGCCCCTGGAATACCACCCTTACATTGCTGGAATTAACCACAAAAAAAATATAAACCGGGGAGTGGTTTTCTTTGCTGCCACCCTCTCTCCCCGGTTATATTTCCTGATCACAGCAGATCTCAGCAGTGACACGTGTTGGGATCAATTATTTCTGAGAGGGGTTGAACGGGGCCAAATACATAACTTTGTAATATGTGTTATATAAGCTAAAAACACATATCACTGGAGTTGTCCTTTAAATCATTGCATAATTAAAGGTTTACAATATACTGTCTGTTCCAGTTATATGGTAGACTCACAGGTCCAGCTCTGTTATCTCACAGTTTTATCCACAATTCAAACAATGCAGGTTTCTATTCATTTCATGCAAGGAGAGATCTTATTTGTTTCGCTTTTCTGTTCAAAGCATCATTTTTTATTTTACTCATATACCTTAACATATACCTTAAACCTTTTAACAGTAGGTGCACTGCACTGGCTTACAGGCGGCATGGGTGTAGTCTTTCCTGTCAAAATAGTTTCTATTTTCTGTTTGTTCACAAAATGTCACCCAATGACAAAATAGGTAGAAAACACAAACTAGTTTTTTATGCCACCTGTAGCCAGAAACGCTTTCTAATTCATCCGTTCTTTAGAAAAGTCCCTTTCTTGTCTTCCCTGCCATTTCCTCATTTCCCGTTGTCATTTCCAGTAAGAGAATGAAAAGGAGGAAGACACATATAAAAGGGGGGAATCTTATGGTAAATGGTGTTTAGTGATGAAATTAAAAAAAAATGATCATATCCACTTTAAGCTTATATAGAAGTAAACAACAAATCTATATAACTTTGTTAGCAGTTTATTTTAAAGAAAAAGAAATCTCCTGAATACCCTTTTAAGAGTAGCCCATCATTACCAGTGAAGAGAGGATAAGACCCCCGGTAACCCCACGATCAGCTGACACATTATGTAGTAGCTGCGCCTGGTATTGCTGCCATAAAAGCTCAGCAGTAGGGATACCCCAGTGACAGAATACTGAAGGACTAGCCTAGAGATCTAGAACCTATAGATATCAAAGTTTAGTGAACCTCTTTAATGCTGTATACAAGTCAACAAGACGCAGCAATAAGTTATATTCATGAAACTTGTGTACAAGTTAGAGGCTACAAATGATAGAAATCAATCACTTTTTTTCTAACTGGCCGCAGGTCCTTTGTAATGCTTTATTACAGGATACCACGCTCACTTCATGTGACTGACCCAAACACTAACTTAATGGGCCATCAAAGATACTGCCTAGTCATAAGCTAAGACATGATATGCATGTCAGTGCCTAATGGAGATGCTTACCTAACATTTAGTTTCCTAGCTGCGGCGATTCCTACCAGCATATATTGATATATCATGCCAGGCGGTGAATGAATCCATTACATTCCTTCCCCATCCGTAACATCCGCAAATATGGGGACGAGTGACATGCCTCCTATCTCCTCATTGCTGCAGGCTACTGCTCCCTCCCTCTCCTCTGCAGCTCTAACTCCTCAAGAAGACAGTCCACACAGAGCCTGTCTAGTGTAAGGGCCCTACTAAACAAAGCAATAATTAGCCAAATCAGGCTGACCCGGCAGATCATCGATCTGTGTAATAGAGAGAACGGTCAGCTGATGAAACTATCATCGGCTGACCGTTTCTTTAGGTCCAGACCTAAAATCATCGGGGGTTGGGCGCGCACCGCTACATGTAAGTGTGATGCGCGGCCAACAGCTGATGATTGTAGTATGAAATATTTAAGTATTACCTTACCACATTCCCTGGAGCCCTCCAGGGTCTTCCCCAATGTCCTCAGGGGCCTTCCCTGGTCTATACAGCTCGTCCTTCTGCTTCCTTTTGTGCCGGTCTCTGTACTGACAGGCCGTGGGTGCTGAGCCAATCACTGGCCGAGACAGGCCGCAGGCAGTGATTGGCTGAGAGGCCGGCAGCTTGTCAGTGCAGGGAAACCTGAGGACACCAGGGAACGTGGTAAGGCAAGTTTATGCTTTATTATTTTACACTACAGGCAAGGGCTGCACAGACATTGCTAACAATGTCTGTGCAGCCTTAGCTGCCTGATAGTTGGCATGTGTAATTGCTCAGTAAAAGAGCAGATCTACCAGATCATTTACAGTTTAGGATCGGCCTGTGTAACAGGACCCTAAGTGTAGAACAATTATAGAGATGTTCATGTAATTTCTACTGATATACTGAGCCTAAATAATGAGAAGCCAGAAGAGCCGCTGTAAAAACAGCAGTAATATAGTATACAGAGAACGAGAACCATATCACACAAATGTGGCGATGCACGGATTGTTTATATAACTTTATTGGGCTGTAACATGCAGCACTGCTTATGGGCCTAAAACAAATTCACCCTTTAAATCCCCTGCTGCTCTAGCTTCAATTGTCCTGTGGCCTCCAGTCTATATACTGTAGCATACCTACTGTTTGCCTTGTGCCATACACACGGACACCAACACTGTAGGCAGTAAGTAGCTGCGGCAATTACAAGTCAGAACTGGATCGGTGGAGGATTTAAAGGAGAGTTTAGGCAGATGTGTTATTTTAGCCTAGAAAGCACACACAAGCATGAAATAAAACATACACAGTGGTTTTATAGAGGACACAAGCCTCTGTAAGTGGATATCAAAATCAAGTAGCCAGCTAGTGATAAGGTTTACCAGGTGACCAGAAAATATGTGATAAAGCTGCCGAGTAGGTCTCGTAATCACACTGTATTTATTCAGCGATGTCTGATAGGAAGCCTATCTATAAACAGTGAAAATCTGTGCAACCTACTGAAAGTGACTCTAGAAGAAAACCAGCAGTCACAATTCTCCCAAAAAGATTCATATCAGTGCACACAAGGGAGTAGGGATTGGGAACTTTGGTCGTCCAGGCATGATGGGAATTGTAGTTCTGGGACTGCAGGAGGGCCATGGTTCCCCATTCCTGCCGTAAGGAAAGGTATGGGGCCCAGAGGTACTATCCACAGCCTGTGACAATGCCATTAATGGCTGAAATAGCAATAAATACCCCTTTAAAGGAAATTATCAAATTAGAAGACCTTCACCAGCTGATAGATACTCATATGGGACATTAAGCAGAGGTGCTTTTAATACTTTGCAAGGCTTTTATGAAAAAGGGGTTTATTAATATGTTGATTCAGGAGTTTTAAGCATTGGGAATGGTACTCCACATCAGCCACTCACTTCACTTAACACACCCTAAGGCTGGGTTCACACTACGTATATTTCAGTCAGTATTGTGGTCCTCATATTGCAACCAAAACCAGGAGTGGATTGAAAACACAGAAAGGATCTGTTCACACAATGTTGAAATTGAGTGGATGGCCGCCATATAACAGTAAATAACGGCCATTATTTCAATATAACAGCCGTTGTTTTAAAATAACTGCAAATATTTGCCATTAAATGGCGGCCATCCACTCAATTTCAACATTGTGTGAACAGATCCTTTCTGTGTTTTCAATCCACTCCTGGTTTTGGTTGCAATATGAGGACCACAATACTGACTGAAATATACGTGGTGTGAACCCAGCCTTAAGGTCACAGGCACACGTTCGTGTCAGTTTTCAAGGTCAGAAAACATTGATCAGGAAGTGCTTCAGTGAACCAGAAGTATTTCCTTACCATAAAAACTGAAGAAAAAAAAAGCCAGACCTGCTGAACAGCTAAAGTGGTGCTCTCCGACGGCTTCTTCCTCTCCATTCCTACTCTGTGAGCGCAAGCGTGTGATGTCACTTGTGTACCACGGCACTGGGGAAGAGCGTAGATACGCATCCAAAGCTGTTGCGAATTCCGGATGCTCCCATTCAGAGACCGGAATTTGGAAAGTGCACCAAGCTCTAAAACTAATCAAGCTCCCAAAATAATCATGAATGATGTAAGGAGTTCCGAAATCTGTTTCGTAGCATATTGACCATAATTGCGGACAGTGCACAGAACATGTGAATGCCCCATATAGGTCAATGGGGTCATCCGTGCCGTAATTGTGGATGAAAATAAGATCTTCAGGAAAAATAATGAAAGGTGTATGTGCCCTATAGAAATCTATGGGTGCGGTGATCTATCTGGATTTTTTGATAGGAAATTTGGATAAATTTACCAGATGAGTGCATGAGGCCTAATGAACACTGGGCCTCCTCCTCTACAGTGGCCATCACTGCTGAGAAGTGGCCACAGTGGTGCCAAATGGCCTCATTAACATATTAATAAGAGGCTGGAAAAAAAAAAAACAGCACACCAGAGAGCCATAATAAAGACATGATAACTCTGTGTCATGTAACCTATAGTGATCTATCCGCAGGTTAGAATGCCCTAACCTGCTGATGATTCCCATTAAGGAAGGATCAGAACTTTAAGAGAAGGCGTAAGCAGGGACATTTGTTTGGCGCTGCCACATAGATCTCCACAGCAAGCGTGGTTTAGTAAACATGTATCTACTTAACCAAAATCAGGTAAAACATATAGAAACTGGCCCAACTGCACATTTCAGGGGCCTGCCCTCATTCCAAACAAAGTAATGGTGGGTATATACATACGCGTCCAAAATGGATCCCACTCATTGAGGGTAGGACAGGAAATGTATTTTATTTATAGTAGTAGCACACACTGAGATGTAATACTAGCCTTTAGCCATGTAGTCTACCCAGGCCGCACTATGCAACTATATCGCACTATAAAGGCTAGATTCACACGTAAGGGATCTGCAGTGAATTTTACACTGCGAGTTCGCGGAGAAATCCACTGCGGATGAATTGCCGGTTACTTTCTATGATACATACATACGCGCAGCGGGGTATTGGCTGCACGTGGTCCAGCCGTGAAGCCCTGCCGCAGTGCACCGATTGGCTGAGCGGGAAGTCCAGACGCCGGGCGACCCCCAGAAGCAAGCCGGACCATGGAGCAGGTAATGCATGCTCTGGCTGGTGGGGGGTTAACACAGTGGGGTGTCAATCCCACTACGAGTATGTATTCTTATAGAAACTAACAGGCAACGGATCCGCAGCGGATTTCACTGCAACTTTGAAGCGTGAAATCCGCAGCGGATCCATTATGTGTGAATTACCTGGCACTGTGTATGTGTATTTCTGACTTTTGTATGAACAGCTATTATATGATTTTTGATTTTATAATTTATATTGTTTTAATGCATCTCTAATCTGAGGAAGTGGGTCAGGCTCCCAAAAACTTTGTATTGTACCAGTCGATAAATTTTACAAAAATTTTCACTAAAGACTTGCTGTGGAGATCTATGTGCCAGTGCCAAGCATATAGCCATTCTTCTACCTTATATCAAAGACAGGTCACGCCAGGGTTCATCTGGCTAAGAGGCCATCTTCTCTTTCTTACTCCAAGTGAGCAGACACCTCTTGGTTTTAGCAAACACTGTTTTATCCCTTTGGCCCAGCGGTATTACATGGTGCGCCACCCTTGTGCCTTTTTTTCTCTCCCAAAAACAATGTAAAACAGGGTAGTGAGACTTTTTGAACACTGGCAGCCATTACTGGGTTACCATCTAACATTTTACAGTCATACAGAATAAATGTAACGATTTTACAAAAAGACAAACCAGAACTATTTCCCCCATATTTAAAGACAACTGTTTAGGTCAGAGATCTTTAAATGACATACCTGATACAGCCTAATAATATGGGGGTGGATAAGCATCTTCATGATCTGTACCTCACGGAAGATTTTCTTCAGGTTTTCATCATCCAGCTTGGTCTTATCAATTATCTTGATTGCAACCTTGGTAAAAAAGCAAAAAAAAAAAAAAAAGAATTTTTACCTACAGAGTTATGTACCGGTTGCACCAACATACTATGCATTTTGAGACCCTTCCGACCATACCATTTAAACATTTGTCATAATGTAGACAGGGGATGGGAGGACACACGCTGACCCACCGACAGTGCATGAATTTACCCATAGAATGAATGCAGTGATTAGACTTGAGAGGGGGGTATATATGAAGCGGAGATGTATCAAGAAATGTGAGAATATATGGGGTAGGTGGGTGGATACTCCTGGCTTGCAGTCACCTATATTACATAGGATCTGTAGAAGTCCATTCCAGATGCTGCTAAATGCAATCTAATGGTGTTATGATACTCTAACATATTGTTATACAATAATGTGTTATGTGACCTGTCTAGCCAGTCCACGAATCGCATCTTAGGAGAGGGATGTAGGGGATTGTTCAGATTCTGATAAATGTTTACAAGACATGTACATGTTCTCTTGTTCCTTTTGTTTATTCTTCTTGTTTGTATTACTTTATTATCGGATATTATACATTTCTGTGCATATAGTTGGGATATGTGATAACTAGAGATGAGCAAACCGGGTTTGGGTTAGAGTCCACCCGAACCCGATCGTTCGGTATTTGATTAGCGGTGGCTGCTGAACTTGGATAAAGCTCTAAGGTTGTCTGGAAAACATAGATACAGCCAAATGACTATATCCATGATTTCCACATAGCCTTAGGGCTTTATCCAAGTTCAGCAGCCACTGCTAATCAAATGCCGAAAGTTCGGGTGGACTCGAGCATGCTCCAGGTTCGCTCATCTCTAGTGATAACCGATTGTTTGACATGATTCACAGTTGGACTCTTTTCCCTGTCCAGTCTCTCAATTTTGCTTTGGTTTGCGATGTTCCAATTGTTTTGGAAATTGTTTCTTGTGTCTCCTGGTAAGAAAAACTACAATAAAAATGATCTGATTTAAAAAAAGACAGGGGAGGTGAGGATACAGCGAGGAAATCATTGATCACAAAGATGCTACACTCACCCATAGAGTATATGCCAAGGATTTCACATAAGGAAGGTTAAAAACTGCAGCATTTACGGTATATTCACACGGGCGGGCTCGCAGCGAGATTCTCGCTGCGAGCCCGGCAGGTCCTGTCAGTTACCATAAACTACATACTTGCTGCGGTCTAAACGACCGCAGCGAGTATGTAATTATACCGCGCTTAACCCCTTCTACTCCCGCCGGCTCCCCCGCTATAAGCAGCATACATTACCTGTCCTTGCTGCACAGGTCCGGCGTCCTGCTCTCCCGTCCGGCCAATCAGTGGCTGCGGCTGGGCAACACACTAATTGGCCGGACGGGAGAGCAGGACGCCGGACCCGTGCAGCAAGGACAGGTAATGTATGCTGCTTACAGCCGGCGGGAGTAGAAGGGGTTAAGCGCGGTATAATTACATACTCGCTGCGGTCGTTTAGACCGCAGCAAGTATGTAGTTTATGGGAACTGACAGGAACTGACAGGACCTGCCGGGCTCGCCGCGAGAATCTCGCTGCGAGCCCGCCCGTGTGAATATACCCTTAAAAGGGAAACTTTAAGCAGGTTAGATACTTCTAACCTGCTATTAGCTCCATATATCGCACAGGGTGCTGAGGATGAAGCAAGTTTCTTACCTACATCCTTGGCACAGTTTCCATGCTATTAGGAGTTTCAACTTTATGTTAATTAGGACTACCACCCCCAATGCACGGAACCAGCCCGCCCCGCTGATATTCATTAAAAGGGCGGGCAAGCCCTGGGCAGACTGGTGCACTAGGGGAGGTAGCTCTGCCCCCTTTGCGGCAAAATTGCTAATTAGCATAAAGATTAATAGAACAAAACAGCATAGGAGGATGAAGGTTAAAAAAAAAAAATAAAAAAAAACACATACCTTTATCCTCAGTGCCCTGTGTGCAATAGGGATGTTACTTCTGACCTGATGATAGTTACCCTTTAAAACTTGGAGATTTAAGGGAAAGGCTTAGGAAAACATGACTGCTTTCTTCTATAAACAGCACTTCTCTTCCGCAGTTTAGGTGTGGGGTTTTGCAGCTCAGTTCCATTTAAGTGAATGGAGCTAAACTGTAATACCAAACACAACCTGAAGACCTGTGTGGTGCTGTTTTTGCAGGAAAGTATCTGTGCTTTTTAATGCCGCATAACCCCATTTAAAAATCATTTTTCATTTAAATCACTGGACATAACATAAAAACTGCTTTTTAATAAAAAAAAACAAAAAAAAAAAAAACACTAAATTCACATTTGGTACCAATATTATGCCGAGAAAATATACGCTGCAAATTTAACATGAAGACTCCCTCATGTGACACCTGCAATATATACGCTGCATGTGAACATACCCTCTAATGTAATCTAATAGTAAATTAAAAAAAAAATTAAAATGTGACCATCACAATCACAGCGGCACATACGGTTAAATATAAATTCATAGTCATCATCAATTGTTTCCACATCAAAGTATATGTAAGCTCATGAAACTTTATAAGCACCTATGGCATAATTTTCAGCAAACTGACTACATTGAGGCTACAAGGCCGACAGGGATTCTACGTAGACAGAGACAGGCCTCCTGTGTTATCATTGGTTCAGACTGCAGCTCTGCCTCTCCTGATTGGCTGCTAACACGTCTATCAAAGGCTCCCAGGGAGTCAGTGTATGGAGAGCTGATGTATATTATCAGGGTCAGAGTCATTATAAAATTCACCACCACAAAGGATTAGCAGGTGACTGCCATACAAACTGAGGGGGAATACACTTTATAAGGGTATGAGCACACTGCTTTGGGCATCGGCGTAATCCGCCTGACCATAGAATGGAGAGTGAAACAGGAGCAGGTGGGGACGAATGACAGAATCCGCGGCAAGTTATCGGCGAGAATTCCTTAAAGCAGACATACTCTAGGGATCACAACTATTTTCCTGACTTGCAAAGTCATCACTCATCTACAGGACAGGGGATAGCAAGCTGGCTGGTGGGGGTCCTTAGTACAGATACGGACACATGTAACATGCTTGTGTGACATTGAACCAATACAATTAAGTACTGGCCCCCCTGTATAATAAAAATTTTTTTTTTATATATATATATATATATATATATATATATATATATATATATATATATATATCACACATACATATACGCACAAACACACACACACACACACACACATATATATATATATATATCTGACAGGCAAGGAAAGTGATATCTGAGTAAGCACACGCTCTGGGACAAGCAGGTAGTAATAGAAGGAAGAGATGAAAACACTGTGTAGGCAGCCATCACCCATCTGCTACCATCATCATCCAGCAGGGCTCTCAGTGTAATAGTGAATGCCTTCACCCAGTGCCCGGCAGGCCCCTCTCCCAACAACACGTCCTCATCACGCTTCATGTTTACAAGGGTAATGAATTGAGCGCTTGTCTTGTAGGGAACAGCCCCTCCATGAGACAGAGCAGGAGGGCACGCAGGGTGGAGAGCACTCACTAACCCCCTCTTCTCTCTCCTTGTGGGTCATACAACCTTTAATAGGACTAGTTCTAAGGAATCTAAAAGGGGTGCTGTATCTGTTTCTAAAAACTTGGAATTGGATATAGAAAACTGTAAGAAAATAAAACCTATATTATTGGTCCTTCAGGACACACATATACACACACACACATCTCCACGAAAGATGAAAACAACAGAAATGACTGACTTCTGATGCTCCTATTCAACGGAGCGACGGCAGCAGATCGCTGCTATATCAGTCGCTTGTTTTTCAACATGTTGAAAAACAAGCGACTGCAACGATCAGCCGACATGAACGATGTCGGCTGATCGTTGCACTCTATTCCACGGAACGATTATCGTCCGTAGCGGTCGATATCGTCCGCAAACGAACGATAATCGTTCCGTGGAATAGGGCCATTAGAATGTATATGGAAGGGGGGGGGGTCTCCATTAGACATACTAAACAGCTTTTAAAGTATGGTGGCTATAGTAGCAAATACAGCAGCCATCAATCAGATCAATAAATTAGCTAAGATGAAGGAATCAGTCAGCTCTATATCATGAGCTCAGGTGTCAAGGGGGTGTTGCTGAGCCTAAGCATGCGCGCCTCCACCAACCCTCCCTGCCCAGCATGATTGATGTACAGGACCCGGCTTCAGGAAACAAAGCAATGAACATCGATCATGCAAGTCAGGGATGGGAATGGGAGAGAGGAGACATGCTTATTGCGCCCTGATGCAATTTGCTTGACACATGAACTCCGATATAGAGCTGAAAAATTCCTCTTAAAAGGGGTATTCCAAAATTATGTGTTTAGGGAATACCCATATCTGTCTGGCAAATGTAGGTTCCACCTCCAAGACCCACTCCTGTGTCCAGAACAGCTGACCTATCTATTAAAGCAGCCGCTGAAGAAGAGTGGAGTAATGGACGTAGCCCCTTCAATCAGCTGATTGGTGGAGGTGCTAAGAGTTGAAACCACGTCCATTTAATATTCATGGCCAATCTAGAGAATAAGCTGCCAATTTTATACAGCTGGATAACCCCTTTAAAAAATAAACACTGCATAGCTACTGACTGCTGTGGGCAACAAGACAGTCCATCCTCCATGCTGGCAGGACAGCGGGGTGCTAGCACTTCCCTTTAACACAAGAAAAGTGAAGGAACATTTACACAGTAGATGATTTACAGCATATAGTAAATGTTTGTTGTGTTGAGTCTCTCATAATATTGCTGATCTGCAGCCCTATATGGCTCAATCTTTAGAATAGCATGTATATAACCCTTAGGCTCTCCTGACGCCTATCTTCTTCCCACTACTGAAATAACATGGGGGACTCAGTGTGATATATGTTATAATCTATGTATAAATCTTTATCTCTTATTCTGCTTCTTTATGGACCAGTTTCTAAACTGTGCCACGTCTGTTTACCTTAATACCTTGAAGGCATTGACACGGCTCCCGACACGCATCCCATCTACACGTGGCCTAGGAAGGCAAACATACATGACACGCATAAGCATCCATACACACAGTCATCAGTGCACACACGACACACAAACACTCCTGACGCTGCACATTACACACACTCCGCATTTCTACCTCTCAGGGTGTCTGCTTCCAGGAATACAAAGTGGAAAATCTTTAGCTTAGGGTAAACATAAAAAAGCACATTTATACACATAGATATAAGAGAAGGCTGGGCATAGTGAAAGATGTGAAGTCAGTCCACAGTATCACGTGACTTAGGGCAACCAGCCATGGCCCAACGTATAAGGTATAGCAATGGATTCTGATGACTGTACTGCAATTGCTGGAAGCGTTAGTGCCCTGCGGCTTGTCACTGAAGCATGGGGAGCCTGAGGATGAGCAGATGTCCCACCAAATGTCTGGGATGTCTACAGCCAGCTTAGTATTCGGCCAAACTACATGGGAAAGTCTGGATATACCTAGTTGTTATCTGTGATCATCAGAACAACGTCTAAATATATATGGAAGGGAGTCAGGAGAGAGAACGCAGCCTTCTCTATAACACAAACACCCCGGTGTCCTATTAGAATGTTGCCTATAATATATATATATATATATATATATATATTCATGAGCAAAACTTATAAGATTCACATTTTTTTCCAACTTCGACTCCAGCCAAAACTAGTTCAGACTCCACGACTCCGACTCCACAGCCCTGGTTGTTACCCTGCCGTATCTGAAATCCAACCCGTACAATAGAGACGACATTAACCCCTTAGTAATGAGCCTATTTTAGTCCTTAGCGATCAAGCCTTTTTCTTACATTTTTCTTCGTTACCCACCAGTCATACTTTTCTTTTTGCCAACATAGCCATGAGGGCTTGTTATCTGCAGGAGAAATTTTACTTTTTATTGGCGCAATTTTGACATTCATGTAACTTTTACTGACCCTTTTTTTTTTTTTTTTTTTTTGGTGGGAGGGGGGGGGGAGATAGTTAAAAAAAAATGCCAATTATTATTACTTACTTTTTTTTTTTTTTTAATATTAAATTTACTTTGTTCTAGTTGAATGGAGCTGAATCGTAATACCTTACACAACCCGGGGACAGGGGTGGTGCTGTGCTTTTTCTAATCCTGGATAACCCCTTTAAGACTAGTTCCACTAGTATATTTTAACCAGTGATTTGACAATTACAGATACAATACACTACTGTGGGCCTGGTGCCACAGCGCAGAACTAACTTATTCTGACCCCGCATATAAGGCCCATTAGTGACCACCATAAAAGACATATTGGCCATCATTAAAGGGTAAATCCCCTGCTGCTCTAGCTTTGCCCCATGCTTTTATTCCTAACTAGTCTAACAATCGGGTCATGCACATTATTAATATTTTTTCCAGTTTTATTGCCATTTCAAACAGTTTTCTAAAAATCCTAAATAACCCCTTTAAAGAAACAAGGTAAAAGCACAACCTACTTGACATGCTACCCATTTATATGTGGTGGGATATTTGCTATGTCTCCAAATAGCTTTCATCTTTGTATTACGCTCATCACTTGGAACACTATTCATTCGGTAGCATCAAAAAGCCAGCTAGATTCAGAAACCGCAAGAAAGATCAAGGACAAAAGTCAGAAGACCCCTTGAGCGACGACGCTGTGGTGGGTTAGCTGCACTAAAGTGCTTTTACCTTGCAGCGATCAATCTCCGATAATGAATGGTTCTTACACTGCAGAGACTGCACAACCTTCCCATCCAAGAACACCACACGCCGATACACATGCCACATCTCATGGCGATGTATACCTCTTATAGCCTCCATTATTTCATTGCCTATACAGAGTACAGAGCTCACATTATCACAGGACATACAGCAAGGCATCAGCTATGTCTGCTAAAGCCATCATGACAGCTTCCACTGAGGAAAAGCAGAGATTGCACAGATGATATAAATCTGGATAGAGCGTTCATTTATTACCTGTGAATAGATCCATTCTATAGAGTTCAGGAATGTGGCCCGCTGTTCATAGACCTGGGGACATGGCTCCGGGTCAGGATGCCATTAACTACAGTATACAAGCACAGCGACAAAGAAAAATCACCAATATGAGGCTATTAAGTCCTTGCAGCCTGTTACTGCACCTTAAAATCAATTGTCAACAATTTAAGGGAGGATAGTATGGCTCATCTGCTGCACAGAAGACTACCTGCTTACACTGCACAGACTCACCTTCCATGTAGTCTACAGAGTTTAAAAAGACTATTCCAATCTGAAAGTGACAGCACACCAATAGGATATGGTATCCCTTTGTGATCAGATAGGCCCCCACCTATCCTGAGAAAGAAGGGGCTACAGTGGCGAATCACTGTTTATAGCTGCACAGTAGTGCACACAGCTATGCATGTGGCTGAATTAGCACTGTGGCCCTTTCATTTTTTAGGAAAAGTGGAGGTCCTAAAGATTGGACCTCCGCTATTACCCCAGATGGAAATACCCCTGTGAAGTATGTCAACTTTTTAGCATAAGCAGTCTTGTGTGAACATCAGGTGTTGAGTTTTGTAACATTATATAACTTATACAAAACATTTATCTTCAGTTCTCTAATGTGTAGGCTCAATCTCTAATCTTCATTTCTTCCTAACTAGGGGGCTCTATAATGGCTCCATACACACTGACAGCAGGAGCATGAACAACATTATAAAGTAATACTAAGCAGTGTCAGCAGTGACTCCTGCAGCTGGGTGAACTCACTATACACGCTACAGTCTCTCCTCTTTTGGCTGTCTCCCCCCTCTTATCCCCTTCCCTCTGAGAAAGGAGGTATTTTTTCTGATAAGATATTTTATAGTTCTTCAAATATTGTGCAGTACTTGTTTATGCAAGGTCTGTGTAAGGGTAAGTTTACACATAGCAATCAGTGCACAGTCAAACTCTCAATACTAAAAAAGTCAGGAGAGCTGATGGATCCTCAATGCCAAGGCTGTACACACATGCAGAGCTACTTGGATTTCTCCTTGCATGGCAGGTTTTACTATAATTTATTGCTATTTCCATATTACTCACTACCACACCCTGCTAATTTTACATTACATGAGTTCCCAGGACAAGCAGAACCATGTCAAAATTTTCATTGGGACCAATCAGTAGGTGATTTACCTTGGTCATTGGTGGCATGATTCAGATATTATGGTGTTAATTTTGTTGCCTGGAGTAGTGAAGAACACATTGAGTCACTGAGGTATTATGCTTAACTCACTCCTAAACTGGCTTTACTGTAGAAGCAGAAACGTGCCAAGACGCTCAGGAATCACCCCTGGGTATCCAAGCTCTGGCACAAAAACATGGCAGCCACAAAGAAGAAATTAGGTCAAAGAAAAAAAGGGATTTATTAAGTTGGACATATTAATATAACTTGGTTATACTGAGAGAAGACGCTCAATGCATGGTGAGCCTTCCTACAGCCAGTGTACTGAAGAATGATATTGTAAGCCCTCACTGTATGGCCAGGATCAGGGCTGGTGGGTTTCAGTTTGGACCAAAACATTCTAACATGTACAATAAAGGTGAAACATCCGCATGTAGAGCTCTGTTCAGACACAGTGTCCCAAAATCCATTACATCTGATGGGAAGCAAACTGAAACATGACAGAAACCAAACAAACAGTGCAATCTATGAGTACAGACTGTCTGCACAGGTCACGTGTCAGCGACTAGTAGCCAGACTGAAGAGCTCACCTGAGCTTCTGCCTTGGATCACCATGGGATCGGAGAGGTGAGTAAAGGTTTTTATACTATTTAGGCCTCTTTTTGAAATGTTAAATAAGGCCTGTTTAAAACCCCTCTAAATGTCGTATTCATTGTTTACCAGGCACTGGGTGTGTATGTAGTGGCTGTGCCTAGTACTGCAGCTTATTCTCTTTCACTTCACCAGGACTAAGCTGTGGAGAACTGCAGTACCAGGTACAGTGACAAGCTCAGTAAAGCTGTATACATTGCTAGATGTACAGAGCTCTGCCTGGTAACAAATGTAAGGGACGTCAGAGCCCCCCTGTAACCAGCTGATCCATAGGGAGCCAAGAGTCATAACGCCCCTCTAAAACTACTGCCAAAAGCCACTGAGTCCTCTCTTTATTGGCTTGGTTTGATTGCTATAAGCAATGGTTCTACCTTCAGTTTCTCTCATCTTCCCTAGGTAAGGAAGAGACAACATGTGCAGCATTGTGCGTAGGTGCAGCACTGTGCGTGGACAGCTGGAGTTTCCACCAGAATGCTACTGGACCATGATCCAGCAGATGAACACAAACTGGATGGACAGGAAGCACATCACACATAAGTATTAGGTTTTTAGGCAAATAAAGAAATTTCAACCCCTGATGCCACCAACATGTGGTGATACAGTGGGCACCACTGTACCCTCTAAATGGTGGCCTGAATAGGAGCTAAGGGTGTCATTTTAAAGTGGACAGGAATTTCAGTCTTGGGGGTTGATTGGCCAAGAAACAACTCACAGTCACAGCAATAACTACTCAGACCCAATCTAGGAAAGAAGCACCATAAGTTAGGTGTGCGTATCTGAATAGCATGAATGAACTCATGTTGGGGTAACTTTCAATTACATATAGCAACTCAGAAGGTTTTCTCTTACTATAGTAAGCTACATAAAGAAGGTGAAAGTAATGCTAAATCGAAAGGTCGCAATTTGCATAAACCAACAGTATAAGCAAATATAACAAGCTTTGTAATGTATCACATCAGGGGGAAAAAAAAAGCTTATTTCTTCCCACTCTCTGCTAAAAGTTCATTCACTTAAAAAAATAACTATGAATAAAATCTTAATTCCAGGTACCTGCTGCTCATACAAGACTATGGAGAAGGGAGGGGTAATGGAAATGAAGGAAAGATGTACACTAGTGTTGGGTGAGCATAAAGCGTGTTTAAGCATCACGGTGCGATCTCACTGTGCTTTTTAATTATTCATGCTACTGTTACTGAAAAGTACATGAACAGTTTCAGAGCTCCTAACATTATTCATTATGACCCATGGAGCTCCAAAACTGTTTAAAGGGAACCATTCACCCCGTGGCCCCCGGCAGAAACTGACATACAGTGACATAAAGGTCAATATACTTACCACATCACTCCCGGTCCCGGATCCCGTTGTTGACACGGAGAAATCGCCGATTCTTCTTCTCCCGCCCATTATGGTAATGAGCTGAGATGAGTCCAACGTCCATAGGAAACGACGGACGAGTCCAACTTATTCATGGGGTCCTCTTCTCGTCGCCGCCCATCCACGCCTCCTGGAACTTGATTGACGTCTTAAGTCTTCTGACGAATTCCCGCGCAGGCGCCGTTGCGATGGTCTCATCACCTCTCTGCGCCTGCGCGGTAAACAGGATACGTGTTCGAGGCAATCGGTGCACGCGCAGTAAACAGTGAAGCTGCGGAGCGGCTTCAATTGTGAACTGCGCATGCGCCCAAAACGACTGTCACGGCGCCTGCGCGGGATCCAGCGAGAAGAAAGAAGACGAGGAGGAAGAGGACCCGGCGTCAATCAAGTGTCGGAGGCGGGGAGAAGGCTGGACTTCGGACCCGGCGGCGCTCATTACCATAATAGGCGGGAGAAGAAGAATCACCGATTTCTCCGTGTCAACAAAGGGATTCGGGACGGGACCGGGAGCGATGTGGTAAGTATATTGACCTTTATGTCACTGTATGTCAGTTTCTGCCTGGGGCCAGGGGGTGAATGGTTCCCTTTAAAGCGAATGTACCATAAGGTACATCACTCTAAGTTTTTCACATAAATAGATCAGCGCAAGGATGCTGGTGTCTTTTTTTTTTTTTTTTTTGAACTGCGGCCAGGTTCCTGTGCACAAAGTGCAAAACTCCCTCCCCTCTGTGACGCAGCTCCTTTACAAGCAATGGAGCTGCGTCACAGAGGAGTAGGACGATCATAACCCTGGGGGTTATGCCAGTGCTTCAGACCGGGCCAGTGTCTGGGAATAGACCAGCACTGTGCAGGGGAACTGGGGTTAAAAAAATAAAATAAATGACCACCGCACTGGCATCCCCGCGCCGACGCTGGTCTATTCATATGAAAAACGTTAAAGCTTTCCTTATAATACACTCACTTTAAGGGTACCTTCACAGTAAGAAGAAAAAAAATAAACAATAAAGCAGCCATTACTTACCTTTCCATGCTCCTGCAGCGCTGGTCACCCTCTAAGCCAATCACTGGCTGCGGCAGGACAGCTTAGTGAATGGCCGAGTGACCAAGCAAGGCAGATTTTACAAGATGTTTATGCAAGACACATTAGAACTCCAGCAATATCCCAAAAATTGCCAGCATACAGTCAGTTCTAATTTGTTTTTCAGAAACCTACATTTTATATTCTAAGTTTTATATATTTTGTTTACACATCCCTTCAAAATACAATAAATTAAAAAATTTGAGCAAACAAATACAAGTAGTGAAGCAGGCATCCTACGCTCTCCTGAGTAGGGGGCATCTGGTTAAATGCTTGAGTTTCCTATTTCAATAGGGTTCTTTACCAGAGTCGAGCACTCGAGCATTGTATTGCTCACTCAACCCTAATGAACACATGATGTGCCCCCTAGAGGACACAACAGTCACACAAATGAAACGTTAGGCTGTCAAAATGAAGAAATAACATGTCAAAAGTTATTTCAAGAAAAAGTAAAAAAAAAAAAAAAAACCTTGTCAAAACAGATGACGCATTCTCCAGTTCTGTCAGATGGGCCGCAGCCATTTCGGCTGTACTGTCAGGTCCCACGGTTATTTGGAGGAGTATTAATTGTTTGGAATAAAGTCTGGGGGGTTTTAAACATTTTAAGATTCTTTTCCTATATTACTCTGTCACTTCTGCTGGGAAACTATTCCAAACATGCACCAATACTTTACCATTGCTCCCAAGACTCTGTGTATGTAGCATTCTGTTCTTTCCTTTAATACTACGTAAAGACCTAAACCGGGACAGGAAAATAGACATATGTGGAATCTAGATGGATGTAATGTAAATGGAGATACAAGGTTTTCTCTCTCTTCAGGAATAGACTGATCTTGTTCTATGTAGCAAGGAGTTAATTTTTCTAGAGCTGTCTGAATGTAGCCTTAAATTTTTTCCTTTGTATATGAAAAGAATATGGAGTCTCTCTTTGTCTCACAGGGTGTCTGGTTTACCTTCTCTGTGGTGGTCCCAGCAGTCAGACCCCCTACAGTTATAACATAACATAGGGATATATATGGATTTTGTGAACATTGTAGATGTGGTACCTCAGGATGATAGAATCAGAGATCAGGTGTCATATTCTGCTTGTGGTTACATAATACCTCCTCCGTTTATATAGAGGTAAAGTTCTTTCCCACGTAACGCCTTCTTCTATCAATGCAAAGAAGGTATTCCTCCCACAGTCTCCTCACCGCATCAGAGGGAAAGAGGAGGAGGAGGCCTTATTTACCGTACAGCTCACATGCCTGGGCCAGCAAAACGACAGATTGCAGCTTTCTACATGGAAGCGTCATACAGTGTATCATGAAACACTAAAATCTGTCAGACACCTCCACCGGAGAGGACAGAAATGACAGACATTATGTGGGCAGACATGAGAAGCCACCAAAATACCGACTGCAAATACATTCCAGGCCGCTGACAGCTTCTGTCCATTCTACCGCAAGAAATGGAAATGATGAATGGTCCCCTGTGTCAGCTGTCCAGAAGAACGTAACAAGAAATCCTGAAAAACACAAGCACAACAGCCAGGACACATGCACATGCAGAAGTGATAATGTGGACGCCATAACTAGAAAGATTTGCTGTTCAGGAACTTAGAAAAGCTAAATGAACAGTGGACTCAAATTTAATACAATGGTTTAGTGATCCGGAGTATGGGCAGCAATGAGAGCTCGCTGATCTAAGAAGGGCAGATCGGAAAACAGAACTTGTTTGGGGTTTACATTGCTGTATTTATGACTGCGTCAAATCATAAGCTAATAAAAATATTAAAAATGTATATTAAAGGTCACAACCCTTTCATGTTGCCTGAACCACAGACAGCATGAAACAGGGACAGGCTCCCTTGTTTTACAACCATGTACGATTTACACAGGATACAGTTATGAAACTAAGGTACAACTGCTAAGGTGACTATTACTAACTCAAGAAGCTATAGCCCTCAACTAGGACAGCTTGAGTTTTTCTTCAAGTATACATTATAAAAAAAAACAAAAAAAACTGCTCCGATACTAATGGGATCGCTCTTAAAGGGGTTATCCAGCGCTACAAAAACATGGCCACTTTCTCCCTACTATTGTCTCCAGTTTGGGTGGAGTTTTGAAACTCAGTTCCATTGAAGTAAATGGAGCTTAATTGCAAACCACACCTGAACTGGAGACAACAGTAGGGGGGAAAGTGGCCATGTTTTTGTAGCACTGGCCTGGAAATCGCCAGAAAGTTTTGTCCTGCCATTGTTTTCTCTTAAAGGGTCCTGCACAGCTGGGTGGCTAGGAGCGTCACCGCATAGGGAAAAGAACACAAAAAAATACACAGTATTATGTCAGCTCTGTTTCCCTAGGACAGGCAGGGGGAAAGAAGTGTATGACTGATACAGCCAACACAAAAAAAAAAAAAAAAAAAAAATCTGAGAATGGCAAAAATTAAAAATTGGTCATTAAAGCCTGGCACTTAACGGGTTAAACAGAAACTTATCAGGGCAAGAACTGGTTAAGCTAAGATTAATGTAGAAGACGTTGCGGCTGCTGTGCATCTCCTGCTATACCAGAGAACCAAGAGTTAATTCTGTCTAGGAAAGAGCGTGCTCAGCAATGAGAATGAAATCCCAGGCGGCCGGTGTGAAAACAGACACTTAATTATAAGGCTGCTTAATGAAATAATTCAGGAGCCAGATAATAAAGATGATGACTACGACCCACCGCTCCGGCACTGCAGCCCATGGACCTTCACTGACCATACCGTCCACTGTACTGGTCCATACCATGCCTTCACTGACCATACCGTACACTGTACTGGTCCATACCATGCCTTCACTGACCATACCGTAACAGTGTACTGGCCCATACCATGCCTTCACTGACCATACCGTACACTGTACTGGCCCATACCATGCCTTCACTGACCATACCGTACACTGTACTGGCCCATACCATGCCTTCACTGACCATACCGTACACTGTACTGGCCCATACCATGCTTTCACTGACCATACCGTACACTGTACTGGTCCATACCATGCCTTCACTGACCATACCGTACACTGTACTGGCCCATACCATGCCTTCACTGACCATACCGTACTTGTCCATACCATGCCTTCACTAACCATACCTTACATTGTACAGGCCCATACCATGCCTTCACTGACCATACCGTACACTGTACTGGCCCATACCATGCCTTCACTGACCATACCGTACACTGTACTGGCCCATACCATGCCTTCACTGACCATACCGTACTTGTCCATACCATGCCTTCACTAACCATACCTTACATTGTACAGGCCCATACCATGCCTTCACTGACCATACCGTACACTGTACTGGCCCATACCATGCCTTCACTGACCATACCGTACACTGTACTGGCCCATACCATGCCTTCACTGACCATGAAAGACCACCCGATCAGATAGCGGATACTATTTCCCTATTGAGTAAACTGAGCAAAGCAAGCCCCTTACCCTTTTATAGAGGTCATCTGAGGATAAAATATTTTTATAAACTTCAGCTCTCACTGGTTCCAGTGATGCGTAATTTCTAAAAGATCTATACGCTCAGTCAACCACTGACAGGAGAACACCACTGTGATCAGCTGCATGGGACCGGGGTAGGTAAGTATTCCTTTTTTAATACAACAGAAACCAGAGGCGGGCGGCACTACAAACAATTGGATAGGAGACGGCGTGCAGGAGGTAAACCAAACAAGGATGAATAGCTGCTGTAAGATTCCAAGAGGGTGGTGCAAAGAAACTCCAAAAAACAGCTGTTTTTTGAAGTATTCCTTTTTTGTTTTTTCTTTTTAAACACCATTTTTTTTTTAGCCCCAACAACCCCATTAAGCATACCCCCCTCCCCAGCATTGACATTTATTTGATAGAACCACGACACTGCATTATAGAAGCATCTCAATTTACAGTCTACAGTGAAACTGAATATCAGCTCACTATCAGGAGTAGGCAGAGGATCAATGACAGGACGACAGACATTCTGTTTCAGACAACAGACAAACAATGGCGACTTTAGATATCAGACAGAGTCTAGCGAGGGGTCAGAGTTATCTACTGCGGGTGGGTGATGTCACTGTCCATATCACGTTCCAGAATCCATTGAGTGGACTGTAAAATAACTCTCCCCTGCTGTAAGGAGGACGCTTTCCAGGAAATAAGCAGAACAGAATACACAATAAATTTAGAAATAGTCGAATGGAAGAGATCTGTGCGGCCACTGTCCCTTTAAACTGGTTAAGGGAGGAAAGGAAAAAAAATGACATTTCTGAACTCTGGAGTTAGCAATGACTTTCCAGAATCCCGGCAAGGAAAACAAACAAGTGGCTCCCTAGCTAAACAAGTCTATTCTCCCACTTAACGCACAAGTGAAGAGCAAGAAGCTTATTATAGACATGAGAAGTCTCAATTCATTGGGGAAGAGTGACATTAGAAAGATCCAAAACGGGCAACATGAAGGGTACAGAAATCTAAAGACAGGGAAATAGGGGGGCATGCTAGTCATGGGGGCAACCGGAGTCACAGAAAACATTGCAAATAAAGTGTAATCTGGGAAAAAAAATAAACAGACTTGTTTGAAATGGTCCGCAAGCTCAACATATCAGTACAAATCCCACTGGTAATTTTCTACAACGCATCAGTCGCATATACACCCCCATTAATTTCAATGGCCAATTTACCAGTAATTCTACAGATTACCAGAGCGATTAATAGAATGATATTCTATTCTTTAAACTGGAGAGCCGACATTAAAAGTCTGGCTATTTGTGAGATACAAGATCAGCCTTGTCTGTACGTCCAGAAGATGACAGCGCACATAGCTGCCCACAGTCACAGTGTCACAACTTTCCACTCAGCCTGATATTTATACCTCAGCTTGGGAGAGGACAGATGCCGGGCACGGGGCTGACCTCATACACACTGTAATATTGGAGCCAGTCCCTGTTATCAGCTGATCCTGCAGCATGAACAGTGTGAAGAGGCAGAAGGGTCAGTGTCACTCATCCAGAATGTAACATGTGCCCCTTTCATGGCAGCAGTATTCCCACTAGCTTCTGCATCCATCACTAGGATAATCCACACTGTCACAGTGCAAAACTGTGCAGGAAAAGAATGAGGAACATTAACTTTGGCTTCCCAGATGACTGCGGACAAGAGTGAGATGTGCTGATCCACAACAGCCTCACCTCATAGCTGCTACTATCTTGGTGCCCGATACAACAAGACGCCTTCAGAGATCTTGTAGTCCTTGCCAAGACTATACTAGGCAGTTAGATTTTAGGTGTTCTATCTTATCAATAGGAAACATGCATATAATTGGGATTCATACTGTGAGCTAACAAGTCTCATAACTTACAGCAACGACGATGATGATGATAATTAAACTTAGACATGTCAGAAGTTGGGATTAGTTGTAGTCCGGGTACAGAGACCCTCACTGATCGCTAACAGGAATGGGCACAGGGTCTTGGTTGCCCTTTTGTGTCTATGCGCAAGTGGTCTATGAATTTACAAAATTATCACATCAGTGGAGCCAGACCCCACCAGACACCCCCAAAACAACTTGTGACATGTCAGAAGTATAATGAAATGGGTGACTGGAAAGCCATACTTAAAAGGGATCAATCATGGGAGGGTTTAAAGCTGATCTTCCAAAACATCTCAGACTGAGACGCAGGAAGCCAGAACAGAGCACTTTCTGCACAATAACCCTTACAGAGGAGCAGGAGTGAGGACACAAGAAGCAGGTAAACAGGTTTATTAGAGCTGTGGGTGGAAGTGGGCACAGCAGCTGGCTGTACAGCATGGGCAGAGAGTGGGTAGAGAGGCTTGCTGGAAAAAAGAAGCCGTCGTTCACTGTGTCAGTCTCGCACCAGGAATGCAGTTTCCAGGAAGAGTCCGAGCATCTGATCTGTGTGTTGCCTGGAAACCAAATACACAATAACTGCAGCTAGAGGCTGGCGCAGTGCATCACACTTACTGTACACGCACAACACATCACACTGTGCAGCCTCCCCGCTCAGGTGGAGGAAGGAGAAGAAAATGCAACTGCATTCAGCAATATCCAGAGATCCCTGAATGAGAGAAAGCCCTGACACCTCAGCGTAAGGTGACTGCAGCCCCCCCCCCCCCCCCCCCCCCCGGTATAACATGGTACACTAACACCACCACACCTGCTTACTGATCACCAGCACAGGAACACTACTAGACTGTCTTGTACTAACATGGTACACTGATGCCGCCACACCTGCTTAATGATCACCAGCACAGGAACACTGACTATGTCTTGTACTAATGCTGCGTTTACACGGAGCGATAATTCGCCCGATCTATATATATATATATATATATATATATATATATATATATATATATATATATATATATATAACGATCAAGGTTTAGACAGAACGATATATCGTACAGAAAAATAGTTTTGTGATTGTTTTGCGATCGCTTAAGCCTATCTCGCACATTGGTTAAATCGGTGAACGACCGTTTACACGGAACGATCTGTGAATTTTTTACGAACGATGATTCAACAACATGTTGTAAGATCAAAATGAACGATTTCTCGCTCGTCGTTTGATCGTTTGCTGCGTTTACACGTACAATTATCGTTCGGATTTTAATGTTATCGTGCAAATTCCACCGATAATCGTTCTGTGTAAACGCAGCATAACATGGTACACTGATGCCGCCGCACCTGCTTACTGATCACCAGCACAGCTTCAGGAACACCAGACTATGCCTTGTACTAACATGGTACACTGATGCCGCCGCACCTGCTTACTGATCACCAGCACAGCTTCAGGAACACCAGACTATGCCTTGTACTAACATGGTACACTGATGCCGCCGCACCTGCTTACTGATCACCAGCACAGCTTCAGGAACACCAGACTATGCCTTGTACTAACATAGTACACTAATGCCGCCACACCTGCTTACTGCAGGTGTCAACACAGGTAGGCAGACCTTTGGTGTGGCTATGCATAATATACATACAGCATGCGTAAAAAAAACAAACAAAACAAATGTACAGGCATCCATATTATGTATAACGCACAATAAACTATACAAGCAGCAATATCAGTTGTCTGTCAATAATCAGAAACACAGGTAACCAACAAACATCAAGTCCAGCACTCTACACACATTGGTCCCTACAGGTCCCCCACGGGTGATAGAGCACGATCCCCACCCATCCTAGGAAATCTGTTCAGTTGGAAGTAAAGGCCTATTAAATGAAGCGATTGTCGGCCATACTTGGCCAATAAACATTGAGTGTAATAGAAGACAAGAATGACATGCATGATGTCGGCTGATCGTTGCCTTTCAAACATGTTGAAACATCAACTGTTTAGATAGCATAGATCTGCTGCAACTTCTCTGTATAATAGGAGGGGCAGCAGCAGACCACCACTATCGTCTATGGGCTGCCCAGACAATCTAGTGATCACCCAGGCAGCCCCCCTGCTCACTACTGGCGTATGTAATAGCACAGTCAGTGAACGGGGAACGAGGAGCAAGCCAGCGCTGACCTGACAGGTTGATGCTCGCTTGCTCCTTCTAATCGCCCCGTGTGATAGGGCTTTAGTCAAGGGTAAATCACACATACATACATACACCTTCCTGACTTTCCCGTAACGGATGTTAGGGATTGGGATCCCTAACATCCGTGAAAGTTGTTTAGTAACATTGGACCAAAAACCAAAACCATCCGGACACTCCTACACCATGTTCCAAAAATCTGATCTCGGATGATTACATCTATGGCACTCCCCCGAGAGAGATCGTCAAGAATACATTTTAAGGGTCTCTTTAGGCATAAGACGTCATTGGGTGGAGGGGGACCCTCTCAGAACTCAAGTATAAAAAAAAAAGTAAAGGAGACAGAGTAAAACAAAAAGCGCCACCCATAGGAAGGAATCGGTTACCATGCTTTTCCTCAGTAGAGATCCATGTAACAGGGCATAAATATACCACCAATGATTGTGAAGCTACCCTAAAAGATATAGATTGCAAGTTAACCCTATGTAGAGCTAACCTTACAGAGAAGAGAGTCTCCAGGCAACACCATCTCTCAGCTATAGTTCACACACCAAGCAAAAACCTGATGCCTGCTGCTTGTTTATTAAGAAGCATCGAACATCCCCCTCCTCTGCTTTGCCGACATTCCCAGATACCAAAATTCATTAGTTGCCTCCCATGGACCTTATATCCGAGCCTTCATTTAATTTCAAGACAAGGAACACACTCTGCATATCAGCGCCAGGCCCCCGTAACTCATTCCTGATCCCGGCATCACACGTATACGGCAAGAGTCTGTAGGGACTATGTACCAGTGTGTGTGTGTGTGTGTGTGTGTGTGTGTGTGTGTGTGTGTGTGTGTGTGTGTGTGTATACATATGTATATGTATATACATATACACACACATACATACACATACACACACATCATACGTATACGGGCAGTGTACATATACACATCACACGTAAACAGCAAGAGTCTGTAGGGGCTATGTGCCAGTGTGTGTGTGTGTGTATATTATATATATATATATATACACACACACACATCATACGTATACGGGCAGCGTACCAGTGTACATATACACATCACACGTATACGGCAAGAGTCTGTAGGGGCAATGTACCAGTGTGTATATATATATATATATACACACACCGTACGTATACGGGCAATGTACCAGTGTACATATACACATCACGCGTATACGGCCAGAGTCTGTAGGGGTATGTACCAGTGTATATATACATCACACGTACACAAGCAGTGTCTGTAGGGGCTATGAACCAGTGTGCATATACACATAACACCTATACGGGCAGTGTACCAGTGTATATATACACACATAACACGTATACGGGCAGTGTCTGTAGGGGCTATGTACCAGTGTACACATACACATCACACGTATACGGGCAGTGTCTGTCGGGCTATGTACATACAACACACTGTAAGGAATGTGTAAAAAATTGATTAACAAGGACCCAGGTAGTCAAAAGGACTTAAGGTCATGTTTGTGCCCAACATTATGGGTTGTGTCACACAGACATCCAGGTCACACAGATAGACAAAGGCTTGGTGCAACCAGCAATTGGCAGAGCCCCATTTTCTATACATTAGGGTGCACTAAGCAGCGCTTTTTCCCCACCACCATGAGCACTTACAAAAAGCATTCACTTCAATGGCACACACTGAAATCAACCCAGCAGAGGGGGACCAGCTTGTTACTGATGTTTGTGACCTCTATGTTATGGGTATTGATGGAGTCTTTGTCACTGTAAGCATGTCATATGTCATAATGCCACCATGTATACTGCCTGTATACGCCCTGCACAAGGTAACGCTCTGTATAGTGTAACCTGCTGTAGATAGAAACCTGCAGTGCAGCAGTGTCATGAAGGCGCAGTCCAGTAAGACTGAAAGCAACCTCCTCAGCACTTCAACCCTCGCTCACAATATTGCTTCATACCTGCTCATAAGAGATGCAGCTTTACACAACAGAACTAGCAAAAACTCCAGTAATTATAGATGCTATATGGAGAAGAATCTCCCACACGTCTCTGAAGGGGATCCCCTAAACTCCAGAAATAACTTATGGAAATGAGCACATAGTCACTAGGCCGGCTGTAATGAAGCCTCCAGACCCAGACTCTCATGGCATAAAGCTATAGGCCCATACTGTACCTATCCCACATACAGCAAGGCTCCCCAACCTGTGGCTCTTCAGCTGTTACAAAACTACAACTCCCAGCCTTCAGCTATCTGGGCCCGCTAGGAGTTGTAGTTCTGAAGCAGCTGATGAGATGCATGTTGGAGGACCCTGATGCATCCAGAAGACCCCCACCACCACGCACACAGATTCATGTGGAATTGATGAAGGACAATTCTATGATCTCTTTGATGTATTACAGATGTATTCTTCCCTGAAGGCACTGCTACTTGGTGAGACTACAGTGGTGTACACCATAGGTCACTGACCTTTAGCTTTCTAATCTGCCCCCACAGATGCCAAGGAACAGCAGGGATTAGCACACACACCTCTGCTGTGTGTAACTGAATCTATGGATGTAAGCCAGCAGTTTAGTCCTCGCAACATCAGTCCCCAAAGTCTGCCCTTAGGGACTAAATTATATATAGCTATACACACACACACATATATATACAGCGACAAGCATTATTCATGGAAACCCAGACAACCTCCCCAGTGCATCCCACCTGGAGCAGGCATTATAACAATGGTGGACACAATTACCCCCCGCTACAACACAGAATATGTATCCACCAGGGTAACTCAGCTTGGAAAAGGTGGAGCTCTCCTTTAAGCGGTATAAAGGCAATGCTTTCTAGGTAATACTTCTATATAAGACTACAGCACCTGCCCGAGTCACAGCATTCTCCACAGACTTCAACATGACTGCGCAATGTGAGCCCCAGAGAGCTCGATCCCGCAGGTTTCAGCTTCAGTGTCAGACAGTGTTATTTACAGTGGGAGGATGATTTGTTAGGGAATTCACTGCCTGCAGCATCTCTAGCTTCCATGTGGAAGGAGGAGAGAGCCCTCACAGCTACTCCCCATGTCTTCTCTCCTGTAACACGCAATCTAACCAGAGTCAGACCGGTTGCTAAGATCGCGGTTGTTATATATCCCTAGAAACAGGCCTGTTAAACTCTGCACTCTACTACCCAGTCATTCCCCATTGTGGAATAGTAGGCCTCCATCTAGATCAGGGGTGTCAAACTCAGGCCCTTCAGATGTCACAAAACTACAATTCCCATCATGCCTGGTGTGTCAGAGCTAAAGCTTTGGATGTCCAGGCATAATGAGAATTGTATTTTTGCAACAGCTGGAGTTTGAACACCCCTGATCTAGATCATGTTCTGAAGCTACATATAAGAAACCAGCAAAAAGCTGTAGATATACATATCCTGTGGTGTACACACATTGGGGGGGTTTATCAAGCCCAGCGTTCTCATACGCCGGTCTTAAATTAGGAGCGTTTTGCAAGAACAGAGCTCACAGTTTTTCAAAGTTTTGACTTGGTTTAGGAGCTCCCTGTAATGGGTGGGAGGGGGAGTGGGGCATGGTCTGCATAACATGGTCTACAGTAGGGATGGTCCCAACAGAGTTCGTACGAACCCGAACCATCCGCAATGATTACCGCTGTCTGCCTGCTCCGTGCAGCGGGCGGATCCAGCGGGAGGAACGACTGGAAAACTGGGATACAGCCATAGCTATAGGCTGTATTCCAGTTTTCCAGGCGGTCTTCCCGCTGTATCCGCCCGCTGCACGGAGCGGGCAGACAGCGGTAATCCGATGCCGAGCGTTCGGGTTCAGCCAAACCCGAACCTCGGCGGGTTCGGACCATCCCTAGTCTACAGCACTGTACTCTGTCCCAGGAAGTCTCCCTCACCTTCCAAATCATAGCAGATCTACTTCAGGCTGGGGCTTACATCAGGTGACAGGACTGTGGAGTAATCTCTCCATAGCTGTAACCCCTCTCTCCCCGGACAGAGAGTGCTGCTATACTGTGCCCACATCTGCCCTGTTCATTCCATCATGCTCCCTGTACTGGGTGGAAGGGGGAGTGGGGCATGGTCTGCATAGCATGGTCTACAGCAGTGCTTCTCAAACTTTTTCTACTGGAGCCTCACCCAACAGACCAAAGCAATGCCTGGGCCTCACCAGACTGATCAAGAGGGTGCCTGGGCCTCACTATCTGTGGTGAAAGTCCATTTAAAAGCTGAAAATAATGCTAGGGCTCCTTTCACCAGTCTCCCAAGATCTATATACCAATAAAGCAAGTACAAAATAAATTAATAATGTTGCTAATATTGAGATTTTTGCAAACAGTAAAAGGACTGTGCAGATCATAGTTACTTTGTAAAAACTGGTTCCTCAGCTGGTCCTCACCAACAACTAGGGGGCGCCTCACACTTTGAGAAGCACTGGTCTCCCTCACCTTCCAAATCATAACAGATCCACCTCAGGCTGGGGCTTACATCAGGGGACAGGACTGTGGGGGTAATCTCTCCATAGCTGTAACCCCTCTCTCCCCGGACAGAGCGCTGCTATACTGTGCCCACATCTGTCCTGCTCATTCCTTCATACTCCCTGCAGTCTGTCAGCCCCATGTGTATCTCCATCCTCTCCATTACTGTACAGTAATTTATAATATGACATTCTGCTATTTTTTAATGTTTGTTTCATTTGTTTTACATGTTAGAATAAAAAAAAACATTCTTTTTGGGGTGTGGAACCAATTGTCTGTATTTCAATTATTTATTAGGGTAAAATTTGCTTTGGTTTAAGAGTGGATTTGGATTACAAACACAGGCCCAGAACAAATTATGCTCATAATCCAAGGCACCACTGTATATCATACACACTATTTTGCCAATATAATGCATGTCAATGAGCAAAAATCTGGCTCTTAAGACCATATACACAATGTGGTTAAAGGAGTTATACAGGGTTAGAAAAATAAGACAGCTTTCTTCCTGATAGCTCACCTCCATTAAGTTGTGAAAGTGACTAGGACAGAGCCACAATACCACACACAGAGGTGAAGAGAGGTGAAAACTGAAAACTATTATGTATATTGTGATAGGAACAACAAGCATAAAAAGTAATAAAACCCTGACAGCGAGCTAAGGAGGACTAACAACCCCAGCACTTACAGATCTGGTCACACCAGTGACAGCCTTGTAGGAATGAGCAGGCACACTTATCAAGAAAACCAAGACCGCAGCCACTGCAAGAAACCCTGCTTTGTATTTTAGAGGAATGAAAGGTCTTCCACCCATGAGATCATTGGTATGCCTCAGATTTCTCCCTATCAATGATATTCCAAGTTCACAGACAACCACAGAAAGCTGCCACAAATGAGCCTATGTGCCGTCTTTCTGCGGCTCGCACAAGCCATCAGCTGACTGATCTTCCTTGCGTGAAGCAGCTGACAGTGGCTCATGGTTAACACACAGCCAAAGGCATCGGCAACAGCTGTAGTGCCAGGGCCGTGCGTCCTCCCTGCTGCTCTATGACAGATTTGTAGGATGCCTGGAATTGCAATGAAAAGCTCCAGTGCATCCATACATGTCAGTGAGAGCGAGGATGATATACATAATACATGTATACAGGGAGATCAGTACACTGCATGCAGATTACATTGTAACTTGGTGCATACATAGCAGGGTGGAAGATACATGTCACATAAAAGAAGCAGGTGACATTAGACCCTAAGATCTCCCCGCCTGGTCTGACATCGGTCACAGAGAAGCAGCAGCATCACCTGGATGGAGAGTATCCTGCGCCAGCCCCCATCTAATAATAGGAGCAGTGCACAAGATTCTCCAGGAGTCACGCAGTTTCCTCGGCAATCCTCCATCCCAGCGCAGCCTAGGAGGGCATCACTACATGTCACATACGGCTATACATGGAGGTATATGCTGGAGGGAGATTCTAGGCGTCTCAATCCATGGCCTTTCTCTGTGCTCCCTAATTTTACCTGGCGCAAGAGTCACTTCTGGCATTTACAAGATTCTTACAATAGAAATAAAGGATATGGTGAGGTATAAAATGGACCAGAGAAAAGATTGGCTGCTCCGAGAGGGAGAAGCACACAACTCACTACACGCACTTCTCACTTGCTCCTAGCAATCAGTGGAGGTCTCAACACCCAGACCCTGCTCCGCCCCCACCGGCCTGCCCCTTCTAATGAATATTAAAGGAGAAGTTTGGCGAAAATTTTTGTTTAAGTATTGTATTGCCCCCCCAAAAGCTATAGAGGGGGCCGGCCGTATCGGTGCTAGAGGCAGTAGCCCTGCCACTAGTGCTCCTATCGGCTTGCTGGGCAGAGGATTACAGAAGCAGCAGCACAGGAACGGCGTTGGGGATAAAGGTAGCATACTAACCTGCTGATAGTTGCCCTTCAATATATCTTGTAGATCATGCTGAAAAGCAACCTATATGAATAGGCCATATGGGAAAGACAGATTTCTCCTCTTTTCAAATCCATTCCTGGCTTTGGCTTCAAAAATCTCTCTTCAAAAATTCTCTCTGAGTAAAAGGCACCATTAGGGCCCGTTCAAATTGTCAAAAACAGATGCAAATTCCAAGCAAACTCCTCTCGGAATCCCGCCTGCCTCAGTGTCTCAATGATAAGTATAGGGCACCTCTGCTCTCCGAAGCTCTCTGCTCAAAAAATTGACAAGTCAATTCTTTTAGCAGAGAGCGGAGGTGCCCTTTACTTATCATTGAGACACTTAAACAGGCGGGATTCTGAAAGGAGTCTGTGGCGGGGATTCTGCTCAGAATTTCAACCTGTTTTCCACAGTGTGAACGGGCCCTTACTCAGCAGAGCAAGTACAGTTATGAGACTTCACCCCTCTGTCTCTGCAAGTTCAGGGTTACCATGAGATGTAGGTGGCACTAGGAAACCATATCAGAAGAAAAAACAGCAATGAAAATGGAAGACAACCAATACATGCCACATCAATGAAAACAGATACACACAAGAGCTCCGACTTTCTTATTTAGGCAAGTTTCAAACGTAACGGATCCGCAGCGGATTTTACGCTGCAAATTTGCAGTAAAATCCACTGTGGATCCCTTAGCATTCACTTTGAATGAGAAGACATACTCATTCTTGCTTGCTTCGGGGCTCCCGGCGTCTGGACGTCCTGCTCAGCCAATCAGTGGAACCCTTGAAGCAAGCTGGAGTATGGAGCAGGTACAGTATGCTCCGGACGGGGAGGGTTAACGGGGCGCCATTTACATACTTGCAGCAGAATGACAATCCCACTGTGATTATGTCTTCTCATTCAAAATGACTGATAAAGGATCCGTACTGAATTTCGCTGAAGATCCCTTATGTGTGAATCTGGCCTTAAAGGGAATCTGTCAGGTCCGTAAAAGTTACAGTGCTGCAGACACAGGCAGATAGATGGTAGGGAGATAAAACAAGCAATACTTTTGTCTTTGCTGATCGCGATTAGCAAAGTTATAAGATTGCGTTTTTCCTCAGAAGCTGAAGTGCCACAGCTATCTGCTTGTATCATTTTCCTTGGAATCTGAGGAGACATATCTGTCTAGCTCTACCTTGTAGGGACCTGAGAGATTCCCTTCAATAATAGTCTATGCTGCACCATAAGGGGAAAAAAAAACACCTTGAAAAACATGGCTGCTTACTTCCAGAACACCACCACAACTATGCTCAGACTGTGCGGTATTACAACTCCATTTACTTCAATGAAACTGAGCTACAATACCACACACAAACTGAGGACAAGTGAGGCGCTGCTTCTGGACAAAAGCAACTTTTTTTTTTTTTTTTTAATCCTGGATAACCCCTTTATATCCTGAGCTTCTTGTCACTGGATCTAACATTTTCTAAGGTGCAAAATTAACTGAAATAGAATATAGTATACTGACCAAGAATAAAGTAAAAGTAAACTTGTTCCACAGATAAATAACCAAGAGCTCCACCTAATATTTTCGTACTGCAGGAAACTGGCATAATGGGCAGCTTTGTGCATAGACTATTAGATGAATTCCAGTCAATGACTCCCTTGTTTTCTTTAGTCTGGCATGGGCTGTAGAGACAAAGACTGGGAAGCTCTCATCCGAGCTCACGGCACTGCTGCTGAAGTCAAGCAGGAAAACAAGCTTATAGCTTCCATGGTCATGACACCATACTGTAACATTACATAACATGGTACACACGGGGTACATTGCTACCATTTCATTGAACAAAGCTCTCCTAACAAACGTGACTTGTGCAAGGGAAAAACACTCTAAGGCATGGGTCTGGTAGATTTGCACTGCACCTCAGCAACCTGCCCTCGTACAGACCAAGGAATACATGGCCGCCCACAAGGCGAGCTTCAGGCTGAAAAGGGATGACTAGAGCAAGGCAATGCCGCCAGTTTGGTTATAGAAGCATGAGGCTGGTGGCAAACAGTGGCTACCCACACACAGTCACATATGGAAATGAGTCGCTATGTGTCACCAAGAGAAGAATAAAAGCAGAACCACACACGGATGGACGTGAGGTCTACACATTCATAAGACTGGCACCGTGATAAGCACAAAAATATACCCAAACGCATACTATTCTAAGACCGCCACCAAGGCAAGGATATAATCATGCTGCCAAGTTCAGAATCACTCAGTTAAAATCTCTATTTGCTTTCAGCTGCCTATTCCAAACTACAAGGTCTGCAGCGTTCACGGATCAGGCCTAGAAATATAACTCACAAGTGTAAAGTTACTGGGAACCAAGAGAGGGGTAGAAGTATAATCATGGTGAGAACCAAGAGAGGGGTAGAAGTATAAGCATGGTGCAAACCAAGAGAGGGGTAGAAGTATAAGCATGGTGCAAACCAAGGGAGGGGTAGAAGTATAAGCATGGTGAGAACCAAGAGAGGGGTAGAAGTATAAGCATGGTGCAAACCAAGAGAGGGGTAGAAGTATAAACATGGTGAGAACCAAGAGAGGAGTAAAAGTATAATCATGGTGAGAACCAAGAGAGGAGTAAAAGTATAATCATGGTGAGAACCAAGAGAGGAGTAAAAGTATAAGCATGGTGCAAACCAAGAGAGGGGTAGAAGTATAAGCATGGTGCAAACCAAGGGAGGGGTAGAAGTATAAGCATGGTGCAAACCAAGGGAGGGGTAGAAGTATAAGCATGGTGCAAACCAAGGGAGGGGTAGAAGTATAAGCATGGTGCAAACCAAGGGAGGGGTAGAAGTATAAGCATGGTGCAAACCAAGAGAGGGGTAGAAGTATAAGCATGGTGCAAACCAAGGGAGGGGTAGAAGTATAAGCATGGTGCAAACCAAGAGAGGGGTAAAAGTATAAGCATGGTGCAAACCAAGATAGGGGTAGAAGTATAAGCATGGTGCAAACCAAGGGAGGGGTAGAAGTATAAGCATGGTGCAAACCAAGGGAGGGGTAAAAGTATAAGCATGGTGCAAACCAAGAGAGGGGTAGAAGTATAAGTATAGTGCAAACCAAGGGAGGGGTAGAAGTATAAGCATGGTGCAAACCAAGGGAGGTGTAGAAGTATAAGCATGGTGCAAACCAAGGGAGGGGTAGAAGTATAAGCATAGTGCAAACCAAGGGAGGGGTAGAAGTATAAGCATGGTGCAAACCAAGGGAGGGGTAGAAGTATAAGCATGGTGCAAACCAAGAGAGGGATAGAAGTATAAACATGGTGAGAACCAAGAGAGGAGTAAAAGTATAATCATGGTGAGAACCAAGAGAGGAGTAAAAGTATAAGCATGGTGCAAACCAAGAGAGGGGTAGAAGTATAAGCATGGTGCAAACCAAGAGAGGGGTAGAAGTATAAGCATGGTGCAAACCAAGAGAGGGGTAGAAGTATAAGCATGGTGCAAACCAAGAGAGGGGTAGAAGTATAAGCATGGTGCAAACCAAGGGAGGGGTAGAAGTATAAGCATGGTGCAAACCAAGGGAGGGGTAGAAGTATAAGCATGGTGCAAACCAAGAGAGGGGTAGAAGTATTAGCATCGTGCAAACCAAGAGAGGGGTAGAAGTATAAGCATAGTGCAAACCAAGGGAGGGGTAGAAGTATAAGCATGGTGCAAACCAAGGGAGGGGTAGAAGTATAAGCATGGTGCAAACCAAGAGAGGGATAGAAGTATAAACATGGTGAGAACCAAGAGAGGAGTAAAAGTATAATCATGGTGAGAACCAAGAGAGGAGTAAAAGTATAAGCATGGTGAGAACCAAGAGAGGAGTAAAAGTATAATCATGGTGAGAACCAAGAGAGGAGTAAAAGTATAAGCATGGTGCAAACCAAGAGAGGGGTAGAAGTATAAGCATGGTGCAAACCAAGAGAGGGGTAGAAGTATAAGCATAGTGCAAACCAAGGGAGGGGTAGAAGTATAAGCATGGTGCAAACCAAGGGAGGGGTAGAAGTATAAGCATGGTGCAAACCAAGAGAGGGATAGAAGTATAAACATGGTGAGAACCAAGAGAGGAGTAAAAGTATAAGCATGGTGCAAACCAAGAGAGGGGTAGAAGTATAAGCATGGTGCAAACCAAGAGAGGGGTAGAAGTATAAGCATGGTGCAAACCAAGGGAGGGGTAGAAGTATAAGCATGGTGCAAACCAAGGGAGGGGTAAAAGTATAAGCATGGTGCAAACCAAGAGAGGGGTAGAAGTATAAGTATGGTGCAAACCAAGGGAGGGGTAGAAGTATAAGCATGGTGCAAACCAAGGGAGGTGTAGAAGTATAAGCATGGTGCAAACCAAGGGAGGGGTAGAAGTATAAGCATAGTGCAAACCAAGGGAGGGGTAGAAGTATAAGCATGGTGCAAACCAAGGGAGGGGTAGAAGTATAAGCATGGTGCAAACCAAGAGAGGGATAGAAGTATAAACATGGTGAGAACCAAGAGAGGAGTAAAAGTATAAGCATGGTGCAAACCAAGAGAGGGGTAGAAGTATAAGCATCGTGCAAACCAAGAGAGGGGTAGAAGTATAAGCATAGTGCAAACCAAGGGAGGGGTAGAAGTATAAGCATGGTGCAAACCAAGAGAGGGGTAGAAGTATTAGCATCGTGCAAACCAAGAGAGGGGTAGAAGTATTCGCATCATGCAAACCAAGAGAGGGGTAGAAGTATTAGCATCGTGCAAACCAAGAGAGGGGTAGAAGTATTAGCATCGTGCAAACCAAGAGAGGGGTAGAAGTATTAGCATCGTGCAAACCAAGGGAGGGGTAGAAGTATAAGCATGGTGCAAACCAAGAGAGGGGTAGAAGTATAAGTATAGTGCAAACCAAGGGAGGGGTAGAAGTATAAGCATGGTGCAAACCAAGGGAGGTGTAGAAGTATAAGCATGGTGCAAACCAAGGGAGGGGTAGAAGTATAAGCATAGTGCAAACCAAGGGAGGGGTAGAAGTATAAGCATGGTGCAAACCAAGGGAGGGGTAGAAGTATAAGCATGGTGCAAACCAAGGGAGGGGTAGAAGTATAAGCATGGTGCAAACCAAGAGAGGGATAGAAGTATAAACATGGTGAGAACCAAGAGAGGAGTAAAAGTATAATCATGGTGAGAACCAAGAGAGGAGTAAAAGTATAAGCATGGTGAGAACCAAGAGAGGAGTAAAAGTATAATCATGGTGAGAACCAAGAGAGGAGTAAAAGTATAAGCATGGTGCAAACCAAGAGAGGGGTAGAAGTATTAGCATCGTGCAAACCAAGAGAGGGGTAGAAGTATAAGCATGGTGCAAACCAAGGGAGGGGTAGAAGTATAAGCATGGTGCAAACCAAGAGAGGGGTAGAAGTATTAGCATCGTGCAAACCAAGAGAGGGGTAGAAGTATAAGCATAAACTGTATTTTTCGGTAATTAAACAGCATCTTAGTACATAAAAAAAAACATTCTAAGGATTAGGCCAAGAGTAAAGGTTAGTGCTTGTAACAATTCAGAAGTGCTAGAGCCTCAGAACGTTGCCGAGCTGGCCTTTTAAATTCACTGCTCTCTATTTAGGTGACAATTGTCCTCAAATCTCAGGGTCAGCGACATTCCCAGAGGTTAGAACCCCACTGATCTGCTAGCTGCCCCAATTTTTGTGGATAACCCTTTTTAAGTTGTAGGCTGTACCCAAGTTTTCCTGAACTCACTAGGGCAGGTAGTCAGCCAGTGTTACTCATCTCTAGTCAGCTGTGATTGGATAGTCTCACTGCACTGTGTCAATGGTGCTAAAATGTTAGGGTACATTCATTGTGTTTGCTACAGATTGGACATGGTGTAACTCAATGTAACTAAACTATTAAACACAATATCAAATCTAATGAGAGCACAGATCCTAAAATGTTAGGCTAGGTTCACACTGTGTTTTTGCAACCCGTTTTTTTGCAAAAAAAACGGATGAAAAACGGATGCATTTGTGTCCCTCCGTTTTCTGTTGACTTCCATTGTAAAAAAAAAAAAAAAAAAAAAAACGGATCAAAACTGATCAGTTTTTTTTAATGGACTCAAAAGTAGTGTCAGCTACGTTTGTGTCCGTAAACAAAAACAGGTCCATTTTGATCTGTTTTTTTTTTACAATGGAACTCAATGGAAAAACGGATTAACACAAATGCATCAGTTTTTTTGCAAAAAACGGATAGCAAAAACGCACTGTTACATTCACAGCAATAATGAACAGATTTTAAAACCAGATTTTTTTCCAGAACAAGTGACCATGGCAGTGGTACAACGTCAGTGGGCACTCAAGATCTGGGGGTGAAATCCAAACCTTAATCCTGATGGAACACAGAATGTGTGAACGTGACCTAGAGCATATAAGGGGAACCAGCAGCCCTCCAGCTGTTGCAAAACTACAATTCCCATCATGCCTGGACTTCCAAGGCTTTGACTCTCCAGGCACGATGGGAACCATGGTTTTGTAGAGATCCAGTTTCTATATGTTTGGTTTACAACAGCATCATACATACTCACTTTCAATGACGCCAATATTTCAGTTTACTCCATAATTAGTGCATTTAACTAATAGGGATAGCCAACAAGTGGCGTGCTGGATGACAGTGCGGCTCTGGTGTCAGAAGATCTCCTGTATGCTGGAAGGAATGGGTCAGTGACTTGGCTAGTCCAGAGGAAACAGACACGCTACACACAGTATATGGATCATCTGTACTGTACTGCTATCATGTATATAGTGTCATCAGTGTACAATGCAGCTCTGGCATGGGGCACCGTTTGTTAGGTACCTGTCCTTTTATGATGTAGGACATGTTATACCTATATTAGGCTGGATTCACACTGCGTTTCTGCAATCCGTTGAACGTATCCGTTTTTAATTGGTTACTTTTAACGGACAGAAAAAATGTAGTAAACACTACTTTTGATAATGGAAGTCAGTGGAAAAACTGATCCAAACAGATGACACACAATTGCATCCATTTTTCCACAAAACGTATATGTGAAACGGATTGCAAAAACACAGTGTGAAACCAGCCTTATTTGTATTTTTCGGATACGCAGCAGATTTGATTCTGCGTTCAGTTATTTAGATCGAATCTGCTGCAATACAGTACGTGTGAAGCTACCTTTACTCTCCCGGAGCTTAAAGCGTAACTGTCATGTTTTTTTTTATTGCAGAAATCAGTAGTATAAGTGATTTTAAGAAACTCTGTAATAGGTTTCATCAGCCAAAAAAGCCTCCTTCTGTACTCAAGAAGCAATCTCCCAGCCTCCCCCCCTGACTTCTTATCTGTGCATTATCAGGCAAACACGTCTTCATTACAGAGAAGCCAGTGAAGACGGGTTCTGCTCTCTCCATTGTAAGCCTATGAAGGGGGGAGGGGCCGAGGGAGATGAGGGAGCAGGAAGAGGTGACATGAAGGTCAGCTGTTTGTAGACTCTCTGGGCACCTAAACCGCAGGATTCTGGGGTCAGAAAGGTCAGTGCTTATCTATGAACTGACTGAGAGAAGATTGCAGGGTGTTGTGCTTTGCAGAAATCCTCCGTGCTCAGTCACTCCTAACAGCCCCTCCCCTCTCCATAGCCACATAATGGACACAGAAATCCTGCTTCATTTGATGTGAGGGGGGAGGCTGGGAGATTGCTTTTTCACTACAGAAGGAAACTCTTTTAGTACATAAAACCTATTACAGAGTTTCTTAAAATCGCTTGTACTGTTGATATTTAATGTTTTCAAAAAAATGGCCCTGAAATGACAGTTACGCTTTAAAGGGGTATTCCGTGCTGGAAGGCTTTTTCAGCTATGACCCGTTCTAGCGCAGCTCCCGGTCCGCGCTGCCCGGCAGCTTCCGACGCAATCTGGGACACCTCGAAAAAGCCCCCCAGCCTGGAGTACCCCTTTAAGAAAAACTGATAGCTTTTTTTTTTATACACTGCTGGACACTATGGTGGCTCAGGACAGAGTACAAAAAAGGAATAACTTATATAAGCAATGATTATATATATATATATATGATATATTCTGTAGGAGTGGACAGCCCTAAAGGCAGACACATCATGTGCTGTTTCACTCCTTTTTATAACGCTAAAAAATAGGCAAAGAAATCGGGGTAAAACTGTACCAATCACATGGCACTCCACAAGCTCCACCACCACTTCCCAAACAAGAGATTCTGAAACGAATGCCTTTTATTTGTGCCCATAAAATCAGTAGGAAAGGGAACATTATGGCACAGTCTATCTATGCCAGCACTTTGTCTGGTGGTATATACCATGATGGATGACTCTGTATACAATAGTGTGAGCTATTACACTATCCTATACAGACAGAGACAAACTGATGGACGTACAGTACTACGGACATGCAAAACGCATGGTGTCCGACCCCAGATGCCAAGTACCCAGTGTAGTCATGAAGCCTGAAGTAAAGGAAAGAATCCGCACATTCCCTCCAGTCAAGTAAATTTAACGAAATCTCTTGATTCCTGTATGTTACAGTAACATGGGAACAGGGTCACTTTTGCTGGTACAAAGCTGGCACTGAGTGATACTTCCTCTTAGGAATAGACCATTTTCCATTTACTTCTCACAAATTCCTCCAGCAATGGGGCTAATTGTTCTCCGGAGAATAACTGGGGTGCATTAAATGGCTGCAAAAAATGAATGGCTGCGACTCAGTCATTGTTTGTCATCTATTCTCCCTGATACACTGCGACTTCACTGAAATCCCTACTTTAAGACCCAGGCACTGGAAACCTAAGGACATGATGCAAGAACATTAACCACAACTCCAGCTCGAAGCCAAGAGCTATTCAACTTAAGCAGAATAAAAACTCGACATGGCACATGACCACATATACTTAGAAAGCAAACTCCTGACACTGGTAGCTGGAGGACAGAATGATGCCGCAGGTGCTTTAAGGTATTTACACCTTGTAAATATTTAGTAAGGAATCATATGACAAGTAGACAAGTCAAGAGCCAGTCATGTATCCTGATCATGCCACCACTGGATTGAGATCCCTACTTTACTGAGCTTTCTAATGCTGCGTTTACACGGAGCGATAATTCTCCCGATCGTTCAATTAACGATATTGAAAGAACAATGTTTTTTAGAAAGATGGGGTTTTTTTTAGAACGATCAGCGTTTAGTCGTAACGATATATCGTACGGAAAAATTGTTTTGCGATCGCTTAAGCCTATCATGCACATAAGTAAAATCATGTTGTAAGATCAAAATGAACGATTTCCCGCTCGTCGTTAGATCGTTCGCTGCGTTTACACGTACGACCGTTCGAATTCGATCGTTATCGTGCAAATTCGCACGATAATCGTTCCATGTAAACGCAGCATAAGAAGAGGGTCCATCTATACGGACATTATCTAGAACACCTGCAGCTGTTGGTGGGACACACTGGTTGCTATGTACTCTTTTATATGGGATAGTCCAATATCATTGAGTATACTGCAGATTGGATCAGACCAAAGACATATGGCAACTACCAGATGACCTGTCCAAAGTATAGCCTCTACATGCACATATATGTTACTAACACATGGTAAAAGGTTCCCTCCAATACTAAGTAAGAATAGTAAGTTCATCAGATTTAGCAAAATCTTGAATTTCTGCAGGTCTATAATGTCCATAAGCGCTGACATATCCATAACACATGCTAAATATACCCCATCAGATATCACTACCAGAGCCAGACGATTCCAGGAAGCATTGTAGACAATGGATGCGGCACTAAAAACAACTGCATATAGTGCAATATTGAAGACACGGACATATTTCAGAGGAAAGTAAAAGGTCCCAGCAAATAAGACACCTTGACCATTGGGGGTCCCCACTAGTGTTTACCTTGCAGCAGCAATAACACTACCCTATAAAGTCAACTGCTGCAGACAACCACTGTGCCGTATACCATGGGCTGCAGCAGTCAGGTGTATATAGGGGCACAATACAAGAACCCCAGAGCGACAGTGGACTTAGTGCTTTTTAGCATTTCCTCCATTATATAGAAACATAGAAGATTGTGGGCAGAAAGACCACTTGGTCCATCTAGTCTGCCCTTTTAGTATTTTCCTTCTTATTATCTTAGGATAGATATATTTTTATCCCAAGCAGGGATTCGGCTCTTGTAGCTTTACCTACCACATCTGCTGGAAGCTTGTTCCAAGCAGCTACTTCTCTTTTAGTAAAGTAATATGTTGCTTCTGATCTCTTTCCCAACTAACCTCTCACTGTGTTCTTCCAATCCAAGAAAACCTCTTTACTATACTGCTCTGGTTTAGTGCACTTATGCTTCTATAACCTATTAAGTATGCGGAGTTATAAGAGGGGAGGGGAGTCACCTGTACAGGACCTGAATGGGGAGCAGTTGCTAAGAGCGTCTCTTTCACTGGGAGCCCTGCTCTGTATTAAAAGATATCCCAGTAACATCAATGGACACTGTATTGCTTGGTTTCCCTGTGGAGGTACTGCAGGGATGCGGAACACTCACTGCCAGGCTTCCTCTACAGATTACAGCTGGTAGCTGGGGTTCCACTTGCATTTTATTTAGGGTCATAAGACCCTTTTAAAATGAGTTGTTCATTGTATAACCCAATGTACCTTATGTTATGTATAATGGTTAACCCCTGAAAGAAAAATAATGGCGAGCCTTGTTTTCATCTTTGGACATGGATTTGCTGCTTGATTTTGCTGACAAATTATGCTAGGCATAAAGTCTAGCCGCCATCAACTGTAATGGTCTTACAGGTCACCACAACCAGGTCCTGGAAAATCCTTATGAGAAAACGCTGTTACTAGAAGAAGATAGTTACAGGAGACAGCATGCAGAATTCAGAAGCCAGGCCACTGCACACCACCTACAGCCTGCCAGCTGCTGTATAACAGGAACAGCTGGACAGCCACAGGTTGGTGAACAATGATCTAGGAATCCATGAGAGAGACAAGAGAGCAGCAAGGGACAAGAGAGCAGCAATGGATTCACAAGATCACTCAAGGCCCTATTCCAGCAACAGATCTGATGACAGATTATCTGCCAAAGATTTGAAGCCAAACCCAGGAACAGACTATAAACAGAAAACAGATCAGAAAGGAAAGACTGGATTTATCCTCTTTTCAAATCCACTCCTTGGTTTGGCTTCAAATCTTTGGCAGATAATCTGTCGTCAGATCTGTTGGTGGAATAGGGCCTTTAGATCTAAAGCTTGCTCTATTCTAGTATCATTTACAACTTATAAAGAGGCTGTCCAGGGAAATCCTACTCTCCCCATTGCATAAAAAAATTAATGAGCTATACTCACCTCCCCTTGCTCTCCCCCACAGCTCTGTGACTGGCTGTGTGTGGAACCTGACCATCAGTGGAAGCTGGCAGAATGGGAACAAAGCAGGGACCAGAAAATCGCACACTAGGAGGTAAGTATGGCTGCTGTATTGTTTTATGATATGGTGAGACAGTAGGGAGAGTTTAATATGTCCCCAGACAACCTTTTAAAACAAGCTTTCAATTACTGGTAAAAAGCCAAGAGTTGACCACAAGGCTCAATACCTGACACATAGGATCAAAGCAAGATGGGACACCAGTACACAGTCCACTCCACTCCTGCAACCATGGGCATCCTGTTCGCCATACACTCTATACATGCTTTATTCCTGCAACCATGGACATCCTGTCTGCCATACACTCTATACATGCTTTATTCCTGCAACCATGGACATCCTGTCTGCCATACACTCTATACATGCTTTATTCCTGCAACCATGGACATCCTGTCTGCCATACACTCTATACATGCTTCATTCCTGCAACCATGGACATCCTGTCTGCCATACACTCTATACATGCTTCATTCCTGCAACCATGGACATCCTGTCTGCCATACACTCTTTACATGCTTCATTCCTGCAACCATGGACATCCTAACCGCCATATAGTCTATACATACTTCACTCCTGCAACCATGGACATCCTGTCCGCCATATAGTCTATACATACTTCACTCCTGCAACCATGGACATCCTGTCCGCCATATAGTCTATACATACTTCACTCCTGCAACCATGGACATCCTGTCTGCCATACACTCTACTATCACAGCCAAATGGAAAATTAAATGTAGTAGACAAACACTCCAATGGTAAAACAGTGTCACTTCCCATAACAACCAACCAGAGCTGAGCTTTCATTTTACCAGAGCTCAATGAGAGCTGACTGGTTGCTATAAGAAAGACAGTTAATATTATATAGATTTTGATCATCATTCCCCCCTAGAGTTTCATTACAGGGTATATTACTGGAGATGTATTTGGACCAATAGAAACAACAAGTAGGTGGTGTCACCCATACACATAGGTCATCACTGCTCTTCTATGCCAGTGATACCCTCCTCACCAAGACATGATACACTGCACCCACCTGATCACCAACTTACAACCATGACATATATATGGCGGCATATATAAGTGACCTGCAGCCTGGTATACAGTGGGGATGGGGGGGGGGGCAGAAATACATGGAGAAGGCTGTATACATCCTGCACTGTTCACAGGAGACAGGTAGGGGGTACTTACACACATGGAGAGGGCTATATACAGGAGGTTGGTGAGAGAGATGTGTATAGACGTACAGGGCTGTATACAGACTGGACGTAGAGGGCTGTATACAGACTGGACGTGTATAGACGTAGGGGGCTGTATACAGACTGGACGTGTATAGACGTAGAGGGCTGTATACAGACTGGACGTGTATAGACGTAGAGGGCTGTATACAGACTGGACGTGTATACAGAAATGAGCAGAGTGCTCCCCTGCAGGTGCCCACACCGTCAGTGCCCGCTCCTCTCACACCGTCAGTGCCCGCTCCTCACTCACACCGTCAGTGCCCGCTCCTCACTCACACCGTCAGTGCCCGCTCCTCACTCACACCGTCAGTGCCCGCTCCTCACTCACACCGTCAGTGCCCGCTCCTCACTCACACCGTCAGTGCCCGCTCCTCACACACACCGTCAGTGCCCGCTCCTCACACACACCGTCAGTGCCCGCTCCTCACACACACCGTCAGTGCCCGCTCCTCACACACACCGTCAGTGCCCGCTCCTCACACACACCGTCAGTGCCCGCTCCTCACACACACCGCCAGTGCCCGCTCCTCACACACACCGCCAGTGCCCGCTCCTCACACACACCGCCAGTGCCCGCTCCTCACACACACCGCCAGTGCCCGCTCCTCACACACACCGCCAGTGCCCGCTCCTCACACACACCGCCAGTGCCCGCTCCTCACACACACCGCCAGTGCCCGCTCCTCACACACACCGCCAGTGCCCGCTCCTCACACACACCGCCAGTGCCCGCTCCTCACACACACCGCCAGTGCCCGCTCCTCACACACACCGCCAGTGCCCGCTCCTCACACACACCGCCAGTGCCCGCTCCTCACACACACCGCCAGTGCCCGCTCCTCACACACACCGCCAGTGCCCGCTCCTCACACACACCGCCAGTGCCGCTCCTCACACACACCGCCAGTGCCCGCTCCTCACACACACCGCCAGTGCCCGCTCCTCACACACACCGTCAGTGCCCGCTCCTCACACACACCGTCAGTGCCCGCTCCTCACACACACCGTCAGTGCCCGCTCCTCACACACACCGTCAGTGCCCGCTCCTCTCACACACCGTCAGTGCCCGCTCCTCACACACACCGTCAGTGCCCGCTCCTCACACACACACCGTCAGTGCCCGCTCCTCACACACACCGTCAGTGCCCGCTCCTCACACACACCGTCAGTGCCCGCTCCTCACACACACCGTCAGTGCCCGCTCCTCTCTCACACCGTCAGTGCCCGCTCCTCACACACACCGTCAGTGCCCGCTCCTCACACACACCGTCAGTGCCCGCTCCTCACACACACCGCCAGTGCCCGCTCCTCACACACACCGCCAGTGCCCGCTCCTCACACACACCGCCAGTGCCCGCTCCTCACACACACCGCCAGTGCCCGCTCCTCACACACACCGCCAGTGCCCGCTCCTCACACACACCGCCAGTGCCCGCTCCTCACACACACCGCCAGTGCCCGCTCCTCACACACACCGCCAGTGCCCGCTCCTCACACACACCGCCAGTGCCCGCTCCTCACACACACCGCCAGTGCCCGCTCCTCACACACACCGCCAGTGCCCGCTCCTCACACACACCGCCAGTGCCCGCTCCTCACACACACCGTCAGTGCCCGCTCCTCACACACACCGTCAGTGCCCGCTCCTCACACACACCGTCAGTGCCCGCTCCTCACACACACCGTCAGTGCCCGCTCCTCACACACACCGTCAGTGCCCGCTCCTCACACACACCGTCAGTGCCCGCTCCTCACACACACCGTCAGTGCCCGCTCCTCACACACACCGTCAGTGCCCGCTCCTCACACACACCGTCAGTGCCCGCTCCTCACACACACCGTCAGTGCCCGCTCCTCACACACACCGTCAGTGCCCGCTCCTCACACACACCGTCAGTGCCCGCTCCTCACACACACCGTCAGTGCCCGCTCCTCTCTCACACCGTCAGTGCCCGCTCCTCACACACACCGTCAGTGCCCGCTCCTCACACACACCGTCAGTGCCCGCTCCTCACACACACCGTCAGTGCCCGCTCCTCACACACACCGTCACTGCCCGCTCCTCACACACACCGTCAGTGCCCGCTCCTCTCTCACACCGTCAGGGCCCGCTCCTCACACACACACCGTCAGTGCCCGCTCCTCACACACACCGTCAGTGCCCGCTCCTCACACACACACCGTCACTGCCCGCTCCTCACACACACCGTCAGTGCCCGCTCCTCACACACACCGTCACTGCCCGCTCCTCACACACACCGTCAGTGCCCGCTCCTCACACACACCGTCACTGCCCGCTCCTCTCACCGTCACTGCCCGCTCCTCACACCCGGCCGTGTGACAGGCTGACCATACCTGGGGGTGCTGCTATGCCTGGGGGCACATGACCGGATCAGCCCCCTGGCACTGCCGCCATGCCCCCTCTGGGATCCCCCCAGTTGCTTCCCACAGGGATCGGCCTATGGAGGGCGCCTTGCTCCGGTTCACCCCGCTCCCATGCCCAGTCCTGCTGCCTCCGTTCCTCCGCCTGGCCCTTGATATCAGCCGCTCGGCGCCCCCGTGTCTCTCAGCCCGGTCCCGGTTACCTTTGCCCGTGTCACGATGTGGGTGGCCAGTTTGACCACCGCGAAGTTGCCCTTGCCGATTGTCCTATCTATCTCGTAGTATCCAATCCTGGCCGGGGCTGAGCGGTGCGGCGGGAGCTGGGTCCCGGTACCCCCGGGCACAGTAGCCGCCATCTTGTGCGAGCGAGTCCCGGTCTGACCGGCGGACACCGCGGCCTGACGTCACGGGGCGGAGATTGTCGACGACACCTCTGAGGGAGGCGGGAACGGCTGACGAAGCCAGGACAGAGCTGGCGGAGGGGGAGGAGCGTGTGATCGGGGAGGGGCGGGGCCTGTGTGAGGGGAGGGGCTGCGCGGTCCGGGCATCATACACTGACAAATCCCAGGGGAGCAGGGCTGTAGTATCAGTACTGAGAGGGGACTGTGTGTACATGTATACTGCCTATATACAGGAGACTGTGTACTGTACATGTATACTGCCTATATACAGGAGACTGTGTGTACTGTACATGTATACTGCCTATATACAGGAGACCGTGTACTGTACATGTATACTGCCTATATACAGGAGACTGTGTGTACGTGTATACTGCCTATATACAGGAGACTGTGTACTGTACATGTATACTGCCTATATACAGGAGACTGTGTGTACTGTACATGTATACTGCCTATATACAGGAGACTGTGTACTGTACATGTATACTGCATATATACAGGAGACTGTGTACTGTACATGTATACTGCCTATATACAGGAGACTGTGTACTGTACATGTATACTGCATATATACAGGAGACTGTGTACTGTACATGTATACTGCCTATATACAGGAGACTGTGTGTACATGTATACTGCCTATATACAGGAGACTGTGTGTACTGTACATGTATACTGCCTATATACAGGAGACTGTGTGTACTGTACATGTATACTGCCTATATACAGGAGACTGTGTGTACTGTACATGTATACTGCCTATATACAGGAGACCGTGTACTGTACATGTATACTGCCTATATACAGGAGACTGTGTACTGTACATGTATACTGCCTATATACAGGAGACTGTGTGTACTGTACATGTATACTGCCTATATACAGGAGACTGTGTACTGTACATGTATACTGCATATATACAGGAGACTGTGTACTGTACATGTATACTGCCTATATACAGGAGACTGTGTACTGTACATGTATACTGCCTATATACAGGGGACTGTGTGTACTGTACATGTATACTGCCTATATACAGGAGACTGTGTGTACTGTACATGTATACTGCCTATATACAGGAGACTGTGTGTACTGTACATGTATACTGCCTATATACAGGAGACTGTGTACTGTACATGTATACTGCCTATATACAGGAGACTGTGTGTACATGTATACTGCCTATATACAGGAGACTGTGTGTACTGTACATGTATACTGCCTATATACAGGAGACTGTGTGTACTGTACATGTATACTGCCTATATACAGGAGACTGTGTGTACTGTACATGTATACTGCCTATATACAGGAGACTGTGTGTACTGTACATGTATACTGCCTATATACAGGAGACTGTGTGTACTGTACATGTATACTGCCTATATACAGGAGACTGTGTGTACTGTACATGTATACTGCCTATATACAGGAGACTGTGTGTACTGTACATGTATACTGCCTATATACAGGAGACCGTGTACTGTACATGTATACTGCCTATATACAGGAGACCGTGTACTGTACATGTATACTGCCTATATACAGGAGACTGTGTGTACTGTACATGTATACTGCCTATATACAGGAGACTGTGTGTACTGTACATGTATACTGCCTATATACAGGAGACTGTGTGTACTGTACATGTATACTGCCTATATACAGGAGACCGTGTACTGTACATGTATACTGCCTATATACAGGAGACTGTGTGTACGTGTATACTGCCTATATACAGGAGACTGTGTACTGTACATGTATACTGCCTATATACAGGAGACTGTGTGTACTGTACATGTATACTGCCTATATACAGGAGACTGTGTACTGTACATGTATACTGCATATATACAGGAGACTGTGTACTGTACATGTATACTGCCTATATACAGGAGACTGTGTACTGTACATGTATACTGCCTATATACAGGAGACTGTGTGTACATGTATACTGCCTATATACAGGAGACTGTGTGTACTGTACATGTATACTGCCTATATACAGGAGACTGTGTGTACTGTACATGTATACTGCCTATATACAGGAGACTGTGTGTACTGTACATGTATACTGCCTATATACAGGAGACTGTGTGTACTGTACATGTATACTGCCTATATACAGGAGACTGTGTGTACTGTACATGTATACTGCCTATATACAGGAGACTGTGTGTACTGTACATGTATACTGCCTATATACAGGAGACTGTGTGTACTGTACATGTATACTGCCTATATACAGGAGACCGTGTACTGTACATGTATACTGCCTATATACAGGAGACTGTGTACTGTACATGTATACTGCCTATATACAGGAGACTGTGTACTGTACATGTATACTGCCTATATACAGGAGACTGTGTGTACATGTATACTGCCTATATACAGGAGACTGTGTGTACATGTATACTGCCTATATACAGGGGACTGTGTGTACTGTACATGTATACTGCCTATATACAGGAGACTGTGTGTACTGTACATGTATACTGCCTATATACAGGAGACTGTGTGTACTGTACATGTATACTGCCTATATACAGGAGACTGTGTGTACTGTACATGTATACTGCCTATATACAGGAGACTGTGTGTACTGTACATGTATACTGCCTATATACAGGAGACTGTGTGTACTGTACATGTATACTGCCTATATACAGGAGACTGTGTACTGTACATGTATACTGCCTATATACAGGAGACTGTGTACTGTACATGTATACTGCCTATATACAGGAGACTGTGTACTGTACATGTATACTGCCTATATACAGGAGACTATGTACTGTACATGTATACTGCCTATATACAGGAGACTGTGTACTGTACATGTATACTGCCTATATACAGGAGACTGTGTGTACTGTACATGTATACTGCCTATATACAGGAGACTGTGTGTACTGTACATGTATACTGCCTATATACAGGAGACTGTGTGTACTGTACATGTATACTGCCTATATACAGGAGACTGTGTACTGTACATGTATACTGCCAATATGTGTGATAGTACTGAGAGGAGACTGTGTGTACTGTACATGTATACTGCCTATATAGGGGAGACTGTGTGTACATGTATACTGCCTATATACAGGAGACTGTGTGTACATGTATACTGCCTATATACAGGAGACTGTGTACTGTACATGTATACTGCCTATATACAGGAGACTGTGTACTGTACATGTATATACTGCCTATATACAGGAGACTGTGTGTACTGTACATGTATACTGCCTATATACAGGAGACTGTGTGTACTGTACATGTATATACTGCCTATATACAGGAGACTGTGTGTACTGTACATGTATACTGCCTATATACAGGAGACTGTGTGTACTGTACATGTATACTGCCTATATACAGGAGACTGTGTGTACTGTACATGTATACTGCCTATATGTGTGATAGTACTGAGAGGAGACTGTGTGTACTATATGTATACTGCCTATATGTGTGATAGTTCTGAGATATTGCACCAAAAAACAGACATTTGCAGCTAGAATAGTCATTTACCACATTAGCAATGTATAGAGTGTATTTGTTTAACGTTAGGACTAGCTTAAAGTTATCTTCATTGAAAAGTACAGTGCTTTTCCTTCAAAAATAAGGACATTTCAATGTGACCCCAAACTTTTGAACGGTAGTGTAGCTGGGGTCATACAAAAAATAATAAGCATCCTATACTTACCTGTCCACGCTCCCCAGGTGTCCTGCTGGCAGGGACTCTGATGTCCCCCACTGACTACAGATGCTTCACTTCCAAGACAGACTTGTCTAAGGGTGGTATTACACGGGTCGATGGGGGCCCGATACCACCTGTAAACAAGCGCCGATCTGCTAGATCGCCGCTCGTTTACTGGACCTATTACACGGCCCGATAATCGTTAAACAAGGGCTGCAGGGACATCGTTACCGATGTCCTTGCAGCCCTTGCTTAACTATATACAATACCTATCCACGTTCCAGGGCTGCTGCTGCGGTCTTCTTCTCCACGGGTCCCGCGCTCTCTAACTTCAGAGTGGCCTGTCAGCTGTCAGGCTGCTCAGCCAATCACAGACCGGGACCGCCTGTGATTGGCCGGGCGGCCTGTCAGCTGACAGGCCACTCTGAAGCTAGAGCGCGCGGGACCCGGGGAGAAGAAGACCGCAGCAGCAGCCCTGGAACGTGGATAGGTAATGTATATCATCAGTCGCCTGCCGCGCACACCGCTATTACACGTAGTTCTCCAGTTGGACACAGTGCTCTCTGTGCCATCTCTGTCCCTGACAGGAACTGTCCAGAGCAGTAGCAAATTCCCATAGAAAACCATTCTTGCTCTTGAAAGTTCCTGACACAGAAAGAGGTGGTAGCAGAGAGCGCTGTGTCAGATTGGAAAGAATACGCCACTTCCTGCAGGACATACAGCAGCTGATAAGTACTGTGAGACGTGAGAATTTTAAATAAATGTAATTTACAGATCTATTACTTTCTGGTACAAGTAAATCTGAAAACTATTTTTTTTCTTTGGAGTACCCCTTTGGGGTCCTAGGAATGACTAAAGTTATTGCTTGCCCACTTTGGGCAGTAATCAGTCCTGTCTGCTGGCAGACATCTGTCCCATTAGTGTCATGCTACATTTGAAGGAGAAGTCTGGCAAAATTTTTTATTAAAGTATTTTATAGCCTCCCAAAAGTTATACAAATCACCATTATACACTTAGGGTGCCTTCACACCTACCGACTCGCAGCGTTAATAACGCTGCAAGTTGGCTAGGTCCTGGCAGATCACTGTCAGTACATACACGCAGCGGTCTGAACGACCGCTGCGTGTATGTAAATCTGCCGGCTGCTTAACCCCTTCTGATGCCTGCCGGCCGCCTCCCGCTCAGGTCTGTATACATTACCCCCTCGCTCCACGGGGGTCCCGGCGTCCTGCTCTCCCACCCGGCCAATCAGTGGCTGCGGCAGGGCAAAACACTGATTGGCCGGGCGGGAGAGCAGGACGCCGGGACCCCGTGGAGCGAGGAGGTAATGTATACAGAGCTGAGCGGGAGGCGGCCGGCATCAGAAGGGGTTAAGCAGCCGGCAGATTTACATACACGCAGCGGTCGTTCAGACCGCTGCGTGTATGTACTGACGGTGATCTGCCAGGACCTAGCCGACTTGCAGCGTTATTAACGCTGCGAGTCGGTAGGTGTGAAGGCACCCTTAATATTTTTAAATGCTTATAAAGTGCTTTTTTCCCTGCACTTACTACTGCATCAAGGCTTCACTTCCTGGATAACATGGTGATGTCACTTCCTGGATTAAATGGTGATGTCACGACCCGACTCCCAGAGCTGTGCGGGCTGTGGCTCCTGGAGAGGATGATAGGAGAGGGATGCTCAGTGTCCTTCCAGTGCCCTGTGTCCCTCAGTGTCCCCCTGCCATCATCCTCTCCAGCAGCCACAGCCCGCAGAGCTCTGGGAGTCGGGTCATGACATCACCATGTTATCCAGGAAGTGACATCACCATGTTATCCAGGAAGTGAAGCCTTGATGCAGTAGTAAGTGCAGGGAAAAAGCACTTTATAAGCACTTTCCGTAATAAGTGTATATTGGGGATTTGTATAACTTTTGGCAGGCAATACAATAGTTTTGCTAGACTTCTCCTTTAATGACTCCAGGTTACCTGCAAAGACTAAAGGGAGTTTGAGGATATCTGAAACCGCCTCCTGTCTCTTCAACAGTAGGAGCTGCAGCTCTGCCTGGTGACACTGGCTGCTGTGTATCGGCACAAGTGCACCACAAGATGCAAAGGAAAAGTTGCAGCAACAGAATGATTATAATCTACTAGAATCTAAATCACCAGTGCCTGCAGTTCTGTGTTCACACAAACAGATCAGGTTTAAAGGGTATTCCCACTTGGGGTGGTTATTCCTAATCCAAAATATGCACAGGATCAGGGGGTTGTCCAGTGCATAGGGGAAATGTAGGTAGTCACAGAAGAGCGCTGTACTCGGCTCTTTCCGTCAGCTCCATGGGAATGAATAGAGCTGGACCCGAGTACAGAGATTGGACCCGCCACAACCTCCTACTTTTACTACTCCACAGGATAGGCAAAAAGTGAAATTTTCCTTGACAACCTCTTTAACTAAGATATGGTGGGGGGTCTGACCACTGGGGCCCCCTTCAATCTCAAAATCAGGTACCGCAAAGTCACCGCAGAATAGAGTGGGCCCCACTTCTACTATATAAGTAATGTTTTAATGTAAATTCTAACTATGGTATAAGTCCTGCAGAAAAGCCTCCCACCAGTCATTGAAATAGTTGGTGGGTTTCCCAAATCACGAACGCCTCGCTGTCACTGACATTTCCGATAATGAGAAAAGATAAAGTGAACTTTAATTTGTAGGCGACGATTTGTTTCCTTCATTTATAAAGTAGAATTTCCCTTTATGAAGCTGGAGTGTTGCTGTGTTATGTCACATCTAGTGGTGGACACAGGGGCTGTATGTACATGAGCTATATCTGCAACAGACAATGCTAGTATCTGTATGGATATAACAAGCCCATCATTTCATATAGACAAAACAGAGCCTGGAGATAGAGAAGTGCTGACGTGGGCGGTTTACCCCATGGCCAAGAGAGCTCCCTGAGAGGCCTTTATTGGGTGACAAACATGTAGCCATTTATGGCAGATGTGTAGGAGTCATCATAAATGTTTAGAATCATCACTCAAAGCAGATGATGGAGGCCGTGAAAAGGACGTCATGGATGTTTTTTCTCTTTCACCAGAGAAGGATAAGATTGTAGACTGTAAGCATTCGCGGGCAGGGTCCTCTTTCCCTATGTGCAGTGTGAGACCATGTTCCCACTTTGTAAGGTTCCATGACGCGGAACCGACCGGATAATCTTTACTTCCGCATCCGAATTCCCCACTGCTCACAATGAAGCGCGCAGCCGGAGTCGCACGCTCCATTGTGTGAACTGACAGTGTTTTCTGCGGCCACTATTCAGTGAATAGTGGCCGCAGAAAACTGACATGTCAGTTTCTTGCTGCACCACTAGGGATCCTGGCCGGGGTGTACACTTTGGGGGGCATTTATTAAGTCCGGCGTTTTTTACTCTGAGTCCGCGCCCTCCTTTCCGCCCACTACACGCCTCCCTGGCGTACTCGGCGGAAAGTGCCGATTTGCGAATATTTTATTCGCAAATCGGCCATTTGCGAATAAAAAAATACGCAAATCGGCACGAAAATCATCCGTTCGCCGGATGATACATGTGGCCCTATGTGGATACACTCCGGCTGGGATTCCCTCAGAGGTAGCACTACGCAAGTACCATAGTAATCACAGACTACACGTAGTGTGAACATAGCCTAAAGGTAAGAGGTTTATTAGGTATTATATAAGGACAGCACAATATCAGAAGTTTTTAAGCGCCAGAGTACCCCTTTACTTTCCAGGTTCAAAGAGGGAAGAGGAAAAGGTTGTTGCACTTCTGGCAGCTACTTTCCATATCTACTGTGGCAGCAAACAGTTGGAATGCTGAAATCTATTGTGCCCTATGCATTTTCCCTATACATCTGTTTCAGGGGAATGTTGGGAGGTCCCTATACATATTGGATCATGGCAGACCTGTACCCGATATGAATAAGGATCTAGTAAATGTTCGCTTATTTAAAGGGTTATTCCACAAAAATTAAACCTGGGATACGTTGCCGCTCCAGCACAGAATATAACATGCCATTTGTACCTTTCCGGGCTCCCCTGATGTTCTCCTGCATCATCTATGGATCACCTCCACTTCAGCATAAGACTCGTCTCAGCAGTGACAGCCAGCTCAGCCAATCACTGGCTGCAGTGCTCTCCTGTCTCAGTCAGTGATTGGCTGAGAGAGTTGTCACTGCAGAGACTAGTCTTTCTCGGAAATGGAGGCGGGATAGTTCCGCCAGGACCCCAAGGATGATGCAGGAGGACACAGGAGGAGCGCAGAGAGGTAAGGATAGCATTTTTATGTTCTGTGCCAGTGCAGCATTTCAGCGGAATACCCCTTTAAGGAGCCCAATTTACACCTTGATTATTTTGCGGAGCACATGAACAAAACTACATGAGCACGCTTCAGTACTGCATTAAAACGTCAACCCTCCAGCTGTTGCAAAACTACAATTCCCATCATGCCTGGACAGCCAACGCTTAAGCTTTGGCTGTCCAGGCATGATGGGAATTGTAGCTGGAGGGCTGAAGGCTCAATGCTTTATGTCATCACTATTCTATTACTGCTAAGCTCCCCTGTAAATATCCTATGAATATCATGTACATAGCGGCCATAGTGCACAGAGACCCTGCCAACACCTGTACACAAAGGGGCAGAAAAACGCAGACACCATTGCAGACTTTCTGCATGCTCTGAGGCTTCCCCACGCACCGAAGCCGATAACGCAGCCCCATAGGTCGGGCCGGACGGGACACGCCCGGGATGTTGTCGCTATAGGAACCTACAATGAAAGCGTCTATGCAGCGATCGTCAGCGCCGTGACGCAACGCAGGACTATGGCGTGGGGAGGGGGTGACGCACTGCCGCAGAAGACGAGAGGAGGTCTCCATGGCGACCGTGACGTCAGAAGCTTTTTGATTGCCGCACAGCGACACCGAGTGGAAAAGCAGTGGAGTCGCAGCCTCACAGTCGTGTTTTTCCTCACGGTTTTTCCCGCATTGCACTTATTTTTAACCCTGTTGGTTGTTTTCCTAGTTTTGGACGCAGGAGCTGTAGAGTGTGAATGTATATGCGTGCAGCTTCCATACATGATTATAATAGGGGTTGTCCTAGATTACAAAAACGAAATAAAACCTCACTGCTCCCACCATCTTCTGGTGCCCTGGTTTACCTGACCAGGCCTTTAGTGATGACATGAGTCACGTGATGCTGCAGACAGTGGTCAGTGACTGGCTGTCAGGTGAAGGCCCTGGTGGGTAACACCAGTATGGTGGCAGCACTGGGGTACAGGTAGATTTAGGGGGGTGAATGTTTTTTTCCCTATTTTATGGCGTTTCCAGCTCTTATAATTTTCTTAAAACCCTCGACAACCCCTTTAAGGACATTTTGCTGCCACACCATGGAGTTTTGGTTATGGATTTACTCTGTAATTCATGATATGCAGCCATAGCATAGTGCAGAACAACATGCAACAGTGTCACAACATGCCCATGCCTCCAGATGCTCCCTACCATGGTCATGTGACTGGGGATTGCACATGCCCTTGTGTGTCCCCAGCCAGCATACCTGTTAGGGTATGTTCATACTGAGTAAAAGTGGCGGAGAATCCCGCCTGCCTCATTGTCTCTATTGGAGGGCTCTCACGCCTCCACTTCTGTCGCTCTCCGCAAAAAAGAATTGATGTGTGATACTGCAGCCAATTGACGTCAATTCTGTGTGAGGGGAGCAGAGGCACGCAAGCCCTCCCATACAGACACTGAGGCAAGAGGGATTCTCCATTGCGTAATTCCGCTGCTTTTATTCAGTGTGAACATACCTTAAGGAGGAGTAAAATGTCACTGTAGGCCCTATTACATCAAACGTTTATAGACTGTACTTGGCCGATTACCGGCTGTTCCGTCCAATAATCATGAATGATGCCGGCTGATTGTGATCTTTACCATGTTGAACCGGCCCGATTATGTCAGCGACGGTCTGCTGCTCTTTTCTCCATGTAATAGGAGCAAAGGATCATCCAGGCAGTCCATGCTGCTGCTATCCATGGCATTGGGTTCAGTTCTGGTATCAGGTTTCTAGTAATGCCAGAGGGACTGACATATAGAAGGCAACAGGGTTTGACCCATACCCATATAATGTGTTGCACATGCTCCTGTATGTCTCTTGCCAACATAAGAGAAGGGAAATGTATTAACCCAGATAACATGACCTAACCAGGGTAAATCAATGCAGAGGTATCCAGCATGGGCCCCCACAGAAATGATGACGCTGATGCAGTCCAGATGGGTATGTGACTCAAAATGTCTAAGTCCATATGCATGCCTATCTATACATTAAACCAAAAAAGGGGGATTAACCCACAGAAAAATTGCAGGACCAGTTAAAAAATTGTATTATTGCAGGACCAGTTAAAAAATGTATTATGATCCTTTATTGAGATATATAAATGTATAGATAAATTACTTTCAAACAATGATAAAATACAGATACAAGGAGCTGACACATTCACAGATCCCAACAGGTGGAAGTAAATTATGTTACACAATAAATCCTCAAAAGATAGATGGAAATTTTACTGGGCACTGGGCATATAAAGCACTTAAACCTAAACCATAGGTCAGTAAGAAATCACTAAATTGAGAAATAAACTTAGTACATACTACCCTTAGACTGTATCCTTTTTACTCAAAAGTAAGGTGGTGAAGATATTTATTGGTTTCGCCACCAGATTTCAGTATTTTGTATGTAAGCTTGTATACATATGTTGCACAGTTGTAGTTAACACAGGTTTACTGTTTTCTTGTACTATGTGATCTTGTGGTCCAATGGGGATACCCCTTTCCTTTCTACCTATCTCTATACTTTTTTCTTTGCACACTCTCTTGTCCACCACTCACTGGGGCTCTTACACACCCTGGTAGGAAGTAGTCACTTGGTGGGAGGAAGTGTAGCGTCAGTTTCCGCACTGATCTCGCAGTGCGGGTGACACCAAATAATTTTGGACAATTAGCTTCGCCCAGGTAACCAAGACTGGAGCTTGTGTCACCCTGATAGGACGGGTACCCTGAGACTGCAGGGCAGAAGGTGGTTAAGCAATAGTATAGTTGAAACACGGGCACAATTATTCTCTCAAGTTCTAGCAGAGCACACTACTACCCTGGGTTGGGGCTCTTATGACAAACTCATCTCTCCTTCTCTTTACTGCTCTACACTAAGGTACGCAAGCACCGCCATTCTACCTCAGCACTTAAAGTATCTCCCAGCAAAGATTCAGTGAAAACAAGTCTGTACCAAAGAAGTTATCTATTGCCAGCGTTTCCTGTATTACAAGAGACTGTTAGTAAAGCCATTTTATTTATTTTACTGGGTCATCATTTCACCAGCACCTACACCCAGGGGAGTAGCAAGGTGGGGGGGCATGGGGAGCAGCTGCCCTGGGCTCAGGGCTGAGGGGAGCGCCAGCCTCCCCCCTGATGTTCAGCAACCCTTTCAGTTTACAAGTTACTGACTGATGCTGTGTGCAGACAGCAGGGCCGCAAGTGTCACTGCGGGATTCCGACGTTCTTGCTCAGTGTGAATGGTGCCTATGTGAGGAGGAAGTGAGACTGCAGACCATGGAGGCAGAACAGACAGGACACAGAGCACAGAGGAGAGGCTGGTGCTGCAGCTGCTGCCTGTACAGAAAGGGACAGACTGCAGCTCAGGAGCTGCTCCCACAGGTACCTGCAGATCCTGTGCACGTGTTCTGTGGTATCTGTTTTCTGCAGGACTCCGGGCAGCAGCAGTGTGAGGCCCGGCCCCCCTCAGTGTAAGGATGACCAAGCCCAGTAATCCTGTGGTAAAGAGGGTATAACTGTGGAGCCCAGATACCTCACACAGCAAGGGGGAGTCCTATTCTGTAGTTTACTGTATCTGTCACCTTTTCCTGTAGTTCCCAGCTCCATAATCTCATGTGCTGATTGTGGGCGCAGGACTGTATACCATACTGCTCCCCCAGCACTGTATATGATACTGCACTGCCAGCACTGTATACCATGCAGCATCCCCAGCACTGTATACCATACTGCACCCCCAGCACTGTATACCATACTGCACCCCCAGCACCATATACCATACTGCACCCCCAGCACCGTATACCATACTGCACCCCCAGCAATGTATACCACACAGCACCCCCAATACTGTATACTATACAGAACCCCCAGCACTGTATATGATACTGCACCGCCAGCACTGTATACCATGCAGCATCCCCAGCACTGTATACCATACAGAACCCCCATCACTGTATACCATACTGCACCCCCAGCACTGTATACCATGCAGCACCCCCAGCACCAGGGGCTGGCTGGCAGATTTTAGCCTGGGGGGCAAGCACACGGCACTGGCCCTTGACTGGCAGGCTAGCGGCCCATCCTTTAAGGACCACTCTGGCCCTTACCTGGTATTACCCTCCCCAAATAAGTGCGGGAAAGGAAGATACTACATGCGCCACAGAATTATAGTATTGTGGCCAGTGTTCCCAGCCACGAAAAGCCCTTGTAATTGTCTCACCTCCGGATGAAATGTCTCAAGCCCCTGAGTACTTCTTTAAACCTAGTGGTCTCTCACATGCTATATAGTATGTAATGAGAGCTATCCCAGGATATATATCTATTGGATTAAAGGGAACCTAGCTCAGGTGCACAGCATAGTACCTTAGGGGGCCTTTACACAGAGAGATTTATCTGACAGATGTTTGAAGCCAAAGCCAGGAACAGACTATAAGCAGAGAACAGGTAATAAAGGAAAAACTGAGATTTCTCCTCTTTTCAACTCCATTCCTGGCTTTGGCTTCAAAAATCTGTCAGCTAAATCTGTCTGTGTGAATGCACCAGGGTTAAGGTACCATGCTGTGTACCTGGTGACCCTGTTATCAGTGCTGTAATCATTTACAATGCCCTTCTGGTTCTCTTATGTTACAACCATCAGCCCTGAATCTCTACAGCACCAGCTGTTATCATAGGAGGTACTACAACTCCCAGCATATCCTGAGGGCTGCAGACTGTCAGTAAATGCTGGAAGTTGTAGTGTTTGCAGCTGTTGTACTTGGAGGATTCTTGGTGTATTGTATACTGGAGGCTTTGTGGGAGATCAGGATACAGAGTTCTGTGGGGGCTCAGTATGTGGATGTGACCCCAGAACAGAACTGATACAGTTATATACCGTTACTGACCAAATCAAATACACCAGTATATAAGAAACATATATTATCACTGTGACCACAACCATTACCACCCCATACTAACTAATACCACCAAACCATAACTGAGATCCAGTATACCCAGACCAATAATACCAGTATAAAAGAAACAAATATCACAACCCCTTCACCACCGCCGCCATTACTAACTAACATCCACTGTACAAATACCAGGATCATCCCCATAGAACATGGGTCTCAAACTTGCGGCCCTCCAGCTGTTGCAAAACTACAATTCCCATCATGCCTGGGACAGCCAAAGCTTTGCCCCCCTGTGCATCCCCCCTAATAGAATAGCCCCCTGTGCATCCTCCCTAATAGAATAGCCCCCCTGTGCATCCCCCCTAATAGAATAGCCCCCCTGTGCATCCTCCCTAATAGAATAGCCCCCCTGTGCATCCTCCCTAATAGAATAGCCCCCCTGTGCATCCCCCCTAATAGAATAGCCCCCCTGTGCATCCTCCCTAATAGAATAGCCCCCCTGTGCATCCTCCCTAATAGAATAGCCCCCCTGTGCATCCCCCCTCATAGAATAGCCCCCTGTGCATCCCCCCTAATAGAATAGCCCCCCTGTGCATCCCCCCTCATAGAATAGCCCCCTGTGCATCCCCCCTAATAGAATAGCCCCCTGTGCATCCTCCCTAATAGAATAGCCCCCCTGTGCATCCCCCCTCATAGAATAGCCCCCCTGTGCATCCCCCCTAATAGAATAGCCCCCTGTGCATCCTCCCTAATAGAATAGCCCCCCTGTGCATCCTCCCTAATAGAATAGCCCCCCTGTGCATCCCCCCTCATAGAATAGCCCCCTGTGCATCCCCCCTAATAGAATAGCCCCCCTGTGCATCCTCCCTAATAGAATAGCCCCCCTGTGCATCCCCCCTCATAGAATAGCCCCCCTGTGCATCCCCCCTAATAGAATAGCCCCCCTGTGCATCCCCCCCCTAATAGAATAGCCCCCCTGTGCATCCTCCCTCATAAAACAGCCCCCCTAAGCATCCCCCCCTCATAGAATAGCCCCCCTGTGCATCCTCCCTGAAGGGGTTTAAAAAAAAAAATAAGATAAACAACTCACCTCTCCTCGGGCCGGATCTTCAGTCTGCAGCAGCTTCTCCCTGCTGCTGCAGCAAGGCGGCTCCTCTCTCCGTTCTCAGGTCCTCAGCGGCGCGTCAGGGAAGTGACGTCACCGCTGGGGACCTGATGTAGGTGCCTGCAGACGTGCCTGCGCGCGGCACGTCTGCGGCTACTGGGGGGGATCAGGCGGCTTGAAAGAGACTGAGGGAATAGCGCGGCGGCCGGCCGCGCTATTCTTTCAGTCTCAATTATAGCAGAGGGTCGGCCACAGGTCGCGGCCCACTAATTGGTGGGGAAGACCAGCCCGGGGGGCACATGCCCCCTTGCCCCCCGGCCCAGCCCGCCCCTGCCCAGCACTGTATACCATACAGCACCGCCAGCACTGTATACAATACAGCACCCCCAGCACTGTATACCACACAGCACCCCCAGCACTGTATACCACACAACACCCCCAGCACTGTATACCATACAGCACCCCCAGCACTGTATACCATACAGCACCCCCAGCACTGTATACCACACAACACCCCCAGCAATGTATACCATACAGCACCGGGGCTTATTACACCCTTTACTGTGTATGTGCTCAGTGGTTTCCACTAACACATTGCAACAAAGAGGAAAACCCAGTTATCGCATATCTGTGTATCCTAAGACTGTCTCATGATCTATCTCCTATCCATCTATCTATCTATCTATCTATCTATCTATCTATCTATCTATCTATCTATCCCATGGATACCTCTGGTCTCTGTATCTTATATCTGTAGTTAATAATGTGTACCCTGCCACGCTCATAAAAAATAAGACAGAAATCAAACTACAAGGCTCAGCAAGCCTTAGGGGATCACTGAACTATTAGGCATGATGATATCAATATCCAAAATATCAATATCCAAAAGTTTGCACCATATGCCCATTGCTGATGTCCTCTCTATATTACTATACATAATCCTCTGCCCACAGGGAGATAACTACACCTTACACCAAGTTGGTAGACGCATTACACTGCATAGAGTTTTAGTACCGCAAGGCCCATCGTGCAAATAAATTAAGACTGCCTGCACTAACCTACTATTACAGAAGTCCAGATATCTAGAGGTTCAGGTTAGTAGTACTTGCTCCAAGTGGTCTGTGCACTTCTAGATATATATATGCACTCATTCAACTGATTAAATCAGAAGCATCAAATCCGCATTGGATTAGGTATGAACGTGCCCTTAAAGGGAACCTGTTGGGTCTATACCAGGTACAGAGCTGTAGATCCCAGTGTACAGGTCACGGACTGGACCTTTAGTCCAGTGTAAACATCTATAATCATTCTTTTCATTACCAGCTGAAGTGTCACAGAGGTGGAGCCACAGCAGCACTTTCTGCCCCCGTCCCTTCCAGCTCTGACTGATGGACGTATAGGTTAGTGCTGCTGCTGCTGCTGTTGTGAAACTTTAGTTGGAAATGAAAAGGACAATTATATAAGTTTACACTGGACTAAAGGTCCTGTCAGTGATATCTCCCTCACACCTGTCTGCTAAGATCTACAGCCCTAGACCTGGTACGGACCTCGCAGAATCCCTTTATAGGAGAAAAACATGGCCACCTTCTTCCAGAAACGGCGCCACACTCTTCTTCAGTTTGTGTGAGGTATTGCAGCTCAGTTCCATTGAAGTGAATGGAGCCAAGCTGTAATACCATACACAGTCTGAGGACAGGGTGGTGCAGATTTTGGACAAAAGTTACTATATTTTTTTAAATCCCTTTATCCTGACTATGTCTGCACTCCATATAATGGCGGTCAAAGCTACATAATAAGCTGCTAGATAGCCATTTCCTACTGGATATCTATCTATCTATCTATCTATCTATCTATCTATCTATCTAATCTATCTATATCTATTATGTAGGGCCCCAGGAGAAATTGAAGGATATATAATGGTAACATAGGTAAGAATTTTCTGTGCATGATAATACTGTCATAGTTAATAACACCAGTAAGCAAATATTATCACCATACTGTACAGGTTACTGCCATACTGTCACTAAGCAAACCCACCAATATTGCCAATACTACCAGTATATAAGTAACAAATAATATCACCACACCATGAGCACTGCCATTACCACCACATAATGACTAATACCGCTACACTGTGACTGAATACAATCCACTATATAAAACACTAATATTACCAATAACACGAGTAATACCATCACACCATGCCCACTACCCTCACCATACAGTGACTGGATAATACCACTATACCATCACACCATGCCCACTACCCTCAGCATACGGTGACTGGATAATACCACTATACTGTCACCAAATAACAGCCACTATAGAAAGACCAATATTCTCCCAAAGCACTGACAACAATAGAACACAGGTGTCACACTCCGGCCCTCCAGCTGTTACAGAACTACAAATCCCATCATGACTGGACAGCTAAAGCATGACGGGAATTGTAGTTTTGCAACACCTGGAGGGCCGGAGTGTGACACCCCTGATACTAAGGTAGATCCCAGCTGTATAAAGGTCCTGCAGACCTTATAGGTGATTATAGTGCAGTTACATCCCGTCACTCACAGTAGGCGTCTTCTCTGCATGACGAGACGTCCACTTTTCCTTTTCTTCTCCATCTGGCTCCGGCCATCATGAAGGCTTCTCTGGCCATGACTCCTCTCCACGGGATCTGCCAGACAGACATTTTAGGCTTCATGCTCCAGCAACATTCTCATCTATACATCCCCCATATAGAATAGCCCCCCTGCTGTACATCCCCCTATATAGAATAGCCCCCCCCTGCATCCCCCCATATAGAATAGTCCCCCTGCATCCCCCTCCCATATAGAATAGCCCCCTGCATCCCCCTCCCATATAGAATACCCCCCTGCATCCCCCTGCCATATAGAATAACCCCTCCCTGCATCTCCCTCCCATATAGAATAGCCCCCCTGCATCACCCTCCATATAGAATAACCCCACCTGCATCCCCCTCCCATATAGAATAGCCCCGTGCATCCCCCTATATAGAATAGCCCCCCTGCATCCCTCCTATATAGAATAGCCCCCTGCATGCCCCCCATATAGAATAGCCCCCTGCATCCCCCCATATAGAATAGCCCCCTGCATCCCCCTCCCATATAGAATAGCCCCCTGCATCCCCCTCCCATATAGAATAGCCCCCCTGCATCCCACTCCCATATAAAATAGCCCCCTGCATCCCCCTCCCATATAGAATAGCCCCCTGCATCCCCCTCCATATAGAATTGCCCCCCTGCATCCCCCTCCCATATAGAATAGCCCCGTGCATCCCCCCATATAGAATAGCCCCCCTGCATCCCTCCTATATAGAATATCCCCCTGCATGCCCCCCATATAGAATAGCCCCCTGCATCCCCCCCATATAGAATAGCCCCCTGCATCCTCCTTCCATATAGAATAGCCCCCCTGCATCCCTCCTATATAGAATAGCCCCCTGCATCCCCCTCCTATATAGAATAGCCCCCCTGCATCCCCCTCCCATATAGAATAGCCCCCTGCATCCCTCCTATATAAAATAGCCCCCCTGCATCCCCCTCCCATATAGAATAGCCCCCTGCATCCTCCTCCAATATACAATAGCCCCCCTGCACCCCCTCCCATATAGTATAGCCCCCTGCATCCTCCTCCAATATAGAATAGCCCCCCCTGCACCCCCTCCCATATAGAATAGCCCCCCTGCATGCCCTCCCTGTGTGGCCACATGTGAAGGGGTTAAAAAAAAAACATTCTCACCTCACCTCGTTCCCAGCAGCTTCTTCCTCGGCTGGATCTTTGGTCCACGGCGGCGGCGGCTCCTCTCCTCTCTCTCCTCCAGGTCCTCAGCGGTGCGTCAGGGAAGTGACGTCACCGCTGGGGGCCTGGTGGAGGTGGCTGCAGACGTGCCTGCGCGCGGTACGTCTGCGGCCCTCGGCACTTGGGGGAAGAACAACGGGGCGGAGACACGCCACCGCAGCCCCCTCCCGCCACCATAGCCTGCTCACCTCGGCCCGGCTGGCCCGCTCCTGATGTGCTCCGCCAATCAATGAGGGGCCGCTGCGGCCCCACGTTGATTGGATTGGAGGAGCATGTCAGGAGCGGGCCGCAGCCGTGATTTTTTTTTTTCCATTAGACAGCCCGGGCGGCCCACGGACTGGTAATCTGGCCAGCCCAGCGGGCATTTGCCCGCCTTGCCAGATTACCAGTCCGGGCCTGATTTACAGCATAGAAGATGAAATTTAGGCCTAGTTGTTGAATTTTACCCTAAAATCCTCTTTCACCTTTTATCCATAATAATGTGTGTAGTTTTGGGCTTTGGATTATGCCAGCTGGGTGTTTGACCATATAAATGCATAGGTTATTGTATATATTATGTGTGTATACATACCCTCTAAAGCAGAGGTATAACTTGAAGCCTTTGGGCCTATCCAAAAAAATAAAAAAAGGCCCTCAAGTTTGCTATGTTCTGTTAACAATCCTGACCCATGACTACTATGGTACATCTGCACCCCCTATAGCTAAACCCATGTTATAATGCCAATACAGTGGTGCCTTGGATTACGAGCATGATTTGTTCCGGGACTGTGCTTGTAATCCAAATCCATTCTTAAACCAAAGTAAATGTTCCCATAAGAAATCAATTGGTCCCCCACCTCCAAAATAATGATTTTTTATTCCGAATAACATGTAAATCAAATTAAACAAATATTTAGAAACAGCAGAATATGTGATATTATAAGTTACTGTACAGTAATGGAGAGGATGGGAAACACAAGGACTGACAGAGACTGCAGGGAGCATGAAGGAATAAGCAGGACATATGTGGGCACATACATGCAGCACTCTCTGTCCGGGGAGAGAGAGGTTACAGATATGGAGAGATTACCCCACAGTCCTATCCCCTGATGCAAGCCCCAGCCTGAAGTGGATCTGCTATGATTTGTAAGGTGAGGGAGACTTCCTGGGTCAGAGTACAGTGCAGTAGACCCCGCTATGCAGACCATGCCCCTCCCCCGCTCCGCCTCCCACCCAGTACAGGGAGCTCTTAAACCAAAGCAATGCTCTTAAAACCAAGTCACAATTTTGAAAAACTGTGAGCTCTTCTTGCAAAACGCTCTCCATCCAAATTACTCTTAAACCAAGGTACCACTGTACATTGCTCATAACATATTCATATTAAACTCTCAAATATCAAACTCTGATTTAATATCTTCTCCAAGGAAATAAAACATTCCCATATGTTCATAGTAATATTCCCTCTCTTTTAAGATCCCCAGGAAAAAAGAGAAGAGATGACGAGAAAGAAGAATAGAGAGCTGATCGATCTCAATGTAGAGGAGACGTAAATGCAAGATTTTATTTCACTGCAGTCACCACGTATGAAACCCATACTGACTGCATTAAATATGATCTATGCTATTCACAACACAGAGCTCATCTATTCTATTCCCATCGCCCCCCAAAGGTTAGGACTGTATCCAGATACAGAAATGTAACCACATTATTCTTACATGAAGCCAATCTCCTGTTGGTCACCTCCATGTTAGTGTCACTGTTGTATGTGGGCACACTGGACAACTTCCCACAGTCTTGAAGTCTATGATCCCTCTAAATTCCCCTATTATTACATTGTATATTAAGTGGAAGGAAAAACATTTTATTTGGGTACTTTCTAATAAATTTGTACAGGCTGCTGTGTCATTTATAGTGAGTATAGCGCTACTTGTACTGCACGTTTCACATTTAGTACAATAACATCCAGTTCCCTACAGTGATCGGAGTTAACGCCGCCATTAAGACTTTTTCCCCATCATGACTTCTCTCTGCATTTAAAGAGGACCTGTCACCCCCCGTGCCGGGGTGACAGGCTCCCAACCCCCAGTTAGATCCCCTTATACGTACCTCATCCCGCCGAGTCCTGCTGCCGGAGCCAGTCCCGGGATGGAGATATCCCGGTCAGAAGCCGGCGCGCACGCTCTGGAGATAGGTCTGGCGTCCATAAAGAATGAATGGAGCTGGACTCATCTCGGCAGCACGCGCACGGCTCCATTCATTCTCTATGGACGACGGACCTCTCCCCACAGCACGCGCACCGGCTTCTGACCGGGATATCTCCGTCCCGGGACCGGCTCCGGCAGCGGGACGAGGTACGTATAAGGGGATCTAGCTGGGGGTCGGGAGCCTGTCACCCCGGCACGGGGGGTGACAGGTTTCCTTTAAAGGAGTTGGCCACTTTATAGTAAAGTAGTCCAGTGTACAGTGCTAGTAAAGGTACTCACTGTATATACTGACTGCAACTTCCTATGTACCTCATAGAGCCAAAATCAGATTTCGCTCCTCCAGGCTGGGCTGCTCTGCTCTGTCCATAAGATGGCTTACATGGAGGAGTATGTGACCAGGCCCCACCCTTTGTGTCCACCACTGAGCCTGTTTATGCCTAGGGAGGACAATGGAGGCGGGGCATTGTTTCATGCCCCTTCATGTTTGCCATCTTATGGACAGCCTCACCACAGAGCAGGACAGCACAGCCTGGAGGAGGGGAGTCTGATATTAGCTCTATGAGATACACAGGGACCTACTCTCAGTATATACAGTGAGTACAGTTACTAATATTGTACACTGAACAATTTTACAATAAAGTGGCCAACCCCTTTAAATCTGACAATTCTGCAGCTACCTTATATTTCCCCCCCGCAAACTATTAATACCATCTTTGTTCCCCATACTATACTAGTGTCGCCTTTTAAACCCCATAAAATAATAGCCTCTCTACATAGTAATAATTCTCCCCACTCTGCCCACCACATAGTAATACTTCCCACTAATATGCCCCTACAAGGTAATAATCCCTCTGTGGTCCAAAGGCCCTAGTAATACCCTCCTTTATGTTCACAAAGTAAGAAGCCCCCTTGTTCTCCTCAACAAGCTAATAGTGTGCCTCTCTGCCCTTCACAAGATATTAGTGCCCCCCATGCCCTCAATAGGAAAATAGTGCCCCGTTCATGCCCTTCACAATGTAATAGTTCCCCTTTGTGCCCCCAATAAGGTATTAGTGCCTCATCTGCCACCCTGACATTGTACTATTGCCTCCTCTGTGCCCCACAATGTAAAAGTGCCCAATTTGTTCCTCCTACAAGTTAACAGCACACACTATGTCTTTTACAAGGTAATACTGCCTCCTCTTTGCCCCCCACTGGATAATAAAGCCCCTTTTGTGCCCTCTACAATAGTGTCCTCTCTCTGATCCCCTCAGGCTGATAATGTCCCATCTGTGGCCTCTTCAATGCAATAGTGCCACTCTGTTCCCCCTGCACTCACTGACTCTTCTCCTTCTTTTTCAGTGCTCTCTTGTGCAGACATCACCTGAATGGATTTCCTGGACACCCCTATCAACTCCACTCACTGGTCTCAGTACAGACAGGTGAAGAAAGAAGAGTCAGGAGAGAAGGTGCAACTAGCCTAGTGTGCCAGGACAGACCTCATGGGTCCCTCAGTTTAGGGTGTTTGTCACAACTATAATCTCTTCAACCACTTTAGTTATGGACCTGCTTAAAGGCATGGTGCCCGGGTCTTCCGTTCCTGCTCAGAGAGTTGTGTTTCAGCTGTAGGCACCCAGCCGGAGCAGTCAGTGCAGTACTGCAGCCTAATACACCACAACAAAAGATCACTTGGTGTGATTTGGGTCATTTACTAATTTGTTTACTAATCAGATCAGGATTGGTCACATAATTATGTAATGGAGAAAGAGAAGAAAACTATACAAATATTAATAGGTAATAGGATTAAACAGAAAGAAGAATAAGCCCAACAAATTGGTTGTGAAGAACAACATATAATCTCATATAATCTAATTTGTCACAGAGAACAGTGCATGAAAGAAGAGAAGGGAAGTTTGTACATATGTGTCAACTGAGAAGGGGCATCCAAGTAGGATAGGAGAGACAAAAAAAATAAAAGCTCAAAGATTCATTCTAGTCTGGATAACAGTAACATGTACAGAAGAAAAAGTCCAGGAATTGCATTCCACCTGAATCCTCTCCAGAGTCACTGCCTGGGGTGGCTACCACAGCAGACCTAGGCCCAGTAGTCTCGGAACCTATAATACCTCTACCGGAGAAGTGTGACTTCAGGCAGGGTTGGGATTCAGATCTCTTCAGTGCCCACAGATCTGTTGTTTCAAAAACAAGTAAAAGTGGGATCTCAACCCAATTTTACTGAATTCAACTGAATCTGAATCCTTAGGACTTGGATATGTGGTTCTTGGCCAATAGTGTTGATGTTACTTGTCGTGACACCAGTGCTGTGATAGCACACGTGTGATGTTGGTACCTGTTTTGTATATGGACGGTTTATGTCCCCAAATGGTTGGTGACCCCGGGGCTTGTTGTTGGTCCCTTGGGCTCTTGGCAACCTGCAGTGGTAATTGACCCACTTGGGATTTCGGTACTGCCACCCACAGAGAGGGGAAAAATAACCCAAGGTGTGCGGTGGTGTGTGTATAAGCGCAGGTGAGAAAAGAGGTAGAAAGAGTCCCGTGCATTTTATATAAAAATATAACAATTTACTGTAGAACTTTGGCAAGACAACAGTACATGCCCTGCAGACAGTAATAATCTTGACACAGACTTGAGTGCTGACTTAGTGCTTTGAAGTAGGTGCTTGGAAAGAGTAGAATCTTGAGTAGAAGTAGTAGTAGTGCTTTGTAGAGGTAGAGAGAAGAGGAGTTTGCCAGAGGAGCCTTTGCCAATGTACTTTGCCGAAACTGTAGTGTGAATAGTGTGAGTGGTGAAGTAGTCCTCATACTCACATTTAGACTAAGTCTGACCGCCTTCTGCCCTGCAGTTGGTAGCTACTCATCCTGCTAGAGTAGTACGAGTCCCAGTCGTCGGGTATCTGAGTGTAGCTAGGTGTCCGAGTTTTCCCAGTCGACCAACACTGCGCAGTAGGATATGTAGACCTTCTTATTACGGTAGCTTTGTTCTACTGGGAGCAGCTCCTCTTGTTTCAGGAGTCTGTCCTCCATTTTTTAGAGGGGATCCTGGCATGGGCTAGGGTATTCCTTGGTGGCTGCTCCCTCTACTGTTGCTTATTAACCTCTTTAGGACCCATGACGTACCGGTACGTCATGGATCACTGTCAATTAAGGACCCATGACATACCGGTACGCGGGTCCTTTAAGAGGGCGCCGCGGACCGGCCGCATTCGATCGGGACAGATGGCCTGCAGAAATACACTGCAGGCCATCTCTCCCTGTCGGCATGGGGGGTTGTTAACCCCCCCCCATGCCGACGATCGCCGCTATTGGTTTATCAGTTCAGATCAGCCAATAGCGGCGATTGGAACCTTTCCGGGCCATCGGTGACCCGATGACCCGGAAAAAATGGCGGTCGGTGCTGTCTGAGGACGGCACCGACCCCATTACTGTAAAAAGTAATGGTGGTCACGGTGCCACTGGCCGGCCGTTCATGGCGATCAAAGTCCCCAAAAGTTATAAATACCTGCTAGGTAGCTGAGGGGTCCAGAGCAGGTATTTGTACATTACTCACCTGTCCCGGGGTCCTGATCGGCGTCTTCCGGGTTCGCGGCGTCCTCGTCTTCTGGTCGGGTCTTCGGCTCCTTCCGTGATGTCCCGTTCTGCTTTTTTCAGCTTCAGCGTCGTCTTTTTTCGGATCTTGCGCTCTGCTGCCCTCTAGCGGCTGATAAGTGTAATACACTTATCAGCAGCTATAGGGATGTTCATTATGTAATAAAGGTTTGTTTTTTTTTTCCAAATTTTTTTTTTTCTATTTTCCGCACCCTATCGCCGCTGAGCGTTGATCAGCATCGCACGAAAGTGCGCTGCTAACCAGCAACTCCTCCTTTTTGGCGTAGGGTGTTTTTTTTCTATATCCTACTGCCACGGTCTGCTGATAAGTGCCGCATTTAAGTGCGGCATTTATCAGCAACACCATTTTTGGCGTAGGTTTTTTTTTATACTTACTGTAAAAAAACACGTAAAAAACACTACATTACACCACACTACACTACATTGAATAAAGTTTGACACTACACCACTACATACCCCATATACCAATCCCTATATAAAAGTGGCCCCCGGCGTGTTTTCGGTATCGGACGCATACGTTATTATTGCCTCCGACACCGAAACAGCCAGTGAGGATGAATGGGGGGATTCTTTGTTCCTCTATTCATCCTCATCCTCCAATGACGTATCTGGGGGTAGCGTAGCGTATGCTGCCTCCCAGACACGTCTTTTCCGCCAGTACCGTCCCAATAAGAGATGACGGTATGGCGTGAAATTCTCCAAACTCTGTGAGAGTACCTCAGGGTACATTTACAGATTTAGGCTGGGTTCACACAACGTATATTTCAGTCAGTATTGTGATCCTCATATTGCAACCAAAACCAGGAGTGGATTAAAAACACAGAAAGGCTCTGTCCACACAATGTTGAAATTGAGTGGATGGCTGCCATATAACAGTAAATAACGGCCATTATTTCAATATAACAGCCATTGTTTTAAAATAACAGCAAATATTTATGTTATATGGCGGCCATCCACTCAATTTCAACATTGTGTGAACAGAGACTTTCTGTGTTTTCAATCCACTCCTGGTTCTGGTTGCAATATAAGGACCACAATACTGACTGAAATATACGTAGTGTGAACCAAGCCTTAGGGTACGTGCACACTGCGGAATGGCGAAGGATAACCCTTTGTGCATTCCGCAGTTGGCACACGCCGGCGGACTGATGCAGGCGAGTGTCTCCACCCGTGTCATAGACTCCATGTTATGCACGGGCGGATTCCATCGTCCGTCCAAAGAATGAATACGTTGGACGGAGAGCGGAATCCGCCCGTGCATAGAATGGAGTCTATGACACGGATAGAGACGCGCGCCTGCATGAGTCCGCCGGTGGGTGCCAGCTGTGGAATGCACAAAGGGTTATCCTTCGCCATTCCGCAGTGTGCACGTACCCTTAGAGTGTATGAAGGAAGGGACACCCAAATCCAGCCCTCACAATGCCCCCCCATCCTCGGAGTTAGTGGGGAGATCATTCGGGAACTGATCTTCCCACTGCTGGATAAAGGTTACCACCTGTACGGGGATAACTTTTATACCAGCACCCCCTCGCGGCACGATCCGAAATATCAGAAGCAGTAATAGAGCCCTAATATTTAGCAGCCATGGAGCGGACCCAGCGCTTCTGGATATGAAGGACCCCGTATCGCACCAGGGCAACATTTTACAGGTGACGTCCCACACACAGGAGAACGGGAGACCCCAGAAGAAATGCAGAGTGTGGCGTAACAGGGGGATCAGCAAGGACGCCATTTTCCAGTGTGACGCCTGTCCTGATCACCTCTGCATACTGGATCGCTTCAAGGCTTACCACACATCATTGGAGTTCCACATTATCTAAATTCTGTCCCAGATTACTATTTCAGGGGTCACGTTGATCCAGGGATTATTCTGATCGCCATTATGGAGTCGGGAAGGAATTTTTTCCCAGTGATGAGGCCACTGTCGTCTGCCTTACGAGGGATTTTTGCCTTCCTCTGGATCAACACAGGCTGAATTTGATGGACACCTGTCATTTTCAACCTTATAAACTAATAATTGGCCTAATACCCCCAAATAAATTAGAATTGTCCCTTTTCCCCAGCTAAATAGGTATGGCCGCCATTCCCATTAGAGGATGCCATGATGCAATTATAAACCCTCTGTGCTGCCAGGGCAGTAGAAACCCCCCACAAGTGACCCCATTCTGGAAACTACACCCCATAAGGAATCTAACAAGGGGGGCAGCGGGTATATGGCCCCCTGGTGACGGCCACATTTGGGACGTGAAAATGAAAAAAATGGTATTTTTTATTTTCACGGCACATGTTCTACACATGTGCCCGTCACCAGTGGGGTCCATATGCTCATTGCACCCCTCTTTAGATTCCTTATGGGGTGTAATTTCCAGAATGGGGTCACTTGTGGGGGGTTTCTACTGTCCTGGCAGCACAGGAGCTTTGTAATTGCGACATGGCCTCCATCCTCCATTCCAGCCTCTAAATGGCGCTCTGTCCCTTTGGTGGCTTGCCCTGTGCCCATATGGCACATTATGTCCACATGTGGGGTATGTTCGTACTCAGGGGAAATGACCCTACACGTTTTGCGTTTATTTTCTTTTTTAACCACTTGTGGAAATGGAAAAAAAATCAAGGCTAGACCAACATTTAGTGTAATTTTTTAAAATTTTTTACTCTAAATCATTGATCTTGTCATGATTTTTTCATTTTCACAAGGGGCTAAAAGATAAAAAAAAAAAAAATGTGTAGAGCAATTTCCCCTGAGTACGGAAATACCTGACATGTGGACATAAAGCACCAAGCGGGTGCAGGGTAAGCCTCCAAAGGGAAGGAGCGCCATTTGGTTTTTTGAGGCTGGATTTGGCTGGAATGGATTTCGAGGGGCCATGTTGCATTTAAAAGGCCCCTGTGTTGCCAAGACAGTTGAAACTCCCCACAAGTGACCCCATTATGGAAACTACACCCCTCAAGGAATGAAACAAGGGGTGGAGTGAGCATATGGACCCCACTGGTGACGGGCACAAATGTGGAACAATGTGGCGTGAAAATGAAATATTACATTTTTTACACTATAATGTTGGTTTAGCCTTGAATTTATCATTTTCACAAGGGGTTAAAAGAGAAAAAAACACACAAAATGTGTAGAGCAATTTCCCCCGAGTCCGTAAATACCCCACATGTAGACATAAAGCGCCATGTGGGTGCAGGGCAAGCCTCCGAAGGGAAGGAGCGCCATTTGGATTTTGGAGGTTGGATTTGGCTAGAATGGATGATGAATGCCATGTCGCATTTACAGAGCCCTGGTGCTGCCAAGACAGTGGAAACCCCCCACAAGTGACCCCATTCTGGAAACTGCACCCCTCAAGGAATCTAACAAGGGGTGCAATGAGGATATGGACCCCTTGATGACGGGCACATTTGTGCCGTGAAAGTGAAAAAATGAAAATTTTTTACTTTCACGTCACATTGTTCCACATTTGTGCCCGTCACCAGTGGGGTCCATATGCTCACTGCACCCCTTGTTAGATTCGTTGAGGGGTGTAGTTTCCAGAATGGGGTCTCTTGTGGGGGGTTTCTAGTGTTTTGGCAGCACGAGGCCTCTGTAAATGCGACGTGGCCCTTGAAATCCTTTCCAGTGAAATCCAGCTTCCAAAAGCCAATTGGCGCTCCTTCCCTTTGGAGGCTCGTCCTGCGCCCGCTTGGCACTTTATGTCCACATATGGGGTATTTCCGTACTCGGGAGAAACTGCGCTACATGTTTTGTGTTTTTTTTTTCCTTTTATCCCTTTGTGAAAATGAAAAATTGAAGGCTAGAACAACGTTTTAGTGGAAAAAATACTTTTGTCTTTTTTCACGCCACATTGTTCGGAAAATCTGTGAAGCACCTGTGGGGTCCAGATGCTCACCGCACCCCTTGTTACATTCCTTGAGGGGTGTAGTTTTCTAAATGGTGTCCTTTTAGGGTTTTTTTTTAGGTTTTGGCACCCCAAAGCCTCTGCCAACCTGAAGTGGTACAGTCAGAAATGACCAAATATAACGGAGCCATTGAAATGCACTAGGCGCTCCTTTGTATCTGAGGCTTGTGGTTGCGTCAAATAGCGCAATAGGGTCACATATGGGGTATTTCTATAAACTGCAGAAACGGGGCAATAAATATTGGGGTGCATTTCTCTGGTAATAGGTTCATAATTATGAAAAATATTGGATTACAATAAAATCTCTGCACAGAAAATTAAAATTTTCAAATTTTTTACACACTTAGCTTTTATTTCTGTGACTCCCCTAAAGGGTTAAAAAACTTTCTGGATGTGCTTTTGCAGAGTTTGGGGGGTGCAGTTTCTGAAATGGGGTGCTTTGTGGGGCTTTCTAACACACAGTCCCCTCAAATACACTTTAAAACAGAACAGGTCCCTAAAAATATCTGATTTTGAAATTTTACTGAAAATTTGGAAATTTGCTGCTAATGTTTTACGCTTTCTATTGTCTAAAAAAAATGAAAGATAGTTTAATAAATGCCGCCAACATAAAGTAGACATGTTGCTTATGCTATTTAATATATAATTTATGTGGTATAACCATTTTCTGTATAAGCAGAAAAGTTTTAAAGTTGGAAAAATGCATTTTTTTACAATTTTTCACGCTATTTTGGTTTTTTTCATAAAGATTCGTTATAAGTATCGACTCCAATTTACTAGAAATGTGAAGTACCATATGTCACGAGAAAACAGTCTCAGAATCAGCCAGATAGGTAAAAGCATCCCGAAGTTATTACTGAATAAAGTGACACAGGTCATATTCATAAAATTTGCTCCGGTCCTGTGTGTGTAAGGGCCCTACACGGGACGATTATCGTGCGAAAAATCGTTATATTGCTCAAATTTAAACGATAATCTTTCTGTGTAATTGCAGGCAACGATCGAAAAATTGTTTGTATGTCGTTGATCGTTGATTTAGAGCTGAACCTAAAATTATCGTTCGCTGTAATTCCACATTTGTTCGCTCAAGTTCCGCATTTTTTTACTAATCATTCAGTGTAATAGCACATTGTTCATTGTTTTGCTGGGATCAGAAGGAATAAACGATCATAATAACGATCGCAATAACAATCGTAGTAACAATCGTGTCTAACGACGATCGTTCTGTGTAATATGGTGAACGATTTCAGGTTAACGATAAACAATCTCGTTTGTGATCATTTATCGTTAATAGTTAAAAATCTCTCCGTGTAATAGGACCCTAAGAGAGGACAGACAGGATAGGAACAGAGAAGAGAGAGCACCTCTCAGTGGTTAGCTCATAACACATGGTACAAGAACACTTAAAGAGTCACTGTGGTTTTTTTTTTGGTTTTTTTTTGCAGAAATCAATAGTCCAGAAACTTTGTAATTGGGTTTATTAGGCAAATATGCCATTATCTGCATTCAAAAAGACTTTTCCCAGGTCCCCCCCCCCACTCCTCTTTTCCATTCACTGCAAAATATCAGGAAATTGTGACTTGTTGCATCAGACACAACCCTGTCTGTTCTATAGAAAGGTGGGAGAAGGGAGGAGGGAGATGAGTCGGCAGCAGAGAGCAGAGAACAAAGGATTACACAGCTGAGAGCTCCTTGAAAGCCGGTATTCAGAGGTTAGAGAGGTCAGTGCTGACTGTCAGAGGAGATAGCCAGTGATGTAGCTGTAAATTAACTCTTTGTTGTCCTGTTTTGGTGTCTCATCTCCCTCCACCCCTCCCCTCTCCATACACAATGATGAAGATGGGGGTAGAGCTTCAAACTGCTTTTTTTGTAATAAAAATGCATTTTTCGGCTAATAACCCCAATTACAAAGTTTCTTAAAATCGCCTGTACTATTGATTAATGCAAAAAAAAAAAAAAATTTTTTAACAACAGTGACACTTTAACCCTTTACCTTTAGCTGTGCATGAGAAATACATATAACTACAGTGACACCTAGTGGGGAAATTATATACTTTATCCACCACTTAACCTGAGTGCGAACTTTAGGACAGGTGCACAAGAGAAACACTAGTGTATCTGTGGGACACCACAGATACAATTAAATGACTACATATGTTGGGTGCAGGGGTACCCTTGGCTCCAGACATGCATCCTGAATATACATGTATATAGTTTGGTCCAGCTCTATTTGAGCAGTGAACTGATTGTCTATAGTTAGGCTTTTGTGCAACTTTGAGCAACTAAAAACTTCTAAAAAGGCTGCCATGTTCTACAACAGATGAAAACAGAAAAATGCAATGAGAATAGTAAGAAGAGATAAAGAAATCACTCTTGATCCAAAGCAGACCACATCATCCATCAAACATGGCCGAGGCAGTGCCAGAGTATGGAACTGATGATGTGACTGTGGACAGATGTTGCTGGATGAAGTGTGAAGGGAATAGTGCTATACTTTCTGCTGAATCAATTTGAATCAAATTCTGTTTACAACTAAAATTGTTGTTTCATTTCAATTGCATGCTGACCTATGATGTCACGGGTTCAAGCACCCAGTGAGATCACTTCCAGGTCACCCTTTATGAACTTCATTATAAAATGCACACCAGCACCTTATGTCACATGCCTGATGAAGAGGAGGGTGGCCTCCTCGAAACGCGTATCTGAATGTAAATAAAGAACTTCTTTCACCAGAACGTGGAGTCAGTGTCCGGTAACATTGAGGAGACCCAGTGATCCAGACATCAGACTCCTGGTCCAGACGGATTGCGCCAAGGAAGCCACCGCTTTTATCCCTTTTTCTTTGTGCTAATTCTGCTGACGGAACTCCTGGCTGAGTTACCGGAAGGTGGCGGGCTGCAATCCCACTGCAATTTCAAGCTCTGAATAGTGTTGTGCCTAATTCAGTACGACCACAGCAGGTGAGTGTGCATACTGTGTACTTGTGTTTGTGGCTCCATCAGAGTTAATTTTCCTGCACATGCAGCGCTTGTGTTATTTACAGTATTCTGACACTGGAGTACCCCTTTAGTATTGTGCACCCCTAAATCCCCATAATAAAAAAAAGTGCTAAAATGAGATCACCAACACATTGTTAAAATGCTACTCAGCATCTTGGGTACACATGGGTACCTTTGTGGCATTGCCATTTAACCTTGTAATATTGTTAAAGCCTTCCATAGTGTTATAGTGGCCAGATCAGCTCCCTCAATGCAATGGTGGAAAGTCGATCTGTTACACTTACCGACCTGGGCCTCAGCAACACTGATCCTGGCAGCAGCCCCTAGCAGTCGAGCTCCGATAGCATAGATTGATGCAGTACAATATGTACTGCAAAGGTCTCTATGAGAAATGCAATCCCCTGGAGGATAAAAAATTTGTGAAATATTTTTTTTTTTTTCATAACAAAATTCCAATGCCTAGTAAAAGTGTAAATCACTGAGTTGTTAAATAAAAAATATAAACAAAAAAAAAAAGAATTATGCTATTCTTAATCTTGCACTGTAAACAGTGTAAGAACAAAAGGCAGCCAAAGTGCAAAATTGCTGATTTTTGGTTACCTAAAATACGGAAAAATTAGAAAAGAAAGTGATCAAAAAAATCACATATACGCAAGCAAAATACTGCCAAAAAATGCCATCTAAAATAGCCCCATAGACCAAAAATAAAAGTGCTATACGGAAAAAAAAGGCTTTAATTTTTAAAAGCAGTACAATAAAATAGCAGTTATATAAAGTACCTATTGTTGTAAGCATAATGTCTTGAGGAACATAGATATCATGTCAATTTTACCACAGGGGGCAAGGCAGGCACAGGCAGGAACATACAGCTCCTCTGGTCATTTATAGGTCTCACTATTTCTTTTGCTGTTTCCTATATAATCAGTGTTGTGCCCATATCTCTTTGACATTTTTTTTAACATTAAAAATATATCCTTGTTGTGTGCATATGTAATATGTATATAATTTAATTGTTACCATTTATGACCAATTTGGCAAAGCTATGTGAAGCGCTGCATGATTATTTGGCACTATACAAATAAAGAATTATTACTATCGTTTCTGAGAAGAAAGGATATGCAAATTAGCTCTCACACCTCTTGGGCAAAGAGATGTCCCTTCAAGTCAATGGTCTGTGTAAGTCTCCACACGCCATCTTGTGGCTGTTGTTGTAAACTACTGTTTCCATATACTTTTGTGAGTGTAATGAGTTCATATACAGTGGTGCCTTGGATTACGAGCATAATTCGTTCCGGGACCGTGCTTGTAATCCAAATCCGCTCTTAAACCAAAGCAAAATTTCCCATAAGAAATCATAGAAATGCAAACAATTGGTTCCACACCCCAAAAATAATGATTTATTATTCTGAATAACAGGTAAATCTAATGAAACAAACATTCAGAAACAGCAGAATATGTGATATTATAAGTTACTGTACAGTAATGAGGAGGATGGAAAACACAAGGGCGGACAGAGACTGCAGGGAGCATGAAGGAATGAGCAGGGCAGATGCGAGCACAGTATAACAGCACTCTCTGTCCAGAGAGAGAGGGGTTACCGCTATGAAGAGATTACCTCCACAGTCCTGTCCCCTGATGCAAGCCCCAGCCTGAAGTGGATCTGCTATGATTTGGAAGGTGAGAGAGACTTCCTGGGTCAGAGTACAGTGTTGTAGACCCCGCTATGCAGACCATGCCCCTCCCCTATTCGCGCTCCCACCCAGTCCAGGGAGCTCTTAAACCAAAGCAATGCTCTTAAACCAAGTCACAATTTTTAAAAACTGTGAGCTCTTAAAGTGTCACTGTCGTGAAATTTTTTTTTGCAGAAATCAATAGTCCAGGCGATTTTAAGAAACTTTGTAATTGGGTTTATTATCCGAAAAATGCATTTTTATCATGAAAAAGCAGTTTGAAGCTCTCCCCCCTGTCTTCATTGTTCTCCTATGGAGAGAGCTAAAGAAAAGACCAAAACAGGACAACAAAGAGTTAATCTACAAATCCCTCACGGGATATCTCCTGTGACAGTCACCAGTGACCTGTCTGAGCTCGGATTACAGCTGTCACCCAGCTCCGTGCCTGTAATCCTCTGTTATCTGCTTTCTGCTGCCGGCTAACTCCCTCCTTCCTCCTCCCCCCTCCCCTCTCCCTAGAGCAGACAGGGTACGTCTCCTGCAACAAGTCACAATTTTCAGATTTTTCAGAGTGGATGAAAAAGAGGAAGGAGGGGGGGACCTGGGAAAAGGCTTTTTACATGCAGATAATGGCAGATTTGGCTAATAAACCCAATTACAAAGTTTCTTAAAATCGCCTGGACTATTGATTTCTGCAAAAAAAAAAAATACGACAGTGACTCTTTAAACCAAAACGCTCTTAAACCAAGTTACTCTTAAACCAAGGTAACACTGTACTACGATTACGCTGACCTCTAGTGTCAAATACTGGTAATGCTTCTCCCATTTATAAAGTTTGTAAACTACATAGTTACCTGTGGCCCTCCAGCTGTTCAAAAATGACAATTCCCATCATGCCTGGACAGCCAGGGGATTGTAGTTTTGCAGCCGATCTTATATCCTATATGGAAGCAGTTTCTTCCCATCAGAATGAAGGACCACACTGTTACTAGAAACAAAACAATGCCACCTGCCACCAGTGAGTGTGTTGGGAGCTGCAGGGCTGCTCATGCCCTGTCCCAGCAGTTAGATATAGTGCTGCATACAGCACTATTGCAGTAGTAGATTTTAATAAGGGCGTTTCGGGCGGCAGCCCGGGGCCCTGAGCTCCTGGGGGGCCCATGACCACCCAAAAAGACTTATACTTTCAGTGGTGTACTGTCTCCTGGCTAGAGTTCTGCCATGATTTGCAAAAATCACCGTTATTTTATGGCAATTTTGCACAAATCAGGACATCATGACATTATCTATCCTGTACTATGAACGTCAGGCTAGTGTTGCCATAGTTACAGTGGGGTGGGGGGGGCAGGCTTGGTGAACAGCCCAGGGCCTATGGTAAAGTTAATCCGCCCCTGCACTATTGGTACTGAGCCTCCCCTGATGTCTAGTCTAATACATTAGTATAGACTATAGACTTTGGGAAGGTGTCAGTAGTGCTCCAGCTGTGGCACAGTATAGCAGAGACACAGACATCTTCCTGCCAATGTAATGTATATTGTACTGCTAATATGAATTGGAAGAGACATCAGGGGAGGCTCAGAATCGCTAGCATTACATGCAGCAGCCTAACAATATGTAACTTTGCTGGGACAGGGCTTGTTCAGTTCCTAACGGAGCCATTGGTGACATAAGAGGGACTATGTAACCCTTATTGCTTCCGTTTAATGTAAAAATGTAAAAAAATATATATAAATACAAATTCAAAAGATACACTGAAATGTGTAATGTGTAATGTGGGCCTCAGGATGCATTAGCATTAAAAAATAGACCTCAGCTGCATTTATCTTCATTGTCACCTTAGGCTGTAGCCACATGGTTGCGGGATCAGTTACTGTGAGTGCAGGATATTCTTTACCACATATCCTATAGGAAGGATATGAATCCAGAAAACTGTCCACTAAGCAATTATGCTTTGACTCAATCAATAATGTATATATATATATATATATATATATATATATATATATATATATATATATATATATATCTCAGAACAGTGCTAATAAAAAGCACAATTAGGTAAAAAATTATGCATAAATAAGCATTAGTCTACATGAAAAATAGGGAATTTATATGAGGGAACAAACATGATTTATTTATTTCTTTAACCCCCTCCCGTCACTGTACAGTTAATAATGTTGCTGCATCCTATGGCCCATGCTGCAGTGACGTTAAAGGACAACTCCCACAAAAATGTTTTTTTGCTCATTTAACACACATTACAAAGTTATATAACTTTGTAATGTGGTTAAATACCCGGCCTGGCCCCCTTCCCCCACTTTCGGACCCCCGACCCCCCACCCCGGAAGTTAAAGAATGTATACATTACCTATTACGATCGTCACGGTCCTCTTCTCCGGGGCGGCATCTGGTGACGACGACGTCAGAGCTGGGGGCGGTCCGGGTCTTCTTCCTCCTCAGCGTCTTCATGCAAAGTGAATGGGGATGAAAAGGCTGCTGGTGCACATGCGCACCAGCAGCCTTTTCATTGGCTGGAGCGCATCACATGGCTTCCAGCTTGCTCAGCCCTGATTGGCTGAGCTTGCTGAAAGCCATGTGATGCGCTCCAGCCAATGAAAAGGCTGCCGGTGCGCAAGCGCACTGGCAGCCTTTTCCATCCCCTGGACCCGGAAGTCGGAGACATCGCTGGATGGCAGACGGCGGCGACGGAGAGGCGGACGGCGGGCGAATCGAGTGGCGATCGTCACCGGAGAGATGGTGAGTATGGTGTCTGTGTGTGTCTGTGTTTTTTTTTTTTTTTGGGGTCCCGCGGGAGTTGTCCTTTAATTTATGATGCAGGATGGCACAGGCACAGAAGCTGTGTCTGTGTCATCCACGGTGAGTCACGGCTGTCAGTGATAGCCGGGGACCCACCGCAACTGTTAGCACCAGAGCTGCGCTCCGGTGTTGACAGTTAAATGTTCATTATTCAGCACGGAGAGAAGAGGCGCGCAAGCCTCCCATGGACTGTCATTAACCCTTAGGGGACACAGCCAGTTTTCATTTTTGCGCTTTCGTTTTTTTCTCCTTGTGTACATAAGGCCATAGTGCCTGCATTTTTCCACCTAGAGACCCAAATGAGCCCTTATTTTTTGCGCAACTAATTTTACTTTGCTATGGCAGATGTAATTTTTGCCTAAAATGTGCCGGGAAACCAGAAAAAAATTATATGCGTGGTGAAATTGAAAAAAAAAAAATGTTTTTTTTTTTTTTTTTTTAATTTGGGTGGGGGGGGGGGGGGTTGTTTTTACCTAGGGTAAAACTGACTTGTTATATATGTTCCTTAAGTTGTTACGATTACAATAATATGTAACATGTATAACTTTTATTTGATGGCTTGTAAAAAATTAAAACCTTTTAAAGAAAATATATGTTCCTTAAAATCGCTCCATTCCCAGGCTTATAGCGCTTTTATCCTTTGGTCTATGGGGCTGTGTAAGGTGTAATTTTTTGCGCCATGATGTGATCTTTCTATCGGTACCTTGATTGTGCATATACGACTTTATATACAACAAAATTTTTTTGCGCTTACGCCATTTACCGTGTGAGATCAGGAATGTGATTAATTAATAGTTCGGGCGATTGCGCACGTGGCGATAGCAAACATGTTTGTTTATTTATTTATTTTTATTTATAAAATGGGGAAAGGGGGGTGATTCAGACTTTTATTAGGGGAGGGGATTTTGTGTTATTAAAAATACATTTTTCTTTTACTTTACACATATACTAGAAGCCCCCCTGGGGGACTTCTAGTATATGCACTCTGATCTCTCATAGAGATCCATGTAGTATAGTTCTACTGCATGAATCCATGAGATTGGTGTTCTATTGCTTTTGGCTGCTGCAGCCAAAAGCAATAGAATGCCGAGCCCGGATCAGCGCCATTACGGCGCAGACCCCGGCCCGGGATGGATGCGGGGATCGCCCCCCCCCCCCCCCCCGCAATCGCACCGCGGGGGGGCGATCCCCCCACCAGGTATTGAGATGAGCAAGTATTTAGAAGCAGCTATCAACTTTGACAGCTGCTTCTACGTACTTAATTAGTGGGCACAGCGATCGGACCGTGCCTGTTAATAGCCGCGATCCCGGGCTACATGCGGCACCCGGGATCGCGGAAGTTCAGAGGGGGGTCACCGCACGACCCCCCTCTGAACTCCCATAGCGGCACGAGGACGTTCAGTAATGTCCTGGTGCAGCTATGGGTTAAGACAGGGAGGCTGGCGACAATTCTGCCACTTTTGCTCCGTGTGTACGCAGCCTTACGGGGCCCTAAATACCATGTGCTTATAACACCTGTGTCTTTCTGTGTATTGGGATACCTCTGGGCCCCCTTAGGCACCATAGCCAGGGTGTGAGCCTATAGCTATACCCTGTTAAAATGCCATTACATACACTCCTTTTGTTGTAAAGATGGCTTCCTTCTCTTGAATGGTTTTAGTTGAATGGTTTTAGTTAATCCAAAGTCGGGAGTCCAGATTATATAAAGGCTGCGTATTCATACATACAGTTATCCCCCCCATGTGCTTCCTTATTGTAGGATAAACAGGAAGTAACTTATTCGCTTCTCTCCATTCGTTCACTCTAAGGGATACTGAATATTTATGCCCCCCTGACATAAACAGGAGTTTAGCCAACATTTAGCCTATGGTTACTAAATGTATCATATGTATGCCATACCCTGTATAAGGACTCTGTACATTACATGTTGTTTTTTGTTACTGTAAAAATTTAAAAACGGAAAAATAAACATAAAAAAAAAATGCCATTACAGCGCTCACAGAGCAAATTCATGGGAATATAACATTTACTTTTAAAGGAGAACTATCATCAGGTTAGAAAAATCTAACCTGCTGGCAGCTCCCTATTGTGCATCGGGCGCTGAGGATGAAGGTATGTCTCTTACTTTCCTCCTCAGCGCCATTCCCATGCTGTTTATTCTGAAATCGTCTGCTCGGTAAGCCATTAGGAGAACTGGAGGCATGGCTACCACCTTCCGAGCACTGATCTGGCCCGCCCTCGGCTGACCACCTCCATTGATGATCATTAGAAGGGGCTGACCCTATAACCCTGCCCCTGCACTGTGATCTGGATTGATAGCTATGCCTCCAGTAATCCTAGCAGCTTACCGGGCAGAGGTTTTCAGAATAAACAGCACGGGATTGATGCCAAGGATGAAGGTAACAGACATGCCTTCATCCTCAGCTCCTTGTGCCCACTAGGGAGCTATCAGCAGGTTAGCTTCGTCTAACCTGCTGATAGTTCCCCTTTAAGAAAGCAAGAAAGAAGAATAGAGAGCTGATCGACCTTTATGAAGAGGAGACGTAAGTGCAAGATTTTATTTCACTGCAGTTACCACATATAAAATCCATACTGACTGCATTACATATGATCTTACTGCTCATAGCTCATCTATTATATTCCTCCTTTTACCAAAAGACAGATCATGTATCACGCCTACATTGCAATGTTTTTTATTTTTGTTTTTTTCTTTATAAAGTGTCCACTTACTATTATGTACTCGTTATTTTGTACATTTTATTTCTAGACTTCTGACAGTAAAATCTATTTCTTATATCACAGATCACTGACCACCTTAAATGGACAGCAAAAAGGCAGTGTGAACCCAGCCTTGAAGGAATGTGAAATACTATGATACATTGTATACAGGGCTTAAAGGGAAATTGTCAGTTAAAATGCAGTGTGAACCCAGCCTTAGAGTACTATTACACTGGCTGATGAAGGCCTGATCAATATTGTAAACGAATGCCGATCTGCTAGATCTGCAAGGCCCCATACTTGTTTAGCAAGGGCTGCACGGACATCGTTAGTGATGTCCGTGCAACTGTTGCCCAAACAGCTCATACATTACTTGTCCACATTCCTGGTTTTCTCCTGGGTTCTGCATGCTTCCCGGTCTGAGCTGACAGGCTGCTCTGAAGCTGCAGCGTGCAGTGCCGGGACATGTGCAGAGCACAAGAGAAGACCGGGAACATGGTCAGGTTATGTATGTATTGTTTCTTCAAACAGACGTTGGCCGCACATCGCTATTACACGTAGCGATGCACGGTCAGTGGCTTTAGATCTGGACCTAAAGAAACGATCAGCTGTTTCATTGGCGGATCATTGTCTCTATTACACGGAGCAATAATCGGCCGATTCAGCAGCATATTGCTCTGTGTAATAGGGTCCCTACCTTCCAATAATGCTCTAGTTATATAAAGAAACAACAGACAAAAGCTTCATCATGCTAGGCTTTAAGCTGTGTTCATGCATTTACAGTTTTGGTTATTGATTTTCTAGGCCCTTAAATTTTGTCTAAATTGGCTGTTTTGACTTTGTCATGTGATCAGTAGAGATGAGCGAATTTACAGTAATAAGGAAACGAAGGGCTTCATTATCTCTGCAATCCGCTCATCAGCATAACAAAAAGTTAGTTTTCCCTCCTTGGTTTCCACCTCCCTCTTCCCAGATTTCATCTCCCCTACAACCACCACCATTTCTATATCTAGACAGACTCATCTCTCATCTCAGCAGTAACAGCCTGCTCAGCCAATCATTGGCCACACTGGTGTCCCGAATCAGTCAGTGATTGGCTGAGAGAGATGTCACTGCAGAACAAGTCTATTTTGAATGTAGGAAGCAGAACAGTGAGCAGAGGATAGAAAATGTAACAGAAGGAGCTGTAGGGAACCCAGGAAGGCACATGCATTTATTTAATACCACCCCTGCAACACATAAAATAAATATGTGCCCAAAATACCTTTATAACTGTTGGCCACCTTCAAAATATCACTTCAAAAGTCCTACGTTAGCATCACTGTTATATGTGGACACACTGGGCAACTTCCCAAAGTTGCATAATTTCTTATCTGTAGTCTGCATGCTTTCACCTACAGTGCCGTCTCATTCAGCATGAAAGCAATGCAACTTGCACTACATTCAAAAGTATGCATGCTGATGAAGAGACAGCCAGCAACTTTTCAATAAAGGTCTATGGAAAACATGCTTTTTGCACCATTAGTACAACGCAATAATAATAATAATAATAATAATAATAATAATAATAATAAAAAATTAAAATGTCACTGTCACCATAAAAACCTATTGGCATTTTAAGTGGCAGCGGCCAAATTATTGATAGCGCTACAATGGCTGAGCACTCTCCCTCCTTCCCACGCCCAATGGTTAGACAAGGTGAACCACTGCATTGTTTAAATTTAATGGTATGAATCGGCTCCATCTATCCACTCCTACCCCCATTATCCATTGCATTGTTTAAATTTCATGGTATGAATTGACTCCATCTATCCACGCCTACCCCCATTATCCATTGCATTGTTTAAATTTCATGGTATGATATCTGGCTCGACTCTTCTCAGCATTGACTTTTATTGCCCTCTTTTCTAAGCAGTGAACCCAAACTGTTTGTTTTTCAATCTTCTCTCTATCAGTTACCCCTGCCCTTTTCAATCTCTTCCCCACCCACTCCATGTTTCATGCCTGGCAGTACTTTTTAGCTAGTTAACTAACTATATAGTGAACTGCTCTGGTCATTCCTGACCATGGTCATTGCTAGGGATGGTCTGAACCAAGTTCGTACAGAGTTCGTACGAACCCGAACCATCCGCAATGATTACCGCTGTCTGCCTGCTCCGTGCTGCGGGCAGATCCAGCGGGAGGAACGCCTGGAAAACTGGGATACAGCCATAGCCATAGGCTGTATCCCAGTTTTCTAGGTGGTCCTCCCGCTGTATCCGCCCACTGCACGGAGCGGGCAGACAGCGGTAATCCGATGTCGAGCGTTCGGGTTCAGCCGAATCCGCACCTCGGCGGGTTTGGACCATCCCTAGTCATTGCTGATCAGTCAAAGTTTCCATTAATTAAAATTAAACTGAAGGTAACTGCATTCCATATACTCCTCTGCTCTCCAAAAATGTTCAACTTTGCTATCACTTTTGCTTCCCTAATACTCAAACTCTGCTCCAAACCCCCAACTCCTACATCAAGCAATAGTCTTTTTATCTCTCCTTCCCTTCTACCTGCTGATCTAACTCCCCCTGCTATCTTTTTCCCATACAATAAACCATGGGATTTAGGGGTAGGGGTTGAGGACGAGGGGTGTCCTCTGCCATCCTTTCACCATTACCTTCTACCTTTTTTCGATGTAGCCGTTTTAAAGGCAGGATTGACCAGGCCTTTCACCAGTAGCTTCTATCCTTCCTTGGATGTTGTTGTAGCTGTTAGGCTAGGGACAGGGAAACACAAGGACAGGTGAGCCCTGAAGCTGGCACCCGCCCCCCTGCCCCTACCTATTTGCCTCAGATGCTCTAATATAGCAAACGGACAACTGGACGGCAGTCCCTGATCTCACTAAAGTGAAAACACAAAACGAAACAAGACAATACACAACACAATGAAGGGAAGTCAGAAATCTGGGTCAAAACCAGCCGAGCAGCAAAGTACAAAATTGTGTCCAAAGGGGTAGTCAAATTGTCAATAGCAAAAGTCAGGTTACCAGAAAATTAATACAGGGAAATGCTAGATCAAGTAACACTAGGGTGAGCTAGGCACTTTCACAGGCAAGAAACATGAGGCAAGTGTAGGTACTTATAGGACTACAAGGCCCAGCCCAGCCCAGATACTGACAGCTAACTGGGACAGTCAGATGTCAGTCACAATCACTCTGATCACAAACACCTAGTGCTGATCTGCTGGGTGAGTGCAACACTGGACTCTGCTATAACCAGGAATAGCAGAGCAGAGTAAAAACATGAAAAGCAGTCTAACTGCTATGGACGCCGAGCTGAGCGCATGACTCGAGTCCTAACAGTAGCCTTTTTGAAGGCAGGATTGACCAGGCCTTTCACCGGTACCGTCTACCTTCCTTGGATGTTGTAGCCTTTTTGAAGGCAGGATTTACCAGGCTCTGGTACAGAAGCTGAAAAAGTACTTCCCATCTGACACCACTAGACATAGTTCTGTGGGCCAAAGAGCGGGGGAGAGGAGCGGTGGAGCAGGCAGCTTGTCAAGGGGCAGGGGAACACTCTCCAAGGCCTTTGACAATTTCATGGTACCCTAGCAAGACTATGTCTACCGTCCCCAGTCTAGACAAAGTAGGGGGGAAGCCTTTAGGAAGATGGTGAGGGAGTTCCTTGCTGACCATACCAACGTCCTTACCGATCACTCTGCTTCCTACTACTGGGTTTTAAAGCTGGGAACGTGGCCCAAACTGGCGCTTTACGCCTTGGAGGTGCTGGCCTGCCCTGCCGCTAGCGTGTTGTCAGAGCGGGTCTTCAGTGCAGCTGGTGCCATCATCACTGATAAGCGCACCCGCCTGTCAACTGACAGCACTGACAGGCTGACGTTTATGAAAATGAACAAAGCCTGGATTTAACCTGAATTCAACTGTCCACCCGGGGAAAGCAGCTCAACATGAAGATTCTTGGTATCTCCTCTCCTCCTCTTCCTTCAATTCTCAGCCAACTGCAAAGTCTTCTTTCGCCATGCAGGGTCTGGCCTAATTATTGGGAGGCTCAATTGCTTCCTCACTCACTTCTAATGGTTCTCTGTGTCCTCACTGCCATGCTCTGACGTCACACTACGTCTGCGGAGGAGCGGGACTGGTTTCCGGGGGCCCGCCGATCGCACCAGCCAGCTGTTTTATTTTATTTTTTTTGTGGTCTAGCCGTGGCTGGGGCCTCACCACCCCCGGTCGAGAGGCAACAGGTGTACCCTTGATGGTGACTGACAGCTGGCCTAGCCAGTTAGCTGTAAGCACCCGGGTTCATGTCCACTAAATATCCCAGCCCCTGGAATCACTCCAATTTTTGGGTGGGCTCACTTGCTTCCTCACTTAATTTTAATGGTTCTCTGTGTGCTCAATGCCATGCAGTGCCCCGCCAACCAGCCAGCTGTTTTATTTTATTTTTTTATCTAGCCGTGGCCTCACCACCCCCGGTTAAGAGGCATCAGGTGTACACTTGATGGCGACTGATAGCTGGCCTAGCCAGTTAGCTGTCAGCACCCGGGTTCATGTCCACTAAATATCCCAGCCCCTGGACTCACTCCAATTTCTGGGTGGGCTCATTTGCTTCCTCACTGACTTTTAATGGTTCTCTGTGTGCTCAATGCCATGCAGTGTCTGGCCTAATTTTTGGGAGGCTAACTAGCTTCCTCACTCACTTTTAATGGTTCTCTGTGTGCTCACTGCCATGCTAGGTCTGGTATAATTTTTGGAAGGCTGACTGGCTACCGCTTCTACCTTGTTCACTCTGTCCTCACCGCCATGCAGTGTCAGGCTGAAATTTTTGGCTGGTTCATGATATGTTACAGTACCTCTGTTTTAATGGTTCCCTGCCTGTGTTCTCACTGCCACGCGGTGTCATTTGGGAGTTTTTGGGTGGTCCATATGCCTACCTCTGTTTTAACCAGGCTGTTGCACAGAATTAGGCATATTGGTGCCAATAGGCAGCCTCAGAGGCATGCATACATGCTGCCCCTGCTGTTTCCTGTCCATTTCCGTTGTGTTTCCATCAATTTTTGAGGTTGACAGGTTTTCACATGACCTTCCCTCTACCGAACTTGAGTCTCCTGCAAAAAAGCACGAGTCTCCCATTGACTTCAATGGGGTTCGTTACTCGAAAAGAGCACTCGAGTATCGGGAAATACTCATCTCGAGTAACGAGCACCCGATTTTAGTACTCGCTCATCACTAGTTGTGATTTATTTTTGTATTTTTAGTATAGGCAATAGTAGAGTGTCACAAATAAGTATGGCCTCTATAATCATATGGAAAATCAAAAGATATGGTATAGATACCTGAAAACTTTATAGCAAGTAAGCAATGAATTATAGTCACTAATGTTCAAAAAAGGCCATACATCCATGCCATCAATTTCCACAGAGATAATGCATTAGTGTGCTCTATACCATTCACTGAATGAGTGTTTATAACATGAGAAGCTGTTCCACATATAATACTACTACAAAAATGACCACTATCCCTGCTTCTTTCTAGTGGCTGTCACCTGTTAATAACAGCCAGTTATCATTGATGACATTATATATCCAGAGCGCTAAGAGCCAGATTAGCTTCTTTTTATTAGAGGTTTCCCCTGATGAACCTAATTTAATCAGATTAGGGAAATATGTTGGGATATGTTTGTTTAGGGTCTTTACAAAATACTTACAGGTCTCCGCCTTGGACATGAGTGCTTCTGCTTCATTCTACTCTACTATTCTAGTAAAGATAACCAATTGAAGTACTCAACTATCTTCATTGGGCCCATAGAGATGAATAAAGAAGCAGCACAAATATCAGTCAATGGCTCCATTCCAATAGGTAGGGGGTATATCATTGGGGTTGGATAGGTTATGAGTGTTATTGGAGGGAACACCTCTTTAGGTATGGTCATTTACTTCCATCATGGCAGTAGCCAATTTTGGCTTACATGATTCTTTACCATCTCCAAGGAAGAAGAGGGTCCCAAAATTGTAGAATCCACTGCAGGCTAGTTCTCAAACTCTGACTTTCAAAAAACACCCATATGGTGTCTCTCTTGTCTGGTTTGCTGGTGACATGTGACTATTCACAAGACACACATACACAACATCCTATACATAATGCACGCATGCACCACATATACTATACACAATGCACGCATACATCACATGTACTATCCACAAGACACACATACTCCACATCCTATACATTAGGGGCTCTCAACTGGCGGACTGCGGAGGCCAGCTCTCCAGACCCCTGCTGCGCTCTGCACAGTACCTATGAGCGCTTGTAACAAGCGCTCATAGTTACTGCGCAGCAGCACTAACAGAGAGGGAGCCATTGGCTCCCTCCCTGTCAGCCACTCTTGTGGCCATAGCAGTCACAAGAGGCCTGATTCTGATGCGGGCGCTTGAGTGAGGTCATTGGAGCGCCTACGCCAGGACAAGGGGAGTGCGGCCACAAAAGAGGAAGAGAAGAGAAGACACCCGGACCCAGGTGAGTATAAGTGTTTGTTTTTTTATGTTATATGGGGGAGCATAGGGGTGCTATACTACCTGAGTGAACAAAGCAGGGGTCTATACACTACTAGGGGGGTGCACAGGGGGGCTATATGGGAGGGGGAGCACACAGGGGGTCTAAATACTACTGGGGGAGCACACAGGAGGTCTATATAGTACTGGGGGAGCGCACAGAGGGGCTATATACTACTGGGGAGTGCACAGGGGGGCTATATACTACTGAGGGAGCGCAGGGGGCTATATACTACTGGGGGAGTGTTCAGGGGGCTATATACTACTGGGGGAACGCATGGGGGCGATATACTACTGGGGGAGTGCACAGAGGGGTGATATACTACTGCGGGAGTGCACAGAGGGGCTATATACTACTGGGGGAGCGCACAGGGGTCTATATACTACTGGGGGAGTGCACAGGGGTCTTTATACTACTGGGGGAGTGCACAGGGGTGCTATATACTACTGGGGGAGTGCACAGGGGGGCTATATACTACTGGGGGAGCGCACAGGGGGGCTATATACTACTAGGGGAGCGCACAGAGGGGCTATATACTACTAGGGGAGCGCACAGGGGTCTATATACTACTGGGGGAGCACACAGGGGTCTTTACACTACTGGGAAGCGCACAGGGGTGCTATATACTACTGGGGGAGTGAACAGGGGGGCTATATACTCCTGAGAGAGTGCACAGGGGGGCTATATACTACTGATGGAGCCCACAGGGGGCTATATACTACTGGGGGAGCTGCACAGGGGTCTATATACTACTGGGCGAGCACACAGGGGGTCCATACACTACTGAGGGAGCGCACAGGAGGGCTATATACTACTGGGGGAACGCACAGAGGGGTTATATACAACTGGGGGAGCACACTGGGGGACTATATAAGGGCTGGTGAGAGAAAATTCCAATTTTCCACTAAGCAGCAGCAATTCTGTAAGTAAATAGTCCAACAACGTTTGTGAAAAGTAACCAAACACATTTACTACTGATGTTCGTACACAGCACAATTTACACAAGACACCACATATACTATATACACAAAGCACACACTCCGCTGGTACTATACAAAGGGAATTTATCAGTCAATATGCTATAGACTATAAACTATGCTATAGTTGTCATAAAACGGTCCAAAATGCTACTTTTTTTAGCGCCAGAAAAATACACGATTTCCCCCACACTATTACTGTGGTGAGGTCACGCGCATGCGCGCTCCCGGCATGCACTAGCTGTAAAAGGGTCACACACGTGATGTACTACACACTACATACAGCACATAACCATGTTTTAATAACTCTTTTTCCGTAGTAGCCCCGCCCACACAGACGCCACGCCTCTTTGCTTCTCTTACATCATTCATCTCATTGAGCGGCGCAGGGGGCACTGTCTAATACGTCACTTCCGAGATCTGTCATTGGTCCAGCCATTCCTGGCCAGAGCAGACGGAAGTGACGTAGAGAGTGGCCGGAGCGCCAGCAGGAGTCGAACCGGGGAACCCTCAGACCGGAAGGGGTGGAGTTACCGGAGAACCGAGTGAGTGACGTCATCAGAGTAAGCATTGTCAGCTCTTCTGGATGAGCTGTGTATATAGGTATATAGTGGTGTGGTGTGAGCGCGGGAGGGGAGGGCTGGCTCCCATTGTGTGTGGTGTATGGGTGGAGGAGCCCTGGTTCCCTCCTGTACAGGCTGGACGCCTCATGGATCCTTCTATCACTGGGCTCTGTACACACAGGAGGAGCGATCAGCGGGAGGACTATTGCTGTGTGGCTGCAGCCATAGCAGTGTGTGGAGATAGCCCTGGACCCAGCCAGCTCTCCCAGCATCTGTGTGATGTCATCGGTCTCAGCATCTGTGTGTGATGTCATTGGTCTCAGCATCTGTGTGTGATGTCATCGGTCTCAGCATCTGTGTGTGATGTCATTGGTCTCAGCATCTGTGTGTGATGTCATCGGTCTCAGCATCTGTGTGTGATGTCATCGGTCTCAGCATCTGTGTGTGATGTCATCGGTCTCAGCATCTGTGTGTGATGTCATTGGTCTCAGCATCTGTGTGTGATGTCATCGGTCTCAGCATCTGTGTGTGATGTCATTGGTCTCAGCATCTGTGTGATGTCATCGGTCCCAGCATCTGTGTGTGATGTCATTGGTCCCAGCATCTGTGTGTGATGTCATTGGTCTCAGCATCTGTGTGTGATGTCATTGGTCCCAGCATCTGTGTGTGATGTCATCGGTCCCAGCATCTGTGTGTGATGTCATCGGTCTCAGCATCTGTGTGTGATGTCATCGGTCCCAGCATCTGTGTGTGATGTCATCGGTCCCAGCATCTGTGTGTGATGTCATCGGTCTCAGCATTTGTGTGTGATGTCATCGGTCCCAGCATCTGTGCGTGTGATGTCGTCGGTCCCAGCATCTGTGCGTGTGATGTCGTCGGTCCCAGCATCTGTGCGTGTGATGTCGTCGGTCCCAGCATCTGTGCGTGTGATGTCGTCGGTCCCAGCATCTGTGCGTGTGATGTCGTCGGTCCCAGCATCTGTGCGTGTGATGTCGTCGGTCCCAGCATCTGTGCGTGTGATGTCGTCGGTCCCAGCATCTGTGCGTGTGATGTCGTCGGTCCCAGCATCTGTGCGTGTGATGTCGTCGGTCCCAGCATCTGTGCGTGTGATGTCGTCGGTCCCAGCATCTGTGCGTGTGATGTCGTCGGTCCCAGCATCTGTGCGTGTGATGTCGTCGGTCCCAGCATCTGTGCGTGTGATGTCGTCGGTCCCAGCATCTGTGCGTGTGATGTCGTCGGTCCCAGCATCTGTGCGTGTGATGTCGTCGGTCCCAGCATCTGTGCGTGTGATGTCGTCGGTCCCAGCATCTGTGCGTGTGATGTCGTCGGTCCCAGCATCTGTGCGTGTGATGTCGTCGGTCCCAGCATCTGTGCGTGTGATGTCGTCGGTCCCAGCATCTGTGCGTGTGATGTCGTCGGTCCCAGCATCTGTGCGTGTGATGTCGTCGGTCCCAGCATCTGTGCGTGTGATGTCGTCGGTCCCAGCATCTGTGCGTGTAATGTCACAGTGTAGTAAAAATGGCCCCATTATCCCTTGCATGCTGGATTTTTTGTTGCCCCTGTAAAATGTCGGCTCTCGTCTGCTTCACGGCTTCCTAACACTAGTATGAGATGTGGCTTTCCGTGTAGGAAGATGGGAGGGTGGCATGAAGATGGGGGCTCCTGAGGATTAAAGGGACTGTCCTTAAAAAAGCTACTTTCTTCCAGTTACAGCACCACTCTTCTCCACAGATTGTGTGCAGTATTTCAGCTCCGTTCCATTGAAGTGATAGAAACTAAGTTGTAGTACCACACCCCACCTCAGCACAGGTGTGGCGCTGTTTTGATAAGAAGGCAGTTTTTTTTGCTCCTGATAATCTCTTTGAGGCTGTCTCTGAGGGCAGCATGGCTTCATCCTCACTGTGCTCCAGGCTGGTGTCACTCAGGCACGATACAGGTCTGTAGCCCAGGACTGACCATGTGATGACCTGAACCCACAGCTGTCAGTCTGGGTCATCAGGCCATAATACAGATGTAAAAAAAAAAAAAAAACTTTCTGGAGTAAGGGTGCCAAACTCCAGCCCTCTAACTGTTGCTAAACTACAACTCCCATCATGCCTGACTGGCCACAGCTGTAGCTATTGTTATGAGGTGGGAGTCCTGTGTATTCCTGAGATGTAGGCTGTCGTCTGCCACTGACAGCTTTATTTCTATTACTGTGCATAGCGACTTCTTGTAACCTGAAGCACAGTCAGACATGAGTGAGGCATGGCGGGAGTCAGCTGCTCGCAGAAGCCTGGGTAATGGGGCGGACAGGTAGTAATTGTAGACACACGCCACTATTACCATAGGTGTCATCTGCCTCCATCTATGTTGTAATGACACCTGGGGCACAGGCTGAGCCGGCAGCGACCGTGTCCTCATCTTTTCATGTTCTCATTGTAGCAGTGCAGACATCGCTAGAGCACGGACGCAGCTGGTAACTACTCCAAGACACTTGTACACCGCCAGATTACAGCTGCTACAGAACTGTATATACTGTGACATCTATGACATAAATATCCCAGGAAGCATGGCTTGTATGGGAGAATATGGTGCATCGCAGAGTGCCTGTGGGTCTGCGTCCATACACCTAACAACAATGATGCTGAGTAGCCCTGGAAGCATACAGACAGGACTAGACAAGATGATCAAGGAGCACAACTCCATTACAGGCCTTCCACATTTAGGCCTTAGACTAGACAGTCTAACAATGTGCCTGAGCCACTGTGATAAATCTTGTAGACTGTCTAGTTTGTGTTTACTTTGTGCAAGGAAATAAGCCGCACATAGTCGCTAGTAGACTACATTTAGCCCTTTAAACTCAATTGTTCAGGAGTACGAGGAGCATGTTTATATATACACCTATTTGACAGGTTGCCAAAGTACACAGGCAAAAGCAAGGCGGGAAAGTGCTGTAACCAGAACTGATATATAATCTACTGTCTTTCCTTTACAGTCCGATTTTCTACAATGAGTCAGGGGGACACCAACTCTGCTGCTGTCCCTCATGCTGCTGAGGATATACAGGGTGATGGCCGCTGGTTGTCTCAGGTACGAGAGCTGCAAGTGATCACCAGTTATATTCAACAGGGATGGGGAATATTCAGCCCTCCAGCTGTTGCTACACTACAACTCCCTTCATGCCTGGACTGCTAAAGCTTTGTCTGTCCAGACATGATGGGAATTGCAGTTTTTCAACAGACAGATGACGGACAAGCATTAAATCGGTTTTAAAGAGAGATGGGGCTCAGTATGTAAGCCCACTGCTGCCTATGGTATGCCATTGCAAGGTGCTGGTGGTTTTCCATGGCAGTAGAGAGCCTAACAAAGGTCCCGTGTCTATGTCTAGCAGCACATCGGGACCAGATTATCAGGGGGACAGAGGTGCGGGGTAAGATGTGGTGAAAATAAAAATTGCTCCTCCTCTTGACTCCTACAGCACAACAGGTTTGTCTTAGACTGCAAGGACAAGGAGCCGGATGTTTTGTTTGTTGGCGATTCCATGGTTCAGCTACTGCAGCAATATGAGGTAAGGGTCTCTTTTATGTATGGTCTGGTTGCACTTGGTGTAAGTTTTAGGCCAGTGTTCCCTCAACCTGTGTTGAAAAACTACAGCTCCCATCATGCCCTGACAGGGAATTGTAATTTTGCAACAGCTGGAGAGCCACAAATTGGGGACTGCTTTTAGGGAAATCCACAGCAGCCAGGAACCATACATAATTCTGGAGAAAGCCATGTAGTTGTTTCCAGCCCTAGATGGTGCTCCCTGCTGCCACATCTGTGTGTGTAAGCACATGCCCAGATCCGGAGCAAGCCCCCAGACCAATCACAACCAGGACATACAGCAGTTTTCTCTGGAGTACCCCTTTAAGGAGCTTTACTTTGTTCCTGTACTTGGGAATATGAATCCAACAAGTCTGTGAAGAAAAGGTATGGAGGATGTTAGTGTCAACAGTGACATGCACTGGGGATGAGAAGATTCTACAAATTCTCAAGGGCAGTTTGCCGAGACCTTATCACACTGAGGCATTGAGTTTCTCAACGTAGAACTTAGCTGTCCTTGGCCTTGCATTGGTTTGGCCCTGGCTTTTAGTTATGATTTATAAATGAAAGCGTGCCCCTCTGGAGGGGGCAGACTGAGAGAAATCCTGTTTCATTCATTCATTTTATTTTCCAACATGACATATATAGCAATAGAGTGTGACCAGTAAAGATGAGCGAACCTGGAGCATGCTAGAGTCCATCCGAACCCGAACGTTCGGCATTTGATAAGCGGTGGCTGCTGAACTTGAATAAAGCCCTAAGGTTATGTGGAAAACATGGATATAGTCATTGGCTGTGTCCATGTTTTCCAGACAACCTTAGAGCTTTATCCAAGTTCAGCAGTCCCCACTAATCAAATGCCGAAAGTTCGGGTTCGGATGGACTCGAACCCGAACCCGTTTCTCTCATCTCTAGTGACCAGCATTGTGGAAAGTATACGATCTGGACCCTGGCTGAGGCTGAGCTGTCTCATTACGAGTCCTCCATAGACCAGTAAGGGGGCATTGAGGACTTGCTGTATATTTCCCACGCATTCTAGGGCTCTTTCTGCCTTTTTTAGTTTCTGGATACCATCGTGTTGCTATGTCAGCTGGGGGTCTACCATTTATTTTAGCCTATTAGGTGTAACACTAGCAAACCTAAAAGTGGCCATACACCACCCCCAATATTTTCTCCATGTATGCTTCCTATATAGGGAGGGAGGGGGTTGCTGGCATGCAGACAGCCTTAAAACAATAAGGTCAGGCACCGAAAATTCTGCACACCAGACCCCTCACCCCACCAACATCATATATCAGTGGAGAGGAGGGAGGGAGCCGTGCAACTTTGACAGCTGGAGGAACCTGTTAATGGCAGTCTGATAGGGTTAATATTTGGAAACTAACATCATATGACACCGTTTATTGCTGACTTGACGGGTTATTCAATGATAGATTTACAAAGCTCTAGGATATTTTGCTGCTTGGTTTTGATCTAGCATCTTTTTTAATATTTTTTTTTTCTTTTTGCAGATTTGGAGGGAACTGTTCTCTCCACTTCATGCACTTAATTTTGGTATTGGGGGAGACACAACGCGCCATGTCCTCTGGAGGCTTCGAAATGGAGAACTAGAGAATATCAAACCTAAAGTAAGAAAATAGAATAAAAAAAAAAAAAAAAAAAGAATCCCTGCCCTGACATTTGTTGCAGAAAATAAGCTGTGCTGTCTGCTGGTATAATGCCATGGCAGTATGGCACGGATATATCATTCATGATGGGCAATGGAAGCGTAATATCTTAAAAAAAAAAAAAAAAAAAAAAAAAATGGGATTAGCAAAAGTGAACTTTTGGACAGACTAGGCAAAAAGTATTGTCGGAGGACATATCCAAAGCAGATAGAAGCAAACCTCTACTGTGGGGACTTTTGGCGTGTGAGAATAAAGGACAACTCCAGTGTTTTTTTTTTCTTCAGGCAATTAAAGCACATTACAAATTTATATGACTTTGGTATGTGCTTTTATCGCCCCCCCCCCTTACCGATTGGCTGAGCAAGCTGTCAGTCATCTGACGCTCTCCAGCCCCATGTGAGACATCAGCAGATGATTCACAGCTTGCATAGCTCTGATTGGCTGAGCAAGCTGTCAGTTATGTGATGCTGCCGGCCAAAGATCAAGGAGGTGCTGAAGAGAAGACACTGACTGGAGCTCCAGAGACCCGCGATCAGCAGGAGATTCGGACAGCGATGGACCCAGGAGTGAGGGTGAGTATAGAAACTGTGTTTGCCCCCCTTAGTGCAGGAGTTGTCCTATAACCCACTCCCTGTCAGCGAATATACAGCCTAGCGTAGGGCAGAGGAGAAAAGCAGTAATGCCATGTATGAAGAATGCTTGGCTGGTGGAACGAGTGCTAAAAAATTGTCTCTGGTCGCTATAACTATTATGAGCACATTTGGACATCTGAGCAGTGTCCTCTGTAAACCACACCTTATTACAGGTTATTTAGAAGATTACATAAATCGGAGTCTACTAAACACTGTGACATGTCTTGTGTTTTGTGCAGGAAAAAAAATGACTCTTACACAGCCTTTTTGGTGAAATAAGTGATAAATTCCTCCCCTGAGTCATTCCCAACTATATGTATACGTCGGCCAGCTGTTAAGGAGGCGGGTGATTTACATACTTGAAGCGGTCTGAAAGATCCGCCGGGAGTATGAATTCACAAGTAACTGCCAGGACCTTGGATTGTAGCGGTTCTCACTGCAAAACTCGCAGTGACATTTCCGCTGCGATCCGTCTTGTGTGAAGCACCCTTACACTGGAAAAACAGCTCTAAAGCCTTGGCCACTAGGTGTCTCCCTTCTCTGCAATCTGCTGTTTACTGTTGGATTTCTATCTCTACTAAGGGTGCGTTCACATGTATCCTATACGCAGAGGATTTCACGCTGCAATTTCACTGCAAAATGCACTGTGGATACCTTCCCTGTCATTTTTAATGAGATTACATACTCACAGTGGGATTGTCATCCCACTGCGAGTATGTAAAGGCCGCCACCTGGAACATACTTTACCTAATCCACGCTCCGGCTGCACCTGAGGCTCCCAGCTCCTGGAGGTCCCGCTTAGCTAATCAGTGACAGGGGCGGGGCCGTGCACTGATTGGCTAAGCGGGACCTTTGTGAAACGGGAGCGTGGATTAGGTAAAGTTCTGAGCGGCGGAGGGGTTAAGGGGGGGTGGCCTTTACATACTCGCAGCAGGATGACAATCCCCCTGCCAGTGTGTCCTCTCATTGAAAATGACAGGGAAGGTATCTGCAGCGGATTTTGCAGTTGATACGGTACGTGTGAATGCACTCTAAAAGACAGACCAAGTCTTTCCAGACCAAAAGACAGAATGTGGGAGTAGGGCTGGCCATGTGCTATATACAGAAGAGAGGAATACAGAAAAAGCAGTCCTGGGATAAGTGAAGCACGTGGTCATCCTGTTCAGTGCTCTTTCACCAGCATGATGTCATATATAGCAAGTATGTGCTGGACAGGCAACTATGAGAAATAGCTGTGCACCATGAAGGGGAGTTATCAAAAGCAGGGAGAGTCCTAACTTCTTGCAAAACAATGCAGGTTTATAAAAATCCCTTGAAATAACAGGCATGCTATATACGGGTCAGTGGTTTTGATGCGGTAAATTAAAGAAAAAAAATATTTTCTTTTTATCTTTTACTCAACAGGTTATTGTCTTGTGGATTGGCACTAATAATCATGAAAACTCAGCTGACGAAGTTGCAGGTGGAATAGAAGCTATCATAAAACTCATCAACACACTTCAACCGCAGGCGAAAATAATTGTCATGGTATGTAGAGGTCACCTGGAAAAAATAAGGGGTCACCTACATGTTCCTACACACAGCAGTTAATGTCCTGGCACCAATATTGTTTTCTTTCCTGGATGCCAGGCTGGTATGTTCATATATCCATCACAGGAGTGTTGTGGGGTACCTGAGAATGTGTTACCGTCACTATATTTTTAGGATTATTAGGTGTCTGAAAATAGGGGAGAAAATGCTTTATACTACTTCTCCACTGGTAAGTGCTTTACTACACTTGGCTATCCAAGTAAGGTCTGTTTAACCCAAACATAATATGAGGGCATTCATGAGTCTGTATTTTGGCCTATCCCATCCTGACCACGCATGTAACCACCTAAACTGACAGTATCATAAATCCTATGATAAAATCCTATTGTGGCGGCAGGCTTACCTTTATTACACTTGTGAGAAACTAGCCTTAGAGTGCATTCACACGTACAGGATCAGCAGCAGATTTTATGCTGTGTTCAGTTATTCAGATCAAATCAGCACCATCAAATCTGCTGCAATACGGTATGTGTGAAGCTACCCTTAAAGGGGTTTACTGGGCATAACAGGCTAATCAGCTGTTCAGTGCCTGCATTACACAGTGAACAGAGCCAGAAGCAGTGCCATTTACTGTGTAGTGGTGGTGACGTGTAACTGCAGGTCTAGCCGTTACTGAGTGAAACGTGACAATTAGCTTTTGGACCGTTCTCTGTGTAGTATGGGCGCCAATCATGTTTTGCTTTAAAAGCATTTTTGTGAAAAAATATCATCTTGATTGTTTTGTGTGCTGTGACCCTCACAGATCACTAGAACAAGGGTGAAGAAGCATGCAGGGTGAGCCCTTCTCCCCCTGTTTTGCTCCTCGCCGCAGGAGTTGGATTCTATGAACGGTGTAGGGAGTCTATCTATCTATTGCTATGTAATGCCTGCCCTGTACTTTACTTTTAAGATTTTGGGAATTGTATTTTTGTTTTTAAATGGGTTATCCAGTGCTTCAAAAACATGGCCACTTTCTTCCAGAGACAGCGCAACTCTTGTCTCCAGTCCAGGTGCGGTTTGCAATTAAGCTCCATTTACTTCAATAGAACTGAGAGGCAAAACTCCCACCCAAACTGGAGACAAGAGTGGTGCTGTCTCTGGAAGAAAGTGGTCATGTTTTTGTAGCACTGGATAAGCCCTTTAACCCTTAGACGACCCTCGACGTAGGGTTACGTCATGGAAGTCTGTCCCCAGACGACCCATGACGTAACCTTACGTCCTGGGTGTTTTTCCCGCTATGAAGCGCGCTCCGGAGCGGAGCGCACTTCATAGCAGGTGGGGGCCGACTGCAAACAGCAGCCAGGACCTCACCGGTAATGACACGCTGCAGCGATCGCGCTGCCGCGTGTCGTTAACCCCTTAAACGCCGCGACCGCGGCGTTTAAGTGTAAGTGACAGGGGGAGTCCCCTGTCACTTACCGATCGGGACCCCCGCAGTGTGACTGTGGGGGTCCCGATCGGTAAAACGGACTGCCGGAGGTCTCTCACCTGCCTCCGTGCGGTCCGATCGGCGATCTGCTACACTGAGCCTGCACAGGCAGGCTCAATGAGCAGATCGCCGATAACACTGATCAATGCTGTGCCTGTGGCATAGCATTCATCAGTGTAGCAATCAAAGTAATGTATGTACAAGTCCCCCAAAGGGACTTCAAAAGTGTAAAAAAAAAAAAGTTCAAAACACTATTACACTACCCCAAAACCCCTCCCCCAATAAAAGTCTAAATCACCCCCCTTTCCCATTATATAAATAAAACATATAAAAATGAATAAATCGATAAACATATAATATACCGTAGCGTGCGTAATTGTCCGATCTATTAAAATATAACAAGCGTCATTGCGACCGGTAAACGGCGTACACGAAAAGAGGGGAAAAAGTGCGCAGATTACCGATTTTATGTTACATTATATGTTAAAAAAATCAATAAAAAGTGATCAAAACGTCCGATCTTCACAAATATGGTATTAATAAAAACTAGAGATCATGGCGGAAAAAATGACACCCCATACAGCCCCGTAGGTGAAAAAATAAAACCGTTATAAGCGTCACAATAGGCCCATTTTATTAATATTTAATTGCCAAAAAAAAGGATTTCATAAAAAAATACATATATAACATCTGAAAATCTGTGAATCTGAGAATCTGTGTAACCTGCATATGGTTGTGTTCAGGCTAACCTATAGAATAATAGTGTCATGTCGCTGTTACCATATAGTGCATTACGTAGACACAGTAACCCCCCAAACGTTACCATATTGCATTCTTATTTACGATTTCACCTATTTATATCTTCTTAAATAATATATTTGGAATTCCATCATACATGTTATGGTAAAATGAATGACGCCATTACACAGTACAACTATTCCTGAAAAAAACAAGCACTTACATGGCTTGTAGATAGAAAACTGAGAGTGCTAGAGCTCTTAGAAGGGGAGGAGGGAAAAACGAAAGCACTAAGATCAAAATTTGCGCGGTCCACTGGGTCATTTTGGGCCTGGTCCTCAAAGGGTTAATACACTGTCCATGAAATTATTGCATACCCACACATACATCTGATATCATTATTCCTGGGATCCTACTGTTGTTGTAAGAAACTGGATGTCATATGCTCTTTTTAGCATAATGCTTTGTTGCTATTAAAAAAAAAAAAAAAAAGTCTCATAGTCCAAATACGGTTTATTTGAATAATAACAGTAAAATCTCACTTTTTGTGGAACGTTTTCTCAGCAATATTCACACGTGGTTTTGATATATGTAAATATTCTTCTTCAGGGATTATTACCCCGTGGTGAGAAGCCTAACCCACTACGTGAGAAGAACACCCGGGTGAACCAGCTGCTGCGCTCATGGCTTCCACGTCTTCCTGGAGTTCAGCTCCTGGATGTAGATTTTGGATTTGTCCACTCAGACGGCGCTATATCTCGACATGACATGTTTGATTTCCTCCATCTCACGGCTGCTGGTTACGCCAAGGTCTGTAGGCCTCTTCATGAACTGATTATGCAACTCCTGGAGGAGACCCCAGAGGAAAAACAAGTCACTCTGGCCTGATCCCCCACATTCCTCTTCATCCTGTCGTCAGTGTTACATCATTGGCTGCCCCCCTTCGCTCACTACTATTGCCTCAGCTGTATATCTACATGCTCAGTGTATATACACAGAACTCGTACACATCTGCCGAAACCTAACTTTTCCTGCTCTTCCCTGTTATTGTCTCCCATATTATTGGACACTTATGTCCCCAGTAGCGTCTGAGGTGCAGAATGATATATGGATCCTACAAGTGGAAGCAGCAAGAAGGCTACAATCACGGAGTAGACTCTGTAAATCCTTGAGAAATCCAGTGTACAGCGACTGTGATGCCCTCAGTGGGATGAAATGATGTGATGTGTAGTATATATGTAGATGCTAACGTTCAGGACACCACTCCACAAGTAACAGCTGGCTGGCCTGTTGTGTATTTTTTTTCCCTTTTGCTTAGCATTGAATCTGACTGGTGTCTGCAAGGGTCTGCATAGGTATTTGGTGAGGCTAAGTGGCGTGTAGCGGCTACCTCTGGCATGAGAAGATTAACATGCAAAAAAACTGGAGCAAGTTTCTAAAGCCTAGCATTAATAGTGTCTCCGCTGTGAAGTGATTTCAAGTTAACTTCTTCCTTGCCAGCGCAAGCTACGCCATCTTGCAGTTACTCCTAGTTTATTTTATAATATGATAAATTTGTTCTTTGACAGTCCACTTGCTGTGCAGTATATGCACAGTCTTGGAAATGTGTGAAAAAAAAAATATATATATATGTAATGCTTGAATGAATTGTATGCTCGATAGCTTCGGTCTAGCCAGGGACCAAAGCTGGAAAATGACCCTCTGTGCTAAGGTCATCAGCAGAAAGACATGGGCATTATGGGTAACAGCATGCGGCTTAGAGAAGAAGCATAGAGCAATATGTAATATAGCCATAACACAATAAAGTATATGTATGGTGCAAAATTAGGGCCAAGAAAAGCTGCAGATAGTGGGGGTACCCTATAGTCTATAAAAGATGTCTGTACAGCTTTAAACCTCATTTCGTAGATCTCACATCTATAGAGCTTATGCTTCGATGTATGGCGTAATGAATCGATTGTCCGTTCTCGTTGTTGTGTGCGTATGGAGCGGAATTATAAAGATAACAATGGAATTGTGGTCTCTGTCTTTATGTCATGAGAAAAGTTTTCAGTTCTGACATTTAAGAGTGACTGATCCTAAAATGCAAGGCAGTACATGCTCTCTTCCGGAAGGTCACTAGAAACATTCACTTCTGTCCGCAGTGATCTAAATAACTGAACAGAGCATCTAATCTGCACCATCAAATCTGCGGATCCTGCATATGTGAACGCACCCTTAGGGTATATTCACACGAACGGACTTACAGCGAGATTCTCGCTGCGAGTCTGGCAGGTCCTGGCAGTTCCCACACACTATATACTCGCTGCGGTCGTATGTAATTCTACCGCCCTTAACCCCTTCTGCTCCCGCCCGCTCCTCCGCTGTAAGCATACATTACCTCTCCTCGCAGCACGGGTCCGGCGTCCTGCTCTCCCGTCCGGCCAATCAGTGGCTGCGGCTGGGCAACACACTGATTGGCCGGACAGGAGAGCAGGACGTCAGACCCGTGCAGCGAGGAGAGGTAATGTATGCTTACAGCAGGGGAGCCGGGCGGGAGCAGAAGGGGTTAAGGGCGGTAGAATTACATACTCGCTGCGGTCGTTCAGATCGCAGCAAGTATATAGTGTGTGGGAACTGCCAGGACCAGCTGGCCGCTGCGAGTCCGTTCGTGTGAATATAGGCTTAAGAAGAGTTTTTCATAATTTTATAATTGAATTTTCATATGAATTTAGTCATTAGTATATTTTATGTTCTATCAATCGAAGGCCCTTATTAAGGGTAAATTCACACAGGCGGATAAGCCGGGAGTCTCACGCACGAAATCCGCAGCTAATCCGCAATACACTTAATAATAATAATAATAATAATATGTGTATTGCAGATCCCGGCGGATCCGCCAGTGTGAATTTACCCTTAAAACAAAAAAAACACGCAGCAGGCTGTGTGCTTGAGGGGGAGAGAGGTAGAAATTAAAAGGGTGTTCTGGGCAAGGATATGTGCACACTGAGGAAAAGGCGAGGAATTCAGCTTGAAATTTTTCCCATAAAAAAATGTACAGAGCAAAGTCCCATTGTGTTCAATGGGTTTTCTGCTCTGTTGTTCACACTGCAGAATTTCCCAGCAGAATTTTCTGCTGTAGATCTGCTAGAGGAATCCTATAGAAGTCAATGGGGGGCTGAAATTCTGCTTGAATTCTGCCTGAAAACTTTCAGCTACAATTCCTCGAGAATTGCTCAGTGTGCACATAGCCCAACAGTGAAAAATTCAGAGGGCAGGGGGTGGTGGAATTATAATAAAGAAGTCCTATTTACTTGTCCCCCCGGAGTGCAGCATCGTGGCTCATGTCCTCCATCGGGCTCCCGATCCTGTGACGTCATAGCCCCACTCAGAAATGCTCACTAAGCCAATCAGTGCAGACACTGACTGGCTGAGCGGCTAGTTCCTGTGGGACTGCGATGATTCAGGAGCATGGACACTGACAGAGAGCTGATAAATCTGGGCCTATGTCTGACCTCTATATCACTATGTGTGCCCCCTATATATCATAGCTGACCTCTATATTACAGGTATCTGGCATTGTTAGCAGTGTTTCTTTGTATATGGTGAATATTTAGTTAGAAACATATAAGATTGTCAGCAAGAAAAGACCACCTGCTCCATCTAGTCCAGTTCTGAGGCTGGAGACTGGCTGCATCCACTGCACACACAGGAGAAGCTGCTTTATATATTTCCTTATTCCCTCACAAGTCGCCCCAGGATCATGTAGGATATTAGGAAGAAGCTGTTGATCTACTTTACACCACTGTGATAAATAACTCCCCTGGTGTCTGATTCAGGAGTCGGAGCTGTGGCTTACTGACTCTCCAGCCCTGACACCAATGTCAGCAGTTCCCTAAATTTCAACATTTTGTGAATATAGCCTTTCTGTGTACTATACTATAGTTCATAAATGATAACATTTAGAAGTGGGAAATAGTTTAGAATGTTTACAGCTATAAAGAACTAGTTAGGTGTTGCATCACCATACTCTGACCAATCAGTCCTGACAGCGGACCCCTTTGACAATCGGAATATTGATATGCAGTTTTATCTCAGGAGATTATCTCCAGCTGTAGCTAAAGACTTGCCAGGCATGATGGGAATTGTAGTTTTGCAACAGCTGGAGGGCCACAGCTTGGCGGCCCTGATCTATCTAAACATTTTTTGAATGAATAACAGGAACAGAGCAATGCAGTTAAATTGAAAAAATTCTCAGCTGATGTCAGAGCCTGGCAGAGAGTTATAAGGAACGCCTGCAGGAGCTTGGTTATGCAAATAGAGGCAAAACCAGGAAGCACAATACATAGTTGTGATTATTGCAAACTTATCTCAGGGGTGTCAAACTTCCGCCCTTCAGCTGTTGCAAAACTACAATTCCCATCATGCCTGGACAGCTAAAACTTTAGCTTTGGCTGTTCAGGCATGATGGGAATTGTAGTTTTTTTTTCAGCTGGAGGGCTGAAGTTTGACACCTGTGCTTTACATCTTCAATGGGCTCTGTCATGGTCTGTTGGTGTCCATTGTGCAGTAGACCATCCTTCTCCATCCCTCCTGAACTAAAGGCCCTATTCCACGGAACGATTATCGTCCATATTCGGCCGATAACGGCCGCTACGGACGATAATCGTCCCGTGGAATAGAGTGCAACGATTAGCCGACATTCAACATGTTGAAAAACAAGCGACTGATATAGCAGCAATCTGCTGCCGTTGCTCCGTTGAATAGGAGCGTCGGCAGCAAACACTGCTATATCCTATGGGCTGCCCGGACGATCAGCGATCACCCGGGCAGCCCCCCCGCAGCTCCCCGCCGCCCCTCCCGCACTCACCCGCTCGCTGCAGCCGCGTTGAATAGCGGCGGCAGCGAGCGGGGAACGAGGAGCAAACGAGCGCTGAGAGCGCTCGTTTGCTCCTCTTAATGACCCGTGGAATAGGGGCTTAAATCTGTGTCAGAGACCCCAAATGGAGCCTCCAATGCAGGTGTGAAAAACAGATGCCGACTCTCCCCCCTGACATAATCAAGGAAATGCTTGAACTATTAAAATATAACATTATTTATCCTGCACAGTGAATGCTGTCACACCAATTTCTGCTCTTTGACCACTTTGCATCTCAAAACACACAAAAATTCCCATCTGCCCAAGCATGATAAAAAGAAATGTTGCTATTTAACCCTCAAAAATATCTCTCCCTCCTCCCACCCCATTTTAAGGCATCGGATTACTAGTCGTAACCTGTAAACAAAAGCTGTTGCCTAATGCTTCACACGTAAAGTATTGCAGCAGATTTAATGGTGCGGATCCGCAGCAGATTTGATCTAAATAACTGAACACAACATACTCTTGAGCTATGCAAAGTTTACTGTCTACTAAAGGGGCCTGATATTGGCACATCATGCCAGGCAGGGAACCAATCCATGACATTCCTTCCCCGTCCGTAACGTCTGCAAATTTTTGGACATGTGAATGCCCCTTTAACCTCTTAAGGAAATATGCCGTACCCGTATGGCATACGTCCGCAAGAGGTGTTCAGAGGGGGGCCGTGCAGCGACACCACTCTGAACTGCTGGGCTATTAGCTAATCCTGGCTCGGTATTCTATAGCATTGGTCTGCAGCAGACCATAGCAATAGAGCACCGATCTCATGGATCGGTGCTGTGTTATACAGCTACACTAATCTCTATGAGAGATCAGTGTAGTTGTATTAGAAGTCCCCCAGGGTACTTCTAATTAATGTATAATGGTGCTTTTACACGGAACGATTATTGTTCGAATTTGAGCTATACCGATCGCATTTGAGCGATAATCGGCTCGTGTAAACACAGCAAACGATCAAACAATGAGCGAGAAATCGTTCATTTTGATCTTTCTCAAATCGTCGTTGGTCGTTGGCAAAAAATTTGCAGATCGCTACGTGTAAACAGTCTTTCAACGATTTACCCTATGTGTGAGATAGGCTTAAGCGATCTTAAAACGATCGCAATACGATTTTTTCAAACGATCTATCGTTCCGTCTAAACGCTGATTGGTATAGAAAACACATTGTTACTTTGAAATCGTTAAACGAACGATTGGGCGAATTATCGCTGTGTGTAAAAGGACCATTAGTAAAAAACAAAAAGTGCCTTCATTAATAAAAGAAAAAAAGCTCCCATAATAAAAGTCTGAATCACCCCCCTTTTGCCATTTTATAAATAAAAAAAAATAAATAAACATGTTTGGTATCGCGTAGTGCGTAATCGCGCAAACTATTAATTTATCACATTCCGGATCTTGTACGGTAAACAGCGTAAGCCCAAAGACCCGCCAAAGTGCAAAAATTGCGCATTTTTGGTCGTATCAAATCCAGTAAAATTGTAATGAAAAGCGATCAAAAAGTCGTATATGCGCAAACAAGGTACCGATAGAAAGAAAACATCATGGCGCAAAAAATGACACCTCACACAGCCCCATAGACCAAAGGATAAAAGCATATGCCTGGGAATAGAGCGATTTTAAGGAACGTTTTTTTTTCTGCAAATGGTTTTATTTTTTTAAAAGCCACCAAATAATATAAAAGTTACGCAAGTTGCATATCGTTTTATCCGTATCGACTTATATAATATGTCAGTTTTTTCCATAGGATGAACAGCATAAAAACGAAGCCACCCCAAAGAAAAATTGCGTTGTTTTGTTTTGTTTTTTTCAATTTCACCGCACATGTAATTTTTTCTGGTTTTGCAGCATATTTTATGCAAAAAATTAGCCTGTAATTGCAAAGTACAATTAGTGACGCAAAAAATAAGGGCTCATGTGGGTTCCTAAGTGAAAAAATGCAAGTGCTATGGCCTTTTAAACACAAGAAGGAAAAAACGAAAACGCTAAATCGAAAATAGGCTCCACCCTTAAGTGAATCTGACCACCTGACCGCTTACTAAGCTGATGTCACCTCTGAATAGATATCAATGAAAGCATTCAGAACAACAGTTTGGGTTAGGGATGGTCCGAACCCTCAGAGGTTCGGGTTCGTATGAACCCGAAAGGTCGGGGCGGGTGGATACAGCGGGAGGACTGCCTGGAAAACTGGGATACAGCCTATAGCTATGGCTGTATCCCAGTTTTCCAGGCGGTCCTCTCGCTGGATCCGCCTGCTGCACGGAATCATTACCGAGAGTTCGGGTTCGTACGAACCTGAACCGAACTTGATACCAATAAAAAAACAACTGAACCTCTAACATATTACAACATATAGATTTTATTAATAACGGAAAGAATAGTGGTGGTCAGCTCACCTCTTAGTTGGGTCGAATCGGATCCTCATATAATGGAAGAGGGTGCACGGGTCCGGCTTCGGCCAGCTACCAATTCTTGGAGAAGTAACAGAAAGTGATGGTCCCAGCACTCCGTATAAAAAATATTCAAAAATCTTTATTTCATACCAAAGAGTAAAAACAGCTCATGTGCGGTATACAAAAAGGACATATGCGTTTCGCGCATGCGCGCTTAATCATGGTCTAATGAGCATATCACATAACGTGTTAAAAACAAAGGTTAACCAATCATGAGTGCTGGTGTGCATACGTCATGAATGACGTGTGGCAGACGTCATGAATGACGTCTGGCAAACACCTGAGGAGTAAATGGTCTGGGCGTTACTAAGACTAAGTACCAAATGAGATTCAATATGCACAGATACCAGTGCTAAACATTGTGGGCATGTCGTAACTATGTATAAAAACAGACCTTTTAGATATATGAATATATATATGATTATATATGTTATGGTAATATAGCTTGCTGTTGGCAAAAAAGATAATACTATGTTGTTTGTCTATTAGTATACTTGTGAAATGAACGGACAGGCATATCTCTATGAGTCATGTGTGTGAACAGGAGCTAAATGAGGAAATGAATGGGAATGAATAGAGAACAAAATAAAAAATAAAAAAACTAGTAAATAAGCAATGCTCTAATGTTACACAACAAAAAGTGGAACTACCACCCGTGAAGTAGTAGCAAAAAATGATCCACAACACAAACCAGGCTAAACTAGAACAAAGAGTCTATATAGTGGTTAAAGCAAAAACGCAACATGTATTGACTGAACGCAACATGTGAATAAGTAACAGCAAAAAGATATGGGTTAAGTAAATATAGAGCCATGGAACAGCTAGTATGTGTAATGATAAAGTAAATCATTTTTAAAGTTGAGACCATGGGGAAATCTTGTATTTATTTTGAAAATATATTCTGCCTCCATGTTTAGCAATATTTTGTGTTGGTCGCCACCCCTCGGGGTTTATGTGCCCTCTTGATGCCATAAAAATGAAAGGGTGCAGTGTCCCCCTCATGCTTCTCAACAAAGTGTTTGGATGCTCCCGAAGAGCTGGTGTTATTTCTCTTTCTTATATCTGCTAGATGTTCGCTGATGCGTTTTTTAAGTTTGCGAGTCGTGCAGCCAATGTATTTAAGATTACATGCTTGGCATATGATAATGTAACAACAAAAACGCTTTCACAGTTAATGAATTCCTCTATTTTAAATGTTTTAGTTTCACTAGAATTGGTATACTCCTTAACCGTGGATGTATATTTACACATATTGCATCTGGGTAAACCACATCTGTGGTTACCCACTATGTTTCTGGCTGTACCGGACTGTAACGGTTTAAGCATGCTGGGCGATAATAAATCACCCAGTGACTGTCCCTTCCGTGCCACGCATCTTATCCCTTGATCAATGATATTTTTAAGGATAGTATCCTGTCTCAAAATTTGTAAATTGTTATGCAATATGCGTGTTATTTGCGAGTATTCTGGAGAAAATTTAGTAGAAAAAGTTACTGTAGGATTGTGAGTTCTATTATGTGGATCAAACTGTTTTGTTTTGACTTTTGCTTTCAATAGGTCCTCTCTTGTTTTTTTAGCTACCATGTCTCAAGCTCTATTCAGACAAGAGGACTTATAGCCTCTCGCCTTCATACGAGTACAAGCCTGTTCACTTTGGATCTTATACATATCATTTGATGAACAGGATCTTTTGACTCGTGTGAGCTCTCCCACAGGGACAGAACGTACAGTGTGGGCTGGATGGCTACTGTTCGCATGTAAAATTGTATTGCCCGAAATGGGCTTCCGATATAGGGAGGTATGTACCTTATGGGTGTTGCTGTCAGACGTGAGTAATATGTCTAAAAAAGCTATTTCATATTTTTTATATAGATTTTATTGTTAAAATTGCAATACAATGACAAAATAATAGATAAATACACAATGAACCATGGCTGACAAAATGTTAAAAACGACAAACATACAGTGAGGGGGCTGCTGCAGATGGACACAAGTAAATAAATAAATAAATAGATGGTAGACTAAAGTGCTAGATGCAGTACAAGGAGAGCTATGAATTGATGATTTTGTAGTAAACAAGCCAAAAAAATGCTATAAAAGATTCATAGATCTAAGCTGGTGTAAAACTACTAGAGTGTCATACCATAAATGATGGAAGTCAAAGTGTCCACCGGCGGCCCCCAAACCAACGCACGTTTCGACGTAGCCTTTTTCAAGGGGTCAACCGACCATCCCTAGTTTGGGGGTTTCCAGAGCACATAATTGTTTTTTAAAGTTAGTTCTAGTGCTTTCACATGAGTAAATTTGTCCCCATTCTTGTCACTGCTATACCAATGGCACCTAGTCCTCGCTCCTTTTATGTGTCTGCAGGAAATCACTGGCACAGTGGTGACAGCCTCAGCCACTGACTGGCATGCAGATACAGCATTTCCTGCAGAGGTGACACAGCTGAAGGTAGCGGGACTGGGCACCATTGGTATAGCTGTGGCGAGGATAAGAGGCAGGTGCATCAGCTTTATTTACTTTATTTTAAAGCACCAGAACTCAATCTAAAATGTCCTTTTTCTTTGTTTTAGGAAACTTTCAAGAAGCCATAATGTTCAGCCGTAAAGGAAACATTGCTTTGTGTCATCTCTGCGGTTTGTGTATTTGCTATAAAGTAATCTTTCACACCAACATTTTCCACCATTTTGCTAGATCCCCTACACACTGAACCCCTATGGACTCCATTCTTCACACTGACTTGTGCTGAGGGTCTCCATTGCAAAAATACCAGACAAATGGCTCAGTAGTCTGCACTTTTCTTTTTGGTGCAATGCTGGAGCAGGGGGGTCTGTCAAGTCCAGTTTGTAATACAGTAGTAGAAAATCTGGGGCCCTACAATTTTGAAACTACAATTCCCATCCATCCTGCCCAGCAAATTTAAGGCATTGGCTCTTGAGGCATCATGGGAATTGTAGTTTACAACAGCCACAGGTTCCCCACTACTGGTAATGCTGTAGTGCTTTTACAGTGTTCTGCGCCAAGGATAGAGCAGAATAACACAACAGGCTTTTAATTATAATGTACATACCAGGTAGACGCGTTTATTAAATCAAGGTACAATGGAAATGCTTTTGTGACCAATAGCAACCAATCAAAACCCAGCTTTCGTTTTACCACAACAGTTAGCGTTGCGCTTATTGGTTGCTATGGGCAACGGTTTTCCAACACCACTTCTGTACCAATATACTGACTCCCCCCATTTATTATACATCACGTGGCCCAGGAGATAATAATATATTACAGGACTGTACGATTCGCAGTCCCCACAGGTGAGCTCTCTGTGTCATGTGACATAAGGGGTCCTGCGGTCACTCCCACCTCCCTCACGCCTCCTTACTTCTCTGTCAGCTCCCCATGTGACCGTCCCCTCTCAGCGGCAGCATGACGTCACCCTAGCCCCGCCCCCGTGTTGTTCTGCTCTTCCGGCTCCACTCAGTGTCTGTGGACATTACTGTGTACGGAGGATCCCGGAGCCCCGTGGGGAGGAGGAGCGGGGCCGGTGTGCCGGTATCGGGGACGGATGGGAGGCTGCCGGGGAGGATGAGCGCGGCGGATACATGGCAGGAAGGCAGTGAGTGCTCCGCCGTGGACGGGCATTGTTGTGTCTGCTTGTGCTGTCACACCTGCTGTGTCCTGTGCCATCTGCTCTGGGCTTGTTTACTGCGCCCATCACAGACCACGGGAGGGTTTACACCTAGCGGTTATGTCTAGCGCTCCTATGCTGTGTAGATGGGCGAAGTCATTACAGATATCCACTATGTGGGATAACAGGGCTGCAATGGACAGTGTGGTCAGAGGGATATGTAGGACAGCACTGTGATACACAGCTTATAGGGAGTGCCCCTATATCTACAGAGGGTGCTGCCCCTATATCTACAGAGGGTGCTGCCCCTATATCTACAGAGGGTGCTGCCCCTATATCTACAGAGGGTGCTGCCCCTATATCTACAGAGGGTGCTGCCCCTATATCTACAGAGGGTGCTGCCCCTATATCTACAGAGGATGCTGCCCCTATATCTACAGAGGGTGCTGCCCCTATATCTACAGAGGGTGCTGGAGCTGCCCCTATATCTACAGAGGGTGCTGCCCCATACCTAGTACAGAGGGTGCTGCCCCATACCTAGTACAGAGGGTGCTGGAGGTGCCCCTATATCTACAGAGGGTGCTGCCCCATACCTAGTACAGAGGGTGCTGGAGGTGCCCGTATATCTACAGAGGGTGTTGCCCCTATACCTAGTACAGAGGGTGCTGGAGGTGCCCGTATATCTACAGAGGGTGCTGCCCCTATATCTACAGAGGGTGCTGCCCCTATATCTACAGAGGGTGCTGCCCCTATATCTACAGAGGATGCTGCCCCTATATCTACAGAGGGTGCTGCCCCTATATCTACAGAGGGTGCTGGAGCTGCCCCTATATCTACAGAGGGTGCTGCCCCATACCTAGTACAGAGGGTGCTGCCCCATACCTAGTACAGAGGGTGCTGGAGGTGCCCCTATATCTACAGAGGGTGCTGCCCCATACCTAGTACAGAGGGTGCTGCCCCTATATCTACAGAGGGTGCTGCCCCTATATCTACAGAGGGTGCTGCCCCTATATCTACAGAGGGTGCTGCCCCTATATCTACAGAGGGTGCTGCCCCTATATCTACAGAGGGTGCTGGAGCTGCCCCTATATCTACAGAGGGTGCTGCCCCATACCTAGTACAGAGGGTGCTGCCCCATACCTAGTACAGAGGGTGCTGGAGGTGCCCCTATATCTACAGAGGGTGCTGCCCCATACCTAGTACAGAGGGTGCTGCCCCATACCTAGTACAGAGGGTGCTGGAGGTGCCCCTATATCTACAGAGGGTGCTGCCCCTATATCTACAGAGGGTGCTGCCCCTATATCTACAGAGGGTGCTGCCCCTATATCTACAGAGGGTGCTGGAGCTGCCCCTATATCTACAGAGGGTGCTGCCCCATACCTAGTACAGAGGGTGCTGGAGCTGCCCCTATATCTACAGAGGGTGCTGCCCCATACCTAGTACAGAGGGTGCTGGAGGTGCCACTATATCTACAGAGGGTGCTGCCCCATACCTAGTACAGAGGGTGCTGGAGGTGCCACTATATCTACAGAGGGTGCTGCCCCATACCTAGTACAGAGGGTGCTGGAGGTGCCACTATATCTACAGAGGGTGCTGCCCCATACCTAGTACAGAGGGTGCTGGAGGTGCCCCTATACCTAGTACAGAGGGTGCTGGAGCTGTCCCTATACCTAGTACAGAGGGTGCTGGAGGTGCCCCTATATTTACAGAGGGTGCTGCCCCATACCTAGTACAGAGGGTGCTGGAGGTGCCCCTATATCTACAGAGGGTGCTGCCCCTATACCTAGTACAGAGGGTGCTGGAGGTGCCCGTATATCTACAGAGGGTGCTGCCCCATACCTAGTACAGAGGGTGCTGGAGCTGCCCCTATATCTACAGAGGGTGCTGGAGCTGCCCCTATATCTACAGAGGGTGCTGGAGCTGCCCCTATATCTACAGAGGGTGCTGCCCCATACCTAGTACAGAGGGTGCTGGAGCTGCCCCTATACCTAGTACAGAGGGTGCTGCCCCATACCTAGTACAGAGGGTGCTGGAGCTGCCCCTATATCTACAGAGGGTGCTGGAGCTGCCCCTATATCTACAGAGGTTGCTGCCCCATACCTAGTACAGAGGGTGCTGGAGCTGCCCCTATATCTAGTACAGAGGGTGCTGGAGGTGCCCCTATATCTACAGAGGGTGCTGGAGCTGCCCCTATATCTACAGAGGGTGCTGACCCTATATCTACAGAGGGTGCTGCCCCATACCTAGTACAAAGGGTGCTGGAGGTGCCCCTATATCTACAGAGGGTGCTGGAGGTGCCCCTATACCTAGTACAGAGGGTGCTGCCCCATACCTAGTACAGAGGGTGCTGGAGCTGCCCCTATATCTACAGAGGTTGCTGCCCCATACCTAGTACAGAGGGTGCTGGAGCTGCCCCTATATCTAGTACAGAGGGTGCTGGAGGTGCCCCTATATCTACAGAGGGTGCTGGAGGTGGCCCTATATCTACAGAGGGTGCTGCCCCATACCTAGTACAGAGGGTGCTGGAGGTGCCCCTATATCTACAGAGGGTGCTGCCCCTATACCTAGTACAGAGGGTGCTGGAGCTGCCCCTATATCTACAGAGGGTGCTGCCCCTATATCTACAGAGGGTGCTGCCCCATACCTAGTACAGAGGGTGCTGGAGGTGCCCCTATATCTACAGAGGGTGCTGGAGGTGCCCCTATACCTAGTACAGAGAGTGCTGGAGCTGCCCCTATATCTACAGAGGGTGCTGCCCCATACCTAGTACAGAGGGTGCTGGAGCTGCCCCTATATCTACAGAGGGTGCTGGAGCTGCCCCTATATCTACAGAGGGTGCTGCCCCATACCTAGTACAGAGGGTGCTGGAGCTGCCCCTATATCTACAGAGGGTGCTGCCCCTATATCTACAGAGGGTGCTGCCCCATACCTAGTAAAGAGGGTGCTGGAGGTGCCCCTATATCTACAGAGGGTGCTGGAGGTGCCCCTATACCTAGTACAGAGAGTGCTGGAGCTGCCCCTATATCTACAGAGGGTGCTGCCCCATACCTAGTACAGAGGGTGCTGGAGCTGCCCCTATATCTACAGAGGGTGCTGGAGCTGCCCCATACCTAGTACAGAGGGTGCTGGAGATGCCCCATACGTACAAACAGTCCCATGACACACTACAGCCCACAGTCCCTACTAACTGCAATGGGTGCCACCATAGTAATCAGCATCTTACCAGACTGAGTAGCGTTGCATTGTGTCAGGATTAAGCCCCATATAAATGAAGAGGTGGTGGGGTTGCTGTTTCTATTTCTATTAGTATGAATGGGGCAGAGCTTCCCACATAGCACACGTTTTCTGTCTTTAAGTCTTACTAGAGCAGCGTGTATGTGGTAGCAGAAGCCGTACAACCTAAGACCATGTTCACACATCAGATCTCACTGCAGGCTTTCAAAACCACTATGGCGCAGGAAGGAAGTCTTGTCTTTGTGGTTCTTCTTGCAAAACATCAGCTCTGAATCTGTATGCTCTGTGTCTCTGCTGTGTATCTGGTGTCATCTGCTGTGTATCCTCTTTGTATCACTGCTATGATCTGCTGTCTGCCTGTCGGTGTGTCTGGTTGTCATCTGCTGTCTGCCTGTCGGTGTGTCTGGTTGTCATCTGCTGTCTGCTTGTCGATGTGTCTGGTTGTCATATGCTGTCTGCCTGTCGGTGTGTAGCCCACATTGCACACTGTGTATTCCCATATATCTTATGCTGCTCTATATCATGCAGGGTATCTGCTGTGACTCAGACATGCAGTCTTCTGATTGCCTAAGGTGTGGTATGAAGTTCTGCTGATGTTGGAAGGTGCACAGGACGGCAGCAGGGACTCTGCACTCCTCCACAGCTCGCTGCTGGAAAATGTCCCCCTTGGGCTTCATCCTGCTTCTCACATTGACTATAGAGGGGCTCCGAAACTCCTCAGCCAAAGAAATCCACCAGAAGAATGCTGACTTTAACCAGGATTATAATGACACTATCAGTAGTGAGATACAGAACATATATGCCTTTAATCACACCATGTTAAGGAACAAGGTAAGATCGAGCATGTGAGACTATGTATCCGTAATGTAGCAGTCAGTCTGGACTGTGTGACCACCATTGTGTATGTGTTAGACACGGCTTTAGTACAGTCAGGAGCTGCCTGGCATTATAGTCTGCAGAACGGCCATGATCACAGAAACTGAGTGCTTTCTATTTTATTATAGAGAGAGATGTGAACCCCCGACCCCAGTTTTAAGACAAAGCTTATTGTGCAATGCTGCAGCGTTTCAGAGTGAAATATAGCCTGTTGCATTGACCCTTTAAAGACCGGGCCAATTTTCATTTTTGCGCTTTCGTTTTTTTTGCTCATTGGGCTTTTAAGCCATAGCGCTTGCATTTTTTCACCTAGAGACCCACATGAGCCCATATTTTTTGCGCCACTAATTGTACTTTGCAATGACAGACTTAAACTTTGCATAAAGTATGCTCAGAAAAAAAATTATACGTGTGATGAAATTAAAAATAAAACGCAATTTTGTGTTTATGCTGTTTGCCCTAGGGGACAACTGACTTGTTATACATGTTCCTCAAGTTGTTAAGGTTACAACGATATGTAACACGTATAACTTTTATTTTAGTTGATGGCTTTTAAAAAATTAAAACCTTTAAAAAAAAAAAAAAAAGTTCCTTAAAATCGCTTATAACGCTTTATCCTTTGGTCTATGGGGCTGTGTGTGGTGTCTTTTGCGCCATGATGTGTTCTTTCTATCGGTACCTTGTTTGCCTATTTGTGACTATTTGATCACTTTTTATTACAATTTTTCCGGATTTGATACAACCAAAAATGCACAATTTTGCACTTTGGAATTTTTTCACACTTAAGCACCATACAAGATCAGGAATGTGATAATTTAATAGATTGGGCGACTACACATGCGGCAATAACAAACGTCTGTTTATTTTTATTTCTAAAATTGGAAAAGGGGGCTGATTCAGACTTTTATTTGGGGAGGGTATTTTCTTATTAATTAAAAACATTTTTTTTTTTTTTTTAAACACACCCTGGGGTACTTCTAGTATAACTACATTGATCTCTCATTGAGATCTATGCAATACATATATATTGCATCTGCATAGATCAATGAGATCGGCAATCAGTTCCACTCGGCTGCTAAAGTCGAGAACAATAGATTGCTGATCCGGAAACAGCGACATTACAGCGCAGACCCCTGGCCGGACCAGATGGAGGGACCACTTCTCTGCGATCGTGCCTGCTAATTGCTGCGATCTTGGGCTGCACCCAGCAGCTGGGATCGCGTCGGTGCAGAGCGGAGTCGACTCCCCTTGAGACGCCAGGGCGCACATGTACACACGGTGTCATTAAGGGGTTAAAGGGGTCTTCCAGAATTAGAAATAAACACAGCTACTTTCTTGAAAAAACAGTGCTGCCCCTGTCCCCAGGTTGTGTGTGGTGTTACAATCAAGCTCCATTCACATCAATGGAACCGAGCTGCAAAAGTGCATCAAAACTGAGCATAGGAGAGGTGCTGCTTCCGGAAGGAAGGGGCCATGTTTTTGAAATTCTGGATTACCCTTTAAGGACGCCTACCCCCGTTTTATACTGCCTGTGGCTTGGGCAACATGATACTGATAACAGGTTTCCTTTAACAAGTGGGAGAGTGGGGATGAAATACACTGTATACTAACTGGCTGGCACTTATGGTGAATTGTGACAGTACGTGGATCTTACAAGTAATGAGTCATTGTTACACTGTGCAATGACAAGTTTCCTAAGCCGAAGTGTTGAGAATTGCAGATGTATTGAGGTATGAGAATGTAGACACATAAAACATCTACAACATGGTCGGCATGCATGTAGAGATGTGTGCATATACAGCATCCCTATGGATCTGTGGATCCTACACATCTTGGCTTAGTAACCACACAGGTTTGTATGGAAGTCCCAGCTTACGTAGAGGGCGCAGAAGACCGCTAAAGCCTTCTGCTACCTGGGGCAATAACTTCTTGTGGACAAACCGCTTATCAGAGACTGTGGATATTTGACAATGCATGGGGGCATAGCTTTACCTGCACATGATGATCAAGACAAATGCTGCGTTTACACGTAACGATTATCGTGCGGATTTGCGCGATAACGATCGAATTCGAACGATGATCGTACGTGTAAACACAGCGAGCGATCAAACGACGAACGAGAAATCCCTTTAAGCGATCACAACATGAATTTTCCGTACGATATATCGCACCGTCTAAACGTTGATCGTTATGAAAAAAAAAATGTTAATCAGACATCGTTAATCGTACGATCGGGCCAATTATCGTTTCGTGTACACGCAGCATTAGCCCTGCGCTTCATGTCTTGGAAGACTTACTTCAGAGATGTGGAATCTCAGGAAGTGAGCGCCGGGGAGCAGAAGGCGTCACCCGTCTTCTGCTTCCCGGTCAAACCCCTTTGAATCCTATTTTCACGTGCATGCCTGCTGTGGCTCGGCAATGCCTTCTTGACATTTGAACTCTGAGGACAATATAAAGCTTACAGATTCCCTTTAAGCAGCACTGCTGGCATTGTCTTCATCCACTCGTACAAGGGCAGGGACGCTGGTCTGTGCAGTTCGATGTGTTCCCGTCTCAGATACTTAGCGGTAGATCAATATTAAGCAATTTATTAATTCAGGCTGTAGATAATTTCCTAATGCAGCTCTGAGAAATGGATAGTTGGACTTTGACAGCTTGCAGTGTCATGGGTCTGTGGGCCTGCTTGTGGCCTGGATATAATCATAGTGAATGTCCACGTCCTCAGCATTGTCTGTAGGACTCCAGGCTATGTCATCAATGCCGGCCTGTTACAGGAAAAGGTTTGACTTTTGACCCCTTTGACCCTCTAGCAATCAGATGATCATGTGGTTGGTGCTGAAGCATAGGAGTCTATCCGCAGCTCTTTGGTAGTTGTTATGTTCAGTATCATCACAACAGATCCATAACACTATAAAATAACTTTTCGCCAATGGACAGTGGTATATGTTTTTGCATATTTAGGCACTGGTTTGAATAGGTAGGCTTTTTTACCCTGCATTTAATGCTTAATTTTAAGTGCATTCACTAGGAAGTTTCCAAAGTCTACATTTATTGGACACTTCCGATGACGCCATGCAATAGCATCCATCACTCGTAGACTCCCATTGTACATACATGTATTCTGTGCATTTCACATTTTATTTAATGTCTATGTATTAAGACGCATGGTCTACTGTGTTTTTCCGTGCAGCAGATAAATGTAGGTTTAGGAACGTGATATCTTAGGTCCGCTCGGTTAATCATTGGCTGCAGTGGTGTCAGGGACCTGAGCTTCATTACACAGGCAGCAATGGGAGGAAGAAAGTATTTTATTTTTTAATTTACAACCTCCCTAACTCTAATTTAAAGCGAGTGTACCTTTAAGTACATCGCTTTGTGTTTTTCACGTGAAAAGGCTGGCGCCAGCGCATGATGACTGTTCCACTGTCGTCCACTGGTCCCGAGCACTGGCCTGGCATTAAGCACTGGGGGGCGGCCTCCAGTGTGAGGATCTCCCCTTCCCTTTGTGGAGCCACGTCACAGTAAGGGTCGGTGAGACAGCCCCCAGTGCTTTATGCCTAGCCGGTGGTTCAAAAAAAATAACTGCAGCACTGGCATCAGTTTATTCATGTGAGAAACACAAAGTTATGTACCTAGTAGTACATTCGCTTTAAAGAAGAATAATTCCCCTGAAACCTATCTGCATTCCAAGAACTTATTCTACAGGCCTTATTCCACGGAACGATTATCGTTCATAAACTCGCTCCAACGACCGCTCGTTAACGATAATCGCTTCGTGGAATTGATGTAAACAAGCAAACGACAAAGGCGAAATCGTTATATTGTCGTTCAAAATAGTTTTTCACCATGTTGGAAAAAAAAATTGTTGCTCTTTGAAAGATAATTCGCTAATCGGTTCGTAAAATTAGAAATCTTTCATTCGTAAAAAGTTTTAAAAAAAGTAGGTACTTGACAAGTTTATAAGAAAAAAGATGAGGGCACTCACCGCTTATGTGATCTTCTTTTTATTTCAATTCCTCTCTTTGCGTGCATGAATAGTACAGAGCATACTGGGCTTTAGCGTGGACGCCAGACACCTACCGGATCAGGTAACAGCTGTTTCACGCGCATGCGCGCTTCTACAGAAAGGTCTGTAGAATCGCGCATGCGCGTGAAACAGCTGTGGATCCGAAAGTGTGGAAGCCTAGGTTCAGCAGTGCCGGTGCTGTTAAAAAAAAAAGTAGGTGTGTCGTATGGTCATGATCACCCCGGCGAGCGTTTTAAACGACCATGTAACGACCGCAAAATAATCGTTACACTACATGTATCGTTCACGTTCCCACATGTGTTATGTGTTATCGTTCGTTAAAAAAAATCTTTAGTGATCGTTAACTAGCGGTCGTTGGAGCGAGTTTATGAACGATAATCATTCCGTGGAATAGGGCCTTTAGTTGTGACATCAGTAAGAGATAAGATTGTGATGCAAAATGGTAAAAAAAGAAAGGGGAACTAAGGTTATTTCCACCGTTGCACAAAAACCTGTGTATTATTTTGGCATCATAGTATTAAACAACTATATGTAGTGTGTCCTGTTTAGAATTTAATGTAAAAATATCTGGATTGGTGAACTGTAAAACCTGTAGGTCTTGTCAAGTTAAATATTTTAGTTAATGCATTAATTCAGCAAACTTTTCTCCTCTTCCTGATATGCTGCCCTTTCCCTCCCATTCTTAACAACTCGTCTTGGTTACCGACTCACGCTCTGCTCTAAAAGCAAAGGTTGGACTTGTCATTGTATTATGGTGCGTTTTCACTGAGAGATTTTTCCCTTCTCGCCCTATGACAGCACCCCTGGAGAGCGTCCATCCCCCTTCTCATGAGACAGGAAACAGCCGCCAGGCAATCAATCAATCAATCAAGCTTTAAAAGGAGCCGCATCAACCCCTTACACCAGTTCTGTTTCCTGTCTTCTGAGAAGAAGGATGGTGGAGGGTGCAGCTCCTCTGCACCTTCCCAAAAGTCGCCAGGATCAAGTGAAGCTGTGGGCGCCCGGTTCCTAAAGATTGATAGCCCGGGTTACCCTGCCGGTGTAAGCCTCTTACCTGAAAAGAGCCACCTGGTCAGTCTGCGGTCTTCCTGGTTCCCCTCCTTTTGGCTTCAATTCCCTTCTACCTCCGGCCAGGGTGAGTTCTTTCCGCCGGGTCCCGGGCCTGCGGGGAGGAGCCGGGCGTTCATGGCGGCAGGCGGCGGCTTCCGGCGGACGCGGGCGTACGTACGTGCGTGCCCGCGTCGGCGTGGTGACGTCGCGGGGCAGCCATGTGATGCGGCCTACTTCCGGTAGGCGCCCTAGGTGCGCAAAGACTTCCGGTTCGCGCCGTGCGTACTTCGGGCGCCGGCGTGGACGGGGGCCGGGCTGCGCTGGGGGCTCCGGGGCTTGGGGGAAGATCTGGTTACCCACCTGATGTCTGGGCGGCTATCAGGGGCTCGGAGGGGCGGTCCGTTGTCGGCGGTGTTCGGCAGCTCGCCACCGATTGGTGAGAGGGAGAGGGGGGGCGGTCCCCCTCTACGAATTAAAGCGGGAGTGTGGCTTGTTTCAAGTGTGTGCCAACCGGAACAGGAACCCAGCCAGCTTCTGGACCAGCATACTATAGCAGGTGGAGGTGCTTCCCACTACTGCGGCTACAGCTTCTTCAGCTTCAACATGGAGGAAGAAGCTGAACACACTGAGACACAGGAATCCCAGGCAGAGGTTCGCATGGTGGTGAGAGGGGTCGTACCCCAAATGATATTCCTGTGTTTATTTTTCCTGAGGTTGTTTTTTCTACTACTTCTACTGTAGGATTCTTCTAAGAAAGGAAAAAGTAGAAAGGAATGCCTGATGTGTCATAAGAAACTGCATTCCTCTTATTCTAAATCCCTGTGCAATGTGTGTCTTTCTAAAGTTATGGAAGAAGAGTCTCCTTCCTTTATGAAAAGCATTAAGGGTTTGATTAGAGATGAAGTTACAAAAGCTATGCCCAAGGAGAGGTCAGCCGCCTCTACCACAGCCTCTACCTCGGCTTCTTCAGCCTCTACATCCAGAACCGAATTGTCTATATCCCACTCTTCCAGTCCCGTTATTACGCTGGAATCTGATCCAGAGGAAGAGGGGGAATGTCAAGTATCTTCAGATAATTCAGCAGATGAATTGTCGGGCAAACCGTTATTCCCGGTGGAAAAAGTAGAGTCCCTAGTTAAGGCGGTTAGAGCCACAATGAATTTGGAGGAATCTAAAGAGACTTTATCTATTCAAGATAAGATGTTTGAAAGTCTGGCTCCTAGGAAGAAGAAAGTTTTTCCAATCCATCAGACTATGAAAGATCTTATAGATAGAGAGTGGAAAAAAACGGATAAAAAATTTTTTGTACCTAGGGCTATGAAGCGCAAATATCCCTTTGACGAAACCGAGACGGAGAGATGGGATAGAGCCCCTATGATTGACCCTCCAGTTTCTAAGATAACAAGGAATCAGGGGGCTCTGCCTTTTGAGGATACGGGCACATTGAAGGATCCCATGGATAGAAGGGCAGATAGTTTTCTTAGGAAAGACTGGGAGGCGGCTGCAGCTATTTTTAAACCCATGGTAGCCAGTACTTCAGTTGGTAGATCCGTAAAGCTCTGGTTAGAGGAATTAGAGTCCAATATCAGAGAGGGTACGCCCAGGGAAGATCTTCTTAAAGCCTTCCCCACTATTTTTGGAGCAGTGGATTTCATGACTGACGCCTCGGCAGATACCCTTAGAGCTACAGCGGTCTCCAACTCAGCCCGTAGAGCTATTTGGGTAAAAGATTGGAAAGGGGAAGCTACCTCTAAATCTAAATTGTTTGCCCTTCCATGTCAAGGAGAATTGTTGTTTGGTCCAGCGTTGGATTCTATATTAGAGAAAGCCTCGGACCGTAAACGAAAGTTCCCCTCTGTTCCTCCTCCTCCCAAGAGGCCCTTTCATAGCAAGGGAAGGGGGGGGGCTCAAACATCTTATCCAAAGCAGAGAAATTGGAAAGCCCCTGGTAAAGGGAGGGGTTATTTGTTCTCCAAAATTAACACCTCCAAGAAAGATGATAAAAAATGACGCCAGGGGGCCTGTGGGGGGACGCCTGATGCGATTCTCTCAGCAATGGGAGTTGATAACCTCAAGCAAGTGGGTGAAGGAGTCAATAAAGCATGGATTAAAACTAAAAATTCTGTCTCCCCCAGGTCATCGTTTTATTATAACAGATTTGAGCCGATATCCAGAGAAACAGACGGCTTTAGAATCCGAAGTCCTTTCTCTTCTCCAGAAAGAGGTGCTGGTTCAGGTTCCCAGTTCGGAACGGGGGTCGGGTTTTTACTCAACCCTGTTCCTAGTAAGGAAACCCAACGGTGCGTTTCGCACAATTATAAACCTGAAGGACCTAAACCGGCACCTCTGCTACGAGAAATTCAGGATGGAGACTATTCAGTCGGCCATCCTGAACCTGTCACAGAATTGCTACATGTGCACTCTGGACCTTCGAGATGCATATTACCATCTCCCCATTTACCCGGACCACCAGAATCTGTTGAGAGTGGCAATTCGCATGGGAGGGGGGATTCACCATTATCAGTACAGGGCTCTCCCCTTCGGTTTGTGCCAGGCACCCAGAGTATTTACAAAACTGATAGCGGAGGTCATGGCTCATGTCAGAGAACAGGACATTGTCATAATACCATACTTAGACGACTTTCTGATAGTAGGGCCATCAGAGAGGGCAGTCTCCCAGCATTGCCTGTCAGTCCAGAACATCTTCTCCAAACTGGGTCTGGAGGTAAATCTAGAAAAGTCCTGCCTGCGCCCAAACCAGATTTGCTCCTTTTTGGGGATAAGACTAGATTCTTTGGTTCAACGTTCTTTTCTTCCTCCCCAAAAGGTGGACCTGATCATAACAAGGGTAAAAGATCTTTTAACCCGGGGTTCCTGTTCCCTAAGACAGGCCATGTCAGTCCTGGGACTCATGACGTCTGCCATTCCAGCAGTAGCCTGGGCACAGTATCATTCCAGGACTCTACAGGCACAGATTTTAGACACCTGGGACAGACAGAGAGAGTCACTAGACAAGACTTTTACACTATCTCCCCCAGTACTAAGGTCCCTACAGTGGTGGGTGACGCGGAAAAACCTGACGGAAGGCATTCCTTGGGAGAAAAAGGATATATTTCAGATCACGACAGACGCCAGCCCCACAGGGTGGGGGGCTCATGCAGAATCCCTACTCCTACAGGGGAAATGGAACAGCTCAGAGTGTCAGGACCCTCAGAATCTCAGGGAATTAAGGGCAGTCCTTTACACTCTATCCCGTTGTCTACACATGATCACGAACAAACATGTCCGGATTCTAACAGACAATTCTACAGTAGTGGCATACCTGAACCATCAAGGGGGAACCAGGTCAGCTCAGCTAATGAGAGTATCCCATTTCATCTTCAGGCTGATAGAGAGTCATGTAGCTTCCATATCAGCCCTTCATCTCAAAGGGACGGACAACATCACGGCCGACTTCCTGAGCAGAGTATCACTCAACCAGGGGGAGTGGGGTCTCAGTCCAGCGGTATTTCAGCAGATCACGACCATGTGGGGAGTCCCTCTAATAGATCTTTTCGCTACCAGGGACAACAGGAGAGTGGAAAGATTTTTTTCCCTCAACCCCAGGGATCTTCCGTCGGGAGTGGATGCCTTTATTCAGGATTGGAGCAAGGGCCTGCTCTATGCTTTTCCTCCCATTCGAATGATTCCGAGGATGCTGAGGAAAATACGTCAAGACAAGGCACTAGTCATAGTAGTGGCACCCTTCTGGCCAAGGAGGGTATGGTTTTCTTGGCTCAGGAAACTCTCAGTAGCCAGGCCGTGGGTCCTTCCGGAGGTTCCGGATCTTCTATCTCAGGGACCGGTTCTTCATCCATCATCGCAAAATCTTCATCTGACGGCCTGGCTATTGAGAGGCGACTGATGCTGGATAGAGGTCTATCAAATTCAGTTATTGATACCTTATTGGCTAGCAGAAAGAAAGTCACTTCACAAATATATCTGAGGACTTGGAAAGCTTTTTGTAAATTTATGACTGTCCCGGTAAACGTGTTAATACCCCCAGACATTCCTAAAATCCTGGAGTTCCTGCAGAAGGGTCTTGAGTTAGGGTTAAAACCTAGCACATTAAAAGTACAAATATCTGCCCTTAGCGCTTTATTTGATCACAAAATTGCAGACCACCCATGGATTAGGCGGTTTATTAAAGCTGCAGGCAGACTTAGACCCACGATTACGCCTAGGACTCCACCATGGGACTTGAACATTGTTTTGACAGCCCTGTCAGTATCACCTTTTGAGCCATTAGAAGAACTATCAGATAAGATCTTAACCTTAAAATTGGCCTTTTTATTAGCAATTACTACGGCTAGACGAGTAGGGGAAATATCAGCCTTATCCATTAATATACCCTACATGAACATTCTTCCAGATAGAGTTGTCCTGTCACCAGACCCAGCTTTTTTACCTAAAGTAGTAACTGATTTTCATCGCTCTCAAGAGGTGATTTTACCATCTTTTTGTCCCGAGCCTAAAAACGATGGAGAAAGAAGATTCCATGCATTAGATGTTAGAAGGTGCCTTATCATGTATCTAGAAAAGACAAAGGAGTGGAGGAAATCTCAACAATTACTAGTCCTTTTTTCCGGCAAAAATAGGGGCCAGTCAGCTTCTGCAAAAACTGTAGCCAGATGGATTAAGGATACTATTTCCCTAACCTATACCTCTTCTAAAATGGTTCCTCCTACAGGATTTGGTGCCCATACAACTAGAGCAGTCTCCACTTCCTGGGCCGAGAGGGCTGCTGCATCTATCCCGCAGATCTGCAGAGCAGCTACTTGGAGCTCACCTCACACATTTTTCAGGCATTATAGATTACAGTTGCCAGGTACTGAGGATCTCTCTTTAGGGAGAAAAGTCCTGCAGGCAGTAGTCCCCCCCTAATTTAGCCTAGTCTAGTCTCCAGGGGTGCTGTCATAGGGCGAGAAGGGAAAACTTAAATTACTTACGGTAATTGTTTTTCTTTGAGCCCATGACAGCACCCCTCTAAATACCCACCCTTTATATATATATAAAAAAAAAAAAAAAAAAAAAAAAAAAAAATTTCACCGGGTGTATTTAAGTGGGGTTTTTTTTGTATTATCATTAAACATGTGAGATAAAATTATTCATTCAGTTCTCAATGAATGTAGAAAACTTTTTTTCTAGTTGCTTCTGCCGCCTTAGGTGGGAAGTGAACTCTCCGCTGAGGGGAGCTATTTTTCTCTGCTGGAGAGCAGAGCTGTGTTTATATCTTCTAGAATCCAGGATACTTGTGGAACGAACTGGTGTAAGGGGTTGATGCGGCTCCTTTTAAAGCTTGATTGATTGATTGATTGCCTGGCGGCTGTTTCCTGTCTCATGAGAAGGGGGATGGACGCTCTCCAGGGGTGCTGTCATGGGCTCAAAGAAAAACAATTACCGTAAGTAATTTAAGTTATCTGGCAGATTTGTGAAGCCAAAGCCAGGAACAGACTATAAACAGAGAATGGGATTTCTCCTTATTTTTAAATTCATTCTTGGCTTTGGCTTCCAAAATCGGTCAGATAACTCTCTGTGTAATCGCACCATTCGAGAGATAAGATTGTCTCATGGGGTGTATGGAAATGGCTTTTCTAAACAGAACAACCCCTTTAAATGTGTCGCCACTATTAGGCTTAGTTATTGGACATTGATGTTAATGTGAATTGTGGTTATATGCTGAAATTCTGATCCTTGTTCTACAACAGATTGCTCTGTGGATTAGCCCTCTGGGATTAGAGAGAGAATATGGTTAACAGGAGATGAATGAATGACGGAGGAATAGGAGGTTCATTTTATAAATTGTACAAATCCAGGTTTAACAAAAAACATGCATCATTGACCTCGCACACCGCATCATGCACCTCTATAGGCTAAATAGAGCAAAGTATCCCTGGCACATACAAGTCCCTGATCTGCCCTCTTTTGCTTAGTTTGCGGTTAAATCTTTTCAGCTATATCTTTAGTAGATCTGTTTCAGGAAATACTGGGGGCTAAAGCTCACCTGTACACAAACTCGCTCTCTGTGATCAGAGCTTATTTACAGAGGCTTCACAAGGCTTCATCAGTCATGTGGCCCTTTCATGCCACAGGCATGTCAGCTGCTTTCTTCCCAAAACAGTGCCACATATGTCCTTAGTTTGCCTGTTATATTGCAGCTCAGTGAATCCAAAGTGGTTGTCCAGGAAAAACCCATACTTAGCCATGCTGCCCGGGCTGCGAGGGACATGTCGGTAACATTTACTTACCTGTCTTATTCCTCTGCAGATGCCAGTTCCTGGGCCTCCCGTTGTCAGTGTTTTCATAACATCCGCTGACATCCCTCACCCATAGGAAATGGCTGGTCATCATAAGTTCTATGCTGAACGCCCATTTCTGGTGAGAGCAGCACGTCATCGGATGTTATGAAAAGTCTGGCAGTGGCTGGCCCAGGAACTGGCATCTGCGGTGGAGCGAGACAGGTAAGTATATGTTACCGAGATGTCTCCCGAAGCCCCAGCAGGTTGGTTAGGTATGAGTTTTACCCAGATAACCCCTTAAAGGACAGGTGTGACGCTGTTTTTGGAAGAAAGCAACCATGTTTTGTTTTGTTTTTGTTGTTTTTTTTAAATCCTGGATAACCCCTTTAATAACATTGTCAGAAGATATATTCAGTCTACTAGGCTTAAAAAATAAGGCCAGGTTTACATTTTAGTTGTGCCATCTGCTACACGTACACATGGGCAAGGAGTCCAGGTCATTTCCCACATGTATATGTGTATTTAGTCTTAGAAGTGCATCACACCATGCAAGAGACTCAATACACATATACATGCGGAAAACCAGATAAACGTAGTCACTAGTTAACTACATTTTGGCCATTAAATGAATTATCCAGGATTAGAAAAGGCACAGCTGCTTTCTTGCAAAAACAGCACCACCCCTGTCCTCAGGTTGTGTGTGATATTACAATTTAGCTTTATTCGCTTCAATGGAACTGAGCTGCGAAACTCATACCCAAACTGAGGACAATAGTGATGCTGCTACTGATGTTCTAAGCCTGGATAACCCTTTTCAATTCAATGGCACCCTATCCTGTATGTGCATGTATACATTGACAGTGTGCCAAAATATACCTGCAGTGTGTTGCACAATTATCATGTGAGGACTGTTACTAGGATACGTAAACCATTATCCAACAAGAAATGACGTGAACAGTGGAGGAGGAAGAAGGAAGCAAAAATGACATTACTGATGTGTATTGTTTCTTTGTCTGGGGTCTGGTCACATTTTCTGCACAACACTCTTCATTTCTGTAACGTCTCATAACCTAAACTAATGCTCATTCAGAACTCCCCAGTTTATGAATGGGATATCCTGACCAGTTCTGTGGAACTAGAGCAATACTTAGTATATTTTCTATCACAGATCATTAGAGGAAGCAATCCTGCTGTGTTGGTGTCTGAGATCATGTGCTCTGTGTGTCCATATACAAGTGTGCCGCTGTGTACAGGCTAGATCCTGCTCTGTTGGCAGCCTGGTCATTGTTACAGGCTACAAGAGAAACAGTGACCAGATTGGGACTGTGGCGTCTATTGTTATTAGTCCACAGTAAAGTGATAAACCAGTGACCCGACTGCCATGATGATGACCCCTCTACTCCGCTGTCTGTTAGCCTTTAGGTTGTATTATGGGTGTTTTTCATAAAATATAATTTCACTAGTTTTAATAAATCTCTCAGTATAATCAAAAGTGATTTTTTTTCAGCTCTCCACATTGAGCCACATTCTAGATGATTATGAGCAGTTAAAGGGGCTTTCCAGGCTTAACGCATTAATGACTAATCTAATGTGAGCTGAGCTGCAGTATTGTGTATTTACACAGATTTATCTGACAGATTTTTTTAAACCAAAACCAAGAAAACACTGTAAGGGTAGCTTCACACGTACCGACTGAGTCGGCCAGGTCCTGGCAGATCACTTTCACTACGTACACTTAGCGGTCTGAACGACCGCTGCGTGTATGTAATTCTGCCGGCCGCTTAACCCCTTCTGTTGCCGCCCGGCTCCTGCTCTGTATACATTACCTGTTTTCGCTGCACGAGGTCCCGGCGTACTGCTCTCCCGCCCGGCCAATCAGTGTGTTGCCCTGCCGCAGCCACTGATTGGCCGGGCGGGAGAGCAGTATGCCGGGACCCCGTGCAGCGAGGACAGGTAATGTATACAGAGCGGGAGCTGAAGGGGTTAAGCGGCCGGCAGAATTACATACACGCAGCAGTCGTTCGGACCACTGTGTGTATGTAGTGACAGTGATCTGCCAGGACCTAGCCGGCTCGCATCGTTATTAACGCTGCGAGTCGGTACGTGTGAAGCTACCCTAAGGGTGTGTTCACACCTACAGGATCCGCAGCAGATCCGCAGCAGATTTGATGGTGCAGATTTGATGCTGTGTTCAGTTATTTAAATGAAATATGCTGCGGATCCGGTAAGTGTGAACGTAACAAGGAACAGGTCATAAAGGAAAGACTAAGATTTCTCCTTTTTTTAAAATCCATTCCTGGCTTTGGCTTCAAAAATCTATCAGATTAATCTCTGTGTAAACACATCATAACCCTCAGCACCACTGTTACACAGTAGACGGCACAGGGCTTCTTACACCGTTCACTGTGTATGGTGCTAGTGTAGCATGGCTGGGGCACCAGGTGTTTAAACTCCACTGAACAGACTTTGATGACCTGTTCAGTAGATAACCCATCAATGTCATAAACTCAGACAATCACTTTAAGGTAGGTTATTCAGCCTAAGAAGATGGCTGCTTTCTTTCAAAAACGGCACCACGTGTCCAGGGTTTGTGTCTAGTATTGCAGTTTAGGTCCAGTGAAGTGAATAGGGCTACAATACCTCCCACAACGTGCATGAAATTGGACTCATACAAAAGTATTATAAGGTCCTATAGATTCCATAGGGTGTTGTATTGCTGCTGTGTACAAGTCATAGCTTCTATATAGCGATAATACGGCACGTGCCCTAAATCTGCTCATGGATGGTTATCAGCCCTGACCCCCCTCCTCTTCATTTACACATGACATAGGATGTCTAGCTGCATAACACTTGGTGCCTGGCACTGATGGGTCAGACGCTGTGGCTGTAGGAATAACAATGTACATTCAAATCACATCATAGCTATATCAATATCCCATCTATTACTAAGTCGTATAGACACAAGTATATGTTATAAAGCCAGGTCATCAGATATCTTTTGCACTGTTCTTTTGAATATCGAGTAATGTTTAACATTTGAGCCAATTAATTTTGTGTATATGAGGCACAGTTATACATTGTTGGTTATTATATTTTTTAGGGATTTATCATTTAGGGTTGCTTCACACATACCACATCACAGCGGATTTTCTGCTGCAGATTTGATGCTGTGTTCATTTATTTAGCCAAATCTGCTGCAGATGCGCATCAAAAAATCCGCTGTGACACGGTACATGTGAAGCTACCCTCAATATATATTGTATACTATATATATGTATATGTATGTGTGTATGTATATATGTATGTGTATATATATATATATATATATATATATATATATGTATAATATATATATGTGTGTATATTATATTTATGAGTATTAGTTAGTAAAATTATTATAATATACTATTTATCAGTGATGTATGACGCTCATGACCTTGTACTATGATGGTGCCTGTCTGTGCTTTGTGTTTAGACCGAAGGTGTCAGAGTGTCCGTCAAAGTGCTGTCTGATCAGAAGGGACCACCTCTGCTCTTTGTTGTCCGGCAGAAAGAGGGTGTTGTGTCATTCCAAGTACCGCTGACCCTCAGGGGTTTGTAAGTAGCATGCTTCTTTGGATTCTTTTAGCAGGCTTGTCTATTAACCACACAATGTGACATAGCACTTTGTTATGTCAGTAACAGAATTGTCCGTTAGGGTCTTATTAGACAAAGCGTTCTTTAACGATTGCAAACGAGATTGTTTATCGTTAACCTGAAATCATTCCTACTTTCCACAGGTACCAGCGTAATTACCAATATCAAGATGTCGGACGCACTCTGTGCCAACCACCCACTCGGGCAGAGTCCAAGACTGAGTCCTTCTTTGTGGACGTCTCCACCTTGTCCGAGAAGAATGCTACCTACTTCTTGCGTGTCACACACGTGGAGAGCTTTGTGTTGCGGTGAGGGGCAATGTCCTGTATGATGTTATAGTTCATACGTAGCGTTTGTGTCAGAGTGAACTTCATGAGTTTTTTATCTTTGTAGGACAAAAGAACGGTTCAGTTTTAATGCAACTCCTGCTCAGCCTCAGGTATAATGTGACAAGAGGTGACAAGTACATGTTCTGTGAGGGGACAGTGAGGTCTATGTGTGTGTTTGCCCTTGTCTACATTCTGTGTATGGTGTATGTGTACCTTTTTAAAGACCTATCAAACTGTGATTGATTTCAAAGTGATACACTAAGAAACATGAGACTATAGGCCCAAAGCCGCACTATTGACTGGTCATTAAGATGTGTCCTGTTGATTTTTGATGATGGCTGTTTTTTTGTTTTTTACAGTGGGGGTCTTGTATCGGTTTTATAGCATCTATGGATTTGCAACTGGCCTCTCCTCCCGCTCTGTGTTTGTGTTAGGAAGACTCATGCTTAGAACTTTTCCCAGCTGGTTCCCCTGATCAGTCATGGTCCGAACACTCAAACCATGACCCGTTACAAACTTTTGGCATGTCTCTATAACATATAGAGAGTCTGGCAGAAAGCAGAACCGTACAGCTGTCATCAGAACCTGGACACTGTTCGTCCTCAGGTTTTGGGCTTTCAGGTTCTCCTGATCACAGAAGATATGAAAAACTGCTTTCACACTATTTTATTGTACGATAAAGTGCCTTTTATACATTTCTTCTCGTTACGCCAATTTCAGATTTTTTATTTTTAATCACACTGATGATTAATGATTTGCTATATATAATGCTATTCCCAAAGGAAGGAGAAGTTCTTTTGCCTTGCATTTGTTTTAAAGGGAACCTGTCACCCCGGGCAGCCCCCCCACCCCTGAACTCACCCCGCCCCCTGGACAGGGCCCTGCATACATACCGCCCCCTACGTGTCCCGCTCCCGGTGCCGGTCACACTGCAGAGATCGGCCCATCTGCACGCTTAATATGCAAATAAGCAGAGATTAGTCCTATGGCCATGAGACTTCTCTCCGCTCTTTTGCATATTGAGCATGCAGATGGGCCGACGAGATCTCTGCCGCAGGACTGGCGCGGGAGCGGGACGTGCAGGAAGTATGTATGGGGGGCCCTGTCCAGGGGAGTGGTGGGTTCGGGGGTGCTGCCCCGGGTTGCTTGTTCCCTTTAACAAGTCTCCATTTTTACGGTTTCGGTGTCATATAACCACTTTACCTGATGTTTTTAGACACTTCTCCCATTAGTATGATGTCTTTTTTTTTTTTTTTTTTTTAACTAGGCAACCCCTTTAGCCAATATACATGTTAAAAATTTTAAAGTGGTCACTTTATGAAGATAACCGCTGCCTATAACATAATATATAATGTTGGGGCATGTAGATGGCACAAAGAAAGGTCCTGCTTGGGATCTCTAACTGTGAATGAGAGCAGAAAGCCAATACCATTCTGGTGGACTCCAGCCATCTTTGTAATACATATTGTAATGGATGCCTGCCATGTAATACTTCATCATATCCGCTGCAGTTGCTGCTGCAAGGGAAGAACCGGGCTGTCTTTACCTTCCCTCTCTAGAATTAACTATTTGCTGGAGATGTCAGGATCAAGACCCTTAGCAATCGCCTCATGTCTGATGAAACAACCTTTTATGTAAAAAAACAAACAAATACTTTTAAGTCTTAGATTTTTACTTCACAAAATTAAGATTACTTGTGTAGATGTTAATGAACCCAATATGTCATGTTATACAAGGAGTACAAAGTTGCACCAGACCTCATGCAAGTAATGGGGTTGCACAACTCACAAATGGCTGTGACTATGACTACTTGACTGTTTGGTCCTTGTCAGCTGTGGGTTGCTTTGTAACCCTACTTACATATATTAGGTGTGACTTGCCACGTAGCCCCAGCCCTATACTTGTTTCAGAATATCGCAATATATTCTGCTGTTCAGCATTTGGTAAAAGGGCCCAATTCTGAACACAATAATACTACGACGAGACTCTAGAATAACTTATCTTCCATAACCAGCCTGGCAATAAAGCAGCACCTCCAGCTTATTGTGCAGGATGGGTGACCGTGTCAGATGCCAGGTCGGGTTTAATGAGGTCTTTTTGCGTGTTCCTATTTTTACACCAGTCTTTGACCTGCATCTTGTGTTTTTACGAGCTAGTAGATGACTGCATAGGTTTAGGTAATAGATTCCTATGGTATCTCAGACTTTGCTCTCTAAATTTAGGCTTCTGTTTATAAGGATTTTGAAAAATCCACCAATATAATTTATAATACATAATTTATTAGCACTTTGTCATCGGGACAGAGCACTTTAACATGGGGCATGCTGCACAATCTCATAAGGGGGATAGACAAATGTTCCTACATTATGTACAGGTTATGAATGGCTGATCTCCAGCCAGTGTATGGCATTGTTCTAGGTGCTGTTGGGTTTGTGTGTTTGCTGTTATGGAATCCCAGTTCATTAAAGTGACTCTGTACCCACAATCTGCCCCCCCCCCCAAACCACTTGTACCTTCGGATAGCTGCTTTTAATCCAAGATCTGTCCTGGGGTCCGTTCGACAGGTGATGCAGTTATTGTCCTAAAAAAACAACTTTTGAACTTTCAGCCCCGTGCCCAACTGGAGTATCTGTGCCCTAACTTTGCACCACCCCTCCGTCCCTCCTCCCCACCCTCTTCATCATTAGGAATGCCACTGGAACATTTTCTCTTGTCTGAACATTGCACAGGTGCCTTAAAGGGGTTATCTAGCGCTACAAAAACATGGCCACTTTCCCCCTACTGTTGTCTCCAGTTTGGGTGGGGTTTTGAAACTCAGTTCCATTGAATTAAATGGAGCTTCATTGCAAACCGCACCTGAACTGGAGACAACAGTAGGGGGAAAAGTAGCCATGTTTTTGTAGCGCTGGATAACCCCTTTAACGATCCAGCCCATGTTCAGTATTCACACAGCTGAAGAATAGGAAACAATCTGCCTGGAGCATTTCTAATGATGAGGAGGGACAGAGAGGTTGTGCCAGCCTAATGCATACACAATCTAGGCCACACCAGTTTGGCATAGGGCTGCAAGTTTAAAAGTAGTTTTTTAGGACAATAACTGCATCACCTGCCAAACAGACCCCAGGACAGATCTTGGATTAAAAAGTGGTTTTGGGGGGACAGATTGTGGGTACAGAGTCACTTTTTAAGCTCTTGGGACCAATTTTGGCTCTTTTAGGAATCATTTAAAATTTTTTATTGGTTAGTGCAACTAAAAATAGACTATTTTTGCTTGTTAGTATATGTGATCTACCCCTTGGTTACTGAGCACTAGATGCGGCTTCATGATAACATCACTTTCAGACGATCAGGGCACATAGATTCAATTGGATGATCTTTGGCCGTGTGTCTCTAAACTCTTTAGTGCACCCAGTTTTATAGCTGTCTATGGAAATCATACTACTGTAGGCCGCACTTGCACCTGGCCATTGGGGTTACATACCCAAGCCCACTAATTAAAAAACGTTTCCATACTTTTACCCATGTACTGTATGTAGATATATAGTTGAATAATATAAATAATAACTTTTGTGCATAAACCCTTAATTGAAATTTTTCATTACTTAAAGTGACAGTCACCCCCTTTTTTTTCTGACTTCCCTACACAGGTTTTATGGGTAAATTGACCAGTTTTCATACCTTATTTTATATCATATGTCATGGTGCTTGTTCAATTAAAAAGTCATCTTTTATCAACTGCAGATTTTGCTAAGTGGGCTTTACGGCAACGGCGCCACTTAGCCCCGCCCACAGCCCCACCGGTGGCCCCACCCCTCCATTATGTCATAGACACAGGCCCGCACCTTTGCCGACCATTGGAAAAGGCTGGCCTAAAGGTCTAGGCCCCACCCCCTCTAGGTCGGCCCATACAAATGGGCGTTGAGTGGGTGGGGCCTATGTGCTGATTATGTCACGGAGGGGACGGTGCCAACGTGGCGCTGTGGATGGGGCTAAGTGGCTCTGTTGCTGTGAAGTCCCGCCCACTTAGCACAATCTGTAGTTGATAAAAGATCACTTTTTACTTGAACAAGCACCAAGACGTATGATATAAAATAAAAGTATGAAAATTGCTAAATTTACCCTTTACACCTGTGTAGAGAAGTTACAATGCAAAAAGGGGGTAACAGTGTCTCTTTAACAAACTTTTGACATGTCAAAAGTTTTGATTGGTCAGGCACTGGATATTCAGACCCCCCCATGCCCACAAACACACACACACACACACACACCGTCTGCCAGAATGAAGCACGTGGCTAACAGTTCTCTTGCTGTCTGATTTGTCGCTGTACTGAACGGGCTCCACAAAAAAAGTCTTCTACAATGATGAGTGTGATGGGGACAGTAGAAGTGTGTTTCTACTGCTTCTTTCTAGCAATCTCTTGTCTGAACACCCAGACCACAAATGATCAAAACTTTTAACTTGTCAAAATTTTTTAACTGCCGTTGACACCTTAAAGAGAGTCTAAATGCAATAAATGACAGTAGATTAAATTATAAGAGTTTTCTACATGGATTTACAAATCCAATCATTTCCCCTTAAGAATTAAAGGGAAACAGGTTTTACTTTAACAGCAGAAAGATATCAATATCTGGTGAGATTCTTCCCTGTCTCATTTTCTCTGTAAGGTGCCAACTGTTATCTGAGTTGCAGAATGGGTCTGTGAGCTAGGATCTGGCCGGGATTCGATTTGGGCGAATAAATTTGCTTGTTTTGCGTTTTATCAAGATGCTGGTCTGTGGAATACAACATATTAATTCACCAATAGGCAGCGAATCAGCAAAATGCAAATGGGGTGGAAGTTTTTCTCACTTCGTGTTGAGAGCCTGGATACTTCATACAGAACATTATTCATCAGCCGCATAATAGGATGTTCCAGTGTATTATACTTCCCAGCCAAATAGAGATACAGCTGCTTGTAATTGGTGGATCCGCTTTAGGAGGACATGAGTACGATAACATATTTCTCAGTAGTCTGACACTTATCTGGGTTCTGGATGCACAGAACAAATGTAAAGTAGTGTAGATGGTAAAGATCCTTTTATGCCACCATTATGGGGTATATTCTGGTTTATTTGATTGCTAATCGTCCTGCAGTGGCTTTTCTGTCTTTTGCTTCCATTGTTGATTCTGAATTACTTGGCAGTTCTGGTTGGAAAAGCGACAGACTATTGATGGATTTTCAGGGATTTACATTGATTACCTATATGAGGTCAAGCACACCCACTCTCATATGGATGTTGCTTTTCCAGGTACTGCAGTGGTCGGGGTGCTCCCACAAGACCTCCTGACCACTCAACTATTATTCAGGGTACTGGGACCTATAATAATTTATTGATGGCCTTTAGGATAGGAAATCGGTGTAAAATCCAAGGAAACCTATTAAAGTTCTGGTATATTTGGTGCCTAATTCTAAGAGCTGAATTTCTTTTTCATGAAATGTAAAGTATAATAATGTGAGATTGTAGACTGTGAAAGCATGCTGGACAGAGTGTGAGTGTCCTGTCACAAGCTCATTTGGCTCAGACCTTTGTTCTGTTTTACATATCATGTTTCTTGTCTGTTCGCAGTATTTTAAGTATGTTTTTCCACCGGACGTAGACTCTGTGATTGTTAAAGTCACTTCTCCGTCTGCATTTCCTTGCTCTGTCATCTCAGTACAAGATATTCAGGTAAGTGCCTTGCAGTAGTATGACAAATGTTACTATTACTGATATGGTGCTATGGTGTGGCGGTGGCTTTAGTTGATGGTGCAATGAGTGTAGACGTGGCGTAACAGCAGTTGAATACAGGAGATTTCAAGTTTGGGGAACAGCCTTAGGGCTATGATCTACTTAATCTGCACCAGGGCTTGGATAGGAAAACATCTGTTTGAGTACAGAAGGAAATTATTTTACTTAATAAAACCTATTACATAGGTTTTTAAAATCGCTTGTACTATTCAAGCGTATTGATTTCTAAAAAATGTCATTTAAATAAGTCATGCTTTAAAGTGATACTGTGTGAGGATTTCTCTACACAGCTGTAAAGCCTAAATTCGGCTTTTTTTATAACTTACTTTATAATAGATTACTTGGTGCTTGGTCCAGTGAAAAATACTTTTTATCATTGGTAGATTGTGTCACCTGGCCGAGGCTTCACAGGCGCAGTGCCACTTCACCCTGCCCACATGGGCACCATGGGTCTGGCCTCCTTTCGTGAAGTTGGCCCCTTGGAATGGGCCAACCTAGAGGGGGTGGGGCCTAGACCTCTAGGCCGGCCCATTCCATTGGCCTAGACACCGATTATGTCACAGAGGGGCGGGCCTACAGTGCAGATGTGGATGTGGCGAAGTGGCGCTGCGGACATGAAGCCCTGCCCAGGTGGCACAATCAACAAACGCTAAAAAGAATTTTTCACTGACCAAGCACCAACAAGTCTATTATTAAGTAAGGTATGAAAACTGCAGAATTTAGGCTTTACAGCTGTGTAGAGAAGTCCTCATACAGAAAGGAGGTCACAGTGTCACTTTTAAAGTGACTCTTACCCACAATCTGCCCACCCCAAACCACTTGTACCTTCGGATAGCTGCTTTTAATCCATGATCTGTCCTGGGGTCCGTTCGGCAGGTGATGCATTTATTGTCCTAAAAAACAACTTTTAAACTTGCAGCCCTGTGTCAAACTGGCATGGCCTAGAGTATCTGTGCATTAGGCTGGCACACCGTCTCCTCATCCTCCTCATCATTAGGAATGCTCCAGGCAGATATTCTACTATGCATCACCTGTGTGAGCATGGCACACAGGCTTGATCGTTAAAGGGGTACTCCGGGGAGGTAAGTGACTGGCGCCTTCTATATCCATCCCCCTCCCCAGGCTGTACAATAAAAATGACCCCAGCCTGCAGTACCTCTTTAAGGCAGCTGTGCAGTGTTCAGACAAGTGAGGAATAGGAGGCAGGAATAGGAGGCAATCTGTCTGGAGCATTCCTAATGAGGAAGAGGGCGGGGAGGAGGGACAGAGAGGTTGTGCCAGCCTAATACACAGATACTCTAGGCCACACCAGTTTGACACAGGGCTGCAAGTTTAAAAGTTGTTTTTCAGAACAATAACTGCATCACCTGCTGAACGGACCCCAGGACATATCTTGGATTAAAAGCCACTATCCGAAGGTACAAGCGGCTTTGGGGGGGACAGATTGTGGGTACAGAGTCACTTTACGTATGAAGCCTGAGAATAATACAGCAGCGGCCTTCTCACAAGATTACAGAGAGGCTGCTGGCTTTAGGCTTTTGATAATATTGTTTGCAAAGTTGGTCAATAAGTTCTAGTGTGGTTGCCAGGAATGTAACATTGTCCCATTTCTCCTTTTCAGTGCCCGGTATATGACCTTGATAATAATGTTGCCTTTATTGGCATGTATCAAACAATGACCAAGCAAGCTGCCATCACAGTTCAGGTACATTTTCAGGTTCCCTGCTAACATTACTGTGACACTTACAGAGTAAAATGAGTGAAGAATGTGAATATGAAATGGCGGCTAAAGTTTAGTAAAATGTGCTGTTTCATCAAAAGACCTTTTTTGATTTGATACTTTTTCGTTCGTCCTTTTTATTCTTACTGTCTAACACTTCATTTACTCATTTATTTATTACAGCGAAAGGATTTCATTAAAGGTGGTTTTTATGTTGTGGTGGTTGTAAAGACTGAGGATGAGGCGTGTGGTGGGGGTCTGCCCTATTACCCATTAAATCCAGGTAAATCTGTTTACCTGTCTTAACTTACAGCTCAAGTCTTTGAATACTTTTCCCCCCTAATACGTATGTACTGTGTTTCAGATGCTCCTGTGGAGCACGGAGATCGCCAGAAGACCCTGGAAGTCTTGGTCAGCCCAGCCATCAGCAGTATGTAGTTTATGGCTTCCCCCTTTATTAGCTGCCGAGCATACTTTTATTTAGCGTAGGGCTGGGCGATAATGGCCTAAATCAATATCGCGGTTTATCGTACATGTAGCGGCGGTAACGATAAATTGAACGATAATTATGACACGCCCCTTTTTAAAGCCACACCCCTTTTGAAACCCCCATTTTCCGATGGTAATACAAACGTGGATTTATTCCATATAACAATGTGCAGCAAACTTCACAAGTAGTACACAACGTTTTGGCATCTCCTACACCATTTAAAAGTGCCACTTGAAAATGGTGTAGGAAATGCCAAAACGTTGTATATTACTTGTGAAGTTTGCTGCACATTGTTATATGGAATAAATCCACGTTTTCACGTTTGTATTACCATCAGAATATTTTTACTAGCTGACTTGATCCAAGGTCTGGGATTCATCTGCTGCCACCCACAGTTTGTTTATTTTGCTGCCTATATTTTTTGCTATATCTATCTATATACTGTGGGGTAGCAACCAATCAGATTCCACGTTTCATTTTTCAAAGAGTCTGATTGGTTGCTAGAGGCAGCTGAGCCAGTTTCACTTTACACCATGTTTGAGAAATCTACCCCAGTGTGTGTGTGTGTGTGTGTGTATATATATATATATATATATATATATATATATATATATATATATATATATATATATATATATACATACACACACACACATACACACACATACACACACATACACACACATACACACACATACACACACATACACACACATACACACACATACACACACATACACACACATACACACACATACACACACATACACACACATACACACACACACACACACACACACACACAGATAGGAGATAGATAGATAGGGGATAGATAGTAGATAGATAGATAGGTAGACAGTAGATATCTCCTATCTATCTATCTATCATTACATCTATCATTTATCTATGTCTCTAGCTCCTATACCTTTCTATCTAATATCTGCCCCCAGTCACTGTCACATGCTGCCCTGCCCCCCCCCCCTCTCCCGCACATACAGTTGGGGTCAGGTATAGGTCAGCACCTCCATGCTCCCCCGGCCCCTCTCTCCTGCACAGGAATCCTCTGCCCCCGTCCCTCAGTGCTGTAGCACATATATCTGCCGGCAGCGTCCCGGGCAGATCGTCACACACGGCTGCTTCACCACTGCCAAAAGATGAGGCGAGGAGGATTCCTGTGCGGGACAGAGTGCGGTGCCTGGTGAGGGGAGGATGTGCTGACCTATACCTGACCCCAGCAGCCACTTTATGTACGGGAGAGGGGAGGCAGGGCACACTGTGCAGCTTCCAGAGCCGTCCGGAAGCAGCAGCAGCGCTGAACACACAGCACGCCTGTGCGCAGCCTGTCACATCTCCAGTCTTCCTCCTCAGGAAGATTAACAGAGGGGAGCAGAGCATGGGGCCGCAGGGTGAGGAGGAGGAGGAGGAGGGAGGGGGGAAATACCGCAGATACCGTCCTGGCAGAGTCGAGGTCGGTTAACCGACGCCAGAGACGGTATCGGTATTTTGACGGTATACCGCCCAGCCCTAATTTAGCGCTAGATATCCTGTTCATTCTCCTGTCCTGAATGGCCATGCCTTATCTCTTCAAAAGCAGTCAAAATCCAAAATGCCCCAACATCACCTGTCAGGAGAGAATTATGAGGCCCCATACTCATTAGAAGGTTGTCCTACCAAAATCAGCGGGGTCAGCCAACTTTTGACTAAAGTGTTTGGGAGCCTTTTAGCAATTGAGCCTTCTGTCTCTCACCTGGGACTTCCCTTTTTGTACCAGAACAGAGAGAACTTCTGACAGGCACCTGGTCAGGCAGAATCAAGCTGTTCCTGGGGACATGGACATCCATTTGTTTGAATAAATCTTAGCAGCTGCCTATATTATTTACCAGCAAAAGTAGCTATATGCTGGGTATCCTGGAAGTCTTTGAGATTAAAGGGGCTGTCTGTGATGACAGTCCCTTGAATTGTATACTGCATGTTTCAAAGACCTGCCTAATTTAATTGCATGTGAGAACAGAACCTCGCATGTAGTGCAAGCAGCTGTTTCCTGCTTTAATCTACTGATTTACTATGTCATATTTCAGTTAGATTGTAGTTCTATTCTTGAAATGTAAATGCAAATGTACGCTATCTGTTACACACAACATGGGATGGAAGAGGAATAGATTCTGTTTTCTGTAACCTAATGGGGGAGATTTATTAAACTTGGAAAATGAAAGGTGGAATCTGATTGGTTGCTAGGGGCAATTGAGCCAGTTTCTCTTTATGCCAAGTTTGATAAAATCTCCCCCAATGTGCTGACCATTTGCTTCTATCCTCAGAGACCACTTATGTCGGTGGGATGCTGTTCGGTTTAGGCGTGTTCCTGTCCTTTTACATTTTTGCACTTTTTGTATACTGCTGGGAACAGTGGAGGTAAGACATGAAAAATGGTATTGAGTATAAAGCGTGAAAGACAAAAACTGTGCTGCTAGAACAAACCTGGTTCACACCTATGGGCCGGCTCTGTTTGCTTTTCCATTCACCTGCCACATGTAGGAGCTAAACCAAAGAAAAAAATGGACCCAGCTGATCGGTTGCATGACAGACACCAGCAGAACAGAAATAATATTATTTGTATAAGACGTGTTAGATGAGGGTAAAGAGAGGTTCCCATATCCACTGGTGATTTACCTGTGTGCTCAGGGTTGTTCTGAGAATTACAAGAGAGGTTACAGCATGATTTATAACACGTTGGACACCAACTGAGCCCCACAGACCTTAATGGGACCTGTCTAGTTTCCAGCTGGTGTCATTTTACTAGAAATTGACTGGATAAAAAATTGTGACATTCGTATTCTTTTTGTCCAGTTATTTGAGTGGAGTCTGCAACTAAGACCCTGATTGAAACCTCTTACACACATGTGAACTTTGTACACTGTGTGACCTCTGTATATTATGCACATGGTAATCCCACTGCCTGTTGTACTTCATTTGTTGGTCACGCGTTTTAGATACAGTAGCTGTTGGACAAAGGCTTATTTGGTAAACAGCTACCTCTCCTCAGTCCTAACCTACACATGCACATACCGGCAGAGATGGAAGTGATTTTGTATGTATATGGGACAATTGTTACCACTTTGAAAAGTACTGGTGACGTGGATTGTCACATACTTATTCTCTTTCCTGATATAACACTACACTGATCTACCACCCCAATAAATAAAAGAACACAAAAACACAAAATAATTATTGTACATGTAGGTTTACTTTTACCATGCAATTCCTAATGTTATAGCTACAGCATGTCCCTTCCTCATGGTTGACCAGGAAGCTGAGGTACTGTATGTTTGGTTTGGTCTATAAACAAAAGAGCAGCCAAAAAGAGAACAGTACTTGCTGATAACCATAGTGTTTAATGACTTTCTTTTACTCAGATGACCTACTTTGGATCGTTCAGTCGCTGTTTAGTTTGTCAGGACAATGGAATCACTGGTACAGGACTGGCATAACCAGTTCTACAGTGCAAGAGCCCTACTAAATAACTGCCTATACCTATGCCACCTGGACCCCTATAGCAAGAGAGAAAAAGGGGGAAGGGCGCTTCCTAGTGCAATATTGTAATAATGAAAACGTGCAGAGAAATTTCCCTCAATGCACTCACCTTATTATGTTGTGCAACAAGTATAGGCACAACACTATATCACGCATGAATCAAGTACCGCAGCTCAGCACAGGATCGTCCACACAGCATAAGGAGTGAGGTACACGGAGAAAGCAGGATCCTTATAGGACTTTAGGAGCCAATTGTGATCCTCTAAAGTGCATAGCGCTGGTACAACACTAGGAATAGGTAGTCACTGGTATAAACCACATCCACGGTTGCCAAATATATAACTACCAAAACACAGGTTAGGCTTGAGAAAGGCACTGATGGATTATAGTGCCGAAACGCGTCGCTACTTTTAATAAATTTTGTTTTTGTTTTTTGCTAACTAGTGTTTTGGTAGTTATATATGACTACCTATTCCTAGTGTTGTACCAGCGCTATGCACTTTAGAGGATCACAATTGGCTCCTAAAGTCCTATAAGGATCCTGCTTTCTCCTGGACCCCTATAAATAAGCAGGGTAAGGAGTGGGATTATGGAGTTTACTGTAATCACATGTAAGGTTTTTAGGTTATGCTTTAATAGCCATAGACAAGAAATATATATCCGTAGGGAACAGTACATGCTATATAGTACATCAGTATAGATTATATACTGTATAATCAATCAGATCAAAGCAGTCGTCTTTTCTGAGATCAGAGCTTAGTTTGGACAGTATATTATATAATAATATAGTATATTATAAGAATTGCTTCCATGTTTTGGTGTAGGATCCTCCATATTTTAGCTTACGGTTAAAGAAGGACATTTGTCCATTAAGTCATACATCTTCTTTATTAAACAGGAAGAACAAGAAAGAAGCTGGCTTGCTCCATTCTGTAGGAACCCTAAATGATGAAACAGGTACAAATACAATATACATGAAATAGTATACAAATGAAATAACAATTTTTGAACACCTGTTCTTACAGTCTCTATATTTTAGTCTTTCTTGTTTACTCCTCCTTGAAGCATGAATAAATTGACAACTGGGTGTTACCATTTTAATTGTCATAAAAGTGTGTCCCCTAACAACCAGACCCTGTCCAATCAGTGTTGACATTGTTGGACTATACAGGGGTAAAACCTTTACCTGGGCCAATTTAAGTGGGTTCCAAACAGACCTGTAATTATATTTGTGGTTCCAAATCCAGATATGATGTAGTGTGCTGGGAAGCGTGTTCATACATTTCCAGAAGAAATACCAGACATACGGCACAATACAGTCCTAAAAAGATGCTCCAGTATTGCTTTACAGGGAATACATGTATTTACTAAACAGGCATATCAGGAGAGCTATTTATTGAGTTTCTGTGCAGAGAAAGAGATGGCCACACACAATGTATATAATGTAATGTAATGCTGTCAGCTTTAATATGGGAGGAGCCCCGTATTGCTGTATAGCATGTGGATGTGAAGCCATGTCTATTTTACCTCCTTTACTGAGTGATACTGTGTTTCACCTTTAATAAAGACATTGTAATGGCATTGTAATATATGTTCTTCTGTATGTGAAAAAGTGCATTAGCTTGTTGTACGGCAGTAGGTTAACCAAGTATTTTTTTTTTACTTTTACTGTTTACCATTTCCAGCTTCTTTGCTCGGTAAGAGATTTGGGGGGGCACATTCATCTGTGGGTAGAACTGCATGCAGTGTATTATACTTTGCACAGTTCCATGCCAGCCACATTACTAGTGTGACTAAAAGATTGCTGTTTATGGGTAGCTTCCTCCTTGGTGTATCTTTGATCTCAGGTCGGACTTTTATATAACACTGAAACCATTTACTAACATTCTAATGAACACCTTGATGCATGGATTACTCAAATTATTTTCAGTAAAATCCATTCTAACCCTGGCACATAACTTGTTCAAAACCAGGTGAAGGGTACAGCCCTTATATCTGGATAAATTACATATTGTAAGCTTCCAATAGTCCAGCATGCTTGAGATCAATGTATACCAGCATATCCTTCGGACTATTGAAAGTTTTGACTGTTTTTGCGAGTTACTAGTGCACTGGTTTGTGGTGCTGGATTCTTAGCTACAATCTTTGGAATGCTACATAGGGAAGTCTAAACTACATGAAATATAAAATGTATATTTGGTACAGTTTCCATGGATCTTGGTAAGTGAGCTGTATTTTACAAATTTTATTTATTGAATGATAGTATCTTATAAAAGTTTACAGCATTCCTTAGAAGGTCGACAACAATCCAGTAATCCTGTTATGGTTTGTTGCATCCCGGCCTCCATTCAATTTTTGTATACTGTTGGTTGTTGGTTGCAGCATGTCCCTCCCTAACTTACTATACATTGCTTTTTTCACTTTCTCTTTTCACCAGTCTCTCTTTGTTTATAGGGAAATCATCTATGGATCAGAGATATGATGGATGTAGTTATGGCTCCATGGGTAAGTGGAATGGGAAAAATATAATTTACATATTGCTGTATTTTATTTGTGGTTTCGTTGACAGCAAGTTACCAAGTGTCCTGAACAGAATCCTCGATGTTTTGGTCCTTTGTCTGGGCAGTATGGAATTACTATAAGGCTTATGTTCTCAGAGTTCTCATGTAGTATTTTAGTCATTACTTGCAGCCAAAAACTAGGAGTAGACAGAACAAAACTGTATTGGAAAGGTTTGCACCTTTTGAACTATGTGTGAACACGGCCTAAGGGTAGCTTCACACGTACCGTATCGCAGTGTATTTTCTGCTGCGGATCCGCGGCAGATTTGACTGAATGAATGAACACAGCATCAAATCCGCACTGTAAAATCTGCAGCAGATTTGATGGTGCAGATTTGATGCTGTGTATATTCATTTAGTCAAATCTGCTGCGGATCCGCAGCAGCAAATCCACTGCGATACGGTATGTGTGAAGATACCCTGAAAGTAATCTTTTAGGCTATGTTCCCACAGCGAATCTTTTCGTAACAACGCCATACTTTGTACGAAAAGACATGCTCCTTTATCATCAGATGTGCCAGCATCAGAACTTTGCGGCGTAAAAGATCATCTGACCGGTACTGCAGTACCGGCCGGGATGATCTTTTCAGAGACCGAGCGTTCCGTGACCCGGCCGTGTGAACATGGCCTTAAAATATAAGTTGGGTTTTTCAGTTATGCCAGCAGTATAACAAAATGTATGGAACAGGTAGAAATATAGAGGCGGTCACTCACCACTTGATGTGCCGAAAAAGAATCCTTTATTCATCCAGGAATGAACATTGCAGGGAAGGGGGAAGGTGGAAGAGCGGGTGCAATCAGACAAACGTTTTCGCGGTCTCCCGCTTCGTCAGGTCTGGCGTGTAACACACAGATGAGGGTGTGTTTTATAGGTCATGTGACACATGTGAACAAAGTGCAGACATTATTCATTACAAAAGACACATATGAAAAACACATTAAAACCAAGCCGTAGTAACATATTAAAATAGAAGGGCGTTCAGGTCATTTCTCTCGTTGAGACCAGACACTCCTGTGGCATCCAGACGGATGATCCATTTTGTCTCGCATTTCAACAGTAACTTTAGCCAATCACTGCCGCCGCTAGGGGGATTAACTCTTTCCAAGCCTATGACGCTTAGGCATTTGGCATCATTGGCATGATCATTCCGTACGTGGTTGATCAAGCGAGGAACCCCCTTCCCCGATCGCAGTGAATAGAGGTGTTCCTTAAAACGGACCCACATAGCTCTTTTTGTTTTGCCTACATAGTATCTATGGCAGGGGCAGATAATTGCATACACGACATGCGTGGTTTTACATGTGATAAATTGTTTTACAAAACATTCTACCCCTCCTAAGATGATGTATGACTGTGCCAACACTTGGGGGCAGTATTGACACTGTCCACATCGTTTATTGCCTGAGGGCAAGGATTTGTTAAGCCAAGACTTGGTGCGATTAATTTTGCCAGCCGATAATGTGTCCCCTATAGTTTTACTTTTCTTAAAAGTGAACATGGGCTTATTAAGGGCAGCGCTTTTTATATCGTCATCTTGTTCTAAAATGTGCCAGTGTTTTCTGACGATGTTTTTTAGAGTTTCATTCATAGGGGAATTCTGGAAGGAAAATGTGAATCTCTTGGAGCTGTCATTCTGGTAGTTAACCGCTTTATGTTTAGATTTACGCAGGGAAGAAATACTCATACTGCATGTTTTGATGTATGCATCATTAATGACGTCAGAGGGGTACCCTCTCGTCATTAGACGTCTGCGTAGTTCATTGGCTTGGATGTGAAAGGACTCGTCATGACTGTTGATGCGTCTGATTCTGACCATTTGGCTGAAGGGTATGGATTTTTTCACGGATGAGGGGTGGGAGCTAGAGTAGTGCAGCAAAGCGTTAGATGCTGTTTCCTTACGGAACACCGATGTGTGAATGGAATTCCCACATCGGTGTTCCGTAAGGAAACAGCATCTAACGCTTTGCTGCACTACTCTAGCTCCCACCCCTCATCCGTGAAAAAATCCATACCCTTCAGCCAAATGGTCAGAATCAGACGCATCAACAGTCATGACGAGTCCTTTCACATCCAAGCCAATGAACTACGCAGACGTCTAATGACGAGAGGGTACCCCTCTGACGTCATTAATGATGCATACATCAAAACATGCAGTATGAGTATTTCTTCCCTGCGTAAATCTAAACATAAAGCGGTTAACTACCAGAATGACAGCTCCAAGAGATTCACATTTTCCTTCCAGAATTCCCCTATGAATGAAACTCTAAAAAACATCGTCAGAAAACACTGGCACATTTTAGAACAAGATGACGATATAAAAAGCGCTGCCCTTAATAAGCCCATGTTCACTTTTAAGAAAAGTAAAACTATAGGGGACACATTATCGGCCGGCAAAATTAATCGCACCAAGTCTTGGCTTAACAAATCCTTGCCCTCAGGCAATAAACGATGTGGACAGTGTCAATACTGCCCCCAAGTGTTGGCACAGTCATACATCATCTTAGGAGGGGTAGAATGTTTTGTAAAACAATTTATCACATGTAAAACCACGCACGTCGTGTATGCAATTATCTGCCCCTGCCATAGATACTATGTAGGCAAAACAAAAAGAGCTATGTGGGTCCGTTTTAAGGAACACCTCTATTCACTGCGATCGGGGAAGGGGGTTCCTCGCTTGATCAACCACGTACGGAATGATCATGCCAATGATGCCAAATGCCTAAGAGTCATAGGCTTGGAAAGAGTTAATCCCCCTAGCGGCGGCAGTGATTGGCTAAAGTTACTGTTGAAATGCGAGACAAAATGGATCATCCGTCTGGATGCCACAGGAGTGTCTGGTCTCAACGAGAGAAATGACCTGAACGCCCTTCTATTTTAATATGTTACTACGGCTTGGTTTTAATGTGTTTTTCATATGTGTCTTTTGTAATGAATAATGTCTGCACTTTGTTCACATGTGTCACATGACCTATAAAACACACCCTCATCTGTGTGTTACACGCCAGACCTGACGAAGCGGGAGACCGCGAAAACGTTTGTCTGATTGCACCCGCTCTTCCACCTTCCCCCTTCCCTGCAATGTTCATTCCTGGATGAATAAAGGATTCTTTTTCGGCACATCAAGTGGTGAGTGACCGCCTCTATATTTCTACCTGTTCCATGTTGGACTGTTTTTCTTTTGGCGCCGAGCACCTCCACTAGCCGTAACCACATCCAGATAGGAGCGAGCCGTCCACAGCACTGCTCACGGTGTGGGATTCCCTGTAGTGCCAGCCACCCAGCTCTCACCTCGTATTGCATAACAAAATGTATGCCTCAACCATATGCTGCTATGTAACTATACAGTGAGATCTGTCAGCCATGCACCACTTATTTTTAGTGGCCCGCTATATAGGTTTTTTGTGTGGTAAATAAGGTATGCTGAGACACAGCAGTAGGGAAACCCAATAGAGTTGGTATGTCAGAAGGAGCAGGAAGATGTCCACTCCTGACAGGAACTTGTGAGGTGGTGGTGGCTTCACTAGAAGTCTTGTCCATTAATGTGATGTAAAGTAAATCACAACTGTTCCTAATCCACAGGATCTATAGAACCCCTTGAGCGTCTTGCTGTGATTGGTGCTACCTGTCTGAGACAAACATCTGACATAATCTGTTGAGATACACAGGAAAAGTTATGAAAACTAGCAAGGAACAAATGGCTGTAGCGAAGAGACTTTATGCCTATAAGACTATAGCCATACAGTATGTTGTCTGTAGATGAATAATCCCCTGTGGATGATGGAGGTCATTAATGTCCTGAATAAGAACATTTAATCGTTGAAGAAAAAGGCGAGATGTCCAGAATAAGCTCAGGAAGCAGTGGAGACAGTGGGTTGGACTTATGGGAGCGTCCTCAGAGACATTAGTGGGAAGTAATTTGGGAATAGTGGGGTTAACAAAAGAAGGTAGGAGAGTAGTAAAAAAGGCATGTATCTGAATATGAAGTGATGTTATTAAACTGGAAATAAAGATGGAGAAGGATGAGCATTTAAAGTGGAGCCTATGAACATTAAGGGCAGGAGGGACCTGATGATTGGATAACTTTTTGATATATTCAATAAAAACTCTATAGTTCTCCAGCTGAGGCCAAAATGCCTCCCTATTGAGGACCTTTGACTACATTCGGTACATGTGCAAGGTTCTCTCTCAGCACATAAGCCAAGTGTGTTCACGTAATGTGGTGTGAGCATAACCTAAATGTTCAGCAAAGGTCATCAGCGTGCTTTGTTTCTGTATAGGGGAGATTTATTAACTCAAAGTTAAATGTAAAGGGGATGCAACCAAATGAGATTACAGAAGAGGTGTCTTCCTGTCCGTTATGAATCTGGCAAATTGTACAACTCCACTGGGTCACACATTTGTCCTAGAAACTTATCAAAGCTGTCTAGTGAGGAGAAAAAAAAATGGCTAAAATGCAGAATATATTTGGTGCAAAGCTTGTATACTTTGGTTTACCTGGAGCCAAACTTCAGATGCATTTTACTTGATAAATCTCCTCCAAAGACTCCTGTCTATCTTTTCTATTGTACAGCAGAAAACAGCTCAGTTGCAAGCCCAGATGGTACAGAAAGTCTGATGTCATCCGCAGAGGCCACGTACAGTTACACAGGTAACCTACAAGCCCCTGTTAACATTCACACAATGGGCCACATTTTATAGAATTTGTGTCTTCATATAGAAATAATAGTGATCAATGATTGGAGGGGCTACATTGATGGTGTAATAAAGCTGATAATATATGTATGATAATTGTCCGCCAAATGTTCGATTAGTGGAAAGCTATCTCTTTAGGTCCCTCCATACTTATGAACATTCGGCTCAGAGAGTGTTCTGCTAGGCTACTCTGGCGGTGGCTCTGGGCCTTCCTAAGCGTCCTATTAGACAAATCCATATTTAGTTTTCTCTGATCAAGGGTCCATTTACACAGAAAGATTTTCTCACAGATTATTTGCCAAAGATTTGAAGCCAAAGCCAGAAACAAGTTATAAGCAGAGATCAGGTCATAAAGGAAAGCCTGAGATTTCTCCTTTTTTTCAAATCCATTCCTGGCTTTGGCTTCAAATCTTTGGCAGATAATCTGTCAGATAATCTTTCTGTGTAAATGGACTCTATCAATAAACTATTGCACATGAACACTTTTGTGAAAGACCTTAAATCGTTCACCATAATACACGGAACGATAGTTGCTAGTTACAATCGCAATTACGATCGTAATTATGAAGAAACGATGTGTACACGCACCAAAAGATATGTGATGGTTAACAACAATTTTATGCTTAAAAGATGCGATCAACGATATTCAAATTAAATTTTGTTAGTCATTTGATTGTTGCCTGCACAAACATGGAGAGATTATCATTTAAATATGAAAAATATAATTATTTTCGCATGATAAACTTTCCGTGTAATAGAACCCAAAGAGCATAGGGATCAGGCAATTGAATTTCAAAAGGCCTTGTCCCGCTTTACATCAACATTATCTGTAGGGAGGCCCCCAAGCACATTAGATTCTTGACCAGTCCCTCTAAAATTAGTGGGCTCAGCCAACACAAGTCATGTGTATGGGACCCTTTACTGCAAGGTAATACAGTCTATCTGCAGTCCTGTGCAACATCTCTGGATATAAGGAGGAGTAGTACAAAACTATGTACCTGTGATAATCCCCTAGAGCCCTAATAGATGGCACAACGTATGCTGCAAATCAACTTTCATTTGCTTGTGCTTTTCTATTGCACAGTCTAGTGGTTAAAGAGAACCAGTCAGCCGGATTGCGCTGATATGGTTTCCAGCAGCACATTACAGATCTAGTGTGCAGCTCACAGAGGGTACCAGCCCGGCTGCAGCAGTAGCTTTACCTCGGGGGAAAGATTTCTTATTATGCCACGCAAGGCCGGGAGAGGGTCGGCGACTAGTCGTCTTGGCAGGGAGCTGCCCGTTACTATTCACTGCTCTCTGCCTGTCAATCATCCCCACACTGTGCGCTGAACACAGGCAGCTCCCTGCCCAGATGACTAGTTGCTGCCTTTCTCCCGGCCTCGCTAGGCCTAATAAAACATCTTTTTCCCATTTGTAAAGCTGCTGCTGCTGCTGCAGCCGTGGCCGGTATGCTCCACGAGCTGCACACTAGATCTATACTGAGCTGCTGGGAACCATACTAGCACAAACATGCTGATTGATTCCCTTTAAAAGGATCATTTCTGATCGTGACCTTCTATTAGGGAATATGCAAAAGAAGGGTCTGTGGAGCCTCAGTTACCACGGGAATAGCCAGATATCTCTCCAGGGGAGGGAAGCCTATTGCCAAGGGGGTGCGTCCCAGTGGGGAGATCACCAAACCACCCTGATACGTAGCCCCTTAAGTCCCACTCGGTTGCGAGTATTGGAACATAAATAGGGAAATACCAGGATGGCCCCTTTTACGTCAAAGTCTAACTCTGTGGTGAGTATTGCTACATGACAAGGCTTTACCAAGGCAGGCATCCATTCACAGACGATCGTTTCGGGGTAGTTGCCCCTCGTCAGTGTGGAGTATAATTCTGGCTAACAGGGGCAATCCCCCCACTGGGAGGCACCCCCTTGGCAATAGGCTTCCCTCCCCTGGAGGGTGTATCTGGCTATTCCTGTGTTTTGAGACTCGTAACTGAGACTCCACAGACCCCTCTTGCATATGTAAATTTATAGGGGGCAATGCATCAGTGGAGACTCTTCAGTGAGTACTCAACTTGATTTTTTTGTCGCTGGTCTCCCTGAGCTCAGCGATTGCTGTGTTTTATTGTTCTTTTATTACGGAATCCCTATTCATTCAGTGCTCCAATATAATTTTTTTTCTCATTGCTGTTCAACGATTCTATTTTACAGGAATACTGCCCGCTGTTAAATGTCGTCTTTTTGTCAGATTTGTCTATTCCTCTGTAATCCATGTCCTTATCTGCCAGTCCTGTTTAAAGAAGGATTATCCTGTTCAGGGGGATCACCCAGATTCTCTCGATTTATATTAAAGATATTATGGAAGATCTTGTCCTCCCTGTTTATCTAACACTTCATTTCTCATTTTTAAGGTCAGGAGCAGTTCAAGCGCCGCTACCTGTTTGCTATCCAGCGGCCTATAAACTCATTATTCGGTATTACTAAAGGATAACAGAAAGCTTCCATACCTAATAAAACTTTTATCTCAATCTCTAAAAAAAAAAATAAAAAAAATCAGCAGCAGTCTGAGCGTGTGGCTTCGAGTGAGTCAGTGGCAGATGTTGAGAGATTTCTAAGCATCACAGGGGTTCAGAATATATTTGTTTCAATGAGTGCAGCGCATACAATAGTGGATCAGTGCTAAATAATATTATGAGAATGCCTCCAGGACTTACGCTGACATATTGTTTTCTTTTAGTAGTAGCGTTATAGGTAAAGGTAATAATTTACTTTTGTGGGCCGGAAGTGACTGCTGCTTATTTGAGATTGTCCAATCCTTATGTGCAGCACTCAAATTAAGATATGTCGGGGTTGTCTGTGAAACCTGGTGCAAAGGAAGAGGGCATGTGTGCACAATGTGCTAAGTGCCAGGGGGTGGTGACAAGCAGTTTTGCCTTGCCTGTGACATTTAGATGCAGGGTGTTGGTATAGATGAAAGAAAGCCAGGCTATGGTTTTGCTGCGGATCAATTTTTGCTGTGTGTTTATTTGGCTTTTTAAGGATATTTCTTCCTTTAGGAACTGATAATGTATTAAAAGGGGTTGTCTGGATAAATATTTTTAGACTTAAAAGTGCTCAGAGGTGAGGGGGGGGGAATAAAAATTCTCATACTCATTGGGCATTATCTATGTGTCAGAACAGAGTACAGGAAACACTAGGCAGCAGGAAACTGCACTGGGGGATTGGAGGAAGGTGAGTACTATTTTTTCCCTCCCCAATCACCTGCAACGCAACCCGACTGTGTGAGTGAGGAAGGGAAGCAGTCAGATTGCTTTGTAATTTTGCCATAAGAGGCACTAAAAGTGTCTGACAGCAATTTTATTTCCCTCTAACATATTAGTTCATCCAACCCACATCAGATGTTTATGATAATAGATGGAGGTTGGGGAAAGTGGATGATCAGTCACATGTCTATGGTCAAGTGTAGCTGGAATACTGTGACATTACCATGTGTGAAAAACTCTTGCCACACGTCTCAGGGCTATAAAATTAGACATTTAATTAATATTGTAATTTTATATTAATTAAAAAATCTAGTTTAAATTTTTAAATTGTTCCAAACTGATGGGGGGGGGGGGTCTGTAGCACATATAATATACTTTATGATTAGTTATAAAGACTTGATGACTTGCTACACAGTACAGTGGGCACAGGTCATATGATGAAGGAGCAAAAGCTGGTGTATATCTGGTAACAGACCAGAATAATGGAGGTATCCATAGTGCTTCTCTCTCCCCTCCAGATTCTATTTCAGTAATAATCCGGTTTGCTTTATGCGAGGAGACCTGTACAGATAGCAGCTCCATGGCTTTAGAGCAGGCATCTGCTATCTACATCAATGTTTCCCTTAATTATATGAACGTGATTGGGGTTACCTTCTTCTAATTTTCACTTTATGTCTTTAACATTATCTGTAACTTTTACATTTTTTGCAGACAAGTCCCTTGAGAATTTTGTGCCTCGTCCACGGCTGGAGTCTTTGAGCTCCGTAGAAGAGGATGATTATGATACACTGACAGACATCGAGTCCGATAAGAATGTTATTAGGACAAAGGTAAATTTAAAGCGAAATGTGATCTAGAAGACTTGAAAGCTTGTTGTGTAATGTTGGGGCATTAAAGCCTTCTTTAAGGTGCACATACACTTTCAATAGCTGTTGGTAAATTGTTTGTTTGTTCGATGGACAGCTGTCTTTCCTGTTCCCCACATGTATGTGGACGTTTATGTGTTCTGAATGGCGAGTGGAGGAGTAAGGCCCGATTCACACATTCATGGTGTTGTCTGCATGCTCGGACCCACAGCTACCTACAGTACTACAGATCCGCAGCTGGCTGCATTAGCATGGCTGTAGTCATCAGATCCAATTGTGGGCCGTATATTGGCTTGTCCGTTTTTTGTTTGTTTGTTTGTTTGTTTGTTTGTTTTTTCTGGCACGGATCCAGAACCCAACACAGACCCATAAGGGGGGGTGTCCAAAAATGCAGACAAATTGCGCGTATATGTGAAAGGGGCCAGACAGCTCTGGAAGAACTTAAACATGTCTGACACATGTCTTCCTGACATCATCTGACTGAGGGCCCCCTTACTTATTAGGCAGTCGATCAGCCCTGCCAAAATCAGGAGATCCAGCAGCAGACTTATGAGTAATGTGGGGACATTTATCTGAGCCTTTTACCAGCATAAAGACTTTATAAACTTGTTGATCTCTGGTAAAGACCTCAATACATGATGTGTGTGCGCTTTAAAAACGAATGTTCATATAGCAAATCTGTGGATTTTGTAGATACATAGATTCTTTTACTATTGTATGATACTAGCAGAATAAGGGAATAATAAGCAAGTGACACAATTTATTTTTTTTAAATTAAAGCGACTCTGTTCCCACTCGGACCGTCGGATAGCTGCTTTTAATCCAAGATCTGTTCTGGGGTCCGTTCAGCTTTGTTATTGTTCTTTAAAAAACAACTTTTAAACTTTGCAGCCCTGTGTTAAATTGGTGTGGCCTAGAGTGTCTGTGCCCTAGGCCTGCAACTTCCTTTCCTTCTCCTCGCCCTCTTCACCATTAGAAAGGCGCCAAGCAGGATTTCTCCTGATTATCACTTATCACATATGCAGTGTTCAGACAAGTGATGAATAGGAGCAGTCCTGCCTGGGTTGTTCCTAATTATGAAGAGGGCGGGGAGAAGGGAGAGGTGGTGCAATGCTAGGGCACATGTACTCTTGGCCATGTCAATTTGACACAGGGCTGCAAGTATAAAAGTTTTTTTTTAGGACAATAACTGCAGCACCTGCCAAATGGACCCCAGGACAGATCTTGGATTAAAAGCAGTTTGAGCGGTTTGGAAGGGGAAGATTGTGGGTACAGAGTCGCTATAAGGTTTACCAAATTTTAGAAGTGATAAGCTTTAATGGTGGTAGTAGTAGTAATATCAGATCCTCTCCAAATTCAGCCTCTCGTAATTTTGTTGTGTATTGCTACCTAAAGTATTCATGGGTTTTTTTTCCAGAAATTTTTATGTGTTGCTGACTTGGCAAGGAAAGACAAGCGCGTGATGAGAAAAAAGTACCAAATCTATTTCTGGTGAGGAGAAGCTGTAACACTTATTGTACACATACACACATTACATAAGTTTATTATCAAACAGATCTGAATAAAAACATCTACACACTGTCACCATTGTTTTCTTACTGCAGTAGTGCAATGAAGCCAAGTTGTAGAGGCTTAATTGTAAAGATCATAAGAACTCTGATAATTGTGAGCCAAGCACTTGTGTATCCAACATACTGTATAACCAGGATAGACTTCCTGCCCTCTGGAAATACATATTTCTATTAAATAACAGTAAGCAAAAGTCTTAAAACCTGCAATATAGAGTCAGTATAAAAAGTATACTGGAAAGTTTTCATTATACAAAGAGGAAACTTTTTATCTGTAACACACACATTGTTAAGCTTTTTTCCTGTTTTCTTTTACTGCTTCACATAAATGTGAACTGGGCCTAAGATGTTCTATCCCAATCAAAGTATCGGTTTAGTTTTCATCATGGTTGATCTTAGATTTTCTATTGCCTCCTAGTAAAATGCGCATACACTCAGTCCAGGTGTAAAGTGCCCCTCCTCTTGGACCAGCACTACAGAAGACCAATAACTATGTTATAGGGCATCATATAAGGACTTCTTATAAATTGAAAAAAGGGTCTTCCTTACTACTATGCTCATACCATGTCCTATTGCTTGTATCCCCTGTGCAGGAACATCTCCACCATAGCTGTGTTCTACGCCTTGCCAGTCGTGCAGCTTGTGATAACTTACCAAACGGTGAGAGAATAGAGAAGTCTGAACATTATATAGTCTCATTCCCACATCCAGACCTAACACATTTTCTCTCTCGTCTGTCTCTAGGTGGTGAATGTAACAGGGAACCAGGATATTTGCTATTACAACTTCCTATGTGCTCATCCACTTGGATATTTGAGGTGTGTAAATAGCAATGGCCTGGTGGTCGGGAGATGGTTGAGGAGTCATAGCTGTATATTAATAGAAACTTTATAATACGTGAATATGTGCATAATTATGAATCTGTGGGTAAAATGTTCTTTGCCGTATATACAGATTTGCTCGCAACGCATGAAAAATTACTGTTAACTATATCCAGTGGTAGTATATGTATATTTTAGATTTTTATGTTGTTTGTTTGTTTTAGTGCTTTTAACAACATTCTCAGTAACCTGGGCTACATTATGTTGGGGTTGCTTTTCCTCATCCTTGTGCTACAGCGAGAACTCAGTCACAACCGCAGCCGCATGTACACTAAGGGGCAGATAGAGGTAAGGATGACACACTAAACGTACAGGAATATGCACCTTTATAAGCATATGTAATGTCCCTAATATAGTGACAACTGCTGTACCTGGCACCTACCAAATGTAAAGAGAGATGGGGATATGTCCGCTTATTTTGTTGATTGTCATGTTACCTATGTAAGTGAAGGGTTCCCTGGTCCACCTCCCTTACTAAGGCAATGGAATATGTTTGTACTAGTTGGGTTAGTAAGCCTTCCTTAGGTAGCATTATAGTTGGTAAGGTTAAACCATGATTTGAATAGCTATGTAACAATCAACTATGAAAGAGACGATAAATAAAGCTGAAACAAGTCTCGTAGTGGTTAGGTTTTTTCTAGATGGTAGGTAGTATCTAGGGGCTGAGAGGCAATGCTCTTTAAATGTATTAAAGTGAAAGATATGTAAAATAGAAGTGAGTATTGAAAGAATATCCTTGGGGATACACCCCCCACCTGAAATTTTATATTAATGGAACCAAAGGTTCAGAGTTGTTACCTTTTTTTTTTTTTTTTTTTTTTTTTTTTTTTTTTTTTGAGTAACCAACAGGTAGCTGTGTATAACCTGTGGGAATATCTTTAAATGTAACCTCCTTGTCCCGTATGATTTTTTTTAAACTTTAAATTTGTATATAAAAAAAAATATATATGTAAATAAAGATGAATTAAAAAAAAAAAGCTATAGTAAGAAAGTTTGATAGATTGTTTAAGGGATTTTAAAGGGAAAGGCTAGCAATAGTAGATTAGGGCCCTATTAGCTGTTAGAGCTCTATTAGGGTGCATTTACACAGAAAGATTATCTGACAGATTATCTGCCAAAGATTTGAAGCCAAAGCCAGAAACAGACTATAAAGAGAGATCAGATCATAAAGGAAAGATCCCTTCTCTTTTCAAATCTGTTCCTGGCTTTGGCTTCAAATCTTTGTCAGATAGTCTGTCAGATAATCTTTCTGTGTAAATGGACCTTTACACAGAGGGATAATCAGCCAAGTCAGGCCGATTATCAGACCGTGTAATAGAGAGAATGATCAGCCGCTGATCGTTTCTTTTGGTCCAGACCTTAAATCGTTAAAGCGTAACTGTCATGTTTTTTTTTATTGCAGAAATCAGTAGTATAAGCGATTTTAAGAAACTCTGTAATAGGTTTCATCAGCCAAAAAAGCCTCCTTCTGTACTCAAGAAGTAATCTCCCAGCCTCCCCCCCTGACTTCTTATCTGTGCATTATCAGGCAAACACGTCTTCATTACAGAGAAGCCAGTGAAGACGGGTTCTGCTCTCTCCATTGTAAGCCTATGAAGGGGGGAGGGGCCGAGGGAGATGAGGGAGCAGGAAGAGGTGACATGAAGGTCAGCTGTTTGTAGACTGTCTGGGCACCTAAAACGCTAAATTCAGGTGTCAGAAAGGTCAGTGCTTATCTATGAACTTACTGAGAGAAGATTGCAAGGTGTTGTGCTTTGCAGAAATCCTCCGTGCTCAGTCACTCCTAACAGCCCCTCCCCTCTCCATAGCCACATAATGGAGAGAGAAATCCTGCTTCATCTGATGTGAGGGGGGAGGCTGGGAGATTGCTTTTTCACTACAGAAGGAAACTCTTTTAGTACATAAAACCTATTACAGAGTTTCTTAAAATCGCTTGTACTGTTGATATTTAATGTTTTCAGAAAAATGACCCTGAAATGACAGTTACGCTTTAAGTGTTGGACTCTCATTGCTAAGTGTAATAGCTTTGCGTAGCCGACGATTGTAATGTAAAATAAAGTATTTACTTTACTTAAATTATCACGTTCAACGGTGTCCTTGGGCCTTCCCCGGTCAGGCTGCTCAGCCAATCACTGTCCGAAACAGAACCGTGGCCAGTGATTGGCTGAGTGGCTGGTCAGTACAAAGACTAGAACAGAAGGCAGAGTTGTAGCAGATAGAGGGGAAGGCCTGAGGACACTGGGGACTATGGTAAGGTAAGTAAATATTACTTACTTTAAAATGTTATTTTACACTAAAAGCATCACTAACAATATCCGTGCAGCCCTTGCTGCCTAATAGTCGGCCCGTGTAATTGCTCAGTAAATGAGCACCGATCTAGCAGATCGTCGCTTGTTTACACTTTATGATCGAGCCATGTAATAGGACCCTTAGGGTATGTTAACACTGAGTAAATTAGGCGTCACTTCTTTGAGCTGAGAGCCACAGCAGCAGAGAAGTGCGTTCTCTCCCATAGACAGGCTATGACTAACTGAGGCAGGCACACTGAGACAGTAACTCTCCACCACGGAATTCTGCCTATTTTACTCAGTGTGAACATACCCTTTTGCTTTGCATTCTTTTTTTTGCCATGTCCACTGCTAGATATTGTACATTTCCATGTCACACATGCTTTCGCCATACATCTGAGACTCTATTTAAAATAGCCTATGGGCTATTATGTACACTCATGTACCTCCTCCAATGTTCTATATATTCACAGGAATGTGGGATCCCTAAGCACTTTGGTCTCTTCTATGCTATGGGCACTGCTCTGATGATGGAAGGTCTGCTCAGTGCATGTTACCACGTGTGTCCAAACTACACCAACTTCCAGTTTGGTAAGTATTCAGTCACTCCTGGAAATAAACCTTTCACTTGCAAAAATCTCTCTTAACACATCTGCTAATGTCCTCCTCTTTTTTTTCTTTTTAGATACTTCCTTCATGTATATGATTGCCGGACTGTGCATGCTGAAGTTGTATCAGAAGAGACACCCGGATATTAATGCTAGCGCTTACAGTGCCTATGCTTGCCTAGCCATTGTCATTTTTTTCTCTGTCCTTGGGGTAGTAAGTGAATTTTATGTTACTTAAAGTGAAGCTGCAGGCTGACTGTTGTACTGTTGTAAATTACTTCTTTTGTTGGTTTTTTGACTGTACTATCTTGCTGTAAATTACAGGGGTTATCTGGTTAGGTAAAATATATGTTGAATCATCCACCTCCTGGAGACTAAAAATTCATTCCATACACATCATTACCTTATCTGTCTCCTTCCCACAGTTTTGACCCTGCTGCTTTCTGCTGAAGACACAAAAGTCTGTGTCTGCTCTCAACCCCCTCCTCCCCCCTCGCTTCTGGGACAGCTCATGTAAACTGCTCCCTGGCCTGCTGTTTCTGCACATTTTCTTCTCTCTGTACAGCAGGAAGGGGTTATTCACAATAAAGTCACAAGTAACTTGACCTTAGATTACCCTCAAGAGTTCACACAGTGTATAAAAAGCTGGTCAGGGATATTGTTTACATGAGCCTCGCAGTAGGTAAGGTGGGTGGGTGGGGGGAGTCTAGAGTAGAGACTGACTGAACAGCTCAGAAAGAGATTTTTTGTATTTTTAGCAGAAAGCAGCAAGCTCAAAACTGGGAAGGAGACAGATAAGGTAATGACATGTATGAAAGGAATTGTTAGTCTCCAGGAGGGGGAATGATTCAACATATATTTTACCTAACCAGATAACTCCTTTAACTTGATGTTTATTAAAATGTAGAGGGCATTTCAAGGGCGATCATGATGCAGAGCTAGGCTGGGCCCTCAGTGCTTGGCTGCTCTTGGACTCCCCAGCAGGCTGGTCACCTTTGCCCTCCTCTTTGTATACTGCATGTGTTGTACAGAAAAAAGGACAGTAACAATCTGCCTGCTGTCATAGGACACCATAATGGTGAGATGGCTACATAATTACAGGTTTTTACAAGCCACAGACTGGCTGCAATGTTTAAGATGTCTGTATCTTCAGGCTCCTGGTTTTGCTGTGCAGTTGCCTGCTGTCACCATGTGGTGAGTGCAGTCTACTCTTAACAGTGAGTTGTGCTGGGCATGTGGCTCTCACCCACTCCTTTTTTCATTGACAGTCAGGAGCATGATCACTGCTCAGACTGTCTTGCCCGAAATTCCTCCTTTTCGTCTCAGCAAGATCATTGCCGAAGACAAAAAGATTTTAGAGATGGTCAGTGGATGGCGATATAAAAACATGTAACACACCTAGTGGCCAAACATATAGCAGTTGTTTTCTCAGATAAGACAGTGCCCATTTTAAATAAAATTGTTTACACCAGAACCACCATAGCACATATGTCTCTTTGGCCAATATAGTCAGCAAAAATGTGTGGCACCCTACCAAGCCATTTCCTCCAAGTAGTACTACTAACATTTTTTTTCCTTCTTCTTTAGGTGTTTGGGAAAGGAAACACGATTTTCTGGATTGTGTTCTCTGTGATTCATATAGTCTTTACATTAATCCTGAGCACTCAGCTTTATTATATGGGCCGCTGGAGATTTGGTAAATGTCAAGCTGGCTAAAGACGAGAAAAATCATTTTAGCAATCATCCCTCTTTTAATAATGTTCTGATCACTTCCCTTTCTTGTCTCACTTTACTTCTAGATTCTGGGATCTTCCGACGTATCCTGCAGGTTCTATACACAGACTGTGTGAGGCAGTGCAGCCCCCCGATGTATGTGGTGAGTAATTCCTTGTGTCCAGCTCCATTTGTTTATGTGGATCTTACATTTAGGTGCTTCATCATATCATTTCTTCTTTCTCTACATGTGTATAAATGTATTATATAGTCAGGGATCTGAGGGTAAGTGACTGTCTATGTGCATGTCTTGGGCAGCTGTCTTTTCTTTGCTGCTCCTTTCTACATGTCTGCCTACTATCGGCCAAAATGCCAGGGCTGAAGAGAAACTATAATTCTCCAAGAAAGTAAAGACTTCACTCAATTTTATATTGAGAGATATGGATCTTTGGCAAAGTGAATTGAAAAGTTATTATGGCATTGTGTAAAGCCAAGAAAATCAGAAGCGGAGTGCATTGGCAATTTGAGTGTGCCACTCGTTTTTTCTTTGGTGTCATTCTCTCTCTCTCCTCCCCCCCCTTTTTATACCTCTCTATGGTTCTCTCTTGTCCTCTTTCCATGTCTCTTTTTCCATCTCTGTCTTCCTTTTATGTCTCTCTCCATTCCTTGTATCTTTATCCGTCTCTTCCCTCCCATCTTTCCTCTCACTTTATCTCCTTCATCTCTCATTCTCTCCTCTACTTCTCTTCATCATTCTTCATGTCTCTTCTTTTCATCTCTCTGTCTCTCTTTCCATTTATTTTTCTCTTTTTTCCTCTCTTTCTCTCTTGATTTATCGTATTAACAATCCTAAAGTAAAAACCTATCCCTTGTATATTTTTTTTCCAGGACCGCATGGTGCTACTTGTGATGGGGAACATCATAAACTGGTCTTTGTAAGTATCTGTATTTTTCTGCAGGCATGTTTCCTGAAGAGAATGTTAGAAAATTGACAGAAACAAAAACATAGGCCCGGTATACACTTTGCATCTTGATGCAGTTTTTATTGGCTGAAACCAGGAGTGGAGTCTAATCCAAAGATCATTATAGTAGAAATTTCTATACTTCTATAGATAATGAAATGACATTCATGACATGACATTCATATTATCACAGCACCAAGTCAGGTGATGTCAGCCAGTAACACAGGTCTTCTCTCTTTCTTCAGGGCAGCATATGGCCTTATTGTACGACCTAATGATTTTGCCTCTTACCTTCTTGCCATTGGACTCTGCAACTTGCTGCTTTACTTTGCTTTCTACATCATCATGAAGGTGAGAAGGAAAGTATTTTTGAGATAGTTTGGGAATTGTTTTCTGGTATAGTATCCATAATTACAGTGTCTGCTTCCCATCTGTACTACTAGCTTCGCAGTGGAGAAAGGATCCTTCCTCTGCCCTTGCTTTGCATCGCCTGCACATCAGTGGTCTGGGGATTTGCTCTGTTCTTCTTCTTCCAAGGACTCAGTACCTGGCAGGTAAGACTAGATAATTGCTTATGCAGAATCTCCTGATTTACAACTTTTTCATAACAAGCTAAACATGCTGAAGGGGGACATTTTTGCAGCTCAGTCTTACATTGCTACATATTGAGATCTACATGCCTGTCCTGCTTGCTTTTATCTATTCATGGTTTCCTCCTGCACCATAGAAAGGTGTCATGAGGCATACTGTAATGCAGAGTAACGTATACTCACTTCCTTGTTCCTCTCCCTCTGCCGTTACACGCGCAAACAGTGAATGGTGGTGGTGAGGGGGGGGGGGGGGGGTTTAATGTTGCAGGAAACTGTGGGTAGGGCTGCCCGGATGATCCTTAGATAGTCTTGGGTCCACCCTTTGAAGACATCAGTGGTTTGCTGCCGTAGCTCCTATCGCTCAGAGTGACAGGCGGCAGACCATGTCCATAATTTTCAGTGTTAATGGCCACATCTCCACCTTGAAATATATGGAATATTATAATACTTAACATTTTTGTATTCATGACATTTGCCCATTAACCAAGTTGCCATTAAATTTTATATTTTTATTTTATGCACTTTTTTTTTTTTTACAGTTCCCAACACAGGTAGCAAAGATTTAACATACGTTCTGGTGTACCATATCACTGATGTGGGACCATATCACTGCTGTCCAGCCGCCATCACTTACTTCAATCCAGTTCCCACATGCGGTGTCCCCTATAACTCATGAGCACAGTATACCAAGCTGATAAAAGCCGTAAATAACTGAAACGTCCCAAAGCACTGATATGGTACACCAAAACATATGTTAAATCCTTTCTACCTGTGTTGGAAACTGTAAAAAAAAAAATTAGCTTCATAAAATATAAACATAAAAAATTATTGCAACCTGATAACCCCTCCACCCCCTCCGTTGAGTGCGCAGACATAGCATCAACTATATTTACCCACTAACATCTGTTTTATATTCAGAAAACACCGGCTGAATCTCGAGAACACAACAGAGATTGTATCCTACTTGGATTCTTCGATGACCATGATATTTGGCATTTCCTCTCCTCCATCGCAATGTTTGGTTCGTTTCTTGTAAGTGCTCTTATATATTGTATGTCTTTGTATAGTGCTGATCTATAACCTATGGAGAAGGCTTGCAGAATGGTTTATTTGATCGTTCCCCTTAAACGTGTGACATGTGTTTTTCTTTCCTAGGTCCTGCTGGTTTTGGATGATGATCTGGATGATGTACAGAGAGACAAGATTTATGTGTTCTGAGTTATGCTGCAATGGATTATACTTGTTATTAGTGAAGGATAGTAGGTCTGAGCTGTCACCTCAGTGCTCTCACAGGGTAATGGAGAGGAAAAACCAACCTGGAGAAAAGCTATCCGTCCAGTTACACATACATGAAGATGGCTTCTGAGGACACCTGTAGCTCGGATAACCTGAGGTGCTACAGATTTCCGCTAGGACACAGAGGCGGCCTTTTTGGTCTGACATTGTACTTTTCACATTGGCCACACGGTGTCAGTGCTGTGTTTTTTGTTGTCAAAACTGAGCTTATTGTGGGCCTAGCCTTTCAGCCATTATATGGCTTTATGCTGCAGAGCTGAAATCACGTAGATGAACTTTCATGGTTTTCTAACTGCTGGTAATCTACGAACAATGGGAGAAATTATACACTTATACAACAGTGACACTGGATGGCAAGGACACACAGATCAAGGAAGTATGGAGCAGTTCTTCTTATTGCCAATTTTTATGTAAGGGGTTGGTGTCTTTATCATTACATTTACTTGCTGAGAACGAGTTCAACTCCAAGGATGTACTAGAACTAATAAACCTAATGTAATGTTTGATTCCTAGTTGCAGGATCTCATACTTTACAATGTTGAGTCCAAAAAATTAAATATAATGGAGATTCTCAAGCTCTGACATGTAAGTTTACAATCATGTTATGTCCCTGTGATATATTTCTGCCCAGCCACTTGGGCACTTAGAGGATGACCTGAATTAGAATAAGGATCCAGCCATAGCACTGCTTTTGTCTATGGACAGGCTAGTATTGCAGCTCACTTCTCTTCAATGAAAGTGAGCTGCAACACCAAACTCAGCCTATTGGCAAAAGTGTTCCTGCTTCTAGAAACAAAATGCAAACGTTACATCTAATCCCAGAATGTCCTCTTTAAATATTCCTTACCTATCAAAGTACTCAAATGAACCGATACCTAGAAATAATAAAATTGTGTTACATCCTTCCTGCTGTCTTAAGGGTGTCTTATAGTTTTGCTAACACTTGATGTTTCCTCAGGAAACCTTCAGATCCTGCAGTATTCTGCATTTACTAGCACAAACATCCTTGCTCTTAAGTTACATGTCGTGTTACGCATTTATTACTGAAAATTCTTGATAATCTACGGTTGAGACCAATGACCATTATATAAATAACTATACTATTTGTAAAAGTTTCCTTTGCCTGGAAGATTCCTACAAAGGGTTAATGGGAACCTGTTATTACTTTCATTTTATTAATCAAGTCAGGTCGGGCAGGCAGAAACCACCAGGAATGGTGTCGTCAAGCAGATTGTGCATTAAATTGTGCAGTGATCTGGCTGGTATATTATACAGTGTGTATGTATGTATGTGATTGTGTGTCTGTGTGTGTGTGTGTATATATATATATATATATATATATATATATATATATATATATATATATATATATATATATATATATATATATATGTGTGTGTGTGTGTGTCTGTGTGTGTGTATATATATATATATATATATATATATATATATATATATATATATATATATATATATATATATATATATATATATATATATATATATATATACAACGTAGCAACGAGGCGGCACTCCAGATATAGTGAATGAACCCATTATGTGCGATACAACGTTTCGGTTTCTCAATGAAACCTTTTTAAAGCAACACATAAGGTTTCATTGAGAAACTGAAACTTTGTCTAAGGGCCCTATTCCACGGGACGATTATCGTTCGCATAAGATCTAAACGACTGCTATTACGAAAGACCTGAAATCTTTCGCCCATTTACATGGAAAGATAATTGTTACTTTTGATCGTTCTTGCGGTCGTCTTGTCGTTGCTATTGCGTTAGTCACTACTACGACCGAACGACTTCTTATTCAATGCGAACGATTTGCGAATGAGCAACGATAAAAATAGGTCCAGGTCTTATTAAACGATCAACTATTTCTCGTTCGGTCGTTAGTCGTTAACTACTATTCAAACAAACGATTATTGTTTAGATTCAAACGATTCAATGATCATCTTAACGGTAATCGTCCGGTGGAATAGGGCCCTAACTCCTACAGGGCTGTGCACCCACCGGAGCTATTGCTGAACAGTGCCGTCTACACTCACACACCTATCTATCTATATACACCTGCCACACCACTGCTTTTAGAGCAGAGTAACCTAGAAAAAGAGCTGTGAACAATGGGAAGGAAAGAGCAGATATATAAGCTTAAAGGGAACCTATCGGCTGGGATGACGGCGCTGAGCCTGCCCGACTCCCCGGTGGAGCCCCAGAAAATTACCCTATCCCATAAGTCCTGCTCCTGGACCCGATCCCGGGACGGAGATCTTGCCGTCGGAAGCCGTGCACATGCTCCAGTCATTCTGTATTGGCATCGGACTCATCTCAGGTAATTAGCATACTGCGCACGCTCACCTTCTGGCGCCGATATCGCCGTCCGGGGACCTGGTCCAGGAGCGGGACTTGCAGGAAAGGGGAGTTATCCGGGGGTCAGGCAGGCTCGGCGCCATCCTCTCGGGTGACAAGTCCTCTTTAATGAATGTATTTGCAAAAACTTTTAACTTGACGAGTCCTACAAGTTTGATTAAACAAATATTTGCATTGTTACATTGTTAGCTATTTATTTCAATCCTACATTTTGCACTAGAAATAAGTGTTACAAAAAATGAAAAGTGACTGTTCTCTTACAGCACAAACAGGTGAATTGTGTTTTTTTTCTTTATTTTTCCCCTCTTTGACTTGTTCCCGGTATGTTTACTAATCCGGTCCGATGTAGATCACTTTACCTTGTATGTTAAGCATGTTCATGTACGATGATGAATAACCAGTGTGAACTGGCTTATCCATTAAATTTCCACATGACGGCTAAGTAACCATGATGCAGAAAACATTACAGTAGCTGTATTTGGGATTTCTTTGTTGATAGTGGTTTTGTGATACATGGCGTTCACTGGAGATCTCCTTTTCCTCCCATTCTTAATCTCTGGCACTGCTATTGTTTATCCATTTATTTTACTGTTGATTTTTATACTGCTGAAATGAGAAGGCAAAAAGATATCTGTAAAAAAAAAGAGGTAATGTCCGTGTCTTTATTTGAGCTCTGCAAAAGTTTATGATAGTGGACCCTTTATGGGTTGGCTCCTGAAGACAACACCTTCGTAAAAAGCCGCTGTGAAGACTGTGTAACGAGAATCTAATTGACATTGATGTGTACAAGGGGCCTTAGACACTATCTAAGATGTATAGTGGTCTCCTCACCACCCACTGACTAATGAGCAAACCTCGAGCATGCTCGAGTTCATCCGAACCCAAGCGATCAGCGTTTGATTAGCAGGGGCTGCTTAAGTTGGATAAAACTCTAAGGCTATGTGGAAAACATGGATATAGTCATTGGCTGTATCCATGTTTTTCAGACAACCTTAGGGCTTTATCCAACTTCAGCAGCCACAGCTAATCAAATGCCGAACGCTCGGGTTCGGATAAACTTGAGCATGCTCGAGATTCGCTTATCTCTAGTATTTTTCACCACCCAACCCTATTGTTCCGGGAGGGATAAGCCAGCATCAGAGCTATTGAGCTGTGGCTTACCAATCCTAATAGAGAACACATGGATGTTTGGTTGGTTCGAGCATTTATATGTCTGGGGAGGTCGGAATACATAGCTGTTGGCCGTCGATTATTGAAAATGTATGTATGTAAGGCAGATCTGTCGGCAAGTTTTTCCATGTATAAGCCAACAACCTGGTTCAATGAAGCTTCTTCCCACCCTCAATCTGTAGGTGCCTATACTATGAAAATTGACCTATCGAGGTTTTACTACATATGAACAGAAACTACAATTAGGGTCTCTTTGTTACATAAACAAATGTGTAGGGCAACCAAATCAAATTACCAAAAATTAACTGTTACTTTACAAAGTAACGGTCCTCTAATGCGTTTCATCAGACTTTTTTCAAGGAGCGATAAGAGAAAGGTCTGACCAAATGCATTGGAGTGTGAGGAAGGCCTGGAAGCAGGGTATGACAGGGATAAGATCCCTGGTTCATTCAAAATAAATCAATATAGAGCTGCGGAATATGTTGGCGCTATACAAATAAATATTATTATTCTGTTATTAATATGTTCATTGTTTTTTGTTATTTTTTGTTCCGCTGCATCCCAGGAAACTAGGCTGGCCACCAGAACCATGGCCCTTTGCTCTTTGGTTAAGACCTTGGATTGGTGACAAAACATCTAAGTTACAGTTGTGTAACCTGGAATTTCAACCTGGAAAATTGTACATCCCCCAATCTTCAATCAGGTTATAGAGTGAGAGACCCCATTAACTCGCAAGTAAATATTAGCTGTTTAACCCCATCAGTGTCTGAGCCCATTCTCTATGCACCTCCGCTTGTAGGCCTAAACCTTCTGTACAACACAGCAGATATTTTCCAGTGGAATAAAAGAAATAAAAATACAAATACAGATGAAAAAAATCAATTTATTCTGAATTAATATTCAGTTAAAAATAAATGGCTATTTGTGTAGAAGAGAGGAGGCTTGGCTGCATGATGCTAGGAAGAGTAAAGAAGGCATCTATTGGATGGGCGTCCTCACTTGTACAATCCTGGATGAGGTGAAGGTTTCCCAGGCAGCAGGAATCTTGTGTTCTATGGAGTCAGGACAGGAGACGAGTCTTCAGGAGAACCTCAGATGTTATAGAGGTTATTGGGAAGCTGAAAAGAGACAGAAAATAAGGATTTCATCTTGCAGCATTTGTACGAGAGTCTACAGAGAGGAGCTGGTCATCACTGTGACGTCCTTACCTGCTGATGGAATTACAGCTCCCAATAGTTGTATGGCCAATAGAGGGATTCATTTTTATTTTTCTGTGATGACTTCCTCCAATGTCTGACTGGGTGGGATTTGCTGGCACCGATATATGACGAACCTGAAAGAGAGAAATATGAAGGCCAGTTATTTGCTGTGCGCTATCAACAAGTGAGATATTAGTTCTACCATTAGAATCTTATAAGTGTCACTTACCATAGCATGGAAACAATCACGGAGAGGAAGACACCCCCCAAAACTGCCAGGAATAACATCTCATTGTCGTCCAGGATGACTTTTTCTTGTCTCTGCACAACAATGGTTATTGTGTGCTGATCTGGAATGGGAATACAGAAACAATCATTACTTCTCCTTATTCATCTATTCTTTGAATCTTCTTACAGAAATGATAATAAAAGTAAGAAAAGTAATTACCCATCATCTTCATCATGACTTTCTCATCCCTGGCCTCCTCAGGAATGCCACCACAGGAAAGGCCAATCAGAAGAAAGATTACTGGCAAGTGCAGCCACATCCTGGCTGTAAAAGACCAAATCCAATAATATAAAAGGCTTCCAGTAGCCACTGGTCGCTTACAGTCGGAACTGTCCTCCTCAAAGGAAAAACTAGAACTGACACATTGGATAGCCCAACACACTGTATTAAGGGCTATGTCCTTATGACATCATGTTATGATGTCATCAGGTATATGCATGCAAATGAGACCTTGTAACACTTTTTTTTTTATTGTAGCAACTTTATTTTAACCCTTTTATGACAGACAATTTTCATTTTTTGCACTTTTGTTTTTTCTTCCTCGTGTTTAAAAGGCCATAGTGCTTAAATTTTTTTTACCTACTGACACAAGTGAGCCCTTATTTGCCACATCAATTGTACTTTGCAATTTCATATTATATGCTGCTTTGAGATGGTATATGCTGCTTTGAGATGGTAAAACAGCTGCATTGTCTTTAACCAGGAAAATATAACTGGTATTTGGCCACAAGATGTCACTGTTCTGTAATAAATAGTCTGTGTTATTAAGGCTGTGTTGTTTCCAAGGGAGACGAACCTGACAGTTGGAACATGTGACCTGAGGGAAGAACAAGGAGCAGATAAGGAAGTTCTGGATCAGCCATGTTTGATGAGAGGGCCGGCTGTAGTAGATGCAGACTGACCCTGTTTGTGTTTATAATTGTCTTCAGTTTGTTTTATTAGCTGATTGAAAATTAACATATATATTTTCCTATGAATAATAATTCCAGAAGCAGCACAATTTTCAATAAATGAGGATGACCAGCTGGCTGAGACTCTATGGGGGAGATTTATCAAGCATGGTGTAAAGTAAAACTGTCTCAGTTGCCCCTAGCAACCAGATTCCACTTTTCATTCCTCACAGACTCTTTGGAAAATGAAAGGAGGAATCTGATTGGTTGCTAGGGGCAACTGAGCCAGTTGCAATTTACACCATGTTTGATAAATCTCCTCCTATATTTCCAAATTCCTTCGCTCAGAGCAATCCTGACCCAGTGTAGGGAGAATCTTAATGCCTAAACATCATGGGTAATGGATTGTTACAATAACACCTGGGTTATCAATCTGAATGTCTCTTTCATTTTTTACAAACTTTCAACAACAATATTGGATGTGGAGTGTGTGTATAATTTAGGTTGGGTCTGTATACAGTGATTTTGGACCTAGTCATATGTTATCCCAAGGACTATGGAAAAAGTGCGAAATGTGCAAAAGGGGTGGACCTGCTGTGCTGCCCATCAGGTCTGACTTGGGCAAAACTTAGGAGTGAATCTAAGTACCCTCCAGGTTTTTGTCCTTTATCCCACACCAGGATGTGGAAGCTGCACTTAACTGTTAGGCCCTATTCACACGTCCGTGTCAGTTATTACTGTCAGGAAACCCTGAGCAGATCAGGAGGCCTCAAATGGCATCAGGAAAGCATCAGGATTTCCTGACAGTAATTAGTTTTGACCTGCTGAAAGGTCATGGTGGGAGTTGTTGTTCTGGAACCTGGATGGTCACAGGCTGCAGATCTACAACTCCCATCATGATCTGTTAACAGGACATGGTGGGAGTTGAAGTTCTAGGGGGGTGATCTCACTTGTCCTGGTTCCTGGTCTTCCCGTCCATAGTGGTGGTGGTGGGGGTTGCTGGGCGGTTGGTGCAGTCTGGCTGGAGGCGATGGCAGCAGTAGGTGAGTTCCGAGGGTGGGCTAGGGATGCCTGCTGTGGTCCCGGGGAGGGAGGAGGTTGCTGTCCAGAGGCTGGGCATGCATAGAAGATGGGCGAGGGGGGAATGTTGGGCAGCAGCAGGAGGCCAGGGCCACTGATATCAGTCCCGGGGGAGGGAACGACAATGCCAGACCGGGTGCCCGATCAGCAACGCACTGCGGCGGGAGGAAAAAGGGGTGCTGTGGGTCCGATCACCGCTGTGATGGGGTGTGTTGGGGTTGGAAAAAAGGTTTGAAAGGTGAACCGGGGTCGGGTAGAGGCCAGGACAGTAGACGCTAGAGGGGGAACCTGGTGTTGTGTCGGAGGAGCGACCGGTCACTTGCTAGATCGTGAGGTGTGACGCCACTTCTGTAGTGGATGGCTGAGATACAGCAGGACTTTAGAGTGTTGTGACGCCAGTGCCGGATGGGCACATAGGTGTGCTGGTATGCCTGCTTTTATTTTATAAGGCCGGTTGTACCCTTTTCCCCTGTGGTCAGTGTCCTGACTGGTTGCTACCGGGTCCCTTGTGATGATGTGTTCACGGATGACCAGAGTGGTGTAATGACCCTCTTAGACTAGTGGTCCCGCCACCCACAGAAAGGGGAAGTGTCCCAAGGCTGCGGTGTGTGCTGTGAAGGTGGAAAGCGAGTAAACAAAGAGTCTCTTTAACGTGGCTAAGCTGGTTTTACTTGCAAATGTGCAGCAGGTCATAAAGGTGCCTCTCAACAGTATGAGGCTTTTCTCGATAAAGCACTTGATAATACACTTGACAATGGTTCCAAATAAATATTTGACAATACAACCAACAAATATGTAGTAGAAGTGCAGTGTAGGATATAGTCGTGTCGACTGAGTTGTGTGCTGAGTAATGCAAAGAAGCAGAGTAGTAGAGAGGAGGATTCCGTGAGAGTCTCAACCCTGGTAGTACTGTGCTCTGCCGGGATGTTGGAGGATGAGGTAGAATACTTAGAAGAAGAAGAACACCACCTGTGCCTGTGTATTGACCTTGAATTAGTCTTCACACCACCTTATGCCCACTAGACTCGGCTGAACTTTCCTAGAGGGTGACATAGGCCCCAGACCTTGTTACCTGGGATGAGCGAAATGTTGAGGATTTCCTGCTGAGTTCCTAGGCTTACTGCTGCTTTGCTCTATCTTGATCAGTTTGGCCTTTGTGGATACTGTCCTGCTCTGTGACACTCCTTGTCCTCTGCATAGGATGAGGTTGTCTCTGGTTTGTCCTCTCCTAAGAGGGTTTAACAGTGCATTGTGGTGTGTAGCGGTACTAGTAAAAGAGTTGGTAGAGGTGTACTGTCTTGCATCCTTCCCATATGGGGTTCTAGCTAAGACTGACTTACTCTTCTTGTCTCCCACATGACATACTTCCCAAGTGTAACTAACGTGCACTGTGAGTGGGCGAAAAGTGCAACAGAAGAAATAAAGAGAGAGGTGATAGGAGAGAAGAAAAACAGATTCCTGCTGGTCTACAGATTGTGGTGACACATAAAGTAACAATAACCCTGTACATCCTTCAGCTGTGCAGTTTCCAAAGACCCATATATATTAGAGCGACAACTTTAGAACTACTTTCATCACCACAATAATACAATAAGTACAGACTTTTGCGAAGGGTGTATATAACTGTAACACCCATGGTGGGAAACCACACAGGGAGCCAATCCGGAACTCCGGACACTGTCCTGGTGTGCATAAGGAAAGAGCCTGTTTTCCATAGCTCCCATAGACAAAAAAGGGACAGGATCTAAAAAATCCTCTCCTATTTTCCGTAAAGGACACCCTTCAGGAAAAATCCTGAAGGGTGTCCATCACTAATGTACCCCTATGGGTCCGGAAATCAGCCCAGATTTCCTGGTAAGAAATCTGGGCAGATTTTCCGGATGTGTGAAGGGGGCCTTAGAAGTTGCCAGGTCAAAGGAGCGGCTCCAGTGCAGCTGGTCCAGTGGATCAGAAGTAGAGATGAGCGACCCAAACTTTGTGAAGCACGATTCATCAAGAACTTTGTAAAAGGTCTGGTTCACAACACATTCACATTTTTTGAAAAGGTTGTAACAAATTTGTAAAGATGGCGGCTGCACACATCTTTGGCTGTCCAGGCATGATAGGAGTTGTAGATTTACAACAGCTGGAGGGCCGAAGTTTCCCCATCCCTGACTTAGAGGAAGACCTGAATTAGAATAAAGATCCAGCCATAGCACTGCTCTTGTCCATGGGCAGCCTAGTATTGCAGCTCACTTCTCTAAACTCAGCCCATTGGCAAAAGTGTTCCTGCTTCTCGAAACAAAATGCAGACCTTACATCTAATTCCAGAATGTGCTCTTTAAATATTCCTTAGTAGCGATGAGCGAGCATGCTCGTCCGAGCTTGGTACTCAATCGAACATTAGGGTACTTGATGGTACTCGTTACTCAGACGAGCATCTCGCGATACTCGAGAAAATCTCATCATTAATTTCCTGTAAGTTAGGGCGCTATTTCTCAGCCAATAGACATGCAGGAGACTCTTTGGTACATCCTGCGATCACGTGGGACCTATACATGTCGACAACAGCGATTGGTTGGTTGGCCAGATCAGATGACCCTGCCATATAAAACGCGCAGCCGGCAGTGCTCGCTTCAGATGCGGTGTGAGATCAGGGACAGAGCTGCTGCTGGTCAGGGAGAGTGTCAGTGTAGGATTTAGTGTTCCAGTAGGCAGGGAATACTAGCAATATACTGTAAACAAACAGCCCTTTTCAGGGCTTCAATAGTATTACTACAGACTGCTGGCTGGGACTTGCAGTGCTGCTACCACAATTTCAGCAGCACACTGTGGTGATCGGCTGCTGGCAGAAAGGGGACATTAGGTGTTGCATACAGACCCCTAAGAGGTGCTCAGTGTACTCTTTTTTGATTTTGGGGCTGGTGGTGTTGCTGTACTACATTGGATTGCTAGGATTTGTAGTACACCTGCATAGAACTTCACTGCTCACTGTAATGGGGTGTCACAGAGTGTGTATAGGTCCAGCCACTACCAGATTGTATCGCACAGCCCCCCAAAACTAGTGGGTACTACATTGTATTGCTGGGATTTGTAGTACACCTGAACAGAACTTCACTGCTCATTGTAATGGGGTGTCACAGAGTGTGTATAGGTCCAGCCGCCACTACCAGATTGTATCGCACAACCCCCCAAAACTAGTGGGTACTACATTGTATTGCTGGGATTTGTAGTACACCTGCATAGAACTTCACTGCTCATCGTAATGGGGTGTCACCACGGCCGGATTAAAGGGGGGGGCACAAGGGGCACGTGCCCCTGGGCCTCCACCACTAGGGGGCCCCCACCAGCTGGAACCCGGAAGGGGAGTTCCGGAGCTTTTTTTTTTTTTTCGGGCGGTTTGGGGGGGAGGCTCAGGGGAGTGATGGGTCGGCCGGGGGATCAGGCAGGTACAGAGGCAGGCTGGAAAGGTCTCCCCCATGCAGGGCCGGCGTGAGCTTCAAGTACAGACAGGCCGGAAGCTCACAGTGCAGCCCCGCGATGCCCGAACTTCTCTCCTGTTTGGCAGCGGCGTGATGACGTCACACGCACGCTGCTGAGCAGGGAAGTTTGGGCATCGCGGGGCTGCACTGTGAGCTTCCGGCCTGTCTGTACCGGAAGCTCACGCCGGCCCTGCATGGGGGAGACCTTTCCAGCCTGCCTCTGTACCTGCCGCCCTGCTGATCCCCCGGCTGGTCCCCCTGCCAGCCCGCTAATCCCCCGGACCCCCGGCTGGTCCCCCTGCCACCCAGCTGATCCCTCAGCCCCCCGACCGCTCCCTCTTCCCTCCCTGCCTGTCACCTCAGCTGCCCCCACCCATTCTCTCCCCCTGCCACCCCAGCTTACCCCGATCTTCTCCCCTAGCCCCCCGATCTTCTGCCCCTGCAACCCCAGCCGCCCCCCATCTTCTCCCCCTGCAACCCCAGCCGCCCTCCCATCTTCTCCCCCTGCAACCCCAGCCGCCCTCCATCTTCTCCCCCTGCAACCCCAGCCGCCCTCCCATCTTCTCCCCCTGCAACCCCAGCTGCCCTCCCATCTTCTCCCCCTGCAACCCCAGCCGCCCTCCCATCTTCTCCCCCTGCAACCCCAGCCGCCCCCCATCTTCTGCCCCTGCAACCCCAGCTGCCCTCCCATCTTCTCCCCCTGCAACCCCAGCCGCCCTCCCATCTTCTCCCCCTGCAACCCCAGCCGCCCTCCCATCTTCTCCCCCTGCAACCCCAGCCGCCCTCCCATCTTCTCCCCCTGCAACCCCAGCCGCCCCCATCTTCTCCCCCTGCAACCCCAGCTGCCCTCCCATCTTCTCCCCCTGCAACCCCAGCCGCCCTCCCATCTTCTCCCTCTGCAACCCCAGCCGCCCCCCCATCTTCTGCCCCTGCAACCCCAGCTGCCCTCCCATCTTCTCCCCCTGCAACCCCAGCTGCCCTCCCATCTTCTCCCCCTGCAACCCCAGCTGCCCCCCCATCTTCTCCCCCTGCAACCCCAGCCGCCATCCCATCTTCTCCCCCTGCAACCCCAGCTGCCCTCCCATCTTCTCCCCCTGCAACCCCAGCTGCCCTCCCATCTTCTCCCCCTGCAACCCCAGCTGCCCTCCCATCTTCTCCCCCTGCAACCCCAGCCGCCCCCCATCTCCCCCTGCAACCCTAGCCGCCCCCCATCTTCTCCCCCTGCAACCCCAGCTGCCCTCCCATCTTCTCCCCCTGCCACCCCAGCTGCCCTCCCATCTTCTCCCCCTGTTCCCCAGGTTCTCCCCCTCCCCCAGTTGCCCCAGCTGCTCTCCCTGCCCCCCAGCTTCTCCCCCTGCCACCCCAGCTGCCCTCCCATCTTCTCCCCCTGTCACCCTAGCTTCTCCCCCTCCCCCTGCCACCCCAGCTGCCCTCCCATCTTCTCCCCCTGTCACCCCAGCTGCTCCCCCTGTTCCCCAGGTTCTCCCCCTCCCCCGGTCGCCCCAGCTGCTCTCCCTGCCCCCCAGCTTCTTCCCCTTCCCCTGTTGCCCCAGCTGCTATCCCTGCCTCCCTTCCCCAGTCACCCCCAGCTGCCTCCCTTCCCCAGTCACCCCCAGCTGCCTCCCTTCCCCAGTCACCCCCAGCTGCCTCCCTTCCCCAGTCACCCTCAGCTGCCTCCCTTCCGCAGTCACCCCCAGCTGCCCGCCTGCAGATGAGTTGTGGTCGGAGAAGTCTTCATGATGGCTGCTCCAGATGGAAAAGAAAGCGAAGTGTGAGCGACGGCGATAGGAGAAGACGTCACCTGTGAGTCATTAGTAACTGCACTGTAATTACTTCTATAGTGTGCAGAGCCTGTGTACCATTGGGGTCTTAATGGGTCAGTGTATCGTTTGCGGTAGTGTACTGACACAGCCCCGGGGTCACTACGGTACACTAGCGCAAATTTTTAAACTAGGACCCAACTACAAGAGCTGCAGGCACTACAACTCCCAGCATATGCTGAGGGCTGCAGACTGTCAGTAAATGCTGGGAGTTGTAGTGCCTGCAGCTGTTGTAGTTGGGTCCTGGGTGCATTATACACTGGATGCTTTGTGGGAGATCAGAATACAGAGATCTGTGGGGGCTCAGTGTAGGGAAGTGACCCCAGAACATCACTAATAGGGGATAGGGGGAGATGTTTTTTTCCTATCCCCTATTAGGGATGTTCTGGGGTCACTTCCCTACACTGAGCCCCCACAGATCTATGTATTCTTATATGTCACAAAGCATCCAATGTATGATGCACCTAGGACCCAACTACAACAGCTGCAGGCACTACAACTCCCAGCATGTACTGACAGTCTGCAGCCCTCAGGATATGCTGGGAGTTGTAGTACAGCAGTACAATCCTCTCACAACTGTAGACAGATGTATTGCTGGACCTTCAGGGCAGATGGTAGTCACCCACAGACTGCAGCCACCAGGACACTCTGCACACAGTCATTTATTCAGAGACTTCAACTCCCAGCATACCCTGAGTTTTAGTTCGACTGAAAATGTTATTTACAAGGGATTTGTCACAGATACAGATGAATCCAGGAAAGGAGCGGGTCAGCATGTTGTGTCTCATTGGTTCTATACTGGTGGGCCCCAGGTGCCCCAGTCCGACACTGGACAGAACCAGTCCCCAAATTAAGTCCCCGGCCTCCTTCCTTCCTCCATCACGTCTGTTTGATGAGAAGAGCTGGCATCAAGCAAAGCGGCACCCCAGTACCTAGTACTACTGCCAGCCGGGGGTTGCCGCTCAGTAGTACTGGGTGCTGGAGTGCGGGCCTCCAGCACCCAGTATACACCATGCAGGTAACCTGTCAGTGCCGAGGGGAAGGGCCTCAGCATGCAAAGTGCCTAGGGCAGCATGAACTCTAAATACAGGCCTTGGTGTAGGGTTAACTGTGTGTTGACACATCTCCCGCCCGGCAGGCTCCTCAGACTTCCCCCTGATAGAGGCTTCCTGGAAGGTCCCGAACAACACTCTCCTGCTGCGACCCCCCCCTCCTCCCCTCTGACCTCACTGAGGAGAGGACAGCGCGCCGACGGGACCTCAAGTGGTAGGAAGCCTGATTTCTCCAGCTGCAGCAGGGAGGTGACGTCACAGAGCCTGCTGGACGATCTGTCACAGCGGCTGCCAGGCTGAAGGAACCAGGAGAGAAGAGAGAAGACCCATCCCCCGCCCAGATCAGGTGAGTATGAGTGAATGGGGTATATTTACTATGGAGGACATTACAGCAGGGGTATATACTATGGGGGACATTACAGCAGGTGTATATACTATGGAGGACATTACAGCAGGTGGTATATACTATGGGGGGCATTACAGCAGGGGTATATATACTATGGAGGACATTACAGCATGGGGTATATACTATGTATGGGGACACATATCAGAGCAGGGGTATATACTATGTATGGGGTCACATATCAGAGCAGGTGGTATATACTATGGAGGACATTACAGCAGGGGTATATATACTATGGAGGACATTATAGCATGGGGTATATACTATATATGGGGACACATATCAGAGCAGGGGGTATATACTATGTATGGGGACATTACAGCAGGGGGCATATACTGTACTATGTATGGGGTCACATCACAGCAGGGGGCATATACTATGGGGGCACATTCGAGAAGGTGGTATATACTATGGAGGCACATTAGAGCAGGGGGCATATACTATGGGGGCACATTAGAGCAGGGGGTATATACTATGTATGGGGACACATATCAGAGCAGGGGGCATATACTATGTAAGGGGACATTACAGCAGGGGGCATATACTATGGGGGCACATATCAGAGCAGGGGGTATATACTATGTATGGAGACACATATCAGAACAGGGGTATATACTATGTATGGGGACATATATCAGAGCATGGGCCATATACTATGGAGGCACATTAGTGCAGGGGGTATATACTATGGGGGCACATTACAACAGGGGGCACAGCAGGGCTGGACATTATTACTATATAATGACACAGCAGGGGGCAATATTACTATAGGTGGGCACAACATGAGGACTTTATTACTATACGGAGGCACAACAGGAGATATTATTACTATATGTGGGCACAGGGGACATTATTACTATATGGGAGCACAGCAGCGGATCCTACATACAGGGGACAACCCACACACTCATTAAGAAAAAAGGGAAAAAAATTGAAGGAAATGTGCGGAGCCTGAGATGTTTGTCTTGCAGGTTGTGAAGAGAAGAATTGTAGCTGCAAGAAATCATCCTGGAGATCCAGGCCAGATGGAGAGGAAAAGGAAAGTGACACCTGAGATTAAAGAAGACGTCACCTGTGAGTCACTGAATTACATGTTTTTTCTTTGTTTTTTTGTAGAAAACTATTTGGTAGGGAACCCTGAAGTGAAAAGGGAAATATTGCTCTTTGCCATAATACACACGCTGCTTTTTAATAGCAGAGTTTTACTGTATCAGCTGAAATTGTGGCAAAACTGCATGAGATAATAATTCTGTAGTCTGTGTGCAGCATATGGTATGTACTGTATATAGTCTGTGTGCAGCATATGGTATGTACTGTATATAGTCTGTGTGCAGCATATGGTATATACTGTATATAGTCTGTGTGCAGCATATGGTATGTACTGTATATAGTCTGTGTGCAGCATATGATATACAGTATAGCCTGAGAGCAGTGGATGATATATAGCCTGTGTGCAGAATATGATATATAGCCTGAGAGCAGTGGATGATATATAGCCTGTGTGCAGAATATGATATATAGCCTGAGAGCAGTGTATGGTATATAGCCTGTGTGTAGCATATGGTGTATATTCTATGTATGTCATATGCTGCACACAGGCTATATATGCCATATCATGGGCTGCACACAGCTGTGTATTTTAATCCTTATGATACGTTCACATGTACCATATCCGCTATATATTCTACACAGCCTTTAAGTACTTTCTGGTTGCTCCTTACTGCTTCAGGTAGTGTACATGGTTGGGAACTGCAGATGGGGCTTAGACTTGCATGTCCAGGTTCCTTCAGTGATTCACATCTGCATATGCTGCTGTGGTGGCTAACACAGGGGGCAGGAGAGCACAGAAAGTACTGAAGGGCTGTGTTCTCGCATTGCATTATTAACATAAACACAAAGTGGAAACACACCCCGAGTGGGAATACACCCCTCCCCATCCTGTCTCTAGGGCCTGGCATCTTCCTCTGGACTGCAGCCTCTAGTGACCATCATATGCAGAACAGAGGAGGATGCTGAGCCACACAGCCAGGAGTGAGGAGGGGTAGGTGCTAAGTCTGCTGTGCCCTGTATGGGATATATTTGGGGAAAAAAAAATGGGGGGCCCCCAACAAAATTTTTGCCCAGGGCCTCCACCAACCTTAATCCGGCCCTGGGTGTCACAGAATGTGTATAGGTCCAGCCACTACCAGATTGTATCGCACAGCCCCCCAAAACTAGTATAGGTCCAGCCACTACCAGATTGTATCGCACAGCCCCCCAAAACTAGTGGGTACTACATTGTATTGCTGGGATTTCTAGTACACCTGCATAGAACTTTACTGCTCATTGTAATGGGGTGTCACAGAGTGTTTAATGGTCCAGCCACTACCAGATTGTATTGCACAGCCCCCCAAAACTTGTGGGTACTACATTGTATTGCTGGGATTTGTAGTACACCTGCATAGAACTTCACTGCTCATTGTAAGGGGGTATCACAGAGTGTGTATGGGTCCAGCCACTACCAGATTGTATCGCACAGCCCTCCAAAACTTAAGTTTAAGGGGAAAAGTATTTTTCCTGATATCATACACAAGGCCTATCTAAGTTCAATCCCATCACAACTGCTTTCACAGAGTAAAGGGTGTGTCAGATAGTGTGTATAGGTCCAGCCACTACCAGATTGTATTGCACAGCCCCCCCCCACACATTGTATTGCTGGGATTTGTGGTACACTACACCTCAAGGGATGATCCCTTTGCAATTGTCAGATCCTCCTTGAAAATCGAAAGGGTGGTGGGGGTAGAAGTGGGGAGTCACATTATGCAGGGAATGTTACCCCAACTGCTACAGTCAAATAGAAAATCGAAAGGGTGGTGGGGGTAGAAGTGGGGTGTCACATTATGTAGGGAATGTTACCCCAACTGCTACAGTCAAATTGAAAATCGAAACGGTGGTGGGGGGAGAAGTGGGGAGTCACATTATGCAGGGAATGTTACCCCAGCTGCTACAGTCAAATTCAAAGTCGAAACGGTGGTGGTGGGGAAAGTGGGGAGTCACGTGATGCAGGGAATGTTACCCCAACTGCTACAGGAGCAGTACTGGTTGCCGTGGGCCTGCAGATCGCGCCCCCGCCAACCAACCAGCTGTTTTATTTTTTGGTCTAGCCGTGGCCGGGGCCTCACCGCCCCCGGTCGAGAGGCATCAGGTGTACCCTTGATGGTGACTGACAGCTGGCCTAACCAGTTAGCTGTCAGCACCCGGGTTCGTGTGTAATTAGCAGTGAGCTTGGTTGCGTATGACAAGGAGTGGAACTTGGTGGCGGCTCTGCAACTTGGCTGCCTCACATATGTACCATGCCTGGCCCATGTCTTCAACCTAGTGTTGCTGCAGGGAATGTTACCCCAACTGCTAGAGTCAAATTCATAGTCAAATTCAGTTTACCTTCCTTGTCTTGTCCATTTCGAACCATATTATCTGTGGATGTCATCTTATCTTACTGGTGTCCTCTGCCATCCTTTCACCAGTACCTTCTACCTTTTTTCGATGTTGTAGCCGTTTTGAAGGCAGGATTGACCAGGCCTTTTACCAGTAGCTTCTATCCTTCCTTGGATGTTGTAGTAGCCTTTTTGAAGGCAGGATTGGCCAGGCCTTTCACCAGTACCGTCTACCTTCATTGGATGTTGTAGCCTTTTTAAAGGCAGGATTGACCACCAGGTCTTTTTAATACACAGGCTACCGCACTTGCCCTCTCTTAGAGACTCTTTAAAGGATTGAAAGTGTATTTGTGTCCCTACCTCCAAAGATATGCAAAACTGCATGAGGGTGTGAGGCTAAATCTAGCCATAATCTGGCTATTTTAGATTTAGGCGCAGCAGCACTGCCATGGGTAAGCAGCAGCAGGCGGTGCTCACAGTGATGCCCTGTGTCCTCACTGCCATGCTCTGACGTCACACTATGTTTGCGGAGGAGCAGGACTGGTTGCCAGGGGGGCCCGCCGATCGCGCCCTCGCCAACCAGCCAGCTGTTTTATTTTGTTTATTTTTTGTCTAGCCATGGCCGGGGCCTCACCATCCCCCGGTCGAGAAGCATCAGGTGTACCCTTGATGGTGACTGACAGCTGGCCTAGCCAGTTAGCTGTCAGCACCCGGGTTCGTGTCCACTAAATATCACAGCCCTTGGACTCTGGTGTCTGGTCTAATTTTTGGGAGGCTCACCTGCTTCCTCACTCACTTTTAATGGTTCTCTGTGTGCTCAATGCCATGCAGTGTCTGGCCTAATTTTTGAGAGGCTCACTTGCTTCCTCACTCACTTTTAATGGTTCTCTGTGTGCTCAATGCCATGCAGTGTCTGGCCTAATTTTTGGTAGGCTCACTTGCTTCCTCATTCACCTTTAATGGTTCTCTGTGTGCTTAAAGGGAACCAATCAGCCCGTTTGGGCTGATATGGTTCCCTTGAGCATTGTATAAAGCACCTGGAGCGTCCCCGACACGTACCGGCCGCCACCGCAGCAGGTGCTTTATAACAAAGAAAATGACTTTTATTCCCCGGCTCGTGACTAGATACGAGCGGGGAAGTAGACATGGTGGGCGGCTCCCCGCTCGTATCTAGGCACTGTGCTCTGCCTGTCAGCGCGCTCAGAGGAGATAATTGACAGGTAGAGAGGTCCGTTACTGGCCTCTCTGCCTGTCAATCATCGCGCCGAGCGATCCAGGGAACCATATCAGCTCAAACAGCTGATTGGTTCCCTTTAATGCCATGCAGTGCCTGGCCTAATTTTTGGGGAGGCTCACTTGCTTCCTCACTCACTTTTAATGGTTCTCTGTGGGCTCACTGCCATGCTAGGTCTGGTATAATTTTTGGAAGGCTGACTGGCTACAGCTTCTACCTTGTTTATTCTGTCCTCACCGCCATGCTGTGTCAGGCTGAATTTTTGGCTGGTTCATGATATCCTACCTCTGTTTTAATGTTTCCCTGTGTTCTCACTGCCATGCTGTGTCAGGCTAAGTTTTTGGGTGGTCCATATGCCTACCTCTGTTTTAATCAGGCTGTTGCACAGAATTAGGCATAATGGTGCCATTAGGCAGCCTCAGAGGCATGCATACATGCTGCCCTTGCTGTTTCCTGTCCATTTCCGTTGTGTTTCCATCAATTTTTAAGGTTGACAGGTTTTCACACGACCTTCCCTCTACTTCAATGGGGTTCGTTACTTGAAACGAGCACTCGAGTATCAGGAGATATTTGTTTCGAGTAACGAGCACCCGAGCATTTTAGTACTTGCTCATTAACTGGGCGGTCTCCTCACATACTCGCAGCGAGATGTCAATCCCGCTGAGAGTATGTGATTCTCATAGAAACTACAAGCAATGGATCCTCAGCGGATTTCGTTGTGAATTTGCAGCGAGAAATCAGCTGTGGATCCGCCCTGTGTGTTTGTATCCTAATGCACAACCCCTGCTACAGCTTGTAGAGTCTGACTCCTCCCTCATGACATTACCACATGTCCTTTAGCTCACACTAAGCAGGGGAGCCCGTCCTGCAGCAGCCTAGGTGTCCTGTCTCAGCTCTACCTCACAGGGAGAAGCAGGTGTGAGTACACACAGGCCGCTGCAGCCATACACTGTTAGCAGCAAACAGCAGAGGATGCCCAGCACTCACTGTAAGGTTACAAACTCACTGGGTGATTCCGCTGCGGATCCCTGCCCTGTATCCCCTATGGGCAGACAAACTCGCAGCAGGATGCACATCCCGCTGCGAGTTTGTCTGCAGCACGCCCCCGTTAACCCCCCGGCCGCCGGAGCCTATACGTCACCTGGTCCCCGCTCTGACTTGCTTCGGGGTTTCCCGGTAGGTCACGCTCAGCCAATCAGTGTGCTGCCCCGCCGCAGCGCACTGATTGGCTGAGCGGGATGTGAAGACACCAGGAGCCCCGAAGCAAGCCGGTGCGGGACCAGGTGACTTATAGGCTCCGGCGGCCGGGGGGTTAACGGGGCGGGCTGCATCCTGGTGCGAGTTTGTCTGCCCATAGGGGGTACTGGGCAGGGATCCGCAGCGAGTCTTGCTACGGGTCCGCCCAGTGAGTTTGTACCCTAAGGGTGGATGTGTATCCTCTACTGTTGGTACTTCTGTAGCACACCCTGCTTCCAGGTTCATGCTGGTGGAGGCCCAGGACAGGTGCCCCCGCTGCCCTCCTTTTAACACGGCCCTGATGTGTGCCCATCTGTAGTCTTTTCTGCAGCTGCAGGTCCAAGGCCACAGACAAGAACTACACATGTGTGAACGAAGCCTTAGTTCCAAGTGAAAGCTGAGCTGTGATTGGTTGTTATGGGAAACAGAGAGAATCTTACACTAAGACATCTGGTTACTTCTCCCCAAAGGGAACTGAGGTCTTGTAATAGAAGAGAAATGGGTGAAGCTTCTGAGGGAAGTTTTGGATCGTCTGTGTTGTCTTGTAAACCCAGAAGAGCTCCGTACATCTCAGCATTCTGGTAAGGGACGGCTTTCAGGCTCTAAACTTTGCATTCCCATCGTATTGCACTTTCCTTAGATGTGTCACATGGTCACTTATAATGCACCATCCTTTCATGATGAAGCAAACAAACTAGAAAGTGTTTGATAAATGCCAAAAGGCGTACAGACTTAAAGGGGATATTAGAGGAGCAGAAAATATCCTCCCTCTGTGTCTGTGGTGATAACTTCTGAGACAAGAGGGAGGTGGGAGCATGGTGCAGGAGAAACTACACACTATGTCCAATAGCTGCCGATGTCGCTGCAACAATGGTATCATAGGGCAACTATTGGTCATTGTCTGCAACATGCTCCCATCCTCCTCTCATCTTGGAAGTTATCACCAGAGACTGTCAGAGGGAGGAAGTGAGGAGCAGAAGAAGAAGAACCTTTTTATACCCTTTATCTGATTTGGCTGCTTGATGGTACTGCTGTAAAACACTTTGAACACCTCCATTAATGCCAGGCATATTGGCCCCATTATCAAACCTGTGAACTCTACTCTGTTCATATCCAGGACACATTTTATTATCTCATCAAGAAGAAGAATACTAAGTGCTTCACCAGATGTACTATCTCTAGGTCAGTCGGCAATGACATGCTCACCAGCTGGAAGCTGTTTTATTGTGACATCTACAAACCTAAGGCTGCGTTTACACAGATAGTTATCTTGACAGATTTTTGAAGCCAAAGCCAGGAACAGACTATAAACAGGGAACAGGTCATAAAGGAGATTTCCCTTTTTTCAAATCCATTCCTGGCTTTGGCTTCAAAAATCTATCACACCGTTAGGGTATATGATAGCTGCTCGACATGAGTACTTTGCATTCTGTACCCTGTGTAATATGGTGTTTCTCAGTTGAGAGACCATTAACTTAATCATCTTATTTTGAATAGGATTACCATAGTAATGGGTAGAAATATCTTCAGACATCACTCTAAATGATCTTTCATTACAACCTAAAATTTTACAAGAATGAGACCAAACAAGTTGCTGTTATTTGGTGTATATGGTTTATTTGCTGACCCTCAGAATGGCCAATTCTTTTTCAGAACATCTCTCCATTTGGTTTCTTCATTTCTCGGGATTTGTAGAGATTTCCCTCTTCTCAGGTTTCTTCTGCATGATTCCATCTCTGGCGGTAAGATTGTGGTCAGAGAAGAGTAATACGTCACTAGGTATTCTCCAGTATGCTGCCATTTATTATGTGATCTTGGGCTGAGGTCGGCAATGTACAGCAGAAGCAGGAAACTCTCTCAGGAGACAAACAATATCTTCTTCTTTAGGAGAAAACATCGTTGTTGCTTTTGCATCTTTCTCATCTTTCTCATCTTCACATATTTGCTGTTTCCTTTTCTTTCTGCTTTGTGCGTCTGTAGGTTTTTGGAGCCATTTATGTTGCTTTAAAGAAAACAAAAATTGTAGGTAACTAAAGATGTAATGTCCCCTTCTGTTTGTTTCAATAATACAAAGAATTGTGTTCACTTTGATATTCATTGCTATGAACATTGTGGGGTCAGGTATGTGGTCACTAAAGTGGCTGTATCTGACTTCTGGCCTAAAATAGGACGATATTATACTGTCTTTTAGCTGGCTGGGTGGACAGGTCCCTGTGCCGGCACCAACACAAGGAAGAGCAATGCCGCTGGGGACAAAGGAAGTGACTATATTTTATTTCCTATTTTACGGGACCTGGAGCCTTAATCTAAATAAAGATGTGAACCAGGGTTCAATGTTAGACTAGACCGTGTAAGTGTTCCTGAGATTTATACTTTTGCATCAGCCACAGTGATAAATCTGGCTTGTTTTCCAGACTGTCAGTTCAAAGTTTCTACTGTGTATTAGGAAATGTGCCCCGTGCAACCCCTTTAGAGAGGTATTCTTTAGAAATCTATCTATCTATCTATCTATCTATCTATCTATCTATCTATCTATCTAATTTCTTTCATAATGCTATACAACTTTATAACTTTTTTTTTAGTATAACTATTTTTTAATTGCTTCTTTGTCTGGGAGCAGTAAGGAGCATGGCCCTTCTGCTGCCACCAGTGGCTGTGTCTGGAACTGCAGGGCTTCAAAAGTCCTAGTCCAGACAAAGCTAGATATCATTAAGGGTACAAACCCACACACCGTATACACAGCAGATACGCAGCAAATACGCAGCAGATTTGATGGTGCAGATTTGATGCTGTGTTCAGTTATTTAGATCTAATCTGCTGCGTGTTTGCTGTGTATCGCAGCAGTAAATACGCTGCATATACGGTGTGTGGGTTTATACCCTAAAGGGGTAGTGTGGCGGTAAAGAATTATTCACAGAATAACACACATTACAAAAGTTATACAACTTTGTAATGTATGTTATGTCTGTGAATGGCCCCCTTCCCTGTGTCCCACCACCCCCACCCGTGTACCCGGAAGTGTGGTGCGCTATAAATACCTGTCACGTGCCGACCTCCGTCTCCGATCTTCAGTCAGTGACGTCTTCTTCGGGCGGCCGGCGAACCGCTCCGACTCTCCCGAATGCCGGCCGCCCTCTGCCGCGTCATCCGATGCTCAGCCGCGATTGGCTGAGCATAACTGTGCTCAGCCGCGATTGGCTGAGCACAGTTATCCTCAGCCAATCGCGGCTGAGCATCGGATGACGCAGCAGAGGGCGGCCGGCACTCGGGAAGATCGGAGAACATCGGCCGGCCGAAGATGACGTTGCAGCACAAGATGGCGGACGGGCGCGACATGGATCTGGTAATGTATAATGCACCAATACTTCCGGGTACACATTGTATAACTTTGTAATGTGTGTTATTCTGTGAATAATTTCTTAGCGCCGCACTACCCCTTTAAAGGGAATCTGTCAGCACCTATACTGGTTCTGAGGTGCTGACAGTGTGATGAAGGTCTGTGTCTCTTAGTGTGGTGGGTTACCTTTATTTTTCAGATCGGTGCTGTACTTTGTCCTCAATCTGTGCTGAAACTTTCTCCACAACTGTCAAAGAGGGGGAGTGGTGATGCATTCGTGCCGCACTTCGGCACACCTCACCACTACCTCCTCCCAGCTTCTCTTGAATATTCATGGCACCCAGGGTGGTGTCCCCCGCCGCAAACCATAAAATCATCCAACTGTATATGATACATCATAGCTATCTTACACCAGTACGTCTATTTCGTATGGGGAGAATGGAGACTGATGAGTGCCTCAGGTGCCGCGTCCCGAGAGCTGACTTTTGGCATCTCATTTCGTGATGTCCTTATGTTCACTCATTCTGGCAAGATGTGGTCTCCCTACTCCAAGAAGTAATAACCACACCCCTACCGTTGGATCCGTTAATATGTCTATTTGGGGTGCTTGACGAAGAAACATGGTCACACCATATACGAATATTCCTGAGAAGTGTTATTTCTAGCGCGCAAGGTCATAGCTTTGAGGTGGATGGACCCACGACCCCCCACTCTATCTCGATGGAAAACAATAGTTAATGGTGTCTTACCAGTTGAAAAATTGGTGTACAAGAATCGAGGCCACTCCCAGAAATTTGAGTCTGGGGACCTTGGTGTGCTAACCCTCTAACCTTATACTCAGTGCATTCTTACAGAACTACCATTGATACACTGTTGGCAGCTCGCAATGTTTAGATGTTGTTAAATGTTATTAATGTTATTATGCCGCACTATGCAAGAGACCTTGTATTTTCTTTATCCTGAATTACGTGTGGTTTGTAATGTTGAAATTATGCATGTGCAGAGCCCCTGCGTGGGCTATGAATTCCGCGACAAACAAATTAGCGGTGGTACAATGTTTATCTTTCTCTGTACAATTTTCAATAAACCAAATTAAAAAATATATATATATATTCATGGCACCCGTCCCTCGGCCTCCTGGTGACATCATCACTAGCTGCCTGGTTCTGAGTATTGTGCGCGCTCCCGAGGCCTGATTCGCGCATGCGACGTAGTGTGTCGGACTGGCGCAGGCGCACTGAGGGCCAAAGCCTATGCTCTCAATGGCTTCGCTCAGTGCCACTCCAACGCGCTACGGCGCATGCGCAAAACAGGCCTCGGGAGCACGCACAATACACAGAACCAGGCAGCTAAAAATTACGTCGCCAGTAGGCCGGGGGACGGGCGCCATGAATATTCAAGAGAAGCTGGGAGGAGGTAGTGGTGAGGCGGGCAGAAGTGCGGCACGAATGCATCACCACTCCCCCTCTTTGACAGTTGTGGAGAAAGTTATGGCACAGATTGGGGACAAAGTACAGCACCGATCTGAAAAATAAAGGTAACCCACCACACTAAGAGACACAGACCTTCATCACACTGTCAGCACCTCAGAACCAGAATAGATGCTGACAGATTCCCTTCAAAGGAGAAGTCCAGTCAAAATTTTTATTTAAAGTGACACTGTCACCTCCTTTTTGCATTCTGACATGACTACACAGGTGTAAAGGGTAAATTTAGCGGTTTTCGTACCTTATTTTATATCATACGTCATGGTGCTTGTTCAAGTAAAAAGTCATCTTTTATCAGCTGCAGATTGAGTTAAGTGGGCGGGGCATCGCGGCATTAGCGCCACTTAGCCCCGCCCACAACACCACAGTTGGCCCCGCCAACTGTGCCCCCGCCAACTGTGCCCCCGCCTTCTCGCCGGCCATTGGAACAGGCTGGCCGAAAGGTCTAGACCCCACCCCCTTTAAGTCGGCCAACCAATGGGCGTCAAGGGGGCGGGCCAACGGTGTCGTTGTGGGCGGGGCTAAGTGACACTAATGTCGCAAGGCCACGCCCACTTAATACAATCTGCAGTTGATAAAAGGACACTTTTTACTTGAACAAGCAACATGACGTATGATATGAAATAAGGTATTAAAAACGCTAAATTTACCCTTTACACTTGTGTAGAGATGTCAGAATGCAAAAAGGGGGGTGACAGTGTCACTTTAAGTATTGTACTGCCCCCCAAAAGTTATACAAATCACCAATATACACTTATTACGTGAAATACTTATAAAGTGCTTTTTTCCCTGCACTTACTACTGCATCAAGGCTTCATTTCCTGGATAAAATGGTGATGTCACGACCCGACTCCCAGAGCTGTGCGGGCTGTGGCTGGAGAGCATGATGGCAGAGGGATGCTCAGTGTCCCTCCAGTGTCCTGTGTCCCTCAGTGTGCCCCTGCCATCATCCTCTCCAGCAGCCACAGCCCGCACATCTCTGGTAGTCGGGGGGGTGACATCCAGGGCCAGATTAAGGTTGGTGGAGGCCCCGGGCGACAATCCCCCACCCCCCAAAAAAAATAAATAAAATATACCGTGATCTATACAGATGGCTGCTTACTGTAGGTGAATTAGCACAGGCCCCTCCTCGCTCCTGGCTGCATGGGTCAGCATCCTCCTCTGTTATGCATGTGGTCACTAGAGGCTGCAGTATAGGGGAAGATGCCAGGCCCTAGAGACAGGAGTAAAGGGGGGTGGGGGTGGGGGGTGGACTAAGTATCAGAGTGTATTCCCACATTGTGTTTGTGTTAATAACGCAATGTGAGAACACAGCACTTTCTGCGCACTGTTGCCCACTGTGTTAGGACCCTATTACATGGCCTGATATCCTGGGTAAGCAGCACCGTTCTGCTAGGGTTCGAGCTGGTGGGGGCCCCTAAGTGGTGGAGGCCCCGAGGCTCGTGCCCCTGGTGCCCTCCCTTTAATCGGGCCCTGGTGACATCACCTTGTTATCAGGAAGTGACATCACCTTGTTATCAGGAAGTGACATCACCAAGTTATCCAGGAAGTGACATGCCAAGTTATCCAGGAAGTGAAGCCTTGAAGCAGTAGTAAGTGCAGGGAAAAAAGCATTTTATAAGCATTTCCTGTAATAAGTGGATATTAGTGATTTGTATAACTTTTGGGCAGCAATACAATACTTTAATAAAAATTTTGACTGGACTTCTCCTTTAATGCTGCTGCATGCAGTGTTAGGGATACTGAGCCTCCCTCAATGTCTATTATATTGCATATTAACATTAGGTTAGACATTACAACTTGGGAAGAGGCCTGTGTCAGGAGGACTGAAGCCTCGCACAGAAAAGCAGAGAGTGGTGATTGACAGCTATTCCCGTCCACTCTGCTTTACTATGCCACAGCTGCAGCGCTCCTGACACAGACAGCTTCCCCAGATGTAATGTTCATTCTATTCTAACACTTCACTATGGAATAGTTAGATTATACATTGCATACTCTGACTCTTAGTTTGATTCTGCAATACATACATATTGTACTGCAGATCACTGCTCTTGTATTACAACCTGCTCTGACAGTGGCGAGCTGCTGCCTGTTTTAGGAATTACAGTTCCCATCACTAAACACCCTTATAAAAATAATAGGTATACCATGATAAAGAAACAACTGAACCTCTAATATATTATAACACAAATGAATTTTATTGTTAAAAATAAGACATAGTAATAGTTCATGATAATTGAAACAATGAGCAATGAACAAGGGCTGACTAGAATGTTAAAAACAGCGAACATACACGAGGGGGCTGCTGCGGGTGGACACAGTAAATAAATAAATTAATGGTATAATAAATTACATAGTTAAAGACACAGTGGAAATAGAAAATTTGATCATGTATCATACAGGACTCAAAGTGCTATAAGTGCTAAAAGGGTCATAGTATTACAAAAATCAAGTCCATGATATGCAAACATCAAAATGTGCAATAGTGCTAAATAAGTATAATACCAACAGTGATATGGAGTCCTAGCGTCCACTGGCTGCCCCCACCCCGACGCACGTTTCGGCGTAGCCTTTTTCAAGGGGTACCTGACTGCTGAGGGGGTCCCACTATAAATGCCCACAATCCCGCTTACCACGCCAATCACACCCTCGCTCCACACATGAATTGAATCTTTACCTAATTTGGCCATGTAGTCCCCATACCGCTGATTGCGGGTACAGCCCACAGATCTACGTCAGTACTGACGCCTCCACGTAATGACGTGACATTAACAGATCAGATGACGGCAAGTCACATGATGCGCGTGCACTTAAATATAAGGAAATAAAAAGGAAAACCGAAGGAGGGGGTCATGTTGCCACCTATGGGTGAAATCAGTAAATGGCAGGCAACATGCAACTATATTGTAGCTAGCATGAACAGAAAGAAAAAGAAAAAGGAAGAAGAATGAAGAATATGATATAATATGATAATAGGAATGTATAGATGTGTATAATATTGAAAAAGAGCAATTGAGCATACATCAATGAAAAATAGGAAAGAAATGATAATGTAATGAAAATTATTACAAATGTGAAATAAAAATAATAATAATAATAATAATAAAAATAATAGAATAAAAAAATAAAAAATGATAATAAAGAAATAAAGAAATAATACTGGCTCAGTGTACATGAAAAAAACATAACAGTGATAGGATATCGATAAAGTGATAGCCACACATAAAAGTGTGGACACAATTATACAAAACAACATAATTGAGATAAAGGTGAAAAGTGCTGAAGTGCAAGCGATGGTGCAACACACGTGTAAAGTGAAGTGGCAATAACACACGGCAAAACAAAAACCCACTAACAAACACACTAAAAAGTGCTAAGAAGAATATATATATATATATATATATATATATATATATATATACATATACCCATACTCTCGTATATATACATGTATATGAACACACATAAACATATAAATGAAAAAGTGACAACATAAGATGGGGAGATGAAATGGAGTGAAATGAATTGAAAAAGAATAAGAATGAGATGAAATGATGTTAAGTACTGTCAAACTACGAATAATGCATAATACACCGTGATATGATCATGAAGAGAAGATAATGAGAGCCGATAATAAAAGCGACCGGCAAACAACGACCAAGAACATGTATACACAGGCACAGCTTTACGTGTGTAAACATGCACGTGATCATGTAAGAAAGTGAAGAGAAAGTACAAAAATTTTTTTTTTGAAAACGGAAAAATGAAAAAAGCTTAAAACAAATTGTAAACAGAGGGATCAACCAGATAAGAATGGCCTATGTTATAGAGCTATATAGAGCATGAATACATGAACATCCACCGATTAACATAGAATAAATACACAAATAAGTCCATGGGGAAGTGTTGTATTGAATTATGTATTCAAAGATGGTGGAGCAGAAAATGGATCGAGCAGTCAAGCGGATGGACCAGATGTTAAATAACAAAATCTAAAAAGACAAATGATAATAGTTAAAATCAATACATAGAAGAATACAAAAACATACAAAAAAACATTAAAAGCGAAACCCACTGATGGGCGTAGCGGTCAGAGGAAAGGTGCATAACTGAGAGTTTCGTTCATGCCATTGGGAGAGAGGGTTTTAAGTTTCCAAATCCAGCGACTTTCACATTGAGCTAGGCGTTTCGTATAGTCGCCTCCTCTCAGTCCCATTTGTATTTTGTCAATCCCTTTTACCTTGAATCCGGTAGGGTCACAACCATGGAAATTCCAAAATTCCAAAAATGTTTCGCCACTGGTTTGAGACCTTCAGAACTTACCGCATCAGATGCTCGCAAGATGACCCTCATGTGTTCCCTGACTCTTGTTTTTAATGCTCTTGTAGTGAGGCCCACATACATTTTTCCACAGGGACATGTTGCATGGTACACGACCATTTTGGAGGAGCGGGTTATATGTTGAGTGATCCTGTAGCTCTGTTCACCAGTACTATCAAGGGATTCAGTAGTCCTCTCCATGTTGGGGCAGGCAATGCAGTTCCCACAAGGATAGAACCCCCATTTAGGACCTTTAGAACCAAATATCTTACCTGCCGGTTTGGCTTGGTGTTCGCTCTTAACGAGAATATCTCGGAGGTTCTTGGATCTTCGTGCGGTAATTGCCAGATGGGGAGGTAAATAGGTGCGAAGGATTGGATCTGAAAGCAAGACAGGCCAATGTTTAGCCAAACAATGTCTCATTCTTTCCCACTGACAGTGGTGGTTTGTGAAAAACCTCACCACATTATCGGATGATCTATTTCTGGTCGGTGACAGGAGTTCATGTCGAGGGGTGTTCCTAGCACGTACATACGCCCATTTAAGAGATCTGCGACTGTATCCTCGATTTAGAAAACGTTCTTTTAATTCCTTGGCCTGTTTCTCAAAGTCTTCAGAAGAGGAGCAAATTCGCTTAATACGAAGATATTGGCCTACTGGAATGGCATTGATCGTAGACGGTGGATGGGAAGATGAAGCATGCAGATATGAATTTGCTGCAGTTTTCTTCCGGAAGACATCAGTTTGTATATACCCATTGGCATCCCTGCGAAGGGTAACATCAAGAAAGTCAACAGATTCAGAGCTGTATGTGTAAGTGATTTTGATGTTACAGTTATCATTGAGGTTTTGAATAAATGACTGTAATTGATCCGTGTTGCCCTGCCAAATCATGAAGACGTCGTCGATGTAGCGCGCCCAAAATAGGACGCGGTCCATCGACCGCGGTCCATAATCTGACAGGAATATATCCGTCTCCCACAGCCCTAGGAACAGGTTGGCATACAAGACGCCCCCATAGCCGTGCCCTGGGGCTGCAGGTAGAGGAATCCCAAAAAAGAAAAGAAGTTGTGGGTAAGTGTGAATTAAAGTAACTCGCTCACCAAATTGGCCATCTTTTTGTTGATGTTACTTCCCTTGAGGAAAAACTCAACGGATGCTATCCCATCATCGTTTGTTATACTCGTATAAAGGAACTCAACATCACAAGTAACCATTATCATGTTATCTTCCAGTTGTATCCCTTCAATTTTACAAAGGAAATCTGATGAGTCTCTCACGTAAGATGGTAAACATTCCACAATTGGTTTCAGAAGATGATCAATAGATTTTCTCACCTTTTCAGTGAAGCTGTTGCTCCCCGAAATGATAGGCCTTCCCGGTGGTTTTGTTGCGTTCTTGTGAACTTTAGGGAGGAGGTATAATGTGTGGATAGGGGGATTCTGGACTGTTAAAGCAGCATGAAGATCTTTAGAAATAATCTCCTCATCCTCCACCTTAGAAAGAATCTCCTCTAGGCTACAAGCATAAGACAAGAGTGGATTGAAGGTGAAATTTGCGATAGCACGTATTATCGCGCAGATGGCGAATGGTCTCCATTTCATACATTTGTTTGGGCCATATAACGATGTTGCCACCTTTATCAGCAGGTTTGAATGTGACATCATCCATCGATTTAAGTTTACGTATACTAGCTCGTTGTTCAGGAGATAAATTGTCATGATGAATATTGGTTGGGATCTGAGATAATTCCTGCTCAACCAGCCGTACAAAAATATCTATAGATAGGCACAAAGTCAGTGGGGGAAATTTTTGTGATTTTCTTCTTATACATGATGGAACCCTACCTTTATCTGGAGATTGTTGTTCTTGTAAAAGATCATTCAAAGTGCGTAGTGCTTCCTGCTCCATTGTGGAGGGGAACAGCTCCTCATTTTCGTTACGATGATGCCATTTCCTAAACATAAGGGCCCTGGCGAAGAGATGCAGGTCTTTAGTCACTGTGAAATTATCAAATTTAGCACAAGGAGAGAAAGTCAGACCCTTCTCCAAGACTGACAGACCTATGGAAGATAATGTATGTGTAGATAAATTGATTACCTTGGAGTTGCTCGAACTTTCAGTGGCTCCTCTTTGTAAGTCGAATCTTTTACGGCTTGTGGTCATCTTGTGGTCCCATTTGCGTTTAAACCTCTGTTGTTAATAATAACCAGTTGCTGCTCCTACATCACTTCTATCGCTCATAGACGACATGGACGACACCGACATAGACCGATTTCTAGGCCTCATAGTCCTTCCAGCCTGCCATTTGTACATCTTTTTCTGTTGAAAATCATTAAGACCTCTCGACAACTTCTTACTTTTTATGTCTTGTTAAGTCTTTTTCCCATGTAGAGAATTGAGAATCCATATGTTTATGAAATGCCTCGGCCTCCTCATTGATCATTTTACTCTTTAATTGTTCCTGGATACGTTCAAGTTCAGGATCTAATTGTTCCAGGGCTCGTTTATTAAGTCCGATGAGTAGCTCCATGAACTTATGCGAGTTATTTGTACAGATCTCTTCCCATTGGGTAGTGAACATCTCATCCTCAATTGGAAATGATAGAAATACTTGTATGCGTAGACCACGGGGCACTAATTTGCGCTGTATGTAATTTTCCAGATAGGCACGATTCCACCAAGTTTTGGTGCGTTTGTGTAAAAGTTGGCTAAAATGTCTTTTGTAAACTCTGCACATCTCTCTGACTGCTACTTCCCTCAGCCACGAGTTCATTGCTGAAAACCTTTTCCAGTTGGTTTTGCCAGGACCGTTCCCTGGATTTATAGTCCATAGTTCTGCTAACACCTGTGGGTAAACACAGAAACAACCACTAAGACATATGCAAGATATGCAGAACTCCACCATATAAGAAACTAACTGTACTCTTCTAACATATGGGGAATGGGTATTAAGGTAATAAAAAACTTGGGTTCTAGTTACAACTATACACCGATAAAGAAACAACTGAACCTCTAATATATTATAACACAAATGAATTTTATTGTTAAAAATAAGACATAGTAATAGTTCATGATAATTGAAACAATGAGCAATGAACAAGGGCTGACTAGAATGTTAAAAACAGCGAACATACACAAGGGGGCTGCTGCGGGTGGACCAGTAAATAAATAAATAAATAAATTAATGGTATAATAAATTACATAGTTAAAGACACAGTGGAAATAGAAAATTTGATCATGTATCATACAGGACTCAAAGTGCTATAAGTGCTAAAAGGGTCATAGTATTACAAAAATCAAGTCCATGATATGCAAACATCAAAATGTGCAATAGTGCTAAATAAGTATGATACTTCAAATAATTTAGCACTATTGCACATTTTGATGTTTGCATATCATGGACTTGATTTTTGTAATACTATGACCCTTTTAGCACTTATAGCACTTTGAGTCCTCCTGTATGATACATGATCAAATTTTCTATTTCCACTGTGTCTTTACCTATTTAATTTATTATACCATTAATTAATTAATTAATTTATTTATTTACTGTGTCCACCCGCAGCAGCCCCCTCGTGTATGTTCGCTCTCTTTAACATTCTAGTCAGCCCTTGTTCATTGCTCATTGTTTCAATTATCATGAACTATTACTATGTCTTATTTTTAACAATAAAATTTATTTGTGTTATAATATATTAGAGGTTCAGTTGTTTCTTTATCGGTGTATAGTTGTAACTAGAACCCAAGTTTTTTATTACCTTAATACCCATTCCCCATATATTAGAAGAGTACAGTTAGTTTCTTATATGGTGGAGTTCTGCATATCTTGCATATGTGTTAAAAATAATAGTTATAATGAAGTGCTGTGTTTGTCACTGCTGAACCTACCAGGGCAGAAGATAAAGGAAATCCAGGAAAGGACACTGGCTGGGGACGGGGCTGGGGACCCTATGGAATTGCTATAGCAGTAATGTAACTGGCTGGGCAGCACTCAGCCTTCATAATTACCTTTCATATGAGCATCATGGATGGTGGCGGGCTGGATGGCTGGCAGGTTAGCTAATTGACTGGCTACGTAGATGTCTGTCTTTCTGACGGGATGGCTGGCTTTCAGGCTGACTTGATGGCTGGTTACTGCTGGACCTACCAGGATAAAAAATAAAATCATGTCACTGAAATCCAGGAAAGGTCAGGAGACTGGGCTGGGGACCACCTGAAATTGCTCTAACTGGCTGGGCAACCTTTGTATTTACCTTTCATTCAGGTGAGACTGATGGCTGGCTGGTTAGTTAGATGGCTTGATAGCTGGCAGACTGAATGGTTGGCTGATTGGAAGGCTGGCTGGTTGGTTTGCTGCTTCTGGACCTACCAGAACAGAGGATAAAATCCTGACATTGCGATCTGGATGGGGACTGGGCTGGGGACCTCCTGAAATTGCTATGGGGTACTGTAACTGGCTGGGTAGCACTCAGCCTTTGCATTTACCTTTCAATCATGGAAGAATCACAGCTTGCTGGCTGGCTGGATGGTAAGCTGTCTGGTTTGATGGCTGGCTCACTGACCACTGCTGGACCTACTAGGACAAAAAATAAAATCATGCCACCGGGATCCAGTGGGGACCTCCTGGAATTGCTATGGGAGTGCTGTAACTTACTAGGCAGCATGCAGCACTTGTATTTACCTTTACCACATGTAAGAATCAAGGCTGTCTGTTGTTTGGCTGGTTGGTTGGTTGGCAGACTGGACAGATGACTGTCTGGATTCCTGTATAGTTGGATGACTGGCAGACTGCACAGCTGGCTGGATGGATTCCTGGCTGGTTGGCTTGCTGCCATACTAGCTGGATTCCTGTCTGTCCGACTCACCAGCTGGCTGGCAGGATGGTTGGTTGGCTGGCTGGCTGGCTAGCTAGCTTACTGGCTAGTAGAAAATGTGGTCTCTGTATTGTCTGCTCAGATGTGGGCTGATTATTTGACTGACTGGACGGCTGGCTGGATGGTTGGCTGCATGGTTGGCCATTGCTGCACCTACCAGGACAGAAGATAAAATTACGACATTAAGATCCAGGAAAGGACACTGGATGTGGATGGGGCTGGGGACCTTCTGAAATTGCTATGGCACTGCTGTAACTGGCTCGCCAGCACTCAGCCTTCATATTTACCTTTCATATGAGCATTGTAGATGGTTGTCGGGCTGCATGGCTGGCAGGCTAGCTAGTTGACTGGCTACATAGATGTCTGGCTGTCTGACGGGATGGCTGTCTTGCAGATTGACCTGATGGCTGGTTACTGCTGGACCTAACAGGAAAAAAGTAAAATAAAATCAGCCACTGGAATCAAAACTGCCACTGGCGCTCAAAACTGGAGGTTTGAGCGCCAAGGAATCCACCATTGTTGCAAGGTCATTTGGATTTCGGTCCCGATCCCACATCCAGGGATATCAGAAGGTGGAAGGCAGCAGCCCTCCTTATATACCTACAAGCCTACATTAGAGGCATGCCTAATACGTACGACCTAACCAGGAGAGTGTGCATTTGTGTGAATTTACACATACACATCTCACAGGGTTAATCCGCCTGCACATGCAGCGCCACTGTGTTTCCTTTTTACGTACAATGACTGGATAGCTGGCAGACTGGATGGTTGGCGGATTGGAAGGCTGGCTGGTTGGTTTGCTGCTGCTGCTGCTGCTAGACCTACCAGAACAGAGGATAAAATCATGACATTGGAATCTGAATGGGGACTGGGCTGGGGACCTCCTGGAATTGCTATGGGGTACTGTAACTGGCTGGGTAGCACTTAGCCTTTGTATTTACCTTTCACTCATGTTAGAATCACAGCTTGCTGGCTGGTTGGATGGCTGGCTCTTTGATCACTGCTGGACCTACTAGGACAATAAATAAAATCATGCCACCGGGATGCAGTAAGGACCATCTGCTATGAATTGATATGAGGGTGATGTAACTGGCTGGGCAGCATGCAGCACTTGTATTTACCTTTCATACATGTGAGATTCATGGCTAGGTGGCTAACTGGAAAACTGGTTGGCTGGTTGACGGACTGGACAGCTTGCTGGCTGGATGGCTTGCTGGCTGGCTGGCTGATTGGCTTGTTGGATGGCTTGCTGGCTGGTTGGCTTTCTGGCTAGATGGTTGGCTTTCTGGCTGGATGGCTTGCTGTCTGGATGGCTGGACGGCTTTCCGGCTGTCTTGCTGGCTGCATGGCTGACTTACCCACTAGCTGGCAGGATGGCCAACTAGATAGCTGGCTGGATGGCTTGCTGCCTGGATGGCTGGCTTGCTGGCCGTACGGTTTACTTACCCGCTAGCTGGCAGGATGGCCGACTACAAAGATGGCTGGCTAGCTATCTAGCGGGATAAATGGAAGGCTGACTGGCCAGCTGACCGGATGGCTAGCTAGCTGACTGGATAGCTTACACAAGCAGCACTGCTTCCAGATTAAAAGGAGCGCCGCTGCTTTGTGTGCCCACATAACCTGCATCTATTGTCAGGGCAGGCAGTTTATTTCAGAGCAACAGAGTCAATCTGTGCATGCTTAGACATACTCTGATGCTCAATGGCCATCATTACTGTGTGTAAATTAGTGCCACCAGCTTTTGTTCTGCTACCACCCGTCTCAAAATAACACATATGCCACAGCAGTGCACAGGTGGCGGGGATGTCTGATTTATGTTGCCAAAGTGACTGAGTGACTACTTGGGCCCCCGTCCCCCAGCATATCTTTGGCGCTCTGGATGTTTACACCCTGGTGGTAGTAAGTTCCCTTCCTGCCCCAAATGAGGCACCTGATTCTTTTTTTAGTGTTAGTGGCGCATCTTTCAGACACCTCTTGGAATTAAGAGAATTCTGTCCTCAGTGTGTGACTTTAAAGGGGGCCTCTTCCTACCCCGTATAAGGCAAATGCAACCTCCAGATGGTAAAGGCGCCTGATTTGCCTCTAGATGTTATGGGCGCCTCCTCCAGACTCCACTAGGTGTTAAGGGAGTCTTTACCTCCAGTATTTGATGGTACAGTGGGGTTCCTCCTCCCCCATACGAGATAAATGGTCCCTCCTGATGCTAACGGCGCCTTATTTACCTCTTTTAAATAGGTTATCCAGGAATCTAAAAAGGTAATACCTTTCCTCTCTCCCTGGTGGCTAACCTCCAGAGTGACCTCAACTCAACCTGATCCTTTCTTATCTGGCCTAAACAGGTGAGGCTGGGATGGTGAGGCAAATACTATGTTGCGATCACTGCATATTGGTGAAACCAGGCTCACCGCTGTGGTCAAGGTATACATGATGTTGTGAGAAGATCAGCAACATTGTGTGTACATTAGCCACCACTGGTTTATCCAACATGCAGCGATCGCAACACAGTACTCGCTCCATCATCTCATCCTGACCCCTTTATGCCAGATGAGGTATGTTGATGACACAAGATGCTGGGATTACATAAAGGAGGAAAGTGGCTGAGAAGCAAGGAAAGGCAATACCTGTTCAGCTGTCTGGGTAACCCCTTTACAGGCGCCACCTCCAGACTCCACAAGGTCTTAAGGAAGTCTTTACCTCCAGTGTTTGATGGTAAAGTGGGGTTCCTCCTCCCCATATGAGGTAAATGACTCCTCCTGCTGATAACGGCGCCTCATTTACCTCAAGATGTTACATAGGTTATCCAGTAATCTAAAAAGGTAAAACCTTTCCTGTCTCCAAGGTCGCTGACCTCCAGAGTGACTTCGCCTCAACCTGATACTTTCTTATCTGGCCTAAACTGGTGAGGCTGAGATGGTGAGGCAAATACTATGTTGTGATCACTCCATATTGGTGAAACCAGGCTCACCGCCGTGGCCAATGTATACATGATGTTGTGAGAACATCAGCAACATTTTGTGTACATTAGCCACCACTGGTTTATCCAACATGCAGCGATCGCAACACAGTACTCGCCCCATCATCTCTTCCTGACCGTATCACACCCGATGAGAAGGTATGATGACATAAGCTGCTGGGAGTACATAAAGGAGGAAAGTGGCTGAGAAGCGAGGAATGGCGATACCTTGTCAGCTCCCCAAATAACCTCTGTACAGGCGCCACCTCCAGACTCCACAAGATCTTAAGGGAGTCTTTTCCTCCAGTATTCGATGGTAAAGTGGGGTTCCTCCTCCCCCATATGAGGTAAATGGCTCCTCCTGCTGGTAACGGCGCCTCATTTACCTCTAGGTGTTAAATGGGTTATCCAGGAATCTGAAAAGGTAATACCTTTCCTCTCTCCCTGGTCGCTAACCTCCAGATTAACTTTGTCTCAGTCTGATACTTTCTTATCTTGCCGAAAGGGATGAGGTTGAGATAACTACTAAGTTGTGATCACTGCATGTTGGTGAAACCAGGCTCACCGTCGTGGTCAAGGTATACATGATGTTGTGAGAACATCAGCAACATTGTGTGTACATTAGCCACCACTGGTTTATCCAACATGCAGCGATCGCAACACAGTACTCACCGCATCATCTCATCCTGACCCCTTCACGTCAGATGGGAAGGTAAGCTGCTGAGAGTAAGTAATGGAGGAAAGTGGCTGAGAAGCAAGGAAAGGCAATACCTTTTCAGATCCATGAAAAACCTCTTTAAGGGCGCCACCTCCGGACTGCATCAGGTGTTAAGAGAGTCCTTACCTCCAGTAATTGATGGTAAAGTGGGGTTCCTCCTCCCCCATACGAGGCAAATGGCTCCACCTGATGGTAACGGCGCCTCATTTACCTCAAGATGTTAAATGGGTTATCCAGGAATCTGAAAAGGTAATACCTTTCCTCTCTCCCTGGTCGCTAACCTCCAGAGTGACCTCAACTCAACCTGATACTTTCTTATCTGGCCTAAAGAGGTGAGGCTGAGATGGTGAGGCAAATACGATGTTGTGATCACTGCATCTTGGTGAAACCGCCATGGCCAATGTATACATGATGTTGTGAGAAGATCAGCAACATTGTGTGTACATTGGCCACCACTGGTTTATCCAAGATGCAGCGATCGCAACACAGTACTCACCCCATCATCTCAGCCTGCCTCTTCATGTCAGATGGGAAGGTATGTTGATGACATAAGCTGTTGGGAGTACATAAAGGAGGAAAGTGGCTGAGAAGCAAGGAAAGGCAATACCTCTTCAAGTTCCCTAATAACCTCTTTACAGGCGCCACCTCCAGACTCCACAAGATCTTAAGAGAGTCCTTACCTCCGGTGTCTGATGGAAAAGTGGGGTTCCTCCTCCCCCAGATGAGGCAAATGGCTCCTCCTGCTGGTAACGGCGTCTCATTTACCTCAAGATGTTTCAAACGCCACCTCCAGACTCCACAAGATCTTAAGGAAGTCCTTACCTCCAGTATCTGATAGTACATTGGGGTTCCTCCTCCCCCATATGAGGTAAAAGTTCCCCCCTGATGGCAACGACACCTAATTTACCTCTAGATGTTACAGGTGTCTTCTCCTTCTCCAGACACTTCAGATGTTACTGGTGTCTTCTCCTCCTGCCGATGGCACTGTGTTACCTAGATAAGAGATATACCAAACAAACTATTAACAAAATATCAATCATAAAAGTAAAATAAATAAATACATTAAATAATATAAAGATAAGTACAATAAGGGCCAGTTGACACTACGGAATCGGCACGGAGATTCCGTTTGGAACCAAATCCCGCCTGCTATCTCTTTTCAATGAGAGGCCTTGCCTGTCTCTTCTGTCCACGCCTCTCCTTTCAAAGACTTGTCATGTCAGGTGTTTCAGAGGAGAGGCGTGGAGAGCGGAGACAGGCGAGGCCTCCCATTGAAAGTGATAGCAGGCGGGATTCGTTGCGGAGTATGCTGGCGGGTGTTCCGAGCGTAATCTCTGTGTCGATTCCATAGTGTGAAAGGGACCTAAGAAAAACTGTGAGATTTTGGTTACTCACCTTTCAGTCGTCTTTGATCTTACAGCAGCAGCAGAACAGTGCCCGAAGTCTACAAAACAAAGAGAAAATCCACCATGACTTTCCTGAGATCAGACATATCTTCTGGTGACACATAGTGATGGCAGAATAGACGTTACACTGGAGAGAAGGGGGGCGGACATGTCCCTATCAGTGGGATGTAGATGGGGCGGCTGTGTTATGTACAGGAGCTCAGGTATAGGCAGTACAGTGCCGGGTACACTATGTGTGTTAGGCCACAACTGAATCAAACTGTTCCCAATTATCAAGGATAAAAAAGAGGACGACTCTAGATGACTGTTCACCCCTTAGGATAAAGATATCATGTTAGGACATTATCACTTGTATTTACCTGTCCATGATGGTCCTCCTGCTGCTGCTCCTAAGAAGAAATAGGGGAAAATAAATGGTTAATTTAACAAAACCAGAATAGTCGAGCGAGGAGATTAACACTTACAGCTATGTATATTATAATAATTCTATCCTTACAGTATGTATGAGCGACTCTATCCACTCCTACAGTAATATATATTCACAAACTATAGGGAAACTATCAGCAGGTTAGAAGCATCTGACTGGCTGATATGTGTTATTGCAGGTGTATGGCCAAACGCAGTCAGTGCCTTTTATAGCTCACCTTGGGGTGGCACTGATGTCCTCCTCCTCTTCATCCACTTCCCTGTATATATAATATAAAATGGCTCATATACAAATATATAGTTATTATGGATATGTCATTATATAGAGACTTGGGTGAGGAGTTTACAAGGCAGTGACATAGCATAATGGACTCTTTATATCTACCCATACACAGCAGCAGTATGATTACAGCTCTGCTCCTTCTTCATACTTACAGTATGGTGTCCAGACTAGGGCTCCCCTGGTGTATTGGGTATGCGTAGTCTCTGTAGCAATAAACATGGCTGTGGTTAGGGTTGTTGACACTATGTCCTATCTAAAATTACATTAAATCTCATCCATTGCAAAGTGTCACTAAAATATGACCTTAAACTCCAGGATTTATTCCACGTAAATTCCCATTATGTTTTATGCTGCTTGAACCACAAATTATAGTGGTGATCCCCATTGGCTTCTTTGCCCATGAACCTTGATTGATTTTCCTTATACTCAAACAGGAAGAGATCTATTAATCAATGGAGAAGCATGTGGATGCCGCCCGGATGATTCATAGTTCGGGCAGTATAAACATGTCTTTTTATTGACGCACTATTGGCGCCATTTTCACTAGCATTATCCTTCTATAAGCAATAAAAATATAGAAATCATACATATTATAGGGGTTATAGTCACCCCTGCACCCCTATAAGATTGGCCCTAGTTATAAGATTTCATGCTGCTGGACACGTTCCTTCAACGACTTTCTTTTTTGTTTTAGCAAACAATGTCCGTTTTTTTAATACTGACGGCCGCCAGTGATGATCATTATTAACGACCATCATTATCAAAAAACATAGCCAAAAGGTGAACCAGGGACTAAAAGTCACAAATTTCTTAGCAAGCAAACAGTTGCACAAAAAATGTTGACTTTTTAAAACAAAAACCTAGGACTACAATCTTGATAATTTCCCACTATTGTATTTGAAGGAGATAAATCATCTTCAATGGCTTCATTTTTTACAATGATTTACTTACCCGTCCAGTTGGTCGTTGTCCTCTTCGGTGTTTTCGGTCCTGTTAGTTGCAGAATAGAAAAGATATTGAGAACCCAACTACAAGAGGCATTCATATTACAATGATTACATATCACAATGATTTACTTACCCGTCCGGTTGGTCGTTGTCGTTGTCCTCTTCGGTGTTTTCGGTCCTGTTAGTTGCAGAATAGAAAAGATATTGAGAACCCAACAATAAGAGGCATTCATATATACTACTATAGTGGAGAAATATCAGCCCATAGATAAGTAGAGCCCCCCAAGTCCCGTCCTGTCACCACTCCCCTCTCCATACTGGATGGCAAATAAAGGTAATTTTGTGCATTCAGAGAAGGTCCCTATACACTATATACCTTGGCCAGCTGTGCCCAACCATGTTAGGTGTATGCGACTCTCCCGAACAACCGCAACAGATGATGCTGGTGGTGATAGGCGTCGGGTGTGAAGGAAAATCACTGCCCGGCCCCTTTGTTTAGGGAGAGATAAGCCACAGTCAGAGCAGTCTGGCTGCAGCTTACCCCTCCCCATAGAGAATACAGGAACACTCGGCCATACAGATCGTTCCTGTGTGTGGGGAGGACGGTCAGAGGGCGTAGAGAGAGAACTGACAAACGAATTATCTCTGGACCGTCAGTTATTGTATGTTTGTAGTGTATGTCCAAACGAAGTGAGTGCCTTTTATAGCTCACCCTGGGGTGGCGCTGATGTCCTCCAGCTCCTCCTCTTCATCAACTTCCCTGTATATATAATATAAAACAGCTCATACACAGATATATAGTTATTATGGATATGTGATAATATAGAGACTTGGGTTGGGAGTTTATAAGGCAAAGCAGTAACATAACATAATGGAGTTATTATATCTACCCATACACAGCAGCAGTATGATTACAGCTCTGCTTCTTCTTCATACTTACACAATAGTGTCCAGACTAGGACTCCTCTGATGTACGGGGTAGTCGTAGTCTCTGTAGCAATAAACATGACTGTGGTTAGGATTGTGGACACTGTGTCCTATCTAAAAATTACATTAAATCTCTATTAAATCTATTGCAAAGTGTCACTAAAATATGACAAACTCCAAGATTTATTCCTCTTAAATTCTCGTTATGTATAGAGAACCTGTCATCACTTTTATGCTGCTTGAACCATAAATTATAGTGGTGATCCCCAGTGGCTTCTCCTGATTGATTTCTCCTAATACCTATACAGGAAAAGATCTATCAATCAATAGAGAAGCATGTGGATCCTGCCCGGATGATTCATAGCTCGGGCAGCATGAACGTGATGGTTATTTTTAATATTGACACACTATTGGCGCCATCTTCATCAGCATTATCCATCTATTATAAAACAAGAAAAATATAGAAATAATACATATTGTAGGGGTAATAGTCACCCCTGCAGGTGCAGCACATTTGCACAATAAGTGACATATAATAAATAAAACTTGCCTATTAGACTAGCCCTAAATATAAGAATTTATGCTGCTGGGCACAATTTGAGGGGTACGTTCCCACAACGCCTTTCTTCTTTTTTTTTTTTTTTTAAAAAGTCAGTTTCCTGATAATGACGGCCATCACTAACAATCATTATTAATATGAATGGCCGTGATTCTCAAAAAACATAGCTGCAAGGTGAATCAGGAACTAAAAGTCGCAAATTTTATAGCAAACAAACGACTGCACAACAATTTGCGACTTTTTAACAAAAATACCCAGGACTATATTCTTATAATTCCCCCCCCCCTCCCCCCCATGATGTTTGAAGGAGATGAATCATTTTCAGTGGCTTTTACAACAATGATTTACTTACCCGTCCAGTTCTGTGTCTTTGTCCTCTTCGGTGTCTTCAGTCCTGTTAGTTGCAGAATAGAAAAGATTTTGAGAACCCAACAACAATAGACATTCATATACACTACTATAGTGCACAGGGCTGAGGATAAAGGTACATTTCTTACCTTCATTCTCATCACTGTTTTCGTGTAATTTTGTTTATTAAACTTATGCGGATGAGGTGGTTTGGTGCACCGGGGACGGGACTACCACTATCAGTTACCAATCCCCCCAGCCTGCCGCCCGTCCCGTCCAATGAATATTTATTCTGTGCTCTGCAGTGATGAGCGTCGGCGTGATGTCCCTGCAGAGCGCTCGATGAATATTTATTAGAATAGATGGACGGGCCGGCTGTGGCAGATCAGTCCACTGAGAGTGGTAGTCCCACCACCATTGCCACCAAACAGCCTCATTATCATAAGGATTAAACAACAAAGTACACGAATACAGCACAGAGGATGAACATAAGAGACTTACCTTCATCCTCAGCCCCCCCTGAGCTGTAGGGACATATCAGCAGGTTAGATGCATCTAATCTGCTGATAGTTTCCCTTTAACGACAACAGAATTATAGACTACATTTAGTCCATCTGGGCCATCAACAATGTAATATAAGAACTCTACACTATAGTTATAGTAACAGAAAGGATAAGTATGTTTAATATGCATTCATGTACATATGACAGATACGACAGATGATGCTGGTGGTGATAGGGGTTGGGTGTGAAGGAAAATCACTGCCCAGCCCCTTTTGTTTAGGGAGAGATAAGCCGCAGTCAAAGCAGTCTGGCTGCAGCTTACCCCTCTCCATAGAGAATACAGGAACGCTCGGCAATGCTAAACTTTCCTGTGTGTGGGAGAGATAATTGACGGCCCAAGTATTATTGGACCATCAGTTATTGTATGTTTGTTAGTCTATGGCCAAGCGAAGTGAGTGCCTTTTATAGCTCACCCTGGGGTGGCGCTGATGTCCTCCGGCTCCTCCTCTTCATCAACTTCCCTGTATATATAACATAAAACAGCTCATACACAGATATATAGTTATTATCGACATATTATTACATAGAGACTTGGGTTGGGAGTTTATAAGGCAAAGCAGTGACATAACATAATGGAGTCATTATATCTACCCATACACAGTAGGAGATAAATCATCTTCAATGGCTTCATTTTTTTACAATGATTTACTTACCCGTCCAGTCCGGTGTCTTCAGTGTCTTTGTCCTCTTCGGTGTCTTCAGTCCTGTTAGTTGCAGAATAGAAAAGATATTGAGAACCCAACAACAATAGACATTCATATACACTACTATAGTGCACGGGGCGCGGAGTATACAGGCAGGTTTCTTACTTTGATCCTCTGCATCTTTTTCATGTAATTTGTTGTTTAGTTCATATGCTGATGCGGTGGTTTGGTGCACTGGGGGACGGGACTACCACTATCAGTTACCAATCCCCCCCCCCCAGCCGACCCTCCCGTCCCTTCCAATAAATATTTTTTCTGTGTTATGGTGCATTTACACAGGCAGATTTATCTGACGGATTTTTTAAGCCAAAGCCAGGAACAGACCATAAACAGGGAACGGGTCATAAAGGAAAGACTGAGATTTCTCCTTTTTTCAAATCCATTCCTGGTTTTGGCTTCCAAAATCTGTCAGATAAATCTGCCTGTGTAAACGCACCGTTATGCAGTGATGAGCGCCAGAGTGATGTCCCTGCACAGTCCTGGAATGAGAGTGCTAGTCCCACCACCAGTGCCACCAAACCACCTCATTATCATAGGGATTAAACAACAAACTTCAGCGAAGACAGCACAACTAAAGACTTCATTTAGTCAATCTGGGCCATCTAGAATGTGATACAAGAACGCTACACTATAATTAAAGAAAGAGCCCCCCCTGTCCCGTCCTGTCACCACTCCCCTCTCTATACTGGATGGTAATTTTGTGCATTAAAAAAAAGGTCCCTATACACTATATACCTTGGTCAGCTATGCCTGACGCTGTAAGGTGTATGGGGTTCTCCCTAACAACCGCAACAGATGATGCTGGTGGTAATAAGGGTCGGGTGTGAAGGATAATCACAGCCCAACCCCTTTGTTTAGGGAGAGATAAGCCATTGTCAGAGCAGTCTGGCTGCAGCTTATTCCTCCCCATAGAGAATACAGGAACGCTCGGCCATGCTGAAGGTTCCTGTGTGTGGGGAGGACGGGCAGAGGGCAGAAAAGAAAACTGGCAGCTAAACACTCTTTCAGCCCTCACATATTGAAGGTATTTGGCCACATAAAATCATTGCCTTTTTTTGCTCACCGTGGGGTAATGATGATGTCCTCCTCCTCGACGTCCTCCTCTTCATCAACTTCCCTGTATATAATATAAGACAGCTCAAATACAAATATATAGTTATTATGGATATGAGATATACAGAGACTTTGATGGGGAGGGCAAAACAGTGACATAACATAACGGAGTTCTTACATCCACCCATAGACTGCAGCAGTATGATTTCAGCTCTGCTCCTTCTTCTTACTTACCAGATGGTGTACAGGCTGGGGCGCCATTGGTGCAGGGGGTACTTGTTTCCTCTGTAACAATAAACAGGTCGACAGGGATTAGGATTGGTGTCATTGTGTCCTGTTTAAAATTTACAGAAAATCTCATCTGTTGCAATAAGATATGAGCTTCAACCCCAGGACTTATATCTCTTAAATTCCCATAAGGTATTAAAGGGAAACTATCAGCAGGTTAGACAAATCTAACCTGCTGACAGCCCCCTATAGCGCCGGGGACGCTGAGGAGGAAGGTATGTGTATGTGTATGTACCTTCCTCCTCTGTGCCGCTACCGCGCTGTTTGTCGGGGTAAACTGTACAGCCTTAGGAGCACTGCCGCGTCATCCGGCCCATCCCCTCTAATGATAGTCTATGGAGGGGGCAGGACGGATGACGCGGCAGTGCTCCTAAGGCTGCTCAAAGTTAACCCTAAACAGTGCGGGAGCAGTGCAGAGGAGGATGGTAAGAAATATACCTTCCTCCTAAGCGTCCCCGACCCTATAGGGGGCTGTCAGCAGGTTAGATTTGACTAACCTGCTCATAATTCCCCTTAAGGGTACAAACACACTTGACGTATCCGCAGTGAGTTTCTCGCTGCAGATCCCGTCCCTATACTTTCAATGGCAGACAAACACGCAGCAGGGATGTACGTCCCTGCTGCGAGTTTGTCTGCAGCCCGCCCCGCTAACCCCCGCGGCCGATGGACACTATACATTACCGGGTCCCCGCTCCTGCTTGCTTCGCAGTTCCCGGTGTCTTCACGTCCCACTCGGCCAATCAGTGACTGATTGGCCGGACGGGATGTTCCGGGAATCAGCAGAGGAAGCCAAAGCAAGCAGGAGCGGGGACTCGGTAATGTATAGTGTCCAGCGGCCAGGTGGTTGAAGGGGCGGGCTGCGGACAAACTCGCACCAGGGATGTACATTGAAAGTATAGGGCCGGGATCCGCAGCGAGCGGGAAACTTGCTGCGGATACGTCGTGTGTGTTTGTACCCTTAACCCCTTAGCGACCCATGACGTATCTGATACGTCATGGTGCCGCTCGGGGTGTTCAGAGGTCTGAACGGCGCTGATCCCGGCTGACACGTGCAGCCGGGCAGTGCCTCTATTAGCCGGCGCGGGTCCCGTTGCCGCGCCGGCTAATTAAGCCTCTAAGTGCAGCTGTCAAACCTGACAGCTGCACTTAGAGGCTTCAGACCTCACGTCCCTGGTGTCTAGTGGGACGGATCTCCCCCCCGCGATGCGATCGCGGGGGGGAGATCCGTTCTTCTGCCCGTGCCGGGCCTCAGCGTCGGAATGACGCTGATCCCGGCTCGGCAATAGATTGCTATGGCCTGCAGCAGGCCATAGTAATCTATGACCGATCTAATCGATCTTTGCTGTGTATATACACAGCATTGATCTCTATGAGAGATCAGTGCTTTGTATATACAAGTCCCCCAGGGGGGCTTCTAGTTACAGTAAAAAAAAAAGTAAAAAAGTGTTTTTATTAATAAAAAATCCCCTCCCCTAATAAAAGTCTGAATCACCCCCCTTTTCCCATTTTATAAATATAAATTAATAAATAAATAAATAAATAAACATATTTAGTATCACCGCACGCGTAATCGCCCGAACTATTAATTAATCACATTCCTGATCTCGCACGGTAAATGGCGTCAGCGCAAAAAAATTCCAAAGTGCAAAATTGCGCATTTTTGGTCGCATCAAATCCAGAAAAAATGTAATAAAAAACGATCAAAAAGTCGTATATGCGCAATCAAGGTACCGATAGAAAGAACACATCATGGCGCAAAAACTGACACCTCACACAGCCCCATAGACCAAAGGATAAAAGCGCTATAAGCCTGGGAATGGAGCGATTTTAAGGAACGTATATTTGTTAACAATGGTTTGAATTTTTTACAGGCCATCAGATACAATATAAGTTATACATGTTATATATCATAGTAATCGTAACGACTTGAGGAACATGCATAACAAGTCAGTTTTACCATAGGATGGACGGCGTAAATGCAAAACTCCCCGAAATCAAAACAAATTAGTTTTTCTTTTCAATTTGACAGCGCAAATGATTTTTTTCCGGTTTCGCAGCATATGTTATGGAAAAATAATGCCTGTCATTGCAAAGTACAATTGGTTTTGCAAAAAATAAGCGCTCATATACGTCTCTAGGTGAAAAAATGCAAGCGCTATGGACTTTTAAACTTAAAATGGAATAAGCAAAAGCGCAAAAACGAAAATAGGCTTTGACCTTAAGGGGTTAAAGACAACAGGGGAGATTTATCAAAGGTTGTAAAATTTTGACTGGTGCAAACTACCCACAGCAACCAATCACAGCTCAGTGCTGAAAGGAAAGCTGAGCTGTGATTGGTTGCTGTGGGTAGTTTGCACCAGTCAAAATTTTACAACCTTTGAAAAATCTCCCCCAACGTGTCATTACTTTTATGCTGCTGGAACGACAAGTTATAGTGGTGACCCCCAGTGGCTTCTCTGCTCATGAGCCTTGATTGATGGATTTCTCTTTCTACCCAAACAGGAAAGGATCTATCAATCAGCGGAGAAGCATGTGGATCCTGCCCCAATGATTCATAGTTCGGGCAGCATGAATTTATGAATTTCACGTTTTTCTTAAATATGGACTCAAATCCTGGAAAATTCTCATGTCCATTTGCCCCCCCCCCCCCCCAAATAAATAAATAAATAAATAAATAAATAAAAGTGTTGTGATAGATACCTGTACACTCTCGGCGCATACTTCACTTCCATCAGCCATCTATTAGGAAAGAGGAAAAATATAGATATAATACATATTATAATGGTAACAGTCACTCCTGCAGGTGCCGCACATTTCTGCAGGACGTGATATGTAATAAATGATCCTAATGGTGCGTTTAAACGTAACGATTATCGTGCGAATTTGCACGATAACGATCGAATTCGAACGATAATTGTACGTGTAAACGCAGCGAACGATCAAACGAGGAAAGATACATCGCTCATTTTGATCTTTCAACATGTTATCAAATCGTCGTTCGCAAAAAAATCGTTCTGTGTGAACAGTCGTTCGCCGATTTAACCAATGTGTGAGATAGGCTTAAGCGTTCACAAAACGATCGCAAAACGAATTTTCCGTACGATATATCGTACCGTATAAACGATGATCGTTATGAAAAAAAATCATTACTCCGACATCGTTAATCGTACGATCGGGCCAATTATCATTTCGTGTAAATGCACCATAAGACTAGCAAACAAGCGATTGCACATAATATTGTAACTTTTTGATAAACCCAGGACTCCTCTCTTTATAAATTTTCCTCATTGTATTTAAAGGCGATAAATCACCTTCAATGGCCTAATTCTTTTCGATGATGTACTTACTCGAAGTCCGGTCCATCGTCCTCGGCATCTTCGTTCCTGTTAGTTGCAGAATAGAGAAAGTAGTGAGAAGCCAATAACAATAGACGTCCATCTACACTATTAGGGTGGGTTCATACTGAGGAATTCTCGCGGATAATGTCCGCGGAATTCTGCTGTATGTCCGCACTCACGGCCGCGTGCCTTTCCGCCGGCTCCATAGACACGTCTTTCGGCAGATAGTGGAATACGGCGTCCCATAGAATGGTGTCTATGGAGCCGGCGGAAAGGCGCCCTGCAGTAGTGGATTATAATAGGGGCATTTCGGACGGCAGCCTGGGGCCCTGAGCTCCTAGGGGGGCCCATGACCACCCAAAAAGACTTATACTTTCAGTGGTGTACTGTCTCCTGGCTACACTTCCGCCATGATTTGCAAAAAAACACAGTTTTTTTTTTATGGCAATTTTGCACAAATCAGAACATCATGATATTATCTATCCTGTACTATGGATGCCAGGCTAGTGCTGCCATAGTTACAGTGGGGTGGTGGGGGGGCCAGGCTTGGTAAACAGCTCAGGGCCTATGGTAAAGTTAATCTGCCCCTGGCGCACTGCCGTGCGTACGGACATACAGCGAAATTCCGTGGACATTATCCGCGAGAATTCCTCAGTATGAACCCACCCTTACAGCAGGTTTCTACCATCTAGAGGAAATACAGTTTCAATACTGAGATCCTCTCAGCAATTCTGCAGATGTGATTGTTGTCTATGGGGCTGAAGTTACACTGTGCTTTGTGTTGGTTGCGCTTTCACATCCAGCTGGAGCTGTGGGAGGGGTCCTAATTAGAGATGAGCGAACCGGGTTTGGGTTCGGGTTCGAGTCCATCCGAACCCGAACGGTCGGCATTTGTTTAGCGATGGCTGCTGAACTTGGATAAAGCCCTAAGGCTATGTGGAAAACATGGATATAGTCATTGGCTGTATCCATGTTTTCCAGACAACCTTAGCGCTTTATCCAGGTTCAGCAGCCCTAGCTAATCAAATGCCGATCGATCGGGTTCAGATCAACTCGAACCCGAACCTGGTTCGCTCATCTCTAGTCCTAATGTATCCTGGTCAGATGTCTGATAGGAGAAGGTCCCTCTGATGGGTCTATGGACATGTGGCTATAGACACTGACAATATACTCTATCCAACACTTAGGGAAGAGCCGGGTAATGTGCTGCCCAATCAGTTGGCGCTGTACAGATAAAGCATTATTATTATTATTATTATATGTTTCTAGTAAAGATTTACTTACCTGTTTGCTGGTCTCCTAGCTGAAAAAAATACACAAACATCATTACTATTATTATTGTTATTATTATTATTATTATTATTATTATTATTATTATATTATATTATAGGAGTCCCTCTCATGTTGGACAATGTGATCTACATAACACAGTCTCATTGTACAGAGTCAGAATATGGTTACATATTAGTGTCTGCATTGTGGCGGTAAGACAAGACCCCTATGTAGTTGTATACAACCGATGCTACATTGCCATAGAGCCCCATCCCCTTAGATAGATGGAGCTGCAGCGCTATGTCCTATGGATGTCGGGGAGAGATTACACCTAATTTATTAGATGTCGTCTCTTCATAGATCTGGTGCATTTAGATTGTGTGACTGGATGTCATGTTATTCTGGCTATGAGCCGTCATACATGTTTTAACCATTCATTTTTGACAAATGAAGATAAAATGGGAGAGAACAGGTGTATATTGCCGCTCAGATGTAGGGACAGCAGGGAGTCACCTTATATACCGGCAGGTCTGTGTGCAGGAGGCCTATGATGCTGGTGTCAAAAGTTATACAGATTTGTACATTATTTGTATTTTATAAAAAATCAAGTCTTCTAGTACTTATCAGCTGCTGTATGTCCCACAGGAAGTGGTACATTATTTTATATTCCAGTCTAACGCGGTGCTCTCTGCTGCCACCTCTTTCTGTGACTGGAATTGCCCAGAGCAGAAGAAAATCCCCATATAAACCTCTCCTGCTCTTGACAGTTCCTGTCACAGACAGAGGTGGCAGCAGAGAGCACTGTGTCAGACTAGAAAGAATACACCACATCCTGCAGGGCATACAGCAGGTGATAAGTAATTCACTAATCTGTATAACTTTCTGTGTGGGGAACCTTCAGCCCTCCAGCTGTTGCAGTACTACAATTCCCATCATGCCCTGATAACCAAAGCTTCTGCTGTCCAGGCATGATAGGAACT